>NC_133753.1:125044048-125755715 GCF_036562045.2 Rhinolophus sinicus | reverse complement strand
ACATTCAGGACATAAAGTGTAATATGACCACAGCTCTGATGGCCATTCCAGAAGAAGAGTTCCAAAATTGCTTTGAAGGGTTGAGTAGGTGCTGGCATAGGTGCATAGCTTCCCAAGGGGACTACTTTGAAGGTGACCATAGTGATATTCAGCAATGAGGTATGTAGCACATTTTCTAGGATGAGTTCGCGAAGTTCATTGTCAGACCTCGTATATCAAACTTTGAATGACAAACATGATAACATCTTGAAACAGCAGCAATGATAACAAGCTAGAAAACTGATTCCTAAATGATGTTCCATGAACTGTTCCATAACAATAGGATAAGGGCATGTTAGGAAATTGGAGGCTCAGAGAAATCCCACACTGATGAAATGGTGAAACTTTTAAAATTTTGTTTTATCCAGTGTTTCCCAAACTTATTTATTACCGTGTTTAATTTTGTTTTGGTTTAAATGAATCTTTATATATCTTGAGAAAGCATTTGGGGAATGCTGTGTTAGTCTTTAGTGCTCATCTCATTAGAAGATTGCATATGTGCCTTTAGGATACAAACAATGATTCCTGGCATTCACTCAGTTTTATTAGGACTCTGTAATATACTGTTACATGCAGTATTAATACACACATGCACACATACATACAAGGTTTTAGGTGATGGAGAACATGACTTTCATTCTGTAGGTCGAGACAGCATAATAAAGATAGCCATATAGATAATAAAAATAAACCTAGACTGAGGGACTTGTTTCCATAATTGATTTGTATTCATTCATAGGGTCTTTTAGTCTCAGAACATTTGTTACCGTCTAGGAAAACATTTGAATAGAATGAGAAATTTATCTGGATGCTGGCCTAAAGTCAAATCCATAAAATTTTAATATTATAGTTATAGATTTACTATGTAAATTTATTTAATTAATAACTTGACATGATCACTTACATCTTTGAAGGTAATCTTAATGCTCTGCAAAAAGAAGTTATTTTTAATTCTTTTACACTGTATTGTTGTTGTTGCTTGCCACCAAAAATGTTTTTAACGAGTAGAGCCAAAATTGCTTCCTGTTTTGGGGAAGATAATATAATCACTATGTAAATGTAATAGATTGATTCCGATGATTGATTGCAAATATGGTTAACAATGTTTCTCTACAGATTTCTCCAATATGAGTTTGCTTAGGGATGCCTGCTCTATAAAGCTTTAAAGTAGTAAGATAGAATTTGAAAAAAAACTTCAAGCAAGTTTTTTCCCCATGTGTAGTGCTTCAGCAATAGCTGGTGATGTACCAAGATTATATTCCAGAATTGATTTTGATCCGTTGATTCATAAGCATCCTTTGGTTCCTCAAATCGAAAAATACAGTTTGAATATAGGTAACAATTTCAATGACCAAGATACATAACAAGGAGAAAGACAATTTCATTATCTAGTTCTGTGAAAAATTTTTTTTCTAGTTCTTTTGAATCAGAACAGGAAACTTAATTCAACGAAATACCTATTTGAATTCTTCAGGAATTTGAGTTATTTGAAGTGTGTATACTGATTGAATTTTGTTGTGAATGAGAGTTAATCTTGTGACTTCTTTTGTCATTTCAATTCTTGTTAAAGATATTTCAAAGGTAAAATATCACATCATTGCTTCAAAAAGCTGTTGGAGTAATCATGCTGGAAATTCTTATTTGGTACGATATTCATAGAAAGTATAAATACTTTAAATATGTTTATGACTTTCAGGTATGTTCAGAAAGTTTTCTATTTTAAATGAATCCTTATCAGTGATATCTTTTGATTAACCACTTTTTTCTTAGTACTTAGTTCTGGACAAAAAAAGAGCCAATTCATTATAGGTTCATTGTAGCTTTCACTTTGTGAATACAGGATAAAGTACTGGTAGTGGTTTGCCCATTATTAAAGAGACTGAAAATATTGTATATTGATTTTTTAAATTACTTAGATTAGTAAAATTTTTGGTTCACAGACTCTTTCATTCGTTAATGAATGTGAAGAAGATAATTGGACATTCTGCACTTCTTCTCATTTTGAAGGACAAGCACTCGTATGAATCTTACTCTTTTGATACCGTCCTAGAAATGGTTAGTTGTTATCTCTTATATTCACTATAAAAATGTGTGATTCTTTTGTTTTCTGGGTTGGAAAAGGGGGTGCGAAGCTTAGTGAAAAGAGACATTGAGAAATCATTATTTTCTTGCACATTTTTTGATATAATTTGTATCATTATATAAATTACCTGTGTGTTCTTCATTCATATAAGTGTGTCACTATTTGATTTGTGGTGTATATTTTGTTCTGCCTTAATCTAAGCATGAAAAATAATGAACTTATTTCAAGATATGTGACCCTTACAGGCTTTTAGAACACTAAGATGATGTTGTAAGGGAGACATTATAATTAGTTATTTTGCTTGGCTTTAATTGGAAGACCCCTGATATTTGAACTTCTATAAATCCTTAATCTGTTCTTTCTAAACTTCAATTTAAATGATCCTAAGAGTCCATGCAGTGTATGAGCAGTGCTGAGATGTGTTAACAGTAGAGCAATGATTGAGGATTTAGAGGACTGTTAGCCTCAACCTTTGTACCTGATTGCATGGGCCTTGCAAAAAGTTACTTAACATGTGTCAGCCCTTGTTCATTTATCTGTCAAATGTGATGGTAATATCCACCTTGGCTTGGTCGTTATTAGGATCAAATGAGCTAATAAAATAGAACCTACTCTGAAAGGAGGAGCGTGCTATTCTGTAGTAAGGAAGAACCGTTGAAAAAATAGTTGATTGCAACCCTCTTTACACTTCCACTTGGGCACTCAGATATTTTTAAATTGTAATTTATTTGTCATTAGAATCTATTGTGAATGATAGACTTTGACATTTTTACATGTAATATCAACTTACAGATGTGTGGAATTAGAGATATTTTCATGCACTAATGCTTGTAATCAAATCATGATTATAAATTTTCATATTAAAGTTAAAAATGGAATAAATGGACATACATTTCTTAAGGATATGAAACATATGATACAAAACTAAAGTAGTAAAACTTTTTGCAGAATTATCTCTTGGACTAGATTTATTTGGTTCCTAATTGAAACTACCCATTATGGGCTCTAGTCCCTGTAACACACTGTACTTGATGTCTAAATACCCACATACACACAATTATTTATTTTGAACTTTGATGGACATTATACAGCTAGAAAGAGGATTTTCCCCCCTATTATACTCTTTTCAAGATTTTTGCAAGGTAATATTGCATAGATAATTTTGAAGCTTGTTTTAAAAGTAAAGTAATTTTTGTTTTGTTCACTTTTATAGGATTTGCAACAAAAATCACAAAGTTCTCTACCATACACAAAAATAATAAAGCTGAGTGCAGAGCCAAGGTAAATACATTTCTCATAAACTTTTACTACTTTCCTGACTTGACCTTTGGTTTTTATGATTCTGTTCTCTAGACGACATATATTTTGAGGTAGTTTTTCATTTACTTATTAATTTAAAACATTTTTCTGAAGAAATGGATTTTTCCCATGACTTGTATCATGTTCAATGCTAATAGCTAACACAGTGCTTGGTACTTTGATTGCTGAAGGAACTATTATAACAATATTTCTTACAGATATTTGGTATGGGATGATAAACATGTAGCTTTATGATAAAAATTTAACTTTGTAGTATTATTTTTAGATTATATTTTTCTCAATTCACTTTTTGTTTACTTACCTTATTTTCATTATTCCCCGATCCTATTTCTTAAGAAAGAAAATTATTATGAGAAGATAAGTATTCCTCCTATAAATTGTTTACTAGATAATTGTCATTGTGCTGATCAAACTGCCGTATTTTAGCACTATTGATTTATGTTAGGTTATAACTTACAGGGAAAGGCATTCAGTTTACTTAAAAACGAGGCATTTAATTGATGGGTGCCTCTGATTTACAAAGAAATGTTTTGTTTTTATTGGCAATTATTTAACTAAGTCATGTGATTTTAATGACCACATATCAATCAGTCAATACCCAGTATACCCAGATATGCAGTGTATTTTTGTAATATAACTTTTACTGTCTCAGTTGAGAAATTTAATGCCACCTCTTACAAATTATGAAAGAATAATTGTAAAGAATAATTCATTATTTTAACTAGGTATATTTATTTAAATTACTTAAAAATAAATGGAATCAAAATATTGATTTTAAAGTATTGAATTAAATTACGGAAAATTTATAGTTGTTAATAAAGTTGAGATTTTGGTTAAGAATACACTAAAGCCTTAGCTGACTTTCTTTAGTAAGTAGAGACTTAAAATATATACAGCTTATACCTTAGGACAAGAAGGTAAGTGTTTTTTTAGTAATACTAAAGTATCACTAAAGTAATAGTCAATAAATCCTATAGCTCTTTCCTTTGGTCAGAAAAAGAAGGGATTAACTTGAAAAGAAAGTTTAAGTCTTAAGTGTGAAGTCTTGCTGAAGTCTTAAAAGCTTTCCGATTGCCATGACATAGTTGGGATGACAGAATACTAATGTTGAAAGAAAAATCAGTTATAAAACTACAAAATGTTTTCTTTGTCTTACACTAAATAATGTTTTGATGCATTTGGGGTTATATAGCTCTTCTTTAAATATTGTGTCCCTAATAAATTGTGGTGCCTGTAAATCTATGTGGTTTTAGGTATAATCCCCTTTCACTTTTCCCCTTTCTCTGTTTTGGTGGGTGAACATCTGTGTGTTTGCTGACTGTAACAATGACTTATGCTTGCTATAAGTAATTTATGCCCCCTCTCCACCCCATTAGTCTTCCTGTGGGTCCAGGTTAGGGTGGATGACATAGAGTGGAGATGAGAGCATGATGGGTCAGAGGAAGTGATGTACCCTCTGGTTTCTCTTTTTCCTATACTGTCCCTTGCCTTAGCCAACAGTAAGTGAGCATTTAGACTTACCTATGCTGGAGAAAGGAAGTTAGGAGATATGGTACATTCATTAAAAAGAAATATATTTTTGAGCTCTAATATTGAGGAGTTTGAATGATAGATAAACATAAATAGAATTTTTGTAAATTGATCACTTTTTTTATATTTCCTTATAGACAGTTTATATGTAAATAGCTTTCTTCATCTTAGTTTATTTCTTCACAGTTCTCTTCTACCAAATGTCAATGTTGCTATTTCCATAGTTAGGTGAATTGGGAATATTTATGATTGTTAGATTCTTATTTTTATCTTTATTATCCGTTTTGTATTTTTGAGCCTCATGAGTAGAGCTACTTATATTTTTGATTTTAAAATCTATGTTTTACTTGTTAGATGCAAATTATCTGAGTGACTAATCTCTTAGTAAGAATCAGTGAACAATGGAGGAATGGTGTTGGCCTTTTAAAATGGAATAATTTGAGTTTTATGTAGTAGGTACTGAAGTTAAATAATTACCTTCACTTTGTAGTCTTTAAAATGGGAAGTTTCAGAAGTGTATCCATGACTCTCCCTCATATTCCTCAGGAGGCTTCTGCGATTCTCTATGGCTTAGTGTTGTTTTTGATATTAAGTATAATTCATATTTGAGCAACAAATTATTAAACTAAATAAAACAGGCATTCACAGTGGGGAGATGTCCTCCCTAGGAGGCTAACAATTGGTTATTGGAGGTTTTGAAAATATATAAAGCATAAATACAGTACATAACACACATACTCGTACACTTCCTGTGTAGTATTAAAATTGTATGGGGGATGACTAGGAGAAATGTCTAAAAAGAGTCTTTAAGGAAGTTATAATGTAAAGAGGTTGAGAAACACTGATCTAAACCCATATGATATAAATAATGCCTGTAAATAAATTTGATCACATTGTTGACAGTTAGTTATAGCCATAACCTAACATAATTTAGTTTGTGAATGTTTAAAAAGTAGTCCATAATCATCGACTGAAAGTGACATAGTATGTGTCAACCTGCTTAATGTAATTCATGAGGTTATGTGAACAATATAGTGTATGCATTGGTGTCTAGAAAGCAGATACAATTAAGAGTTAAAAATTAGGACACCCTGAACAAGTCATAAATTGTCTAGGCTTAAATAATCCTTAAGTGTGCAAAGATGTTTCTATTTCTCTCTAGATCATAGTTGCAACTAAGGAAACCAATTGTAAAGAAACTTGATACAATGACTTAACAGGATTAGGGACTTGGAGGACACTGAGGATACAAAGTAAAAGTCTGTGACACGTGAAGAGATTTCATTCTTCAGTATTGGGGCTCTTCAGGCAGGTCGGGAATAAATGTTGCCACAGCACAGGCAGGGAAGTTGCATGGTTTGACGAGGTGTAAAGGAACTTTTCAAAAAAATTCCTTAAACTTTAAAAGGATAATTTGAAATGCTACCAGGTAGGTATATAATCAAAATTACATTGAGGTAACTTCTGTAAATCTAAACATTTAATTTTTTAAGTAGAAACTTTTTTTCAGTTTTAGAGTAATTTATTCAAACCACCATTACACATTTATCTTTAAGTGCTTTTAATGTTTAGCAAGGTATTTATTGGTAAAGAATCCTACATCTCTGTTTCTCTTTTTTTTTGGCCAGAAAAGGAAGGGATTAAGTTTAAAAGAACCCATTAACTATGTGGAAATCAGGGTTTTTGGGGCGTGGGTGACTTCAAAACATCAACCAGATATAAAATGTACTTCATTCCTGAAAAGGCACTTAGTACCCTATTGCCATTCATTTACTGAATGGTTCCTGCATGGCCTCCCAGCACCTCTAATTTAATTTCCTCTGTTTTTTTTTTTTTTTCATTTGTGCTTTCCTTTGGGATCCCAGTCTTGATTAATAATAGCGTCATTCCTTTTCAGTTGTCTAAATTCTGAAACCCCAGAACCCACTTTGACTCCTACCTTTTCTTATTCCTTAAGTTCATCAACTGGAGGTTCTTTCGGATTTACCTTTACTCATTACTGACATCCATCGTCTCCTCTCTTCCTATGACTTTCTGGTTTTAAGCCATCCTTTATGTTTTGCTTGAACCACTGCAATGGCTTCTGGCCCTTTTGTCTTCAATTTCTCTATGCGCCTAACTTATTGCATGTAGTTATCAGAGGAATCTGCCTGAGGCAGAACTCTGAGAAGTTACCTGGGTGGAAATGGCAATGCTTCTTAGGATCTGGCCTCAGAAGTCCTGAAAGCTCATTTCTACTACTGAAAGGTCATTTCTATTAGCCAAGCAAGTCACTGAGATCAATGAACATTCAAGGAGAGGGAAATTAATCTCTATGACTTGATGTAAAGAGTATGTACATGAAGCAAAGAGAATAATGGCAGTTCATCTCGGGGGACTGTCTACTGTAGTTCACCCACTGGCCACCACAATTCACCTACATCCCATGTGCAAAATAAAATAAACTCATCCTCCCCCCAAGGTGCCCAAAGTCTCATCCCATGATGATACTGGCTCAGAATTTTCATCTAAAATCAGGTTCAGAAAGGCGCACTCATATGGCTGGGAATTAATGTTGGCTTATTTTTGCCAGTGTAATTAAAGTTAATCCCTTGAGGGTAGGAACTATTTTATTTGTTCCCACTACCATGCCTATGGTATTATATTCAGCATAGTAAACATTCAATCAAGATTTGTTAAAATACATTGTTATTGATTAAAGAGACTATTAAATTTCAGACACCAGATATGCATAGAACACTGTTCACATTCTATGTGAAAATGCAGTATCATGATATACGTTCTCCCCAGAAAATGTGGTATTGTGATACATATTCTTTCATCTAATATTTGGAGGTTAGTTGCCAGAAGGCTTCTTAATAGACAAAATACTACTACCAGTACAAGTAAAAATCAATTAGGTAGTAATTCATTGGAGCTTTGAATTTGCTCAGTATTTGGACAACTATTCATTTGAAATTTTAGAGTTTCATACCATGAGATCTGAAAAAAACCTTAGGTTGCATCTCAGCCTCATAAAATTATTCTAGAATTAACTTTATTGAGGTTGCATTCTTGGGGACTTGTAAAAATGAGTTCAAAAGATGTTTCCAAATGTCCCAATGAGTTGACCTTATCAGTTCAGTTCTTATACCTAAGACTTTTTTGTTATTGTTGACATAGAGTAATTGCCTGATTCTACATTTTTTATTTTTAATATTGTTATCACAAACAGTTCTTCTGGCAGTAATTGTGTATTAGTATAATGGGATTCAAGGCTTTAGATCATTTTTTCATTGTTCACCTTGCCATCAACATATTTTTATACCACGTTGGAATGTGTCTAAGGACATATCTAATATTTCTACCAGTTGTTTAAACGTAAGTTTTAAGTGAAAAAACCAAGCTCAGAGCCTTATTTTTATTGTTTGGAAATGTCGTTTCTAGAAAAACAGAATTCTAACCAGTCAGATTCTGGCAGTATTATGTATTATAGACTTGGTAAAAGCAGTTGTAGCTCTGTGATTGAACTGAGAGTCCCCGACTTCAGCCTCGGTGGTTCTACTCTGAGAAGCTGGAATCTGAGGAGAGAGCGATAAATGTCCAGATGGAGCTTGCCTTGTGCTTGACTGTTTTTCTTTGGAGGAGATATAAAAGTTAGCAGTGCTAACTAGTGTAAGAACTATGCTTCCTGCTCATGGATCATAATGGTTTCAGCTCAAATCTTGTCTTATACTAGAAAATAAGTATAGAAATGTCTTCATATTAGTTAGCACGAAAATAAATGTATAAACTCAGGAAGATTAGCGGGCTACATTTAAAAATTATCCCAAGGGAATTCAAGGTGATAATCAAATACATGATTTGACTAGGATTTGGCAGTCTGGACACTCCACAGGTTCTCTTATTCTGAGAGAAGGTGAAATGCTGTTTACATTTAAAGCTAGTTTAGAACTTTGAATGAGGGAGTTGTTAACTGACAGTACTGGAGACTCTTAAAAAAAAGAAAGAAAAAAGAAAAACACAAAGCTGAGCTATTCTAGTCTAGGTATGTCTGGGTATTAATAGCATAGTCCATTTATGAATTAATACTCATTACTGGACTTGAAAGAGGAGTTCCTCAACTTTCCTCTGGATGCTTTTCTCTTTTAAGTGTTAATTGCTCATGAAAAGTATTTGTGTACTTTCACCTACATTCCATCTGAGTTGTAATTTGTTCAGTTTGACGTTTTTAAGATACAGTTCTCTGATTATCCAGAAATACATTTCAGCCTGTCTGTAACCTGGGGTATTTTTAGAAAGGATGTTTTACCCAAAAGACTGAATAGAATATAGTACATTATTTAAATAACCAAAAGTTTATTAGGGAATTGGAGATACCCTCAGCATGATATATTAGTTAATTTTATGTTACAACTTTTTTGCCTAGTGGTTAGAACTGGTTTTCGAACAATCATGTTTGGGTAGCAACATAAAATAATCATATCTGATGTTTGCCCTTCTAAATCAATAATTCACAGGCTTGCATTTTGCCTGATTTTTTTTTTTTTCAGGGAAATACAAAGGCCTTTGGGGAGTTGTCCAATTAGTGGCTCCACCTTTCCCACAATATTCTCCTCACCCTTAACATTTCTATTATGTGATATCAGGAATGATGAGTATTAATTCTTGAAATACTGTTTCAACCTCACATTGACTTAGATGAGGTAATATATATATATATAATATATATAATATATTTAATATATATATAACATATTTTATATATATATCATATATAATATATTTAATATACATACTATATATTATATATATAATATATAATATGTACATATTATATATATACATAATATATACAATATAAAATATATATATATATAAAAGTTGACGCTTCCATTTTGTATGATAACTGACTAGGGACCCTGAGACTGACTCTCAGTTTCCTATTAAAACTCATGAAGACACAGCAGATGATGAAAATCAGAAGAACACCAGAACCTTGATTTGGCAGTCAACCTATTGCCACAATCTAAGATATCCATAAACTATAAAGCTGATCAACCCGGACTGAAAAATGCAATTACTCACTGAGCAATGATAAACAGAAGTGAAAGCAATGTGTAGATCTCCAAAATCAAGTATAGGGATTGATTACTTTTCCTTTTCAAATTGTCTACCCCCATGGCTTTGAAATTCTGGTGCTTTATCAACCAGAAAAATAAGACAAATATTTTTCTATATGGAGGGCGCTATGTTGAACAGATAGGTACCTATTCTTTTCTTTTCATCCTCTCTGCCTAAGATCTCTATTAACCAATCTCCACTTAATTAACCAACTAGATCAGTTGATACTCTCTATTCCTTTTCTGTTCCCATGGTTCCTTAACCTTCTGCTAACTGGGTACTAGCTAGCAGGCTGGTACACATCTCCCTGCAGCATTTCAGTTGAATTCTTCGATCATTATGAATCAATTATTTATTCCCAAATTAGTTGTTGTTGTTATTTTTCTCTCACAATTTCATTTTCTGTAACTTATGAACATACAAAAAAAATTATTTTTTTATATGAAGTTAAACACTTTGGAAATTTTCAACAAAAGTGAATCACTGATAAATATTGGCAAGATGCCTACAAAAGATTTTGGAAAAAATCATAAAGGTGTAGAAAAATTCTGCACTCAGATTGCTTAATATTGTCTAAAGTGTTTAAGTTCTTGGTTAACTTTAGAAAAACCTAAGGTAGAAACCATAGATGATTTATCACATGTATGATTATGCAGGAAATATGACACAGGACTCTAGTTAGTAATCCCATAGTCAAAGTAGAAGCTTTGATCTTATAGCAGCAGATTAGGAAATGATACACATTTGTAAGTTTTATGGTAATGTATACACACACACACACACACACGCACACACGCACACACACATACACGAGTTGTGACAATTAAGTTCATGAACTCACCCTAGAAAAAGTGCTACAAACCTCATTTCTGAATATCACTAAACTCACCTTCAAAGTACTCCCCTTGGGAAGCTATGCACTGACACCAGCGCTTAGTCCACCCTTCAAAGCAATTTTGGAACTCTTTTTCTGGAATGGCCACCAGAGCTGTCGTCATATTACCCTTGATGTCCTGAATGTCATCAACATGTCTTCCTTTCAATATTTCCTTTTCTTTGGGTAAAGGAAGAAGTCATTGGGGGCCAGATCAGGTGAGTAGGGAGGGTGTTCCAATACAGTTATTTGTTTACTGGCTAAAAACTCCCTCACAAACAGTGCCATGTAAGCTGGTGCATTGTCATGATGCAAGAGCCATGAATTATTGGTGAAAAGTTCAGGTCATCTAACTTTTCACGCAGCCTTTTCAGCACTTCCAAATAGTAGACTTGGTTTTCTGTGTGTCCAGTTGGTATAAGTTCATAATGAATAATCCCTCTGATATTGAGAAAGGTTGGCAACATCGTTGCAACAAGTTCTCGAACTTAATTGTCAGACGTTCGTGTTTGTATATACACACATATATGACGTCCTATTTTAATTTTTACTTTCAAGTCAACTTTTACTCTTTCAGTTATCAGATCTCTTGCCAGCCTTAATCATATTGATAAGAGGACTTGTACTGCGTTGTATTTTGCAACCATTTTGGAGACTAACTGTGCCAGAAATAAAATAGGCAGGAATAAATGGGGAATTGATGGTAGAACACTGGTCTTGGGATGTGTCCACTCAAGGAAATTACTGTTGATGGTGGCATGGCCCAGAAGAATACTGTGATACTCTTTGCTGAATATTCCATTGGTTCAGAGCACCAGAGCTGATCTAGAACAGTGACTACTACAGGCACAGCCACCTTGGATGGTAGCTTTCTGAGAACTTGCAGTCAAGCTGCATCTGTGTGTGTGAACTTACTATTCACTCACTCTGATCCATTACTGCATCTTCTTTGCCTCCTTCAGGCATGATTACCATGATTTTGTTTATTTCTTGTTGTCTATCTCCCTTGCTGAAATACTAGCTCTGTGAGGTCAGGGAACTGGTCTGCTTTTGAATCCCCTGGCAAATACCTGGCACAAGAAATATTTGTCAAATAAACTAACTCTAGACAAGAGAGAGACTTCAATTGATATCAGAATAAAGACCTAGGGTACCTTTATCATCACAGGGTCTCGGCGGCTGTTCCTCGTATGAGGGAAAGTAAAGGGAACGTTGTCATATGAAATCTATGAAAAAGCTCTACAGCGTGACCAAAAAATAGGGGTAACTTGAAGATTCAGAATAACAGCTTACTTCTTAAAAATGATTTATTACAGAGATGAGAAAACAATTTTTATAAAAATTTCTTTGGAATTATCAAAAAGTTTGAGTTATGATTTCTAAGAAATATGAAACGGAAAGCAGAAAGCTAAAATGAAAAAAAATGACAAGATGATATGGAAAAGGGGAGGGAGTGAAGTGAGGAAAGATTGTTGGGGGCCTGATAACAGAACATGTTCGTTAGTGATTCTGAAGAGTGAAGCTGACATTATGGAAGAGTGTACCAGTGGCATGAATTAAAACAACAACAACAACCATGAGATACTTTTTAAAAATGCAGAGAAAAGGAAGATGAGTGGAAACAACGAGAAAGAAGATGGTAGGTATGGCGGACAAAATTTCTACAAAAGAATTAGATATTTATAGATGATGTAATACAAAATTGTACACCTGAAATCTATGTAATTTTACTAACAATTGTCACCCCAATAAGTTAAAAAAAAATTAGATGTTTTATTTTTCATATATTTTTCAATTACAGTTGACATACAATATTATATTAGTTTCAGGTGTACAACATAGTGATTAGACTTTTAAATACCTTGTGAAGTGATCACCCCGATGTCTAGTACCCATCTGACACCACACGTAGTTATTACAATATTGTTAACTATTATTCCCTATGCTGGACTTTACATCCCTGTGACTATTTGTATAACTGGCAATGTGTACTTCTTAATCTCTTTCACCTTTTTTACCCATCCCGCCATCCTCCCAACCCCTCTGCTTGCCCTTCCCGGTGATCTGTCGACCATCAATTTGTTAAAAGAATTATAGATTTTGTTTTTTAAGGAAAAAATGAAGCAGAGGGAATGATTAAAAATATAATTGATGAAAAGTTTTCTGAGCAGAAAAGGTCTTGCTGTATAGATGAAAGTGGTAAGTTCGGGGTAACATAAATGAAAAGAGAGTCACCTCTAGAACATCTTGGTAACTTAGTTCAATTAAAAGTACCCAGGTAAAAAGACAGACATTGTACAATGTGGAACGAAAGCTAGACTGACTTAGGTTTCTTCTCTGTGATGAGAAAATTGGAGTTTTTAAATGCTTTTATATTCAAAGTTATCTTTCATATGTGAAGACAACAAAAAGACATTTTCACATATAACATAACACATACCACAGGTACTTTTTAAAAATTTTCTTGGTAAAGTCAACTCAGTTGACCTGATATGTGTGTGTAAAAATCAAAAAGGCATTGGAAATAAACATCATGAAATCCAAATAATTAAATTGTAAATTTCATCACCAAATTGGAAGTTGAAATGCCATCTAGTTTTGGCAGAACTTTTATAATGTAAAGGTAGTGTACTGACAGTTATGTAGATCTAAAGCTTTAGATTATGTTAACATCCGAAAGAGGTAGAGAGGCAAGAGCATATAGGAGATCTTAAATAAATAATTGTTTGCCTCAGGAAGATTTTAAAGATAAAAACTTCCAGAGAGAGTGATATTTCCTACTCCATTGCCTTCGTTTATTGTCAAGGTACTATTGACTCCCTAAACGTATATCTCTGCTGACAAAAGTCTCCAGAGAGTTCCAGACCCACACACCCACAGCACAGATGGATAGCTCCATTGGGATGGCCCACTCACACCTCCTTCTCAGTCTGTTTAAAACTGAGCTCCTCCTCTCCGCTCAAACCTGTTCTGTGGTCGCAAGCTCTTTAATAAAACTTCAGCATCATCAGCCAGCTTACCAGGCCAGGAACCTGGGACTCAATTTTAGAGTGATCGTATCTTGCAGTTTTTCATTAGTGTCCGCTCTCACGCTCAGAAGTGTATTTGTTTCTATGAGAAATGATAGGATTTACCCTGATCATCTTTGTTCTTTCAACTTGTTTCCAAACAAAGGCTAGGTCTTTTCATTCTGCTTCTTAAAATGTGTCTCAATTTTACCCACTTCTCCTGACTTTCAATGCCTCTACTCTACTTTGGGCTGCTACTGTCTCTCCCCTAGGTGATGGCGACAACTCTGTGAGGAATGTCCTTGCCTCATGCATTTGTTGGAGGAGTTAAATAAGGTTATGTATATGAACTTAATAGTATAGAATTTAGCACTTAGCACTTAAAAAATAATTAGCTGATAAAAATAATTAAATAAAATAATTAGCAATGATGTTCTAACTCCTTTGTTCAAAACCCTTGTTTTCCTCCAGTGCCCTAAGGATAAACTCCGAGGCTCTTTAACTGGGCTATGTGTCTGCATTTTAGTTTCTCTGGCATCATTTTTTATATCTCTCTAGCCTGCACAGTGTGCTTCAGCCCTTTAACTATGAATTCTGTGACATCCCATGTTCTCTCTTCTAGAAATTTGCTGCTTGGGGGGAAAAAACGATACCAAAAAAAACCCTGCCACTCCCTCACCCCCTACAAGTTGTGTGATTGGTTCCTGGTTATCTTTTAGGACTTAGCTTAGATATTAGCCTCTGGAACCTTTCCCTGATAGCCTTGAGTCAGGGCTGTGTCCTCTTATATGCTCCCATGGGACTATGTATTTACGTACTATTATCCCACTTATTATATGTATAATGTTCTTCTGAAGAGACTTGCTGTAAACTCTGTGAAGTTGTGGGCTGGGTCATGTTAATCATTCTACCATGACACGTAGTAATCTTTCAGGAGAGTGATCTAGTAATATGTACCAGGAGCATCTGAACTGGCCACTGCACTGGAAGATGTGTCTCTCAGCTTTGTTTATTGAATATTTTAAAAGACTTAAATGTTGATCAACAATAACCATCAATGATGTGGTCAGATATTCTGTGATCACAAAATGCTATATAAAGTTTTAAAAAGACACCAGGTTAGCATTTCTTTTATCATAAAGACAGCACAGGATTGGTAAATTCTGAAGTTTTAGCTTAAGTTTTTATGAACTCTGCCATTCAAGGTTAGTGGAAAAAATGCAGAGGACTTGTTTGAATTAAAGAAGTTGTGAATAGTTGAGTGAAATGAGGGAGAAGTGTGTGGCACTTAGGAGGTATTTGCTGACTTGATAACTAATTGAGATGGAGAGGATGAAAATACGAGAAAAATGTGTTATGTAATATTTAATAGGCAGTTACGTAAAGGAAATATTTAAAAATAAGCAACCCTTTAAGGAAAAGTCTGTCTATAGTGGTAAATCTATATGGGAACATTTTTGCTTTATCAAAATCATCTTGCATTCAGGGTCATCTTTTAAGATTAATATTAAATTTTTGGTACTCGTTGGACTCCCAGTGTTACTCAATATTACTTTTTGTTTGCATAGTATTTCACTTTTGATTGCATTCAGCTGCATTTAACAGAAACCATATTACGTTGGCTTCGAAAGAAAGCAGTTAATTTTTCTTATGAACACGTTTCAAGGTAGGTAGTCTAGGACTTGTGATGTGTTCCACAGTGTCATCAAAGGACCAGGCCCCTTTTACCTTTCAGCTCTGCCATCCTTGGCCTGTGAATGTTGTTCTCATGGTCTCACGATGGTGCCTGTTTCTCCAAACATGGCGTCTGTGTTCCAGTCAGGAAGGAAGAGGAACAAGGAGGAAAGTTGAGTCTGCTGATTTCTATTAAATTGGGGCTATAACAGCTTTCTGGGAAACTCCACATATTGAATTCTAATGACATTTCATTGACCAGAACTAAATCACATGGCTCCCCAAGCATGCAGAATCAAGGTTTTTTATTTGTTTGTTTCTTTTTTTTTTTTTTTTTTCAAGCTAGAATTGTCATCCTGAGTAAAGCTGGGTTTCTGTCAGTATCGGAGAATATGAGAATGGCTATCGGGCCGGCAACGTCAGCATCTACTCATTAGGCTTGTTAACTAGACCCCAAAGCATCTACCGTATTTACTGGTCATTGGCTACTCTTAACCTGCCCCCTTCAGCACGAGCTGGAGTTGTGTTCTGTACACTGTAGAAGCATCTGTGCTGAATAAATCCGTATTATGTGCTAAGCTTCTTAAAAACTTGTTCTCAAGATTTCCTATCACTTAGGTAGTAAAATCGTATCAAACACTTACTAGAGAAAATGAGAGATTTTCTGTTTATTCCAAAACCAAATATAATTGGGTACTACAAAATGAAGAATTAGGAGAGATAAAGTAGAAGCTCATAAAATAAGAGCACATTTGTCCTATTGGGATTTGGGATGTTCACATATTAAGAAAATACAGTCTTCTTAAGCATTTACTATTTCTTACAGCCCTATTTAGGACCATGTTAAGATGTCCTTATTCCTTAGTTCAGTCAGCCAGCCATTCAAGGACAGATTTATTTGTGTTCCTGACTTGCATAGCTCTGTGCTGGAATGTGTTCATGTTTTCTTTCCCTTTTTATTTCTCGGTTCTTTCTTGCTCTGAACCTATATAGGCAGGGTGTCTTCTGTAAGTAGTCTGAGACTTAGACTCTGCTACATAAACTGCCCCCAGATACAAATCCTCAATCCTGTTCCTGAAATCTTCAGGGCTAGAGATATTTGTGAATTCAAAATTCTTTTTTAATTTTAGGAAAATT
Source organism: Rhinolophus sinicus (assembly GCF_036562045.2). NCBI lineage: Eukaryota > Metazoa > Chordata > Mammalia > Chiroptera > Rhinolophidae > Rhinolophus > Rhinolophus sinicus. The sequence continues at coordinate 125,738,947 of NC_133753.1, read as the reverse complement.
TTGAAATATACGTACTGTATATGATATATTACATAATGCTTCTGACAGAGGCAGGAGTCATCACATATCTTAACATTTCTGAATATTCAGATCAAGTGGAAAAAATAATTATAGGTAGATTCATGTCAGTTGAATTTAGGCTTTGCCACCAAACGTTTTTGAAACATCTGGATTGTTCAGAGCTTGCTGGACCTTGCAGATGGACTGTAGACCTGTAGAGTAATGACTTGAAAGAACTATGAATTTGTCTAAAGTAAATTACCAAGTTCCCCCGATAAAGACTGTGCAGCAGGAACCGCCTTGACTCTTCTGACTGGCCCAGGATTATCAATAGCGTCGAAACTAGTGCCACAGCTTCTCCCTTTGAATGGTCTGTTGGAAAATGTCCATCTCTCAAGACGTCTTTGCTCGTTGAGCAATGCTGACTCTTCCACCTTCTGTACCACATTCCCTAAACGCGGAGATATTTAAGTGTTGACTTTTTTCTTTGCAAGATTCCTTTCCTTGACTCTCCTGAGTGTTCCAGCTTTCCGTCTGTACTTCAGGAGTCCTCATCATCAGAATTTGTCTTTTTAAAAAAAGTTTCTTGTTCCGTTTTTGTGCCTCCTAAAATAATACTTTTTACAATTCTTGATCAGGCAGTTTAAGGTCTAAAATCAGCTGCTTTAAATAATACAGTTATTAATATATATTAGTTATATATACATTTTTACTGTCATTTAGAAGCGCCAAGAGAATGTCAGTAGGCTACTATAAATTTCACACATTGATTTTTAAGTGATTTATAATGTGGAGTTTGTCTCCTTAGTTTTAAGGGTGTGGTGTCTTAAATCATTCTTTTCAAAAAACTTATGTGAACTTTAAAAGAATCTTCTTTCCTAGGCCCCTTGTTATTAGTCTGCTGTGACTTTGTTCCTAGGTACAAAACTATTTTAGATTTTATTAGATTTTAGATTTTATTTGTGGAAGTAGTTGAATAGGCTGCGTTTTAAATGATGGTTTTAAGTTTTATTTCTTAGCAAGCAATGGCAAAGTAGTTATGTGTTCAGTGAACGCCTACTCAATTGCCTGGTTAGTCTATGTTTCAATTGCCATTTTATTATTTACATTTTAAATGAAACTTTCTTAACTAACTGTGTGGTTCTAATTTATTGTTGTCAGATTGCACAGGGAATTGAGTTCACACAGGGTGTTTTAGATGTGTGGTTTGTCTATTAGGTTGGTGCAAAAGTAATTGCACTTTTTGCAATTATTTTTAACCTTTTAAAGCACAATTACTTTTGCCCCAACCTAATAATAAAATTAAAGCAGTTTTGCTTGTTGCTTACCACATCTTGCAGTTACCCCCATCAAGGACCATAATCAGGAAAGTGCAGAAGATGGGGAAGAAAAATATGTGCCTATATTTGTATGATGAGGCAATTTGATACCTTTCAATGTAAAGACAGAGTCAGCATGGAGACTACTACCTATAGTCTAGGAAAGATTATAATAATTTCCAGTGAAGATAGCTGGAAATATGTAACTTTGCAGAACAACCTAAGAACCACTTTGGAAAGGAGATGAGATAGTCTCAAAGAAGAGCTGGCATGAGTTTTGGTGTGTCTGCCAGATAATGCAAATTTTGAATGATTCCGTTCTGTTATTGCTGTAGCGCCAAAGTTCCTTCCCTCATTAGTTAGAGTTATATAATGCACTCTGACAGTGTCAAAGTAAGTTAAATATCTGGAATATGAGTGTGTGTTTTTTAAGTGATTTGTAGTAGGATGGGAGGAATTGACAATTATGAGAGAGATTCCTTAGTTGTTTATTTTTTCTCGTTTCTTGCACACTTAGTCCTCTCGCTCTTCTTTTCCTCCGCGTGTCCATCATGTCTTCTGAAATAGCTAACATAAAGCTAATGAACTCAGAGCAGTTCAGAGCATAGACTGAAGTGATGTGGCATATTTCAAAGTCTTCCATTCTTCTGAACCAGATTTTTTTTCCTTCTAAATGCAGATTAATAAAGCGTGCACTACAAGAGGAACAAGGAAAAGGATTTTAGTGAAGGTTTCCTGATCCTGAGAAAGTCAGGGAGGGCTTCAAGCCCATCTTGGACTTCAGAACACTTCACAACTTTGTGGTAAAAGAAAAATTTTAAATAGAGCCTTTGGACTTATTTATTTCATCCTTATTTGGAGAGTAGCATTATTTTATTTTTTTTAGATAAAAAAATCATATGTGAAATTGGGCTACTTTTTAAACTTAAAACATACCTGGGTTTCAGATTTTTTTTTTGTAGGTACTTAATATATACTCAAAGTATTTTAGGTAGTTGGATGGCTTGTGTGTTTTTCTTCCAAACGTGTTCTTTATCCCTTGTGACATCGTGTTTGCAGTCACTGTGCGTGATGTTTTCCCTGGTGTTTTATATCTTCTTCAGTCGGTTCATTGGATTGTAGAGTAGAGTGTCTTTCCCAAGTCCAATATGTTGTCTGAAAAGTGTTTTGAAAATAGAAAGTGGTTTTCCTTTTGTTGTTTTCATATTTTTACCTCTTATATGATGCTTCACTTGCATGAAGAGATGTTATGTAGCACCAATAAAAAGCTGTTGTTTTCTCTTCTTTTCACCTAAAGACCTCACACAGGATAGATTTCAGTCATCGACAAAGATATACAAAGTGAATATTTGTTAGTTCTGTCTGTACCAACAAAACAACCTTATTTTACTACACTAACTTTTAAGGTCTTTTTATTTGTGAATACCAGCCTGTTTATGCACTGTGTGTTCCTCCAAAGGTACAGCGTTATACTCATTGGAGAAATGATATTTTCTTCTAGTAGATGAAAATTACATTTTGATTTAACATCATTCTTTATGCAGTCACCCATAAATATAATGTCTTTTGCTGTCTTCTCCGAAAATGGCTACAGATGTGATTTCTGAATTGACAAGAAAATAGAACATCTTAATGTTTTAGGTAAAACAGATGGTATTTTTGTTTTAGGCAAAACTCTCTCAGAGTGAAAGCAACTTAATTGGTGACAAGACTCTTGGGGTCAGCCAAATTATGTACAATTTCTGTGTCTGTTTCCTTTTAATTGCTTTAGTACAAAAGTTTTTGAATAGTTGGAAAGGAGTATTTATCCTTTTTATTGACTTGATATTTTCTGTTATACATTGGAAATAGTTACACGTTTTCAGTCCTGGTTCGTTTGTAAATGTTATAAAATTTCATGTTGATTCTGCTTTGGTTATATTTATGCCTTTAGAAATGTTTTTCCCATTGTGGGAAAGTCCTGAAATATTTAGTTGTACTTTTGAGGGTTAACACTTTAATTTACAGCATTGAGTTGTGTTTACAGCTGTAAATTCTGATTACATGGATGGTAACCTTTTTTGTTTCCTGTACCTTGGTGCTTTGGGCAGATCTTACTGTTAGATGACTAAAAAGTCACAATATTGTGAAGGGAGCGCTGGACTGAGAGTTGTGGGCTCATTCTAGTCTTCTAGTCCTACTTCTGTCACTAACCAACTAACCAGCTTCACATTTTTTTTTGAAACTTTAATCCATGCTATATAGCTTGGAAGAGAGGGGGCTGAAGTAGCTGATCCCAGGGTCATATCCAACTGACATTTACTCTTCTTGTTTGTTTGTTAAAACATAAATCATTTACAAAGCGTTCATTTGTACAAACACCAGAAAATGAACATTTTGGGTAGAAAACTCACTTCTGGAAAATAACCAAGTTTGTCCAATAACTGGGACATAAGAAGCTGTTTTCCAAAACATCAGCACTATTGCAAAATGAAGACCTCTTACATAGCAATTCTCTTTACAGCACCTCTTACAAAAGTAAGAACTTACTGAAAGAACAGCGTGTGTTGTCATTATAGTAGCTAGGGGAAGTAGCCTCAACTTTATCATCTCAAAGAAACCCCCTTTCCTGCAGTCCTGCTGTTGCAGATGGTTGGAGTGGACATACAGCGCTCTGATGAGGCAGCGTTCAGAGACTGTGGGGGGATGGGACTCAGTGCTGCAGATGGCGCACCTGTGCTTGTACACCTGAGTGTCTTATGTGCTGGAGAGCAGTGCGGCCACCTTCCCTACCTCTAAGAGGCCTTGGAGCCTAACTACTTGAGTTTGAATCTTGCCTCTGCCATTTAAATGGCTGTATAGCCATAAGCAATACCGAACTCTGCATACCTGTAACATGGCCATGCTATTAGGACGTCAGAAGTTGGTTGGGAAGCTGAAAGGAGTTAATTCAAGTAAAGCACATACAAACTATGTGCTAAGCATTCTTCTAAAGGTTCACTTAGTGCTAGCTGTTGGTATTATTGTTATTGGTTATGTTTATTGGTATTGGTATTACATCTGGAAAACTCTCTTACACCTGCCAAGTTAAATTTACTTTGAGTTAGATATAGCAGAAATATTCCTTTAAGATACAATTTTATTTTTGACTTAATGCTTTAGCTATTAATATTAAAAACATAATTTTCTACTCAAAGTAATATTTTCTAACACATAGCGTTTTAGAATATTTACTTAGTAATCTATAATTTTCATCTAAACTAAGAACTTTCGTTAGTAATATTTTTTGACATTTTTGGATTTGAGGGCAGTGAGATATCAGAAATTAAACACTTAGCTGACAACCGCAGTTTTAGGTGCTGCTATTAATATTATATTGTTTTGTGAAGGGCAGCTTTATGTTTGGGTTCAATCACACATGCAGTGTACTTGTTCATTTTCTTTTTGAATCTTGTCTTTGGACAAATGACTCTCCATGGGTTGATAGATTCTTAATATTTTTGTCCATGAATTTTAGAAAGTTATTTCTCTGAAAATATAGGAAATAATGGTGAAATAAGCTTTCATGTGTTAGGAAGGTCAGGTAACATTTATGCACTACTATATTCAAGTACAAGCCTAATTTTTATTGCTGAGAGAAAGGGCTGTGTTCCTTGGTGCTGAATTTTCTTTTTCTTAGATAAGGCCAGAAAATATCACTTTTATTTTTCCCCTTGCAAATATAAATTCCAATATCTAATTGAAGATAAGAGAGATCATTATTGTATCATTTCTAGAGAGATTTTTATGGAAAAACAGTTAAATGCTTTGCCTATTTAAAAGGCCTATGTTATGGAACTAGAAAGGTTCTTAAGCTGGGAGGCCTTGGGACCTGTATGAAAGATCTTGTGCGTATGTGCATTTCTCCAGAGAATGGGGTCTGCCTAAGGTATTCAAGATAACAAAATAAATAGAATTTTTGAAGATTCAGAATGACCACCTTGGTGTAAGGCACTATCAGTCATTTGCTTTTCAGAAAGTATAAGCTTTGGGTTTTTCTCATTTGCTTTCTCCTTATTGTTAGCAGTGGGCACTTGAACTGGACGCTGGGAGTTTGGGTGAATCAGGCCTGGTAGCCAAAGGATGAGGAAATAGGAGGGAGTATTCCATGAGACAGAGGGTTAGAGGGCTAGACAGACTTCATTTCAGTCTTTGCTTGGGCTCAATTTCAGAGACCCCAGGATCTTCTCATTATTTTTTACCTACCCCGACTCCTACCCCCTTTTCCAGAGCTCAAGATTTTCTTTTTTGTGTTTGGTGGTAAAAAGTCTCCATTCTTTGTAATATGAAACCCAAGTTTACTCCTCATTTTCAAGAGGAATAGTGTAACCTGGTATTCTAGTTTCCTACTGCTGCTATAACAAATTACCACAAATTTAGTATCTTTAAGAAAACCCAAATTTAATATCTTACAGTTCTGGAAATCAGAAGTCCAGAATCAGTTTCACTCACCTAATGGCATGTTGACAGGGCTGGTTCCTTGAGGCTCTGGGGGAGAATCTGTTTCTTTGTTTTTCTCATCTTCCAGAGGTCACCTGTATTCCTCGGCCTGTGGCCTCTTCCTCACATATTGCAACCTGTTGCTTCTGTTGTCACATGGCCATCTTCTCGGTTGGACCTTTCCACATTTCTCTTATAAGGATCCTTGTGATTGTATTGGGCCCAGTTGGGTAATACAAGAAATCGCCTCATTCCATGACCCTTACTTCAATCACATCTGCAAAGTCCCTTTGCCATGGAAGGTTATGTATCTGTAGGTTCTGGGGATTGAGATGTGGACATCTTGGGGGGACAGTTATTCTGCCTATGATACCTGGAAACCTAATTTTTATATTTCCAGTGAGTAAGTAGATTCTGAGTTTGTGATAGTTAATTGAGAAGCATCAGGATAAATCTATGTAGATGTTCCTCAGGCACTTCAAATTCAAGAAGTATAAACCTGGATTTGTCATCTTCATCTTATATCCGCCTCCCACTACCTATCTTTAGCTGTTCAATCTTGGTTAATGGCGCTGCCATATCTAGCCCATCCGAGCTGCAAATCAGGACTTGTAGAAGACTTTTATTTCTGGTTTACCACCCAGCCTTCTCCAAGGAATTGACAAATCCTACTGATAAGATATCCTACCTATTTCTTAGATTTGTTCGTTTTGTATTTCTACCACTCCTCTAATTTAGGTCTTCACTTTACCTACCTGGGCTATTGTAGCAACCATGTTTCCCAAAAATAAGAACTAGCCGGACCATCAGCTCTAATGCATCTTTTGGAGCAAGCATTAATGTAAGACCCAGTCTTATTTTAATATAATAAAAGACCCGGTCTTATATACTATAATGTAATATAAGACCAGGTCTTACATTAATTTTTGCTCCAAAAGATGCATTAGAGCTGATGGTCCGGCTAGGTCTTATTTTCAGGGAAACACAGTATCTACTTGGTCTTCCTGCTTTGAGTCTTGACTTCTTAAATCTTTCCTCCACCTGGCAACTGCATTTATGTATTAAAAATGGATATTGGACCATGTTAAATCTTTCAGTCACTCCCCATAATCTAGATAATAAGGTCTAAGCTCCTTGTAATTATTTAACGCCCCCCCACTTCTCACTGTGATTTGGGGTACATTTCCCTTTCTAGCTCCATATATTGGCATTTTAGAGGTGTACTTTACTATGTAGATTCTTGTGGTATTGGATAGCCTGTATGTTCTGAAAATAACATCCATATATATATATATATATCTGTGCCTTTATTCTCATAATCACTCTACTTACAGTGTATTTCCCTACTTTTCTTGCCTGGCTATTCACCACCTACCCACCCCACTTTTAAAAAGTTGTATGTTTTTGTTGTTGTTGTATTTTTCTTATTATTTTAAACATATGTACGTAATTTTTGTAGGTAGTATTTTACATCCAGAAGTATAAAAACTAGTTGCAGAATATTCTCTAATAACCCCAGAATTTAGAGGAAGTATCCCTGTTAATAGTTTAACTTCTCTTCTGCTAAATCTACTCTGCTGTTCAATATGTCTGCTGGGGTTTTCTTTTCTTTCTTTTCTTTTTTTTTTTTTCCTTTTTATGAAAGTTTATCTGAGCCAAACTGACGACATATGCCAGGGAGCAAGATCGCAAATGCGCCCATCTGCTCCGTTTTTAATTTCAAATATTCACACCTTTTGGATTTCATTTGGTTAATTTTTAATGTGTTTAATTTCTGTGGTAAAATTCTTTATCTTTTCATCTACTTTATTAATGTTTTCCTCTTTCCTCAGACATACTAATCATTATTTTAAAGTCTTATCAGGAAACTCCAATATTCCAATCATGTAGGATTATAATTCTTTTGTCTTCTTGCTGTTTAGTCATGTAGCTCTGTCTTTTGGTATGTCTCAGAATTTTATATTAAGTGCTAGACGTTGTGTATAAAATTTATGTATGGTCTAGAAAATATCTTCTTCTAGAGAGAGTTCACTCTTACTCCAATCAAAGGCTATGCTAAACTGAGGCTAATTCACTCAACTTCTTGTTCATCTAGTTCACCAAGTTTTCACCTAATAGCCTGGTATATTCTGTAGGCCCTATTTCCTGGTGGGTCTGAAATCTCATGAGATGTCTCTGCTCTACTTTTCAGAAGCTTTCTGTTTAGGTTTTAAACTCCCCTTTCTGTGCAGCACCCTGTATTTGGCAGATGGCCTGATGAGAAAAATCAAGTGTATACTTGAAGCTCCTAAGTACCTACCAAATGTTCTTTTGTCCCCTTTGTCCCCGTCATAATCCTTCTGTAGACTTTGTATGAGGCTTTGCATAGAACTCAGCCTCTCCCATGCTGAGAGTTGGCATGCCCCAGAGTTAAATGACCATGAAGGCAGCGCACTTCTCTGATGTTTTTACCTTATCCTTATCAGTTCTCTATTGCTTTCAAGCAGATGATTATTGTATTTTTTCAGTTTCTTCAGTTGGCCCATAGAAGTGAGAGCTCTTGTCTGTTGTCAGCTGTTCCACCTCTCCTGGAAACATCATTTATTTTTCAACTTCAATTTAATGAAAAAAAAAAAAAAAAAAAATGCCCACCCTTTTTTTCTACTTCAGTGTTTATATTTCTTTTGATTTGTAAGAGTACTTTACAAATTTCCTGAATTTGATTCTTTTATTTTTTATTCTTATTTAATCTTATTGTTCAAGTTAGAACAAGTTTTTAAGCTTTTGTTGTCAGATCTGTCAGCCTTTTACTTTGCTGTATTTTTCTGTTGCCCTTAGGAAGACCTTTTGTACCACAAATTATATATTTATTTATCCTACTAATTTTGTATCCTTTTTATGGTTTTAAACTTTTTAACTCATCTGGAATCAATCTTGGCATATTGTTTTAGTGCATGTTTAACCGTTTGTTTTGCCTGTCTGTTATTGTAGATATGTCAAAAGAAAATTTTTTTTTCACCCCCCTAATATCCCTTTCATTCCCTCACCTTTCTCCCAACAAAAGGATTTCAATGGGATTTTGCTTGGCATTGAATAAGATTCATGAATTAATCTTGAGAAAGTTGTCTTTTTTGCAGTATTTTAGTTTACTCACCTAGAATGGTATGATACTCCATTTATTGATTTTTACGTCCCTCAGTAAAGTTTCATCACTTTCTATATATACATTCTGCTCATTTTGTGTAAAATTAATTTTCTACTTTGAATGCTCTTCTGACTTAATTCTTTATCATCTTTCTACCTTTTTGAGTGTGTCATAGGACACTGTGCATACCTTTGTCTTATTACCTACCCTATTATATTGAATTTAATTATTTCTGTCTCTCTCCCTTCCTAGTCTATATGTACTGCCAAGACAGGGAGTATGTATTCATATTCATAAGTTTATGACTACACATACCAGGAAGTATCCTTCTCTCTGTCCTTTTGTTTATTGCTTTTTCGTTTAGCCATACACCATGTGTTTACTTTGTATGTGTGTATATTCTACGTGCCTGTGCATCTGTCTTTCTACACTCCTACTCCCCATGTTATCCAAACTCTTGTTTCAAGGTATATGTGTTATCACATGTGTGGTTTTGTTAATATCTTTCCTTTAGATTTGTTTTCCTTACCAAAAAGAAACAAACAAACAAAAAAAACATTTAAGGTAGCTCAGTGACCTGGGTTAATTAAAACATTCATTCCACCATCCAGTATGATTCATGTACCATGGTCCCTGGTTAGAATGACAGGAGAGTCTTGTGAAGGAATAGAGAGAAATTAATTGCTATTGAGATTCTACTTTGTGCCAAGTCTGAGCTATGTGATTTTCCAAATATTTTATCATTTAACCTTAACAACAATCTTGTCTCCTAATTTTATAGATGAGGATATTAAGGCTTAAAGAAATGAAACAATTTGTTTAAAGCCTCTCAAATTCCAAGTGCCATGGTGGGGTTGTAAGCTTGAATGTGTCTGATTTTAGAGCCCAGAAATCACAGAACTGAGTGTGATGTTTGAAGACCTGATATATCTCAAAAAGCCTCCCTTTGTTTTCATATCTGTTTTTTTTTTTTTTTTTTCCTGGTGGGTAATATGGTAAGCATTATGTTTTAAACCTACAAAACTAGGTGCACTACATTAAAAAAACTTTAAATCTAGAAATTGCAATTTTTGTAAACACATAAATCATATATCCATATTCAGAATACTGTATAAAGGTTATTACTCTTCTTTAAATTATGTTGCACTAATGAGGCTACTTAGGAAAATGAATATATTCTTGTTTGAAATTAATTTTTTATATGCTGTCATTGATTAAGAATCAGACAAACTGAACTCTAGTCTTTGCTTTATTCTTATCTTTCTCTGTGATTTTGAATCTGTCATTTCCCCCATCTTTGCAAAGGGATTAATTACATATCTTGTTGACCTTAAAAGCATTTTTTGAGGAATTGAAATAATCAAAATAAAAATGATCTGATAGAACTGTAGAGGCACGCACTGGTGTGTGTTATTTATAAATGACAAATTGTCCTAGTGGGATTTTGTGCATTACTCATTCATCAACTATTTATTGAATGCTATTCTGTTTTTAGGTACCGTGCTAGGCACATGCAGTTAACGATTATTTTTATTTAACCTAGTATTTCCTTAATTGGCTTTAAACTGCACTCACAGGGGACTTGTAAATATTTTTCATTTTTATCTTCCTTACACAGTCATGAAAATATGTAGTTTTAAAAAATGTATCCTTGAATGTTGTTTTTGTTTATCTCATGCAGGGAGATCATAAGATGAACTCCTTAATGTATATTGCAAGAGTTTTGCTATCCCAATGTTCAAGTTTATAAATTTTTTTCACAAATATAATATACATGAAACATAAATAGGTTTTTGTTCTTCTGGCTCTTTCTAAAGAGAGGGGCTCTGTGGGGATCTTTGGCATCAGTGAGGAGAAAGTTATTCTCCTATGAACTTAGAACTAAGGGAATCTCCAGAGGAAACCTCAGCTGTCAAAAATGTCCTCATGAGCGTAGCCTGTAAGTAAAGTGGTTAAGAAGGTGGCTTTGGGGTTAAGACTGGGTTCTAAGCCCTGCTGTGTCACTCTTAGCTGGGTGTGAGCTTCGGCAACATACCTAACCTCACTGAACCTCAGTTTCTTTATCTCTTTGGAGAGAAGGATAAAAGGCCGTATCTTGTGGTTGCCCGTACAACCCAGAGGACTGGGCCTGGCATATGGGAAGCTCTCTGTGAGTGATAATGCCAAGGTTACTCTGACCAAATGGCACATTCCTTGCACTCTACCCTTTGTCCAGTCCTAGATGGAAACCCGTGTGGTCCTCATGAGCAGTGTATTGCTCATAGCAGGCGCTGATTAGATTTGCCTCAGAGAGAGGACTTGGATTGCCCCAGCTGTCTGTCTTAACATAACATGAATCATTTCTACAAAAGGGATGAGGGAATTCTAAATATACTCAATCTTGATAGAATCTTCAAGGACAGAACATGTTTACAATGGAATTACAGTTCTTCCATAAAGTGATTCCCAGTTTGACATGAGCATGCAAATGGCCTTGCATATCTCTCTCTTCCTTTTTCTCCCAAAGTAGATTATCGTCTGCCCTCTAATCCTGTTGGCAGGTAACCTGTGAGTGCTTTGTCTTCATGAGGCGAGGGCCTGTCCTTGTATATGGAGAACTGAGATAATTGCCCATAACCCCAAGTTGTGGGGCCTTGGTATCATAATGAGAACTAGGAGTCTGGACGGGACTTGGTGACAGATGATATGTAGGAAGTTAATGCAAATGTGGGGGGGGAACTGGGGAAAGAAGTTCTGAGCTTCCTGTACAGCTACTTCCAAGGTAAAAATAGAAATTAACTATCCCCATTTTCAGGCTATAAATGTTACTCTTTTGTTTTTAGTATGGATCAACTGTTATCAATTTTCAATAAATGAGCATGATATTATTGTAGGATGATGAAACTAACTCATTGATTCCATTCACAACTGCAGGGCTTAAAAGGGCTTATGTTTGGGGATATTGGTAGTATAACAAATGTTTGACTAGCAAACATGATGGTGATAATGAAAATTTATTTTGTGATGGTGTACTTATTTCCAAAGGAAACATACTTCATATACAAGCATGCTTCCTCTGTACTCTACTTAAAATGTACATAGATGAGAGTTTATGTGTGTCAGATAAATTTGGGCTATGGTCCTCTTGAAGAACACGCTGTGAATCTCTAATTATGTTAAAAAATTATTTTCTTAGTGTAGCATTATACTCATATACTCTACACATTTAGTTTTTGAATAGATTCCTGGCATGATAATTACATAATCATTCAGTACAGTAGAAACATCATCATGGTCAAATACTAATTAGCTATTAAAATGAAACAAAACAGAACCTAGTTCACAGCTTCTTATAAAAAGTGATTTAATATTGTACGAAATGAAATGTATGGTCAAAATTATTATTTGCTTTATATGTGAGTCATTTGTTTTTTCCTATGGGAAGGAAATCAGTGTTCTGGATGCTTGTTACCCAATTTATTGCTTGGGCGCACGTTACATTTTATTATCAGAATCTTTATGACCAGTCCTGTGTAGTGGAGCATCCAAAGAACTTGCCAGTGGGAATTCTAGGCTCAGTACCAGGATGTGCCTCCGGGCTTTTGCAGAATTAGGAGACTGGTCGAAGTCTTCAGACTGTATCTTCTAGAGTTTTTCACATACTAGCTCTATGCCTCTGGGAACAAAGGGTTCAGTAGTACATCATTCATTTCTAGGATGCTGATTTGAACATCTTTGTTGCTGAGGATGAGTGACCCTCAGCTATTTCTCTTCCCCAGTGCACCTTAGGGGTATAATACAGTCCTGTTAGTAACAGTGAATTCTGGCTGTTGTGATTCTCCAGTGTGTTTGTGATGGGAGAACAGCCAGATGAAATGCAAGCTGTAGGAGGGTTTAAATAGGTTGATAGATCCCTTAGGTAAGTCTGTTAAGCATACTTCTCAAGCATACCCCTCACTCTTCTTGAGAATTGCTTCTGTGGATAAAATGGGATCTTACCTAGTATTAGGAGATTTCAGTGGCCTTTGTAAATATATTTTGACTATGTGGCGTCAGCTGCTCTTCTCTCACATACATCAGGAATCTCAATTATTTCAGAATATTATTTCAATCATAAGTGCTTCTCCTGATAAACAGTTTATAAGCCAAACAATTTATAGATTTCATGCTCCATCCCCTTTCTTTATCTCTGTGCCTACTTATTGTCCTTTGCTTTAGGTTAGGCCACTGTAGGTCTTAATTTTATTTCTTAATGAACAATTTTTTAATGCAGTTGAAATATACAGGACATGTATGTAGGATAAAAAGGCATTACTAGGCTTTCTGATGCACTAAATAAACGATGCTATCTCACTACCCAGTTCTATGTTCTTGCAATTAAAAAATTATATAGGAAAATGATATATTTCAGATCATGAAAATAGTCATTAATGAATCAGTGAGTTATATTATTGGTTAGATATCATCTTGAAATATCCTTTGATAAATTGAAGATAATATGATGCAAATTGGTTATACAGTAAAATCACAAATCTTGCACAGGCTGCAGATTTCATGAAGTCTGTGACATGGTCTAGAATATTACTACTCACAGGTAAAGTCATGAAACAATGAGGAACTGGCAAAGTTGTGCTACTGAGAAAACCAAGGATGTTAGGTTCTTCAACTGAGAGTTATTTAAATGTCTAAGAATTGAAAGAGGACTTTAGGAAAAATGATGAAGTCCTTGACTTTTTTGTTGTTGTTGTTGCAAATGTAGTTATGTTTAAAACCATCCTGTAAAAATTAAATGTTGCATGAAGGATGTCATAATGTGCTAGTATAAAATATTGTTGGAAAAACTCTGCCCCAAACCCCAGTTCATTAATTTTTTGTTCATTCTAAACATTACACATAGTTGTAAATATTGCCTAAACTTATTTGAATAGTTTTTGTTTTCCTTTTTCTAGCGAGGTCCCAATCAAACATTTTTTAACTATTATTTATTATCACATTTTAGCCTCTATTTTCAGTAGATTCACTTCACATGACCTTTTTTCCAGAACCAACAAATTCTTGGATAATAAGGGCCTCCCGTATATGAAATACACATGTGAATTATGTGATTCTACATGTGTAACCATGGATTTTTGCTGGTCTAAAATAAATATCAGAATTTTAATTGAAATTAATTATGGCTAAATTGCAACCAGACAATTTATGTATTTTCTTATTCAGCGAGATTAATCAGGGATCAAGATATTACTTGTATAGAGCTGATTCTTTTAAACAGATCAATAAAACCATATATATATAGGTCATTTTCTGGGACATGGAAATAACTTCATTACAATTCTATTAATGTCTTCCATTTGTATAACATTTTATTCTTAGAAAGAAACATTATTTCATTACCCTCTGTTTTGTGCAGTATTTGTGGTGATGAAATTGCCTGTTCTCCAAGTTTTACCAGAATGTTCTTTATAATTATTTCAAACGTGTTGATTCTATGACTATGAGCTAAGATCTTACAAATAGCATTAAAGAACCAAAAGTATTTTGAGTCCCCAGTAGTGAAGCAGCTGTTTTTGCAGGTATATTGTGGTCTACAATCCTTTAGAACAAGAGCGAAACTCACTGGTCTCAGTCTGTGTGAGTTCCTCCGCAGTACAAGTGTCCTCCGCTTCTGGAAAGCCTGTGGAAATTCAAATGAGTGCGGTTTGGGATACAGCAAGTACTGTTTCACAGACGGCCTACGAGGTATGTTTTTGCCATAGAATTTAAAGAGGCATTATTTAAAAAACATAGCCAGTATATAATTTATATATGTATGCATGGTCCCTGGGGCTGTCAAGTTGGTGTATGTGAAATGGTTAAAGTTGTAAGTACCAGAGGATTTAACTGGCCAGTTAAGTGACACTAAAGGAAAATAGATCCCGTGTTTCCCAAAATATTAATATCTTTGTTAGTATGTATATTGTATGTTATTATGAGTACATGTTATTAGTATGTTCATTGTATATTTTTGTAAGTATGCTTAATGTAACTTTTTCACTTTGTTGTAATAAAGTGATCATTACTCAGTTTTGAAATTTTTTTGTCCAACTCTTACTGACAACTGTGCATACTGAAATTGAGATAAATAATCCATCTAAATAACTTTGGATACTTTTAACTTTTATTGCAAAGGTGACATAATATATCATGAAGACTTTTTAAAATAAGTAAGATGCTTCCTCTCCCCGATATAGTTATGGAAAATCTGGGCTCAACTAATAGACATTGGGGGGAAATTTCTTAAAATAAGCAATGTTAAACTGAATCTTGACCTCATTAGAAAGGTTAAATGAACTTTGAGAGTCTGGGGTACAATTTTAACTGCACAGCCCTAAGCTAGGAACTCTTTTAAAAAAAGGAGATTTACTTCCGCTTGTTAAAAGCCATTGCTGGCTGCCCTTCATAATCCTTCAGGTAGAAATGAAAAGTGTAATCCAAGTTTTGTTCACATGTTACAGGAAACACCATCTAGAAAATGGAACAGTAGCTCCTGGAAAGCAGGGGTCTTGTCTTACAGTGCGTGCATCCTCTATGTCTGTTTCCAGCGTGTGCTAGATCCCAAGCATTCGATGGCTGGTGTTGACTGAACTACTGTGCTTGATATTTATATTATTATATTGACCATTTTTACTTTTAATGTACTGCAATACAGTATTGTAAAAAGATTCCTAATAATTAGGAAAAATCATTGTTCACAGTAAGTCCTTACCTTCACCGAGAATTTCTCTCTCTGAGCATCCGTTAAGAGCACTGTAGGACAATTGAGGATTGGGTCCCCTGAATAAACTGAGATGTTGATACTCTACCTCTAGGTTATCAAAACATATTTATAGAAGAGTATTATATTATCTTTTTAAATAGTGTGGTAGTTTGTTGTTTTCACTAGAAGTTTAAATGTTTTTCCTTTCAGTAGATTACATTTTTCTTTAATAAATTTCCTCCTCTGTCTTTTAAAGATCTCTTTCCTAGCACAGATGCCACCATTAGGACTGAAAGTGTATACGATTTCAGAATCAACAACTTCAAATCCACATTTAGCTGAATACGTCCTGTATAATGGTAACATAGAAAATAAAGGAATTTTCAACATGAAGAATGTAAAAAGCACTGAAAAAGATATAACTCTAGAGAACTCCTTTATTAAGCTTCAATTTGGTCAGTCTGGGCTTTTGGAGGTATGTTCTGAATAGTTCTGAAATTCATGGAAGACATCATTTTATTATAATATGTGCAAGTTACTTATGCTAAGGGGAAAAAGTCTATGCAAATAGTTTGCGAGAAAGGATGACTGAGCAGTATGAACCTTCTGGTCCATAGTGACCACTTCTTCTTCACAAGTGTGGCCTGTGTGGTTGGTGCTGCTTTGTGAACTGTTAGTTACTGATCAACAGATAAATATGAGGTCTGACAATTAAGTTCGCGAACTCATCCTAGAAAAAGTGCTACATACCTCATTGCTGAGAGTATCACTATGGTCATCTTCGAAGGAATGACTCCCTTTGGGAAGCTATGCACCAATGCCAGCTCGTAGTCCACCCTTCATGGGAATTTTGGAACTCTTTTTCTGGAATGGCCATCAGAGCTGTCGTTGTATTACTGTAGATGTGCTGAATGTCATTAAAATGCCTTCCTTTCAATATTTCCTTTATCTTCTGGTAAAGAAAGAAGTCATTGGGGGCCAGATCAGGTGAGTAGGGAGGGTGTTACAATACAGTTATTTGTTTATTAGCTAAAAACTCCCTCCCAGACAGTGTCGTGTGAGCTGGTGCGTTGTTGTGATATAAGAGCCATGAATTGTTGGCAAAAAGTTCAGGTTGTCTAACTTTTTCATTCAGCCTTTTCAGCACTTCCAAATAGTAAACTTGGTTCACTGTTTGTCCAGTTGGTACAAATTCATAATGAGTAATCCCTCTGATATCAAACAAGGTTAGCAACAGCATTGCAACAAGTTTGCGAACTTAAGTGGCAGACCTGTATAGAAACTATCACTTTAGAAATGTTTATGGAAACTTCTAAAACAATTTGACATGTAAATTTTTATGCCTACTGAATCTAATAATAAAAGATATGAGTGTATATTTGGTATATCTTTTCAAATTTAATTTTTCTGGTAATTCACTTTTATTGTACTTTACAAAACATTGGAAAATGTTTCGCATATTGGAAATAAAATGCATATTGGAAATTTAAAAAATAAGCTTGCTTCTTCACTACAGAAAGTTTGAGAAGCACTGGTCTAGATCTCTTGTATATCTCTTTCTTCCTTGAAGAGTGTTCTGACTTTTTGTTTCTATTGTGAAGGTTTTAAATTCTTAAGCTAAGTATAAATTTCTGGGTGTTCATCTTAGAATTGTGAATATTAGACTATTAGCATTTTTCAATCTATTTTTTTTAAATCGACATATACATAAAACCAGATGCAACATCATTAATATTTCAATAGTGAGTTGTCTTTAAAATTTTTATGTTTAGGAGATAATAAATAAAGAAGATGGTAAACGTCATGAAGTAAAAGTACAATTTTCATGGTATGGGACCACAAGTAAAAAGGACAAAAGTGGTGCCTACCTCTTCTTACCTGATGGGGAAGCCAAGGTAAGTTGCTGAGCTAAGTTATTCTAGAAAAATAGATTGCCTACTGGGCCATTTTTCTTCTGAACTTTTTTTCTATCCTTGACTGAAAATGTAGTATATGCAAATTTTGGCACCTTCTGAGAATGCAGAAAACAATAAAATGTACCAACTATTTCATAAGCCTGTGAAAGCCACCATTTTGATTTATTGTCTTTTAATTTATACATATCCCTTTTTCCCCAATTTTCAAGTTTGTCTTACTGCATTACATATGTTTCACTGTGACAATGCTCACAATCTGATATATTCTTCAAAAACAATTTTAATACACACTATTGTGTGTAAAAACTTTCAGGTATAAGATGAATAAGGTCTGAGAGTCTAATGTATAACATGGTGACCGTAGTTGATAGCTATATTGTATAATTGAAATTTGCTAAGAGAGTAGAACTGAAATGTTCTCACAAAAAAAAAGAAAGTATGTCTGTGTATGTGTTTTTTAAAAAAAAGAATTTCCTACTATTGCATATGTACACTTTCTGCCAATGCTTTACTACAGTGACATTATGATAAGCTTTTTTTTTTTGTAGCATTTTTTTAATCCTGAGAATAACTTTTTAGAAGAGTCATTTTGTGTCAGTAGCTGAGGCCTTTTAAGGTTTTCAATATGTACTACTT
Source organism: Rhinolophus sinicus (assembly GCF_036562045.2). Lineage (NCBI taxonomy): Eukaryota > Metazoa > Chordata > Mammalia > Chiroptera > Rhinolophidae > Rhinolophus > Rhinolophus sinicus. The sequence continues at coordinate 125,720,779 of NC_133753.1, read as the reverse complement.
ATCTTCCCTCTAGAAGGCCTGCATCTTCACTCCCACCAGCGTTTTTTGAGAGTAGCTCTCTAGTATACCATTCCAAGTACTGAGAATTAGCCCTGCTAAAAGTTTTACCTGTAATAATATGTAAAAAATATTTTAACTGTTAACATTTTTGTGATTATTAGTGAGCTTAAACTTTTATACATTTATCTTTCATGTTTCTTTTGTGGGTTTTTATTTAAGTTCTTTGATCATTTTTTTATTGGTATGTCTTATAGATCTGTAAGTATTCTTTACATGTGGTAAATTAATCTTTTTTCCTATATATTGCAAAATTTTTTCAATGTTTGATTTAATTTGTTAACTTTTTATTTTATTTTTCTGTCACAGTGGTGTTTAATTTTTGCACGGTCAATTCTGTGTTTGTTTTTTCTTTAAATTTCCTCCCTTTGCTTTTATACTTAAACAGGCTTTCTCCACTTCAAGATAAGTTAAATATTCTCCATATTTTGTTGCATAGGAACCTATCTCCTGCAAATGTTACTTTTGTTCTACAATGTAGAAAAGCCTGTTAACCAAAATCAAACATAGATTTTAAGGAATTGTGTAGGCCGCACTAAGGATTCTAGTTTTTTTGTTGTTTGTTTTGGTCTTTTTAAATCAGTGAGGAATTAAAGGTAAGCCACAGCTCATAGTAGGCATTCCAGAACGTGCAGTGATCCTAAGTATAAGCTATTATCAGTTTGTTCTTACTTAACAGCTTTTGTTATTGGCCAGGCATTTTGTTTTGATTAACTATTCTTATACTTAAAAAAAAAGTAGCTGTGCTATGGATTATGCACAGATAGTGGTAATTAATTTCCGTAAAATTATCTTTAAATAGTTCTAATATTAGATAGGAGGACAAAGAGAATTACCGTATGTTTACAAAGAGAAAATTAAAGAACATCAGGGAAAGATACCACTGGGTGTATCAGAAAAAGGCAGGAGCCCAGATATCACCATCCCAGGTTTCATTCTCCTCCCTTACTTTCTAGCTATATGGTAAGTAAGTACACGAATTTTGTAAACTATTAATTTCAGGGTATTATTCTCTGGCCAAAGAGGTAAATTTGGAAGAAAATTACACAGTTCTGGAAAATCTTATGCTACTTAAGTAGCTCACATTGCAAGCCTAGCTTTTTATGCTATTGTTGAACTTTGCAAGGTGTGTAATACTTAAGAAAATATAACTCTTCATAAATGCTTTAAATTTGTTCCTATGTCACATAAGTTACATGTTTTAGTCCCATATTTTTTTGAATCTAGATTCTAAATAATGAAAACTGAACCAGTAGTTGCCATAGTTTTTTCCAAGTTTGTGAATTTGCTTTATATTCAGGTAGTTCCTTCAAGTTAAAGGGCAGTATATTTATAGAGTAGTAAACCTAACCGTGTTTAAACTATATTTCTGAATCCTGTGTCCTGTTTGTTCAGATGACTCCCTGTGGTCAGCCCTGCCATTTGACCCGACCCCTGACACATTAGGGGGCCATGGATATAATAAATTTTTGCCTGGGAAAATGTCACCGCTGTATAAAGATTGTTCTTTCTAATAAATACCGTATGGACAATACAGAAGAATTTTAATTAGAAATTTTTATAGCTGGGAGGAATATTTGTAGATCTAGGCCAATCAAGTTGCACACATTTTTATTTTCTATTTTCAACAATTTTTGTATAACGAAAAACCTTATGTTCAATGTTGATAGCAAGTGTATATTCTGATACTTTGTAAGGTTTGGTTTTTACTTGAAATTACAAATGTCAGGTGATCTATGTTTGCCATTTTGGAAACTAATAAACATTTTTTGGAAAAGTTAAAAGCCAAAATATTTTTTCTTAAAAATGTCATTTCTTCCTCAGCCCTATGTTTACACAACATTGCCCCTTGTCAGAGTGCAACGTGGAAAGTTTTATTCGGATGTGACTTGCTATTTTGAACATGTGACCCATAGAGTCCGACTGTACAACATACACGGTAAGAAAACAGAGAGACACAGTTGTGAAACGTGTACACTGGTGATTGAATTCTTGCTTTTCTTGTGCTGTTTTTAATAAATCAGCAATTGAGTTTTGGAGATGATATAGTCTGTTTAATCTTGACATCCTACTTATGTAATTTAAAATATAATATTTACCCTTTGATAATCAAACATGGTAAAACATGTAACTCTCCCTACATATACATGTTTCTTTTTTTTTTTCTGTATATCTTCTCTTTCTTACTGCAATATTTGTCTTAGTCATGAGCTCATTAACTGGAAACTTTATTTCTAAGATCTAAAAACAATGTTGTTTTTATTTTATAGAATGGAAATTATGTCAAATAGAGCTTCCAGTTAGTGGGAGACACACAAACGTGTGTGCACGCAGCCTGCCTTAAACATAGATTGTATTGCAATAGCAGGTATCACTGGAATTTAACTATAAAAGAATGTTCTACACGAGTTCTGTCTGCTTACAACTCTTTAGCTGTTAAAAGTATTAAATCAGGGAATCGTTTACCACTTTTAGGACCGTGTTAAGCAGCATCTTTATTAATCAAGTGGTAGGAAACAGCCTTTGATCCCTTCAGGAACTTCAGTGTAGGCATTAGCACTGGGCCTTCCATAGGGTCTGGGTAGAGCTGTGGTTCCCAGACACTGTCAGAATTGTACAGTCATGCTGGCTGGTTTTGAATTCAGTGTTTTGAGAATGGAGTACTTTTCCGACTACACATTTAATCCTAGTCACCAGGCGTTTACCAGGTTCCCAGGTATCACCTCTCTTAGAAAAGGACCTTAGGAAAAGGCCACTTTAAATTTTTCTTTGCTCTTAGCTAAGCTGAAAAAATTAGAAAAGGAAAAATATTTTTTCCAGAGTCTTCAAACAAGTAGACAAAAAAGCACTATTTAAAATAATGATAAAATGTATGGGCAGGCACTGTTTACTTTCTACATGTTATTGGGAAGCAAAGAGTACTGTGTTCATGGAATTTATTAGCTGAAGTTTAGTTTTCTAATTTCAGTGTCTAAATTTAATTTTGCTTTTATTTCTTTTTTTGTTTTTTTTTTACTACAAATTTCATTAATGTTTGCCTCTTGCTAGCATTTCAGGTATGACAAACTTTATCATGTGACTTCTTAGGTCATAATGTGATATATTTTCAGCATAACTCGTGATTTGTATGTTAAATCAAAAACTAAAAGGCCTTCTGAAAGATGGGAAAAGTTATAATAGATGCTAATTTTGTGTTCTAAATGTGACTTCCACAGTTATCTGCAATCACTTTGCTACCTGTAAGAAAGTCTATAGTTCTGAAATAATTTTTCATTGAGTTTCCCCAAACCTCTCATAAGTCAGAAACAATGTTTTTGACCATCCATCCCTTTGTACTCTTGCATAAGCCATTGTTTAACATCTTTGAAAGCTCTAAAACTACATTTTCAGCTATGGCCAAAGGTTTCACTTTACAGATAGAAAATAGCATTGTCATACAGGGGATGCACTTACCTACTTTTCAATTTGCTGAAAACTATTGTTTTTCTTTAAATGGAAAAGTTCTTCCTTGAGTATAGCACAGTGCGCTTTGTCACAGACCTGTGTCATCAGTTGGCTTTACCATTGTTTTTCATCAGTTACACCAGGGGTGCCAAAAAAATGTATACACGTGACTTGTATTCGTATTTTGTTATCGGTATATATTGAGTATTACAATTTTAATACAGTTTTTTTTTTCTTTCTTAAAATGCGCATACATTTTTTGGCACCCTCCATATTTAGGGATAGACTGTTTCTCAGAGTAAATGCTGAAGCACCGCATCAGGAAATTCCACCTCCTCAAGTATATTTGCTTAATTGCTTTTGCTTTTATTTGCTTCTGTTACTGTCACTGCAGCTTCTTATTTTTTTGGGTTTTCCAGGAGATGTAGATCTCACATCAAAGGATGGTTTCTATAAATTAGAGGGCCCCTTTCTGCTGCTGTGGCTGTAAGTTAGCTTGCCATCATAACCCTGTGTTCGAATTGGAAATTAATAGGCTCCAACTTGCCTGTTTACTTATTCCGACAAACTAATAGAACTAATTAAAACTAATACTTATTTTTGTCTCTTCTTCCCCTCTCCTCTGGGCATCAGAAATGCCCAGTAGCTGACTAATAGCCCTTTCACAGGAGCAGGGGCCACTGAAATTTAACTGACTCCTGGCCCTCCATGGTGGCAGAAGTGACTCTGATTAATCAGTGAAGAAATAGAGGTTGTTCTGAACAGGGCATTTAGAGTATGAGCATAACGATAATAATAAATACACGCGTAGACTCAGGTTGCCTCTGGATGTCTCAGTGGGTGAAATAAATGAGTGAAGCATTTTTGTCCTGATACTTGTTTTTTGTAGCTTGAAAGCAGAAAGCTTCAGAACCTTGTAGGAAATAACAGATAAGTAATTTAGGTATAATTTGAGGTTAACTTAGAGTGCTTCTCCAGATGTATTTTACTGTGCTTGCTTGGATTGGACCTGAAACCAGCATATATAGCTATTTGAAGCGATGTATCCGTCTTTTTTCTCTCTCTCTCTGTCAAGTCCCAGAGCACTTTTTTTTTTTTTTTTTTTCCCAACCTGAAAGTAGTTGGTGGGAGATGGATGGAGATACCAGAGCACCTGAAAGGCTTTCTTCCAAACTATGTACCCTTCCAAATTTGTATTTGAGCCTGTCTAGACAAATTTTCTCCTCCTGGAAAAAATAAACCCAATTGTGGAGATGGATCTTTTCCTCCATAGCCTCCATGACCCACTTCCATTTATCCTTTTCTTTCATACATCATTGCGTGAGGGCGCAGGTTGTCTGGATCCTGGCTCACTGGAGTTTTAATTAAATCACTAATCAAGGTCTGTGAGAAAGCTGAGAAGTCTTCTGAGCTTTTTGACTCTCTAGGCATTCAAGCTACCTTAGAGGGGTTTGGTTATGCTGCGTCAAAGCATCTGTGCTAAGGACTTGAAAGCCTTTAGTGTTTTCATCTTTGGCCTCATGCAAACCAGGCATCTGGGTGATTGATCAAAATGCATAAACAGAATGTGGCTTCTCATCTTAGGTGCAGAGAAAACTTCAGCCAGTTTCCATGCTTTTGCAGATAGTTTTTGGTTTAATATTTCTTAACAAAAATAATTATTCTCGAATGTAACTTATTAAACTATTTCTGGATATATGCTGATTTTGCCCCCTCTAAACTGACCAGATACATTCATTTGGATGAGTATTAATGATTAGAGCCCGTTTGTTGTTAGTGTCAAATTTATGATCCAGAAAGAAATGGAAGTTTCTTGTGATTACATACTGTAATTGTATTAGTTTACTAAACCAGTTAGTGATACAAAATATTTTACTATCTCTCAGCAACAAAAGAAACAGAAAATGATTTAATATTATGGATTGTCTGTCTTTATTGAGTGTCTCTGTTAAACCTTTCAAATTTAATTTACTTGAAACAATCGTTTAAAAAACTAAAGTAATGCAAACCTGACAAAATATCCTTAAATTCCTCAGTCTCTTTTTTTTTTTAGTTACTCTTTGGCTCTTTTCTCCCCAAAGTAACTTTGCCCAAATTAAGTCTCAGGAAGAAACAAAATCAAGAACAAAATCAAACAATACTTCCCAAATTATAAAAACTGTATAAGACTCTGTTTCTTTAACTATAGAAAGACCAGGTGGTCAGTTAGGTATAGGCATCAAGAGTCATTATTGATCTTGAAACAAACTGAATTGGAGGCCTGGGTTCAAATGTGACTCCTGGTTTTGTTTTGGGTTTGGTATTTAACTTTAGCTTCTCTATTTGCGTTCGCTCCAGATAATGAAAATAGTAAGAGGTGCCGTTTAAAGTCCTTTTAACATCACTTGAGCTCTTAAAAAGCCCTGTGTTTTTCTTTTCATTATCACTCAAACATCACATTCAAAAGATTTCTAGAAATATTAAATTAGAGGAAATCTTATGCTCACTAGCTTTAAAAGCTCCAAAACATAGAGCAATGTCAGAGATTTCTAATGAAACATAATGTTTGGCCTTATATCAGGTTGAATAAGAAATCCATTTCATGGTGACAATATTTAATGAATGCCCTTTGGGAACTATTTTATGATTTCTAACAGATTATTTAGTTTGTAGAAAATAACATTTTTCTGGGGGAAAAGATGGGAGAGGTGAGGATTGTTACTGTAGTGTAAACATCTTTCATTATGTTGAAGCTTTAAATATTACCAGGAAGGCTACTTTAGTTTTGCCATTAATCTTGGATTAGAAGATAGAATATAATACAAGCAGAAGCCCCTGTGTCCCCCTGTGTTATATTTGATACCGTACCGTCACAGAAAGTACACACCTTGTAGTGACACAATGATCAGTAAGTGACATTTGCCAGCTATGGCTTCATTTATCTTCAGAGCCGTAATTATTAGATTTTCGTGCCCTAGTTTTCTGACATCAACAGCCACTTTGAAGAATTAGGTTGCTATGGGTTACCAATGTGTCTTGTACATTTTCACTGGCACAAGGTTCAGGTTCCAGATCTGTTATATACCTTCAAGGTTTATCACTCACTCCGCCTCCCCTCCCCACCAAGACTATGTTCTCCTAGGCAGGTGTTTGTGAGCGAGTGAGGGAGTGAGTGTGTAAACCATGTTTCAACCCTTAGGAGAAATATCTTAAATGCAATACTTTTGCCTGTTTTCCACCAACATATTATAAGAGGGCTGTATGTAATGGTTCTTGCTAAAAGAAAGCAAATAGCCTAGAGGTAAAATGTAATGAACTGCCATCAAAAAGTATGGAACAAAAGACTTTCCTTTGGCTGAAATGACTTATAATTTCCTTGCATGGACATATTTAGCAGTCAAAGAGAGGTTAGTTAATTTTTTTCTGTCTTGAATATAGAGCCTAAATAGAGTCATAATACGATCCTGGACTTTTAGAGAGTCAAAATGAACTTCATCTAGTTAAACATATAAGAGAATCATATTGAAATTAAAGATCCAAATCCTTAGTTTCACCTGTAAGCAAACTCTAGTGACCTTGACTTTGGTCTTTATTTTCTTAAGGACTCCATTACTTAAACTATAGAAAGACTAGATGGGCAATCAGGTGTAACCATCTAAGAGTCTTCACAAAATTTGGTATCACATACAGTCTCTCTGGTGCTTGACTCCCTGCTTCTACATTCACCTCCTTAGGCTGTTTGAATCTGGGGTTCCCATCACTGGAGTCCTCCCACTTGTAAACAAGGTCTCAGAGCTTCACTGAAGTTTTTATTTCCATAAAAAGATTCATGAGGATATTTAAAGGGCTTGCAATCAATGTCTCATTTTTTCCCAAGACTACGTTCCGTATTTAGTTTGATTTAAGAGTAAAAAGTATTAAGTAAGTTATGGGTAGGCAGACTTAGGTAATTAAGACATTTTTTGAATATCATAATATGCAATTGACTGCTAAGGATTTTTTTTTTCCTGTTAATTGGAACTTTTAAAAATTGAAATAAGGTGCTATGTGTCGAATCTGATTATTCCCTATAGGCATGAAAGCGAAGGTTATTTTAAGGAACTACAAGCACATTCTGGTTACACAAAATCAGAACTCAGAGGTTATCTTGGGGGCTGACAGCAGCTGCTGCTTTAAAGGCTTCTTAGCAGGGGAACTGCATCCCCACAAATGTGTTCTAAACTCTGATGAAGGGCACAGGGATGGGAGACCCAGGGGGAAGTGTGATGGTTAAGAGCTCAGACTCTGGAGTTAGCCCACCTGCATTTCATTCCCAGCTCCCGTCCCAGCTCTGCCGCTTACCAGCTGTTTCATCTTGTCCAGGTTATTAACTGTCTGGCCTCGGTTTCATCCTGAAAATGGTGACAATAATAGTCTATTTTACAGGAGTGTGGGAGGATTAACTGAGTTAACATACCTAAAGCCTGGCACATACTCAGTGTTGTATCTCCTTAAGAGGACGTACAGGCCAGATGCGTTAGTCAAGTATTACGAGAGAGTGGTCATTGAGGGTTGGGGGAGTTGGGGAAATTGGGGAAGATTTGATAAGGAATAGAGTTGTAGAGATGCCAGGTCTTGGAGAAATGTCACTTGACTGGGCAGAAAGGAGGAAAAGAATATCATGAAGCATGAAATGGGTTTGGTTAGATGAAATTCCCTTGTTCCTGGAAGAATTTGAAGAACATGGTGACTATTACATATTTTAAAGTTGACATCTAGTTCTCTTACTTTTCTTTCAGTATTTTATTTTATTTTTTGGGTTATATTTCAATATTTTAAATTGTCTTTGTTCAGCACCCAGTGGAGTTAGGGTGGGTGAGAGGTATGCTAATTATGTGGGAAGGCGTTTGTTTGTTTGTTTTAAGTTGGGAGAAAGAATAGTGAAAGTGGGAAAAGGAAGAAGCACGTGCCTCCATGGCAGGTCCGTTTCAGGCAGATCCGCTTGAGGAATGAGAATCTATGGAATCCGAGCTTCCTGACTAAAGGCACCTTACAAAGGAGTGTGTTTGAGAGAAGAGGAAGTAGGTGAGTTCAGAATGACTGTCAGTGTGGAGGGTATGAAAACAGACCATCCTGATTGTTCCAGAATTCTTCTGTCCCTTGTCCTAGACCAGCCCATAAAGCTGGATTATGGGGGAGGTGACAGAAGGCTCTGGGGTTCTGAGCTGTTTTATTCACTTTCCAAAAGAAAGGCTTTTAGACCTGTCTCTTTGGGATTTGAAAACATACAGAGGGTGCCAAAAAAAAATGTATACACGTTTTAAGAAAGGCAAAAAACTGTATTAAAATTGTAATGCTCAATTTATACCGATAACAAAAGATGAATACAAGTCATATGCATACTTTTTTTTTTTTTGGCACCCTTGGTATATTACTGATGTAGGTGTTGTTTCCTCCAAACAGAGCTTCCAAAAACCCTGTTTCTTAAAATCAGTGTTTATGTGGGGAGAAAAAAAGATAGCTTCCCAGTTTTGTAGTGTATTTTTCAGTTATTAGGCCTTCTTCAAGTATGTCACACTTAACTGTTATAATCTTTAACCAAACTTTGCAGTCCATATGACCAAATGTTATAGCTTTCCTAGTCTGCATTTACCTTATGCCATTGTGAGAATTACTGACATGAAAAGCATAAAATATGTAGATTAGTGCCTAGCTTATTGTAAATTCATCAGTAAGTAGTGGTAGTTATTTATCCAGCGTTTTATAAGTAAAAGAAAGTGGTACATCATCGTTTTCTTAAATTTGAGACTTGTAATGAAATTTACTAAAATTTGTATTCATGAAAGCAGATGTTGAAATTTTCACTTGTGGAGAAATAATCAATGTGAACATTTACAGACCCAGAAATCTGCAAGTACCTCAGAGGATAAATTAGATCTTATAATGGATGATAAGTTGAATAAGTCAACATGGAGAAAAAGGTCATCCACTTGTGGGAATTATTACCATTTTTATTTTCAGTACTTTCAGATATGAATGCAGTTTTTAAAAAATATAGTCATGATATTTGATTTTTAGAAACATCTCCATATTGACCTACTAAATTTATCGTTGTTGTGAGAATTGTCATTCACCTAAATGTTCTGAACTGAGCATTAAAAACTGTAAGTGTAGACTCCCAGTTAAGTTGGATAAGTTCACAAAAACATCACAAAAGTAAATACATAGTGGGAAAGGTATTTTTATATTTTTGATTATTTAAATACAAAATAAAATACCCCCAGAATTGGGGCGGGGGATATTAAAAATTAGAACCCCTGTTTTTTACGCCAGCTGTTATTGTCCTACTTCTGCTGTAAAGTGATTATGGCTCAGCCACCTTCTCTGTTCAGGCACAGATTTGAAGAAAAGGGATGAGGACAATTAGATAGCAAGGTTCCGTTTCTGCCCAAGAGCCACATTTTAAGGACACTTACTGAAGACCTTGTTTACAATCTTAGATTTTTTTTTTTTTGAGGATTAATTTTATGTGGTTTCATATCTATGTCAAATTCCAATTAAACATTTGTTTGAAGGTTTAAACATTTCCTAGGGGTCTCACCATCACTTTTCATTTTCCTAAGTGAGTGTGGGCCAGTTGCTATTATTCTATCTTGATCTAATGACTTGTACTAATCATACATCGAGTACCACCAATACGATATTTGATTCTTGCCAGGGTGTGAGTAAGCCTCTCTTTTGCTCTTTTACCCAGATGCTGCCTCTCACTCTTATAACCATTTGAGTGTAGTGAGAGTAACATCTGATTTATCAGGTATCTTTATTAGGAAAGTTGTACTTTGCATTTCAAAATTGCTAGAATAAGGTAATCTGGAGAGGCGGAGAGGGTTGTTGGATCAACTCTGAGATTCTGCAGTTCAGAGTTGAATTAGGCTGTTCAGATAGATTTTATATCAGTTGCTGCTCAGGGCCATGACTTCAGGCTTTCTATCTGCATTCCTCACAGTCACCTATACCCTCCCTGATGTTTCTTCCATCTCTTCCTTAAAACACAGGGATGTGTCAGAGATGCCCTCCAATTTTTCTCTTCAGACTCTCAGGCGTACCTTTTTGGTTTCCTTAAGACTGGTGCTAAGCAACAAAGTCAGGAGGGTGATGCCCTTTCTTTTCTGTCCCCTCCGTCCTGATCCACCTGTGGGAGATGGCTCTAAGGAGACCAGCATCGCTCTGAGAGTACTTCTAGGAGCCTGTCGGCCGGAAGCTGTTGCACTCCCAAAGCATGTTCCCTGTGACACAGCCCGACCTCATGTCCTCATCCCTTGCCTACTTAGTTTTATTTTTTCCCTGCCTTCTTAGGAAATATTCTTCTATTAAAAATGCTTCACAATTATTTTTATGTATATAAATACAAATAATATATATGTATACTCTTGACAAAAATTTCACACTTTACAGATCTACGGTAAAATTTCTCTGGAATCTGTGTCTGGCCTCTATCCACTGATCAAGAGAGAGACTACTTACCTGTTCTCTCCTGTGTGTATTCTCTCTCTCTCTCTCTCTCTCTCTCTCTCTCTCTCTCTCTCTCTCTCTCTCTTGCTCTGTCTCACACACACACACACACACCTGTAGAAAAGCATAGTATTGTGTTTGTGTCTCTTTTCAGCATAAAGTTTATTATACTTTGTGTTGCATTTGCTTTTTTCATCAGATCTTTCTTTGCCTGGACAGACTTACCTCATTCTTTTCATTTCCTCCCATGTCAGTAAATTTTGCATGATGTGATACTGCGTCTCACATCTTAACTAATTCTGTTTAATAGTGATTCAACAACTATTACATGTCCAAAATGTTGTTAAAAACTGGAATGCAAAGATGGTGTATAAAACAGTCTGTGTCTGTGAGACGCTAACAGACTGGGAGGATGAAAAAACAGTTGAGGAAAGACTCCTGACTTCTCTATTATAGTTTTTCGCTGATGGACAGGCTCTGTTCTTACCTTGCATTGCCTGTGTTAATATGGATAAACAGTCTCCATTCTCTCTTCTCCAAGGCATAGTATGAGGCATTAACAGCAAGAGGGCACTTATATCTCTTCGTTGAAATGTGGGAATAACATCACCTCACTGACCCCCATGCACTACTCTTATAAAGTAGAAGCTATTTTTCTCCCCAGGATTGAAGGAAAAACAGAGGGTCTCAGAAAGCCCTGGCCATCCATGCTCAGGGAGAACCACTTTGTTAAAAATATGTTTTGCTGCCACGTATTGCAAACACAGCAGACCACTGGGACCACTGGGTTTGTACCCCTGCTTCCCAGGTACTCCTGTCAATCCTGTGATCTTCCTTGGGAGTGGCATGGGACACTTTAGGGAATTCTTGATACTGAATAGGAAAAGTTCGCAATCCTCTCTCTCCTTCTCACATATTCTTTAAAGAAATAATAACTTTCTTTGAGAACTCAGGGATACCCTCTTTGCTTTCATTACCGTGACATATTTTATTTGGATTGTTCATATATATGTATTAATGTATATTAAAGTTTGATCTTATTTTAAAAGTCTGTTGTATCACAGAATTTAAATTAACGTCTTGCTGAATTGTGAATGTACATAGAGGCTTCTTTCAAAGGAGCTTTAAGCATTTGTTGCCACAATAGGATTTGAGCATAATACTGAGTTTGCAAAAGATGATTTTCTCAACGGAAATAATATATTATTGCTAGAGGTAAAGTGAAATTATTATTTTTTTCCTGAAGCATGTTTTTTTGTAAATGTTTTCCAGTGATACATGACTTGAAATTAATGATGCTCTGCTTTGTTAAGACTTTATTTCATTTCATGTATTCTGTTGACCCCTCTAGGTTGGAGAGAGGAGAAAACATGAAAGCGGTGCTAAAAACACTACAGATGCTTCCAGTAGATTAGAGTTTACTTGTCACCTGCTGTTTTCCCCAATGCTACATGAGTACTGTCATCCCTAGTACTACATTTTGGATTTGGGGTGTCTTGGGTTCATTTGTAGAATCTTGTCTTATTAAAATTGAGTATGCACTTCATTTGGTTTTTAAACAATATTCTGGTTAATCTAAGCATACTGAGACAAAAAATTTGCATTTTAGGTAATACTTTTCCTAGTTCAAAGAAGATACTGTTGTTCTATCATCAGTGCATGTGGTTTTTTTGGTTTTTTTTAACTTCCCAGTAGTAGTGGAGATCTCGGCAAATTCTTCGGGTAATTCTCAGAAGGAAATATATGTGTATATTTAACTGGCAGAGGTTAGTGGTTCAGACTGTGGACATAAAGCAGGAAAAAGAGTCACCCCCTTCCCCCACCCATGGAGACCATAGTCACAATAGCTTTATAAGAATGAGAAGGAACTGAAGTTAGTTCTGACTGAGGTTGTTGAGCTGGGAGGGCAAAACCCACCAGAAGAGAACTTCTTTCTGTGAGCATTCTGAAAATCCTGTTGATGAAGGCTTCAGCCCATTTAGTATTGTCACCATGTTATTATTTATGCTTTATAATCGCCAGTGTTATTTTCATGTACACCTACAGTGCCAGGGCCAGCTGCATTTACATTCTTGTCCACAAATCCCACAGGTTCAAAATTCCTTTACTCTAACTCTTTGCTGTCACCTTCTGTAAGCTCGGGTGATTCTTCTTGGCTCTTAGAAAAAAGTTTTCCTCACGCCTTTCTTCCCCTCCCCATTTTTCTTTACACAGCCCTCTTTGTCTAAAGAGTGTTGTTGGTTATCAGCACAGAGTAACAGATTGTCTGTGAGGAGTAGAGAGAAGTCAGTTATGAATAACAACTGCAAGTGAGTGTCCAATACGTGTCTCAAAAAAGTCCAGTAAGTGTCTCAAAAGACTTCAGCTGTATGAAATAGGATAGGGCCAGTCTTTCTCCTGTTGGTCACTTTCCTAATTGCTCTCCTTCTTAAAAGATCCTATATATCTCTTGTACACCCGTGATCTGTATTAAGAGTGTTCGGTTTCTTCATAACTCCTCTCTCCATCTCTGAAATGGACCCTACGCTCTACTGAGGACCTGACCATGCAGTTAGGGCAGCACAATAGATAGAAATTAGTGAACACTTTAGGCTTAACCCAAAAAACAAACAAACAAAAACTGCTTAATATGTCTGGGACTTTTTCGAGCTGTCTTCTGGTTTACATACCAAAGGACACAATGAATCACTCCATAACCAGGGTCCCAAGTGATACCAAACTTGGTTAAAATTGATTTAAGTTCTGGGGAGCTCTCCAGATTATGCTTCAAAATACTAATATGGTAATATCGGTTTCAGCCATAAATCGTCTCATTGGCTCTCCTGTCTCTTTTTCTACATATAGATCATGGGCTATAATACACTGTCTCTTGAACCAACAGAGTATAAATTTCACTGCTCGTCATTTCCAGTGTGTAAGGAGAGAATTCTGAAGAAGTAGGCTCGAATGGCTCTGTTGGGGAATGGCGGTGCGGACGAGAGGTGGCCTGGCCTGTAGTAGGGCTGACCTTTCCTCATTTAACGTCCTCTTTCCCTTCTAGAACTCATTGGGGAATCATTGGCATTTCATCTACATTTATCTCATCCCAACCTCTTCATCTTTTTGTTAAGTTATATGTGCACCTGAATAAATGTTATCTACCGTCTGATATTTTTTTTAAAAAAAGGTGAATTGTGACACCACTTAGCATATGAGAGATGGTAAAGATAGGAGGCAGAAAACAGGAAAATATATGTAACTTTGGAAGGAGTTCTGTATAGCATATTTAAGAAAAACGGGACAATTTCTTTCTTTCTATTAATGTAAGTATTATTTTAAATTTAGGAATTGAAGGACAGTCTGTGGAAGTGTCTAATATTGTGGACATCCGAAAAGAACATAACCGCGAGATTGCAATGAGAATTTCTTCTAACATAAACAGCAAAAACAGATTTTATACGGATCTAAATGGATATCAGGTAATTTTCCTTTAAAATGTCTAAGTAATGGTTATGTTAGTGTGTAACTTTTATATATGTTAATAAACCAGTTAATTTTGGATCCTTTGAAAAATATGCTTAAGGTTGCAAATTATTTCTAAAGTAAAACTTAATTTTAACACATACTCATAGGTTCTGTATTAACCAAATTTCCACAATTAGAACAAATATCTGATAGACTATTTTGTAGACTAAATCTATTTGTAAGGATTTGTTTTTTAAAGGAAGATTTGGTGACCATTATACATGTTAAATACCTTGATGCCAAAATATATATGAATTTATCTAATATAAAGGAAACATGATTAGGGATTAATGGATTATATCTTTTTTTTTTTTCACGCTGATATGTCTAGTACCCGCCTGGTACCATACATAGTTATTACAATTATTGACCACCTTTCTTGTGTTGTACTACACATTCCTGTGACGATTTTGTAACTGACGATTTGTACTTAATCCCTTCCCCTTTTTCACCCATTCCCCCAAACTCCTTTCCCATCCGACAACCATCAGTTTGTTCTCTGTATTTACGAGTTTGTTTGTTTTCTATATTGGTTTATTTTGTTCTTTAGATTCCACATACAAGTGAAATCATATAGTATTTGTCTTTCTCTGCCTGACTTAGTGGGCTCTTTTAAATTTCAGGAAAACATTTCCTCTCTCTATGGTGGTGTGTGTGTGTGCACCTTTATGCACACACACATGTACATAGACATACAGATACAAACATATATCTATTTAGAAATGTGGGCAGAGATGTATTTAATCAAAATTTGCATGAAATAGTTTGAAATAGTAATGAGAAAATTGATTCATAAAAATTTTCAGATTCTCAGTTCTCTAGTAGAGCTCTTTTGATTGTTACCTATATCTCTATTCAGAGCATATGCATGTGACCACATATCTTTGAAACACTACTATTAAAAGCATTAGCATGTTTGTGAGGCATTAGCATTTTAGAAATTTCTTCCTATGAATAGAAACAATTTCACAATAAATGCTTTTATTTTCTGATTTTCAACTGGGATGAGTGGACAGGATTGTGAGCATTTTTTTCTTCTATGATTTCCTGCAAAAGTTAAATTTAAACCTTTTCCAAAGCATAAAAATTGCAGCATGCATTTTGAATTATGTTAATTTTGCTACAGCTGTTTGGTTTTCAAATGAATCCACTACTTTATGGTGATTCATTTTCCTTGTATACAAAAGAAAGGCTTTTCTTAAAATCTTCCAGAAGTAATTATTTGTATGTGTGGGTGTATACATGAATGAAAAAACTTGGTGAAAATGAATAAAAATGAGAATTTTTTTCCAGGATTATACATTTGAATAAATAGGAAAATATTATTTTTAAGTCTATAACCTAAATATTTCTGCTTTTAAAATAGGTATTTTTAAAGCTTTTTGGAACAAATAGTACTTTGGCAAGAAGACTAGAAATTTTGACCTGCAGGTGGAGCGTGAGAGTAACAGCCACATAGCTGGGGCAGTTTTAAATGTTTGTTTTGTTTTGGGGGTTTATCCGTAAAGATACATGTACTACGATGTTCATTGCAGCTTTATTTATGGTGGCCAAGATATGGAAACAACCAAAGTGTCCTTTGATAGATGATTGGATAAAGAAGATGTGGTATATATACACAATGGAATACTATTCTGCCATAAGAAAAGATACAAGTAAAATGCTGTCATTTGCGATAACGTGGATAGATCTTGAGATTACTTTGCTGAGTGAAATAAGTCAGAAAGAGTCGAGAACCATATGCCTTCACTGATATGTGGAATATAAAACTGAAAGCAACAAAGGAACAAGACAAATAAACAAACAAAAACTCATAGACACAGACAACAGTTTAGTGGTTACCAGAGGGTAAGGGGGGAGGCGGGTGGTAGAAGAGGGTAAAGGGGGTCAAATATATGGTGATGGAAGGAGAACTGACTCTGGGTGGTGAACATATAATGTGATATATAGGTGATGTATTACAGAATTGTACACTTGAAACCTTTGTAATTTTACTAACCATTGTCACCCCAATAAATTTTTAAAAATGTAAAAAAATAGACATCTCAGATCTCCTCCATCAAATCTTCTAGCATATTACATTATAATAACCAAATGCACATTGATATTTAAAAACTATTCAATGCTTACTCTTCTGGTTTAGTTTCAGTGCAGATAGTTCTAAATTCCAATTTGTCTTTGTCTAGTATCTAAATGCATTACATACAACTCTAAGATTAGTTTCTGAGACAAACTGACAATACATTAAGCTGGTAAGGGTCAAGGAGACTCACTGAAACCTCAGGAGACAGACATCAGAGACCCTGTTATCAGGAAATCTTATTCCAGTACATAAAAATACCATATCTTTTTCAACTCTTGAAAGTTTGACATGAAACTCAGCAAAGGAGAAGTGTAAAGTTAACATATATTGAATAGCCATTAACGTCAGGCATAGTACTGGGTATTTCACAAATAAGATCTTTGATCTTCAGAACAATCCTACATTATGGGCTTCACCTTGCTGGTTGTACTGAATAATGTCTCACTAAATTTATGGTCACCCAGAACCTGTGAATGTGATTGTATTTTGAAATAGGCTCTCAGCAGATATAGTCAAGCTGTGTTGGAGTAGAGTGGGCTCTAAGCCAATGACTGGTGTCCTTTTAAGAGGAGAATTATGACTCGGGGACACTCACAGAGACATAAGAAGAGCACCACTGACACAGGCACAGATTGAAGTGATGTGTCTACAAGGCAAGGAGTACCAAGGGTTGCCTGAAACCACCAGAAGCTAGAAGAGGCAAGGAAGGATATGTCGCCAGAGCATTTGGAGGGAGCATGGCCCTGTTGACACCTTGATTTCAGACTTTCAGCAGTGTCCATAATTGTGAGGGAATTAACCTCTGTTGTTTTAAGCCACTCAGCTTGTGGTAATTTTTATCACAGCCCTAGGAAATTAATAAACTGGTGAAGAAACAACTATAAAATACCTAAAAAAAAAGAAAAAAAGCTACACCTTGAAAAAATTCTCCAGTTCTTTCCAATCCTGATCTTCTCATTCCAATTAACTCATATACCAAATAAACAAAAAAACAAACAAACATCATATGGTTCTTGACTTTTTCTGTCTGATGTATTTCACTTAGCATAACAATCTCAAGATGCATCCATGTTGTCGCAAATGACACTATTTCATCTTTTCTTATGGCAGAATAGTATTCCATTGTGTATATATGCCACATCTTATTTATCCAATCATCTATTGAAAGGACACTTTGTTTCTATGTCTTGGCCCCCTTAAATAAAGTGGCAGCGAACATCATAGTACAAATATCTTTATGGATAAATGTTTTCAGATTTTTTTGGTATATACCCAGGAGAGGAATTGCTGGGTATATGGTAATTCTATTCTTAATTTTTTGAGGAACCCCCACACTGCTTTCCATAGTGGCTGCTCCAATCTACATTCCCACCAACAGTGTATGAGGGTTCTTTTTCCTCCACAGCTTCTCCAACACTTATTGTCTTGTTGATGATAGCCATTCTAACAGGTGTGAGGTGATTTCTCATTGTGGTTTTGATTTGCATTTCCCTAATACCTAGTTTTTCATATGTCTGTTGGCCGTTTGTATGTCTTCTTGGGAGAAGTTTCTCCTCAGGTCCTCTGCCCATTTTTGATTGGATTGTTTGTCTTTTTGTTGTTGAGTTGTATGAGTTCCTTATATATTTTTTATATTAGCCCCTTATCAGAGGCATTGTTTGCAAAAATCTTCTCCCATTTGGTCAGCAGTCTCTTTATTTTGTTGATGGTTTCTTTTGCTGTGCAGAAGCTTTTTAGTTTCATATAGTCCCATTCATTTATTTCAGCCTTTACTTCCCTTGCCTTTGACGTCAAATTCATAAAATCCTCTTTGAACCCAAGGTCCCTAAGTTTAGTATCTATGTTTTCTTCTATGCAGTTTATTGTTTCAGGTCTTAAGTTTAGATCTTTAGATCCATTTTGAGTTAATTTTGGTACATGGTGACAGATAGGAGTCTAATTTCATTCTTTTGCACGTGGCTATCCAATTCTCCCAACACCATTTATTGAAGAGGCTTTCTTTTCTCCATTGTGTATTTTTGACTCCTTTGTCAATAATTATCTGTCCATATTTTTGTGGGGTTTATTTCTTGGTTTTTAAATCTATTCCATTTATCTGTGTGTCTTTCTTCCAGTACCACACTGTTTTGATTATTGTTGCTCTGTAATACATGCTAAAGTCAGGGAGTGTGATACCTCCAGCCTTATTCTTCTTTTTTAGGAGTGCTTTGGCTATTCAGGGTCATTTGTGATTCCATATAAAGCTGATGATTTTTTGTTCTGTTTCTTTAAAAAACACCATTAGGATTTTGATGGGGATTGCATTAAATCTGTATATTGCTTTGGGTAATATGGCCATTTCAACTGTGTTGATTCTTCCAATCCAGGAGCATGGAATGTGTTTCCATTCCTTTGTGTCTTCAATAACTTTGAAAAATGTCTTATAGTTTTCAGTGTATAGGTCCTTCACATCCCTGGTTAAGTTTATTCCTAGGTATTTTATTATTTTTGTTGCAATTGCAAAAATAATTTTGTTTTCTTCATTTCTTTTTCTGAAATTTCATTGCTAATATATAGAAATGCAATGGATTTTTGTATGTTGATTTTGTAGCCAGCAACTTTACTGTATTTGTGTATTGTTTATAATAGCTTTTTGGTGGGTTATTTAGCATTTTCTATGTAAAGAATCATGTCATCTGCAAAAAGTGGCAGTTTAACTTCTACATTGCCAATTCGGATGCCTTTAATTTCTTTCTCCTGCCTGATTGCTCTAGCTAGGACTTTCAATACTATGCTAAATAGCAGAGGTGATAGGAGACAACCCTGTCTTGTTCCTGAACATAGAGCAAAAAGCTTCAGTTTTTCACCATTAATTATGATATTAGGTGAGAATTTGTCATATATGGCCTTTGTTAAGTTATTTTCCTTCTATACCTATTTTATTAAGTGTTTTCATCGCAAATATATGTTGTATCTTGTCACATGCTTTTTCTGCATCTATTGATACAATCATGATTTTTATCTTGTATTTTGTTCATGTGGTATATGACATTGATCAATTTGCATATATTACACCATCCTTGTGCCCCTGTGAGGAGCCCCACTGGATTGTAATGTAGATCTTTTTAATGCATTGTTATATTCGATTTGTTAGAGTTTTGTTTAGGATTTTTACATCTGTATTCATCAAGAGATTTTGGTCTGTAATTTTATTTTTTTGTGTTATCTTTACCAGGTTTTGGTATCAGGGTAATACTGGCTTCATAAAGTGAGTTAGGAAGTATTGCCTCCTCTTCAATTTTTTGGAAGAGTTTGAGTAGGACAGGTATTAGATCCCCTTTGAATGTTTGGTAGAATTCACTAGTGAAGCCATCCAGTCCTGGCCTTTTGCTTTTGGGAAGGTTCTGGATAACTGATTCGATTTCTTTACTGTTGATTGATCTATTAAGATTTTCCTGTTCTTCATGATTCAGTCTAGGAAGGCTGTATCTTTCTAAGAACTTGTCTATTTCTTCTAGGTTATTGAATTTGGGGACGTATAGTCTTGCATAGTATTCTTGGATGATCCTTTGTATTCTGTGGTAACCGTGGTAACTTCTCCTCTCATTTCTGATTTTACTTGTGTCTTTTTTTTATTTTAGTGAATCTAGCCAAGGGTTTGTCAATTTTCTTAATTTTTTCAAAGAACCAACTCTTTGTTGCGTTTTTTTCTATTGTCTTTTTGTTCTCTATTTCATTTAGTTCCGCTCTTATTTTTATTATTTCCTTCCTTCTGCTGACTTTGGGTTTCATTTGTTCTTCTTTTTCTAGGTATTTAAGGTGTAATGTTAGGTTGTTGATATGGGGTTTTTTCTTGTTTGGTGAGATAGGCCTGTAATGACATAAATTTCCCTCTTATTACTGCTTTCACTGCATCCCAATAATTTTGATAGGATGTATTTTCAATCTCATTTGTTTCTGTGTATCTTTTGATCTCTCCTCTTATTTCTTCTTTGACCCAGTTGTTATTTAAAAGCGTGTTTTTTTATCTCCACATATTTGTGGTTTTTCCTGCTTTCTTTTTGCAGTTGATATCCAATTTCAAAGGTTTTTGATCAGAGAATATGCTTGGTAAGATTTCAATCTTATTAAATTTGCTGAGGTTAGTTTTATGTCCCAATATGTTGTCTATTCTTGAGAACGTTCCATATACACTAGATAAGAATGTATAGTCTGGTATCCTAGGATGAAGTGTTCTATAAATGTCAATTGTGTCCAGTTTGTCTAAAGTGTCATTTAGGGCTGATATTCCCTTACTTATTTTCTGTTTGGATGATCTATGCCTAGCTGTCAATGATGTGTTTAGGTCCTCTACTATAGTGTTTTGGTCAGTTTCTCCCTTCTGTTAGTAGTTGCTTTGTATATTTTGGTGCTCCCTGATTGGGGCCATATATATTGATAATTGTTATTTTTTCTTCTTGTATTGTCCCCTTTATCATTATAATGTCCATCTTTGTCTCCTGTTACCTTTTTTATCCTGAAGTCTGTTTCATCTGACATAAGAATGGCTACCCCCACTTTTCTCCGGATACCATTTGCATGGAGTATCAGTTTCCACCCTTTCACTTTGAGTCTATATTTGTCCTTGTAGCTAAGATGCATCTCTTGGAGGCAGCATATGGTTGAGTTTTGTGTTTTGATCCAATCTGCTACTCTGTGTCTTTTTATTGGTGAGTTCAACCATTTACATTTCGGGTGATTATTGATATATGAGGATTTCCTATATCCATTTTGTCTTTTATTTTCTGGTATCTCAGTGTCTCCATTGCCTCTTCGCTTTTTGGTTGCTGTCTGTTATTTCAGTGTGGTGGTATTCTATGATTTTTCCCTGTGTTTCTTCTTTTTTTATGGTATATATCTCAGTTCTGGATTTTTTTGGAGTGGTTACCATTAAGTTTATGTAAAACAAAGTTTCATATATACAGTAGTCCTTTTTCTTCAGCATGCTGCTTATCTCCATTCCCTGTGATATTTATTAAAACTGATTTTTAGAAGAAGAATTATAACAGATATTTCTTGAAATGGGATAAAGAGCTATTGTGCTTAGCATTCATTACAAAAGCAGTATGTTAGATTTAGATGAAAAATGAATACTTAATACCTTTATAATTTGTTTTATGCAATATTGGAGAGCTAGAAGACTTTTTGTTAAGGATATTTATTCTGAATTTAAATAGGAATGCCTGTTTTAAAAATCTAGACAAGTTCTAACTTTCTCAAAAATTGTTTTCTAAGATCCTTGTGATATTTCTTCATCGTTTTGAAGAATGTTTTAATTTTTAAGTTTGTTCTAACCTTGAACAAGAGAGGAAGCTGTACGTTTTTCTCTTTGGAAGAAAAGCCATCTGTAGTTAATACTAATATTTTAAAGTACATTATGTAAATATCACTTGATTTTTTTTTTAATTTAAGAGAATTGTTTGGTCTTATAGATTCAGCCTAGAATGACAATGAGCAAATTGCCTCTTCAAGCAAATGTCTATCCGATGACCACAATGGCATATGTCCAGGATGCTGAGCACCGCTTGACACTGCTCTCTGCTCAGTCTTTGGGTGTATCGAGTTTGAAAAGTGGTATGTATTTTTCAGACTCTTTTTTGCTCTAAGTTTTAGTTCCCAGTATATAATTTTTCTTTTGGTCATATGTATTAATTATCATCTCCAGTAACCAGCTTTCTTTCGAGAACCAGACTATTAGTTAATTTTGCATTTTTTGAGAACAGTATAAAATGTATTTTCTCAATCTTCAGGTGAAGAACAGGAACCTAAAATTGCGTGAAGCCAATTGTTTTCAAGATTTCCCATTATTTGCAAAATTCTGTGTCATTGTCATGATTGACTGGATGTGGAAACTCAGACTCTGAAAGTTTAGATAACTTACCTAAATTTGCAAAGGTGGGAAGTTACAGTTCAAACTTAGGTGTTGCCTGAATCACATCCTTCTGTAGCACTACCACCCG
Source organism: Rhinolophus sinicus (assembly GCF_036562045.2). NCBI lineage: Eukaryota > Metazoa > Chordata > Mammalia > Chiroptera > Rhinolophidae > Rhinolophus > Rhinolophus sinicus. Next base: position 125,698,243 of record NC_133753.1, on the reverse strand, counting down.
AAAGATTCCAAAAGAGAGAACAAGATGGAGAAAGAAAATAGAGTATGGACACTTTTTCATTTTTGTAAAACTTTCTATTGGGAGACTTTTGTCCTTTACGTATAATACATAGTTTTAATTCTTTATGTGACATCAATGGCTTTCCTTCTTTCTATACTAAGAGTGGTTAAGGTAAGTGTCTCAAGGAGCCAACCAGATAATAAATGAATGCATATGGCTTGCATATCCTTTGACACAAACCCACTTTTTATATTAGGCATATACATACGTTCCGTACTTCCACACACACACACAAATACTACTACTCATTTTTCTTTAGGACTTCATTAGACAAAGTCATGAGATTATGCCATAAAGACATGAATTCAGTTATAAAAATAATGACCTCATGTTGGGGATTTGGTCGGAGGTGGTGGGATTGAGCAAACTGGAGAACACGTTACCATGTACAGTGGGGCGGCCACTGCTTAGTGCCAGTTCATTATCTTGATGGGGAATGTTTCTGTTTTTAAAGAGCCCAGAAGTCTGGGATTTTATGTGAAGTTGCCCAATCTGTAAAGGTTGATATAATTTTTAAAATATCAGAACATAAACCATCTTAGTGCTAGATGTGATTCTTGACCCACGCATTTTTAAACCCTGCCTTAAATTCTCAAAGTCGGGCACTAAACGGAGGACTAGACGTTGGTAGTCAAGCAGCAGGAATCACGCAGTATTATCTCACTTCCCTGATAAAGATGAGCTGAGAAGTAAAGCTCCTCTGCCCCTACTGGAGACACCCAAATACCCTAGAGTTTGAATAGCTACAAACATATAAATAATTTGTGTGCAGTCCAGGATATTACTAGTGTCGCTTATAGGGACTAACATTGGGAGGCAAGGGGGAGAGTTAGTAACTGTCAGATGTACTAATTTGGGTGTGAAGTGATCAAACTCTAGATAAGCATGGGGACAGTTAGTCCCATTGTCTGAGGAGTAAGTTCTAGACAGTGGTCTTCTAAAACCTGGAGGTAGTAGCAATGAAAATTCTAAGCATGGCTGGTCATTTTATGTACTGAGTACCTAAACTAAGAAGAAAAACTAAACAGTTGGTGTGACTATGTAAGAGTAATAGTTATTACAATCTTTTATGTATTGCTCTTTTATGCCAAGTGATCATTTAATACAATAACAAATATGAATGAATGGATGGAGAAATATACATGTATTTTTAAATATGCGTGTATATATATATATATATATATATATATATATATATATATATATATATAAACATATAAAACTTTACTTTTTTTTTTTAGTGTAGTCATATATATGACTCTGGATTTTTTTTGTTTTTTCTACTTTTCTTAGTTTGTAATTTCATAACCTAACCATTAGCTTACAATGTAAACTAGAGGAGATGTGGAATTATTCCATAGTAAATGAAGGAACCACATAGGACCCCTTTTTGAGCTGGAGGAGCCAGGGCAGTGGTGATGGCACTAACACAGTATCAGGGAGGCAACAGGGTACATGACAGGTGATGCCAAATCCTAGGGCTTCTTTCTTCAGACAATCACTGCATATCAAGTAACCTAAACTGTATTTCAGATCCTATTCAGATCCTGCCCTCTATATTTTTGTCTTATTACTCCTTGTGTAATGTGTGTTTTGTAATGAACTTCATAAATATTTTTGTGTTCTAAATGTTGCCCCTAAAATTTTTGGAGGACTTTATTTACTCTTTAGATTAATTCTTTTAACGTTAGATTATTTTTTTTTAATTTCATTTTTAACTTTGATCGGTCCTGTCCTGTTTTTAAATTCCTTATCAGATTTTACTAAACATTAATGAAGAAAGGCAGAAATGTTATCTTTTATGAATTAATACTTGCTACTTTGAGCCACTCTTGAGAAAAAGTCCATGGTACTATGGGTTGTATACAGAGGTGCCAAAAAAATGTATACACATTTTAAGAAATGGAAAACTGTATTAAAATGGTAATACTCAATATATACCAGTAACAAAAGATGAATGCAAGTCATGTATATACATTTTTTTGGCACCCCCAGTAGTTCTGTCTCCTTGGCTAGAGTAGAAACTTAAATTGAGACCGTGCCTATATTTATGTGATCCTCAGTGAATGTCTGTATTAAGTAACTCTGGCCAGTTTTTTCGTTTGTTTCATAGGTCAGATTGAAGTTATCATGGATCGAAGACTCATGCAAGATGATAATCGTGGCCTTGAGCAAGGTGTCCATGATAACAAGATTACAGCTAATTTATTTCGAATACTACTAGAAAAAAGAACTGTCATGAATATGGTATGAAAAAAATAATTTGCATGTTCTAATGTTGATTATTCTTTGCCATCCACAATTTGAAATGGCGACTTTCCAATTTTTTATTTTTTACGATTTACAATATTGGGATATGTTTATAATAGATTTAGTCTATAGTCACAAGAAAGAGAACTGCAGGTATCTATTGTGTAAGATTTGCATTTACATCATTTTAATGTTTATTTTTTCTTAATTATGTAGATACAAAATAATGTTAAGAAATCAGTTTGGATGAAATTTCCTGAAATTATTTTGAAAGAGTTGATTAAAGAATAGAGCTTAGTCACAAATCTAAGAGATTAAGTTTGTTTAGTAAAATGTATTTGAAACCTTAGTGTACTTCTAGTCTTAGACTTATAAATTGAAAATGGATTTACCTGTCTGTCTTCTTATTCAATTTGTATTCTGCAAAGCAAAGATCCAGCATTCCATGTTAAACAGTGTCTCCAAAGCTCCACTGAACATGAACCAACCTGACAATAGGCTTCTTCAGGTGGCAGAAAAATACCCTCGGAGTCCTGCATAAACTACTGATTACCATCTCAGATGGCCCTTGACGTGGCCCTGTCTCTACTCTGCCCTCCCTCTTCCTGCACTGACCATTTCAAATCTTTTCTACTCTTTTTAACTAGTGACCTCACCATCCACTTTATAGAGAGAACAACCATGCGACAGAGCTCTCTGTTCTAGGTACCAATCTTCAACTCCCACTCTTTCCTTCTTCCCATGTGTTACAATAAAGACATTTACCTTCCTTTCATCTAAGGCCAGTCCCTCCACTCGTCCTTGGCACTTACTGTAATCGCCCTCTCAGGATCCTGTTACGAGTTATTCTCCCTCCTTACCGCTCCATGCCCCTCATGGACAACATCTCCCTAGACAATTCCTTTCATTGGCCTTTAAGCAGTCTTCATTTTCTCCCGTTAAAAATTGAAACGGAACCCCAGTCGTCACTCACACGCTCATTTCCATTTCTCAAATGCTACTGTCCTGTCTCCCCTACCCTACTGAGTCAGAGTTCGTGAGATGAGTGTATTTCATTGCTTCCCTTACATACTCAATTTATGTCAGTGTGGCTTTGTCCACCATCATACATTCTTGCCAATGTCACTGGATCCAGCAGATGGTTTTGATTGTCTTCTTCACCTTCAGCAGCCTGTGACACTGACCATTGTCACTTCTTAAAACACTTTCTAGCCAGGGCTTCCATGGTGCCTCGCTCATTTGGTTTTCTTCCTTCGTCTTGGGCAGTACTTTCTCTATTTCTCTGATGCTTCTTTATTCAGCCATTAAATATCAGAGTCCTTAAGGCTTGGTCCCAGGCCTTCTCCTTTTCTCTTTTTATATGTTCTGACTCTGCAGTCTCCTGCTCCCCTGGCTTCAGTGACCACCTCTATGTAGAGAGAACCCACAAATACGTATCCCATTTATCTAGTTGCTTCCTGATATTTCTTTTTACGTTTCTAAGGCCACCTCACACTCAACATATCCAAGATCACTCTCAGGATCTCCCTACCCCCCAAACCTGGCCCTTTTCCTTTGTTCCCTCTTTTGGTGACTAGCACCACCTTCCATCCAGTGCCAGCAACCTAGGAGTCATTTCTCATAGACACTCTTCCCTCACTGGCCATTCTCCCACAACAGTAATCACCAGTGCTTGGCTATCTCATTGCCTAAATACTGTATTTCAAATCTATATAGACTTGTTTACTTTACCCTAATCTAAACTAATATCGTGTGTTTCCTGGGTCTAGCCTATACACACCTACTCTACTGCCCTCTTCCTGCCGTATTTGTTTTTGTTTTCTTTTTAAATCCAATCTAACCTCATTGCCCCCCTACTTAACCTCTCTAATGTCTTCTCATTGCTCTCGGTGTAAAAACCAAAATCTCTTACAGCCTACAGAGCCTCTCACGATATAGACTCTGCCTGTCCCCCATCCTCATTTAGAATGACTCTCACTGTTTCTGCTCTGGGCCCACTGGTTTCCTTTCCGTTCAGTATTTCCCATGCACCCAACCCCCACAGCACCTTTGTACAGGTTTTTTCATCCCCTTTGCCCAGGGGACTCTTAGTAATAGTTCAGATCAGAGCTCACTTTGTCAACTGCTTCTGCCTGACCAGGTCAAATCTCTTTCTTCTATGCTCGTCAGACCTGTGCATCTCCCGTTCATCTGTGTCTGTGATTATTGGGTCATTGTCTTTCTTTTCCTTTGGACCATAAACTCCCTGAGAGTAAGGGCTATGTCTCTCTGCTTCTAGGCTGTCCCTAGCAGAGGAAGGAAGCACCCAATATGTGTTTCATGAATGAATAACAAATAACCTAAATGAGTGAGCTGTGACTGCACACTGTATTTGTCACGGTTAGTGCTTACTGCCTTTCAGCATATGCATGTTCTGTTTCTCGTCCTGGATTCCAGGAACTTGTCTACCTCATTTCCATGTACCCCACAGTGCCTCCTTGTTCATAAGTCAAATACTAGTTGATTGAATGAAATGACAACAGCTAATTAAAGTAAAGTGTTCTTCCAATATATAGAATCTTTCAGGAAAAATATTTTAACATCCATGTTACATGTCAAGATTTATACCAATTCTTGGACTCATAGTTTAAATCAATTACTGACAAGATAGTGTAGATTTGGGACCAAACCTACCTAGGAAAATCTTGTGGAGTGATGGCAGCTAGTGGTTTTTTTTTTTCTCACTTTAAGATTTTTCTCTATATATAGACACTAATTTGCAAAACTTCTGTTAACTATGGCAATAGGGATTTTCATGTCAGATCTATAAAGCTTTCACTTAGAAGTTAAATAATTTGTTTATTCCCCTTTAAAACTCCTCGGAGATTAATTGATTTAAATTCGATCCAATGTTTTTATAATCCTATGTTGGTTAAATTTTTCATTTGCTCAGCTATAGATTTTTGGGCTTAAGTCAATAGTTTCTTCTAAATAAAAAAATGAACTAGAGAAGAGAAAATACATTCTAATTTCTAGTGCAATTGATTAGAAAGATTTTTGATAAAGAAATATTGCATATCATATAACTTACATTTTCTACAAAGTGTTTTTATTTTCAACTGAGACTCTCATGTCTAAAATATTGATGGTAGAAACTGAGGTGGGGAGACATACCCTGGACAGGAAGGCATTTTAGTGGGAAGCCTTGAGCTTGCCGGAGCCTCAGGGGAGTAATCCTGGGTGACTGTATAGGAGTGAGTCCTGTTCTCCAGTGTTCCACAGAGAGGCAGTGAGTATAAGGACTGGAATGATCGTCGCTGTGAGATGTACAAATGCCCAGCAGAGGACTATGGCTACATGAGGTTGACCATCACCCATGGTTATGATGCTCAAAGGTCAACGGAAATGGAAAATAGGAATTGTCACTTTGACGTTGACCCTTTATGACTTGTTTCTTTGACGCTTGCTCCCTACCACCTTTATGCTGACAACTAGTATAGTAAAGGAGGCTGAGTTAAAAATGAGAAGGACTGGGATAGCAAAGCGGTATTAAACTGGATTTAGAAGCACTGCAAGTGTTCAGTTGTTACAGTTGTATCATTTTACCTCTTGAAACCAGGTCTTTACATATAAGGAACGGAAGTTAGGAGAAATCAGATGAAAAGCTCAACTGCTTATAGGGCTCAGGAGAGTGATGGCAGGAGGGAGATGGGTCAGGTTTGGGGGCAAATGCTTTAGCTAAGTAACCAGAGGACCTGTGGTGAACATGACACACATCCCACCTGGGAGCCACAGCTCAGCTCCAGGTGATTGTTTCCACATGGGAATGTGGGGGCCCAAGGTAACTTGAATTTCCACTGTTTGGGGTAAAAGAAAAAACAACAACAACAAAAAACAGTTACCAGTTTGGGGGAGTTTTTAAATTGTTTTTCATGATTTTAATGTGAAATCTTCTGGAATTTTTTTTCTTTCTATTTTTGAGAATTGACTGGGGGAAAAAAAATTAAGACCATGCAGACCTACCAAAGCATTTCTGTAGTCCAATTAGGCCCACAGAACACCAGGCTTCAGCTTGTGCTATATGATATTTATCTCTATATCTTTAGATTCAATATATTTTCATTCTTTCTTCTTTTTACTCTTTGTCTTTTTATTCCCTCCTTCTCCCCTATAATATTTTTCTTTATTTATTTATATTGCATTTGCTTGACACATTATCAAGTTCCCACCATGTGTCACGTCCTACTGAATGAATAAAGGTGACTAAAAAATGACATCTTCTTATCGTACATAATTTAGCAAGTTTTGATGTAGATGAAATGGAAATCTTTGATGTTTTGGGATAAGGTAACTCAAGTGGGCGTAATGAAAGGCACCAACGAGCCTGGCAAGAAGTTTGACTTGTGAAATAAGGGCTGGAACCCAATGGAGAAGATCTCAATTTGGTGTGGTTTTGATCAGAATATGCTGGAAACTATTTTTAATTTTACACTTGCTGCAAGGAGAAAGCTAGACTGTGCAGTCCCAAGCCTTCCAACCAACAAAAAAACAAATAATGTTTATAATTGTATATTAGTTGCTACAAGGTTGGGGAATTCATTTATAGCTCAAACAAACATGTAAAATTTCCAATAGCAAACATATTTTATACACTTTGGGATTATGATAAGGTTACAGTTAAAAGATTACCTTTCTAGGAGATTAATTAAAATAGTGATAACTGAACAGTTAAATGTTTTGTTGAGCCCCTTGTTGCTATAAATATGTTAAGAAAGTGTGTGAATGATGGAGCCTTCCCGGCCTGGCCAGCTTCCAGCAATGTTGTGTATTCAAGGTGCTCTTAGGGCACTGAACCGCCTCTCTTCTCTAAACTTCTCCCCTTTCCTTCTATAAACTTCTCTTCCTTGTCTCGCTTAGCAGAGTCAAAGGCACACAGTTCTTGAATTCTCAGAGTACCTATATGTATGAAATTGGTTCCTTTGACAAGACTTTTCATTAACATGTTTTTGATCTGAATGTTGGTTTTTAATCAAAAACGAGTTAAAGGATGAGGTTTATACTTTAGATTCCAAAGGGAGCTCTGTTTCTTCTAGAAAGTTGGAAAGACGTATGGGCTGGCAATTCCCAGCACAAGTCCACAGAGCAGTGTGGGACTGACTCCATGAACTTCACCTGAGGCGGAGGGGCATTTAAGTTTCACTTTCCCAGGGCCCCACCCCTGCCTAGGGATCTATGTTTTTTCAAAGCTCCCCAAGTCATTCTGATGTGTGGAGAATTTGGGGGAAGCACTGAGAATTAGGTGAACTGATTTGAGTTTGGAAGAAAGGTAAATATGGCACATTACTGCTTCTAAAATATAAATAATCCATCAAGAAATACCCCATCTTCTCCCTGAAGTGTCTGGGGATTCCTCCAAGAGCATAGAACAAAGCCAGAGAGCTTTTTCTGAATGTTTCTTGACCTCGAATGGACTTAACCCCTCCCAAATTTGATAAGGCAGGTGTTTTCCTTTCTGTTAGAACTTTTCATCTTTATTACTCAAAAGTGATTTTGTCAGCAATCCTGACCTAGATTATGAAGTTCTTTGATCTTGGAGTACATTTAAAGCGTATTGTTGAAAATGTTCCCTCTCTATTCATCTTATTCTACAAGCTGCATTAAATTTCAGTATTTTTGGAGAATATTATTTCATATGCTTTATTTAATTTTTCCTTTAAAAAAGAAGGTGGAATGGATACATTTTTGTACAACTCTTTGAGATCTGTTTTTTTTCTTTTTCTCAGTGTCTTAATATTGCAATATCCCTCTGCTGTCTTTATTTTTTTTTTTTTCACTCTCTCTCTCTCTCCATGGTCTAAATTGTAATGACATCTACAGTTTGCTCCTGGCAAGATGCTTGTCACTCTTCACTAACACCCTCTGTTCAGTGCTAATCTGACACTCTTGAATTTTAAGCTCTGTATCTTCTATAGGTCCTATCTTTTCACACAGATAAGTAGCCAAGCCTTTCATTTAAGCCTTGTATTACAAAAAGGATGAGACATCCGAAGATGTCAGTGAAATAGTCATTTTAAAAATAAGATACAAAATTAAATTTGCTTCAAATATCACTGGTGTTCAAAAGACCTTTCTACATAAATTATTTTCTCCTTGCTTTTCTGGGTCTGCTTTTACATCTTAGGCATTATTGGTTAAAGTTCTACTTAGTCATTAATTTAATTAATTGTGTATGTCATCCACCCCGTATGTATGTCCCCAGCTCTGACAGACTTATTTAATGTTGAAACACTTGTCTGTAAGTACACATCATTGCAAAGACTAAAAAATTTTTACATTTTAAAGAATAATTGGATATCATGTAGATAAATGATCATTATTGTATAAGATATATAACAGTTCCTGTTTGGAGAATAAAGTAGAGTGAAGCAACTGACAATGATTTACCAAATTTATAGAAAACGGATGATCTAGTTATGCCACCTGTGTTATTTAAAAACGTTATTTATTTTGAGAGTTTTTTTTAAAATGCTATCATGGGTAACATTCATAAAACATAACTTTGGATCAACATATGGCTTTATGGTCTAATTAAGCATATAAATGAAACCATGAGAATATGATAGGTAAATCCTGAGGGAAAAGAGATAACATTTGATGATATGCAAAATACATGAACATCCCAACCCATCTACTTAAGAGTTTTGTTGACAATTTCTTTAAAAAGTTTATCTTGTCCTAAAATGTTTGTGGAAAATGTTATCAGAATTTTTAATATTGAAGCAATGGAAAAGAGATATTTGTAAGCATATGAGTTAAGTGGACACTCTTTGTTTTCTTGTATTGTTTAGAACTGAACTTGGTAATCTGCTATGCCTTTTCTAAGACTCTTATTTATAAAATATAACAAAATCAAACAATATATTTTTATATTTCTTCTCTATTGAATTTCTATCAGGTAATTCCATTAATATTATGAGAACTGCAAATATGTAACTCTTAAGCATTTTTTTTTTTTTTTTTGACAGGAAGAAGAAAAGAAGTCGGTCAGTTATCCTTCCCTCCTCAGCCACATAACTTCTTCTTTCCTGAATCACCCTGTCTTTTCAATGATGGAAAAGAACCCCGTACCCACCCTTCAGCTGCTGGGTGAATTCTCTCCATTACTGTCATCTTTGCCTTGTGACATTCATCTGATTAACCTGAGGACAATACAGTCAAAGGTATATTCCAAAACATATCTATAAAAACTGCTTTTTATAATATACCTGATATAAGGGGGTAGGAAGAAGAAAAAGTACTGTAAGTTTTACTATGCTTTGATTAAGAGGACTGCACTTTTATTGTTATACCTTACGTTTGACTATTGCTCTAGAGCAGGGGTGTCCAAACTTTTTTCAACGTTTTTCACCAAGGGCCACATGCGGTAAAATACACAAACAGCCGGGCCACTCACTCGAGGTGAAGTACGTATTGCCTCACCTGGTTTATTTAAGTAAACTGAATATGTTTTTGCAATTTGCTGTGGGCCAATTAACAATGGATTGCGGGCCGCAGTTGGCCCGCGGGCCGCACTTTTGACACCCCTGCTCTATAGCTTAGAGCATATCCCAATAGTAATTTTATTATTATTATTATTATTATTCTCAGAAAAGTTCTGGGTGGTGAGCAGGTGAGGGAATATCATCTTTACTCTTCTTTTGGATAAGGAAGCTAAAGCTGGCCTGAGGTCACATAATTAGGAGATGGGAGAACCAGGCCTTAAGATCAGCTCTACTGGCATTTTCTATTCATTTCATCTTATTAACCAGTGTTTCTCAGGACCTAGAGAAATAGAAAGCAAAACGTTTAATTATTTCTGTATGAGAGGCTTTGTACATTTATAACTTTCTCCTGAAAATCACTGCAACCCAAACCTTTGCAACGAGAAACCAACTATTTGGGGAAATGTAAAAATGAAGAAAGAGCAAGGGTAGGTTTTATTAGGTATAGAATTTTAATTCCGTAAGACTGCTTTAGTTTACATATATGTCTACTTTTAAAGTCAGAGATTGCATTTGAAAAGAATAAAGATTGGACATTTGACATCATTTTCATGTTTTGTAGAGCTGTTTTGATGTTGTGAATTGACATACACTTAGCTAGAAATAGTAAGTGGTTATGGATTCTGTGGGAAATATCTTATAATAAATGGCCTGAATATGAAAAGGACAGAATGTTCATGTTTGAAAACAATGTAAGAGGAGAAAAAATGTTTAGTTTATAAACAAACAAATAAAGTAAGAAAAAATGCTTACCAATTTGGACATTTAGGGCTTTTAAAACTATGTGCAAGATTAGGAACTTATGCGTGACTGTGTAGGAAAATGTATACATATGGTTTATAATAATGAATACAAGTGAATGTTAGAGGCCTGTGTGCGTATCTCTGTGTGTCAGAGGCTTGTTTTCCATGCCTGCTAGGTACCAGTTTTACTGCCAAAGACACTAGGGATGCAGTCATGAACAAAACAGACAAAAACTCCTGCCTTTCTGGAGCTTAGATTCTAGTGGGAGGAGTAAAATAATTAAAGAAGAAAAATAAGAGAAACCTATGACATGTTAGTTGGAGATAACTGTTATGAAGAAAAGAGAGAGAGAGAAGGGCAATTCTAGAAGGTGATGCAAGTTTGAATAGGGTGATTGGAGAGGGCCCCACAAAAAAGGTGATAATGAGAAAAAAATTCTGAAGAAAGTCAGGGAATAAGAGACTCACACAGATTTCGGGGGGTAGAGTGGTCCAGACAAAGTACAGGACAAGGATGAAAGCCCAAAGGTAGGAGATGTGGTCCGATGGAAGCTTGATGAAAGCGGGGCTTATTATATTCCTTATTGTATCTCCCTGCCTACAACAGTGCTTGCATATAGTAGTAGGAACTCACTAATGATTTGTTGAGTGAGCGAAGTCTTGTGAGTGTTCTTGCTAGGATTCTGCTACAGTCTTCGTGGGTCTACCTTTTGACTGAGTAAGAACACAGTAGCGAGGGACAGCCTCCCTGAGCTAACCTGTCATAAAGTCAGGAGCTAAAGAGAGAAAAGGGATAGAGTAGAGGGCACCAAAGACTCTGGGCCTCAGGTCGCCACCTCCAGGCATACATAGTAGAGGACATTAGCAGCCTGAAGGATCCTGGGACTTCTGGGGTGCACAGTGGGCACTCTTCCCTAGCCTCACTTGTAGATGACTCCTTCCAAAGATTGCTCAAAAGTGATTGTTTTCTGGAAGCAGCTCCAGCTGACTGAAGTCAGTGGGTTACCCTGGACAATCCAAGGCTGGCACGTGTTTTCCAGATCACCTCTTTTTAGTGATTACCTGCTCATTTCATTCTCCCTGCTGTTGGCTACCTTCCTGCCATATTAATCCAATCACTCCTCAGATGAAAAATCCCATTGCCTACCAAATTGGTTCAGCCCTTGAGCATTCAAGCCCTATGTAGTCTGGCCTCACTCACTAGGCCACCTGGCTTTCCATGTCTCTTCTCACCTTTGAACAGGTGTGCCACCTTCGCTCCCTGCTGGCTGAGTGACTGCTGACTCAGCTACCATTTATAAAATGGGGCTGCTATCAGATATGCCTACTTCAGGTCTGTTGTGAGAAACAAGAAATAATGCTGTGAAAGCCCTTCGAAAATAGAAGTGCTTTGTGAACATACATTGTTATCCTGATGATGTTTACAGGATATGCTAGCTCAGGTGCAAAGTAGGGTTTTAGCAGAGGGCATAGAAAGCAATTTAACAACTTAGACATTTGACCAGAAGAATAAGAACTGAAATGTTAACGCCTAATGATAACAATCATTCTGGCACATGATCAGAACTAAATATTTGGGGCTGTCTTGCATTACATCAATTGTTAAAAAGTTCCTATGTTAGCCTTTGACTCTTAGCACATATTTCTAGTGGTTGTTTACAAGCTCACTATTAATTCAAAGGAATTGATTGGACCATTCAAAAATCGCTTCTTTAAAGAATTATTCTCTGTCCTCTAACCTCTGATAACAGGAAAATAATCATTGAAGGAAGCTGATAGACGTATTGATTCGAAGAAAGCTTGGTGCTTAAAAGGTGTCAAGTATAATTCCATAGTTATTCTAAAAGAAAGACAAAAATGACTCAATGCATAAATCCAATAGTCAGACCTGTACATTTTGAATTGTGTTCCTGTTGTGCGCTGGCAGCTCTCAGCATACAGAAATGAGTTATTCACTGGAGGTCGCAATGCATTTTTCCCCATTGAAATAATGTCAACCTAGGGGTTGGGTTCCAAGCAAGACCAGAGGTCTACATGGCCTGTGTCTAAGTAAGCATTTTCCTAACCATCACCTCACAGTGTTTCCATGAATAATCTGCCTGAGGACCACCTTGTATTGATAAGGACACTTCTCTCTTCCTGCCTGGTCTCCTCTATCAGCAGTGTGATGAGGACTCTCCTGCTTCCCCATCACCCAGGCTGCTGTGTGAATGTTCTTCAGTTCTACACCTCAGTTAGTCTCCCGTACTCCTCATGGAGGAAGGAGTGATGGGCTCAAACAACAGTGAGAAGTGGGGGATCTGGGGAGCTGGAGGTGAGCTAACCCACTGCGGTGGCTCACCCGTTCCAGCTTCCGGTCCTCAGAGTCACTGTGTCCAGATCATACTGGGGAGACTTCAGAAAAGAGACTTTTACAAATTTCCCCATCTCTGAGATTCTGATTGTGTAGGTCTGGGATGGAGAGCCTAGGAATTAGTAATTTTTTAAAACTCTCCTAATCGAGTTATTTCCTTTTGCTAAATTGGGAAAGTAAGGGCTGGAAAAATTAAGTGATGAAAATAAAACGGTCCAGCAGTAAATGGCAAAATCAGGACACATATCCAGGTCTGCTGAATCTGAGTCGTGTACATGGCCTCAGCGGGTAGGTAGTATTTGACTTTTTAAGGGTTGCTAAATCTTTTCCTCAAAGTCTAGTTTTTCAGAAATTGTTCTATATGGGTAGGTAATGTTACGTTTTTATATAAGCATATCTTGCTTTTCTACTTCATGTATATTTTTGGAAAAAAAATAATTATATGTCCTGTACATTTGTAGTCGGCTGAAGAGGGGAACAAATATCTCTTGAAACCCCTCCTCACAGTATGCTGATCACCCCAACATGTTCCAGCCACTGTCTACAAATGTACCTGTTAGTCTTCTCATCCTACAGGCCCGGCCTCCAACGTTCTTCTCTTTACCACTCTCTTTTCTTGCACTGTCAAGAACTTGCGATATTAAAATGAAGCTTCTGTAAAAGTTTGAAAGCTGGGGAACCGGAACACTGGTCGTGTGCACTAAATGGGAAAGCCATGTCATCGGGAAAGGGTCATGATTAAGGGAGAAAGGAGTCTTGGTAGGGAGGATGCTGGGAGAATCTCAGGGGAGGAAGGACCATGCATGAGTCGGGGTTCTGTAGGCTAGAATTGTAGGTCCAGCCTGGAATGCTGACATTCCGGGGATGAGGAAGAGCTTGATTAAGCCATTGGGCTAGGCTTCCCAGAGCCAATTTGCTTTGATGTGTTCAACCATGATATGTAACTTAACTACTGTTTTTTCAGATTACTTCTACTTTTATGTTTGTATGTATTTTTATGTATTTATATATGTATAGCTTTATATCTACCTCTGTATCTGTGTTTAACTCTTTATTCTCTATGGACTTTCTTTTGGTTTGTGCTTAACTGTTTCTTGAAAATAGTTAACCAATCATTTCAACATCAGCATCACTTACTGCATAAGATTTTCTGTCCTGACTCGTTCACACCACCCCCTTCATTTCTTATAAGAGGTGGTTTACAGTTTTTACTTTATTTTACCTTTCTTATAAGAATTGATTGGTGCTTTATTGATCTCCTTAGCTTCTGGAAAGGTGAAAATTGTGGGGGAAAACACCCCTTTGTTGTACATATCTAAGAACCACCATTCACCTTTCTCTTTCTGTCATGTTATCTTGGTGATCAAAACAGGATAACTGTTATAGGACATTTTAATGAGTGCCCTGGAAAATGCATTTCTACTGGTTATTTCCTGTTTCAGGACTTACAATAGAGTTTGCAATTTTCTAACCTTTCCAGCTGTCAGAATGCACTGAAATATGAGTGTTGCTAGGCATTTTTAAAGAATCTGAGCAGGTAGGAGAAATTTTCCCACCAGGTGTTTAGCCATGCCTTAATCTATATACACTTTACACATCCTATGAGGATGGTGGGGTCACATTCTCCTGGAGAATTTGGTCTAATTTATAGCTCTTTTCTCAGAAAAAAAAAAAAAAAAAATGTGTGCACATATAGTTTTTACTGTAATTTCCAGGAGTTTACTGATTTATGGTCCTAACATTACTAATAAGCACATCAGTTTCTTTTGATGTGAGACAGGAATAGCACAAATCTCACATTTTGGGTTCTCATGCATTTTGGTAGAGGAGCACTTGCCTATTTCTTAGGAGAGACTGTCATTGCATGTGTACTTTCCAGAATGGCCTTAAATCCTGTATAAAATGGAGTGAATGGGTGGATGGGCAAATGGTAGATGGATAGAAATTATAATTTCTAAAACTTACTTTCTGAATTGAAACATGTTTTGATAAATCATGGTTTTAGCTCTGCTGGGTCCACTAATTAAATGCTCCCTTTTTGCAGCCTCAAATAAGAGAGTGACCTCCTTTAGTCTTTAGGCTTTTGTTATGTTACGTCAAAAGTGGGCCTCCCCTTCCCTCCCAGCCGACCTCTGTGAGCACCAGTTCATCATTAGAGCAAAGGCAGGAAAATGGAGTTGTTTGGAGCACAAATTTTGGAGTCAAACTGTCAGGATTTGAGTGAATCCCTTCTACCTGCCATCTGGGTGATACAACATGTCCCTTAATTCTCTGAGTCCCGATTTTCTTATTCATAGTATGGAAATGGTAATAGTACCCACCTTAGAGAGGTGGATTAAGTGAGGTGATGCTTGTGAAGCATCGAGAACAGCATCTGGCACATAGTGCTTGAAAAATAAAGGTTCTCAACTAGAACAGTTCAGTCATGTCCAGGTGTGATTATTACTAATAATGAGGTAAAAATGTCGGCACATTTTTTAATAAATGGGAGAAGGTTGAAATTTATTACCAGAGTAAATCTTGATACCATTTTGACTTGTATTCCTTATATACTTTGTTAATAATCCCTCAGATTTTATTTGAAACAACATACCTAAAACTGTCTCTGTGCCAGGCCTCATGCTGAGCCTGGTTCTGTGAGCCTGTTTAGCTCTCACAACAACACCGTGAAGGTAGGCAATGCTCGTACTCCGTCTTATAGAAGAGGAAACTGACCTAGTGATGGTAGGTGACTTTTAAGGTCACACTGACTTTTTAAAGGCAGTAAAGGTGATGCTGGGAGGTACACCTTGGCATATCTGACTCCAGTTCCCTATCCAAAGCCTTATACTACCTATTTGCATGGGAACAAAAGGGGAGCGATAGTGCGGAAAATGTTGGGGAATACACTGCCTGTTTTTCTCTTGTCTACTCAGTAATCATGGGACAGAGGATACACTGACCATCCATGGGAAACAATCATGAAGGGCTAATATAGAGTCATTAGAGATAACTGCTATTTGAGTATGAGAGAATGCTTTGTGGTAGGCATGTTCCTGTACATTTACATAAATCGATGCAAACTTGTATGTCACCTCAACAATGTCAGAGGTTAAGATGAAATGAGTTAATCCATGGAAAACATTGCACAGGGTCTGGCACACAGCAAGTGCTCAATAAGAGTCAGCTGCAATTACTGTTACTATCACTGTGGTTGACCCTCAATCCACGACTCAGACCTAGTTCCCTGAATTTTCAAAGATGAAGTGATATTTGCAGTCACATAACTGGTTTGTGGTGGAACAAAACCTTGCCTCTGATCCTGCTTTCTCTCAGCCTGCGGGCTTTGTTCTGCAAGCAGACCCCCTTCTCCCACCCTCTACCCAGTTGCTAGAGAAGCCTCAGAGGCCCCGCTTCACTGAGGAGCTGTGTGTTGGTTTATCACCTGAAATAAGTTGTGTAATGGATTTTCCCTGTGTGACTCTGGGACATCCAAACCTTCCTGCACGGATTCAGCTGCAATTCTGGTCGCAACTGTTTTACAACAACACTTCATTTGAAACTCACCTAGCACAGTGCTTGGTGCAGTTTCAAAATGTGTGAATTGTCTTCCCCACATCCTCCCCTTCTTTTCTGAGCTCCAGATATTACTTATACATTAATGAATGTAAAAATAGATTTTTCAAAATCTCTTTGCTCTCCTAGAGTCAAATACCATGACTCCATGGTATTTTCAGCAGGTTAACTCAATACTGTGACTCCATGAAGAAAGTGGACATGCATTAGCTCCATTTTACAGATGAGGAAACTGATGCTTAGGAAGATTAAAAGACTATTCTAAGGTTTCACAGTTGGCACGTGACAGAGTCCTCTTTGTTATTCTTCTGGATGTCTTATGTATATAATAAAGGGAAGATTTTCAGGATTTCCTAGGTGCTATTTTGAGATTGTGTGAAATCTATGGAAATTTCATTAGAAATCTTTATCCTGTGATTTCAACTTGCTGTGTATATCGTGTAGTCCTGTGATGACTGTGAATTCCTTAAATGACTTTTTTCTCTTCCTTCACACAAAATCTTAGCAGTACCACTGCAAAATACCAGTGTGACATGTCATAAAACAGGTCATTCCAGCCAAGAATCTGAGGTGAGGAGGGCTTTAAATTGTTCAGGCACATAGAAATCAAATCAGTGGTGGGAGTGCTGACAGCTAGCCAGAAAAGATGTCTCTATAGCACATTAAAAAAAATCTTACCCCTTGGTGAGGATGTTCAAGAATTGGGGCATATTCATATCTGTGGCCACGGAAGAAAAAAAAAGGATCATTTTCATCACCGCATCAGTGCCAGGCAGTGCACGACTGTCCTTGAATAACTACATTTAATTCTTCCAAGGAGTTTTCATTCATTTTGCTTATTACCATAAACATCTTCCCACTTTAAGAAACATAAAATTTATCAAGATAATTGTTATTTAAAATATTAAAAGCCCTGAACCATTTATGGCATCATGACTTCAATGAATGTAAGAAATGTGACTGCAATAAGGTGTATACAGGTAGACCTCAGAGATATTGCGCGTTTGGTTCTAGACCACCGCAATCAAGCGAATATGTCAATAAAGTAAGTCACACAAATGTTTTGGTTTCCCAGAGCATAGAAAAGTTAACTTTGGATGCTACTATAGTCTTTTAAGTGTGCAATAGCCTTATGTCTAAAAAGACAACGTACATACCTTATTAAAAACTGCTTCACCATTACAAATTTTTAATCATCAGCAAATCATAATCTGTTTTTGCTGGTGGAGCGTCTTGCCCTAATAACATCAGTGATCACTGATCACAGAAGCACCTCAGCAAATATAATAATGAAAAAGTTTGAAATATTGCGAGAACTACCAAAATGTGACACAGACACAAAGGGAGAAAATGCTGTCAGAAAAATGTCACCGATAGACTTGCTCGACGCAGGGTGGCCACACACCTTCAATTTGTAAAAAACAATTATCTGCAAAGCACAATAAAACGAGGTATGCCTCTACTGACCCCTATGGCTGTCCTGTCATGTTTAGTATTTTGCTTTTTGCCTGCACAAGAATAGCTTCCGTAATATGAATTTAAATGATACTCCAAGCTAATAAATGTGGTTGGCCTAGCAAGTGATAAGCATAACTAATTCAGATGTCTCTTATATAAAAATAATGAACTTAATATTAGATAATAATGAATTTAATAATACGTTAAAGATGAAAAATGTTAATTCAATTAGCAAAAATTAGTATTCAATAAAGAAGCATGTTTCAGTTTTAAGATGGATGATAATGTCATTCAGTGACCAGATAAGGACTGAATTTGGGTACACTTTATTCAACTGATACAGATGTTAAAAATAAATAAAAATGAAATGCTTTATTTGAAGAAACTTTGATAAAGCAGTGTGTAATATGTGGATGAAAGGAAACCGAAATCCTCAAGAACTGTGGGGAGACCAGGGCCTGAGGTGACTTGGGAACCTAGAACATACTATCACCTGACTCCTTGGGGGAGGGGTCCGGCTGTAGCAGGTGGATGAGCACACTGCACACGGAAGCTGAGAGGAAATGCTTTTGCCTGGCTTCCCTGCTCAATCAAAGGAGCCTGTGTGGTTTGGAGGTACATCAAGATAGCAGAGTGTGCAGTAGTGGCAGCGTTTGTTTTAAAGTCACTGTGGCATGTTGGCACTCTGCTCATTTGCAGGTGGATGGCAAGCAATCGGATGAGGCGGCCTTGATCCTCCACAGGAAGGGGTTTGATTGCCGCTTCTCCAGCAGAGACACGGGGCTGCTTTGCTCCACCACCCAGGGAAAGGTGAGAGGTTTTGTTGTTGTTGTTGTTGTTGTTGTTTTGCTCATTGAATTAGTGTGCTGTAAAATCCTTCCTCTCCACAAATAATCCCAACAATACGATAATGTGTCATTGCCTCTTCCTTGACTTGTTCCCCTCAACTGCAAATAAGCTCAAGTCTCCCCATCTTAAGAAAGCACTTTCTCAACCTTTAGTCTCCTCTCCGTGTCAGCATCAAAATGCACAGCGGAGCACGTGCACGGTGCTAGACAACGCTCTCATTGGTCCTTAGGCCTTCATTTCCAACCTGCAAGCATCTTCTCCCCAGCCACCCCACATATGCCCTCCTCTCTTGGACGCATTCATGTAGGATCTAGTTCACCGATGGCCAGCATGAGTCCCAGAGGGGCCAAGGCACGTTTTATATTAACTAAAGCGGATTAGGGCCGCAGTAGGGAGACACCAGGAGCAAGGAGACTGTGGCCCAGTGGACTAATTCAGCAACCGCCCCCAAGGCAGCTGTACTCAGTTCCAATCATGATTCCCCGGGGAAACATGCAGGTTTACAAATGCTGATGAAGCCAGATTTGCATATAAGTCCCTGTGCAGACCAAACAGATACTCAGGCTGACCACTGCTTGCTGGCTGCCCATTTTTTTATTTCAAGTTAGTCTTGCTCACACGCCTCTCCTTGGAAGAAAACAAACCTGCAATATTCTGCCTCTGGCTCTGAGGAGGCTGTAACTCAGAACACAGTCGGGCTGGTTCACTCAGGCAGGTCTGCCCCACCAGGCAGCTCAGCTGACCCAGCTCTTGTCCAAAACCTCACAGATCCACTGGACACCTGAGGCAAGTGGTCAGTTTCTTATGTACCGGGGGTGCCAAAACAATGTATACACATGACTTGGATTCATCTTTTGTTGTCGGTATATATTGAGTATTACACTTTTAATACAGTTTTTTCCTTTCTTAAAATATGTATACATTTTTTTGGCACCTTCTGTATATATACATATAAGATTTTTATTAAAATATAGCTAAAGATGTACACAATAGGGGCAGGGTGAAAATGGTGAAGGGATTAAGAAGTACAGATTGGTGGTTACATAATAGTCATGGGGATGTAAAGTACAGCATAAGGAATATAGTCAATAATATGGTAATAACTATGCACAGTGCCAGGTGGGTACTAGACTAGTCAGGGGGATCACTTCCTAAATTATATAAATGTCTAACCACTATGCGGCACACCTGAAATCAAGTATGGGTTTCAGCCCTACAAATTAGCGTGTGCCTAGTGTGTGATCTGAAAAGAAGAGAAAATACTATTGGGAGCCTACATCTGCTTAGATAAGCTCCATTTCTTTTACCTCACCCTGCATGGAGTTGGTGCTGAAAAAGCACTGATATTTTTGTTATTTTTTAAATTAGATTTGTACCTCTGCCTTATTGTCGATGATTCGAGTATACTTGATTGTGAACACCTGTAGTCAGACATTCAAGCATTGAGTCTTAAGGGGATTATACGATCCAGGGAGACATATTCAAACAACCTCCCTTCCCGATAAGTGGGACTCACTGACATAAGGAGCCTTCTTGTGGCAGGGCTGTGTCCTGTCTCTCAGCTCTGCTGGAAACAGGAGAGCATGGTTGAGAACCACCTTTCTTAAGGGTCAGTGTGGGCTGAAAGAAGATGGGATGTTTTCCAAGTTTGTTGGCCAATACATGTCCTTTCTCTTACTGAAAGTGGCCCCTGCACATAAGTTCTCAAGCAGCGTACAAAGGGAATGCAGTGCAAGTCACCCTCGTCCTGTTACCAGTTTCTTCCATCTCCCTCCAGGGACGGTCTATATAGTCAAGCAACCACGAGTATATTTACTCTCCCTCCCGCCTCATTTTTGTACTTGCAAGAAACTTCAAATATTTTGTTTTACTGTGTCTCATACTGTTTTTCACTGATTATAAAGATGCATTACTAATCTTTCTTCAAAGTTGATCTGAATATGCAAATTTTTATCATTTATGTTTTAGATACTGGTTCAGAAACTTTTTAACAAGTTTTCTGTTGCAAGTCTCATACTGTCATCATTATCCTTGATGCATTCACCTCCAGACGCTCGAAATATAAGTGAGATCAACATGAGTGCCATGGAAATCAGCACATTCCGAATCCAGCTGAGGTGAACCTGGCTTTCAGATTTGGATTGGGAAGTATTGGCTTTTATATACTTCTTAATTTGACGTGCAATAAAGAAGCACATTATTTTAGCTTCTGGCTACTGTGAGAACATAAATTCTGTTAATTTTTTATTTTTTTGAACCAGTATAGTAAGAAAAAAAAGCCATGCTATCAACCAGTTGTTTTTTTACGTTCCTTCCATCAACTACCACCATCAGTATGAATTAATGCAACAAGCAAAGAAATGTCTAAAGACAGCCTCTCAACAGATTGTATCTCAGGTTAAATGCTAACTAATTATATCTGTGTTGGAGGTTGTGAAGAGATTGTTGTGAGTATTCATGTGGCTAGTCCCTTGTTCATTTTACAAAATGTCCATTTTTTGTCAAAATGGAATAAGCTGGTGGGTAATAGCTAATGGCCAAAATGGTTGCAATCATTCATACACGTTAGAAAATTTGTGTGTGTTGAAATATGTGGAAAAGTGCAATCCATCAACCCTTATGATATACATAGTTGATTTTCACACCTTTTTCTAATGTACCACTTGACCCCTCCCTTCCCACCCTTTGTAAGTATTTCCAGAAATAACAGATTTTGGATCATTCAGTAGTAGAACAAGAGGCATATTTTCATTACTTGACAATGTGGGATAGGTGCAATTTTTCCATTGTCACTAAAATACAAGAAGCAATTCCATAGGTACCATAACCTATTTTAGGTACCACAAGGTGTCTTTTTACACAGCTCATTTGAATACAGATGTTCAAAGAAGGGTTTTCTATTTTAAAAAATACCATATCAAAATAAATGTGCCTTATTTTTTTATAAGTCTTGTTAAATCTTTTGGTGTCCATATTACTGTTTGGGGAAGGGGGCAATGGGGGTAGGAAGAGGGTGTGGGTACTTTCTATGACACATAAATTGTAACAATGTTGCCTGACATGCTGGCTACCTTCTGATCTGTTTTGTTAAATTTGTGGTGATATCACTCTAAACATTTTGACTATTTGAATGTACTGAGATCTCAGAAAACAAAACAAGGAAGAAAAATATTGTTAATTAAAATATGCTGCTGCCAAGGAGACTGCAACTTGAAGCAAGGATTTCATAACAAAAATCCACATACTGTTTCCATTTCAGAGGAATTAACCATATTGAAGAGAGAATGCTTTAAAATAGACCCCTTTTTGAAACCCACGTATATGTAGCTCACCGTGATTTATCTCATTAAAGAATATGTTTGTTCAATGAATTCCAAACTTTTGTATGTGTGTGCTAACCTCAAGGTGAAGTTCAAAGCCCATGTGCCATTACAGTACATTTGGTAAAATTTATTTGGGATCATTGTTAACTTTGACATTACAATAAAAACCACATTAGCAACATTTAGAACATTCAGTTTGGGCATAGAAAGGATTCTTTGAATATGTACACTTCTGAAAATTCTCTTTGTATTAACTAATAGATTTAGTATTACCTGACTTTAAACTTCACCTGCCTCCTGTCATTCCAGCATCTTTATCGACAAATTAAAATCTAATTTCCGTTTCACCAGGTAGTCTGATTATCATCTGGATTTTTAAGATGCAGCTCCTAAGATTATTGTTATGTTACATTCATAAACTTCCTTCACCTTTAGTAATTAAGGAAACAATACTGGTATTGATAAAGATATTACAAGGAAGTAATTTCATGCAATAAACATGTACTGTAAGTTTCTTTCCTCATTTTAGGGGGATAAACAGCTATAAGCAAAACACTTTCTTTTTGTGGGCATCTGTAGATACTAGGATTGCCAGAAGGACATTCCAGGAATAAGATCGGTCTTTTCATTGCATCTTAAAAGTAAAGCCTTCCTATGGGAGTTCACTGTGTTCTGTGGTGAAGTGGGTGTGCTTTACTCATTCTGCAAATTCTGATCAGTTGAAATAAAAAATCTTGATGCAATAACAGTGGTTTTGCCACTTTGGGTTGTTTATGATTGATCTGTCCCATGTCAGGTGTTATTGAGAGTGTGTTGCCACCAACTGTTCACAGGTAAAGCAGAAATTCTCTTTAGCCAGCAATTTTCTGCTTTTTATCTTTAGAATAAATTATCAGGGAAATGAAGAGGATGCTTTTGCTCTGGGCTATGGTCAAGAACTGATTAAGTCATTGAGTCCCTGGCACACACTAAAAACCATACACTTTAGTTGTGATCTTGGTGGCATATTTGTGTGCCTCGGTTTTATTACATTTATTATCACAGATATTCAGTTGACCAAGTAATTCATTACTTTCGCCTTTGTTTTTTTTGAAATTTTAATTTTGGATTATAACTGCAGTGTTTGAGAACTCAGCACCCTTGTTTTCTACAAATACTGATTAAAATTAAATGCTGTAAAGTGTGTTGTAAAACATTGTAATTACCTTTCCATGTCTTTGTTGTACTTGTGCCGAAATGTTTTCGCATTCCTTTGTCTAGAAGAAAATCTTTGCTTTCATTCTGATTATGTTGCTTACCTTGGAATCAATAGGTTTTGATATTTTCTCTTGGAAGATTTTATATCTTTTTTGGGACTATGTAATATAAGATCTCTAATAAAAGATAAATCTTACCATGTACGTGGTCCTCTAGAGTAGTTCTTAAATCATATTTTGTACATATTAAACATTTTCAGGGGTAGGGTGGAGTAGTGTTCCTTTGTGAATAAATCACTCCTTCTTAAGCTCAATAATAGTTAGAAAAGATAGTTGTAGAAAGCAAGTGGCTGATGGGCAAGTGGTGTGGTTCACTTGTGGGTTTGGAATCTCCTTGGAGTTTGGAGTCTAGCAACCTTCCCAGCAACACGCTGCCCATGGGTCGGGGCCTTCTGAGCCGATTAGGACAGGCACATTGTGGTCAGATTCCATGCATTCCAGGACAAAAATGAGGAGGACAGAAAGCCAAGGCATGACGCTGAGAAGGTCCGTGTGAGCTGATCCACAAGGTAAGGCGGGTAGGAAGAGGGGTCTGGAGGCAGCTGGCCAGCCTGCTGGCCCTGACCACCACACAGCTCAGTGGCTCTAGGAGAGTTGCTTCAAAGTTGGGAGATGGAGGAGGGTGAAGGGTAAATATTCTAGAGGTATGTGTGGGGTAGCCAGGCAAACGATACATGCTAACTAGGAAGTTTGGACTTGTTTTGGGTGACTCACACAGTAAAGAGATTAATCGATTTGTAATCGGTATATGCTGAACTGTAAAAAGCTAGAAACTGTTAATAAAAGTCATCATCAGATAATGAAAATTATCTTTGGCTTCATATTTGATTATCAACGTGTCAGAATAATTTGAATATTAAAACTGGTAAAGAAAAATTTAACTTGGGTGGGCATGTGTTCACCTGTACCCTACAAATCTGTGACCTGAAACGAGCTAAGAGGGGTTGTGACTAAATGGTTGAAGGGGTGGTTCAAAAGGGAGTGGGGAGAACTAGCCAGGACCATGCTGCTGCCATTCATCAAAGCGGAGCACAAATGCCTGAAGAGAGGTTGTAATGGGCCAGATGCCTTCAGCGTACAATGGCTTAAGCAAAAATCGGAAATTTGTTATTGCCAGTAACAAACATTTAAGGGTAGATAGAGAATACTTCAAATACAGCTGTAACGTAGTATGAGATGGTATCAGCCAGGACCGTCTTCTCTGTTTTGCTTTCCTCTGAGTTGTTCTCTTATTCTAGTTTAATTAAATTTAAAGAGCAACATGTAACTGCAGTATTAAATAGCATTGGTCTGGAGCACATGGTATGTGAAGATACTAACTAGTAGGAAATACAACTAGAAATGGAATTTAAGGTCATCCTGTGCTAGAGTCCTGCTACTCTGTGTGGTCCTCAGACCAGAAGCATTGGCATTACCTAGAAACTTGTTAGGAATTTGGAATCTTGGGCCCCACCCCAGACCTGCTGACTCGTAATCTACATTTTCACAATATCCCCAGAGGATTCACACGCACACTAAAGCGCTGGCCTAGAGCAAGAAGGAAGGTCTCTGTCTCCAACTTCTCTAAACAACTCTTGATAACATGTCCCATCCCCTACATCTCTACTACCAGACAGCGTCCTGTAAACATCTGTCCATGTGTCCCACCGTCTCCAAATTCCAAGCCACCTTCTTGTGCATGGCCCGCTGCCTTTATCTCCTAACAGCTCTACCTACTTCCAGTCCTGCCCATTTAAGTTTCTTCTTTCAACATAGAAGCCAAAAGGTAAAATTGAAACAGCTTCTTCCCTGTTGAAAATTCTGTTTCCTGTTACTCTTGGAATAACATACAAACTTTTCACCACGGCCTAAAAGCCCTACATGGCCCTTGTCCCTTCTACCGATCTCAGCTGTGTGTGTGTGTGTGTGTGTGTGTGTGTGTGTGTGTGTGTGTGTGTGTGTGTGATGTTGTTTAAGAAATCCAAATCAGCCTTGTTTTCTACCACTTGTCCTCTTACTATTGTCTGGGGTTTTTATGGGTCTCTAACACCCCAAGAATTCTTCGTAAGGGCTTTACACTTGTTTCCCCTGCTTCAAAGGTTCTGCTTTCAGATCTTCCCAGGGCAGGTTCTTGTTATTCATTCAGGTTTGGCTCAGGTGTCTCCTCAAGAATCTTCCTCAACCAGTCTGTTTATGTCAGCCCCACCTCCACTTCACTGAATATTTTATTCCTGATTCTTTCCTACTTAACAGAGCGAAACATGAAATTATGTAGGCTTGCCTTCCCCACTAGAATATAAACTTTCCCGAGGGCAAGACCCGCAGCCATTTGCTCAGCATTATATCCCCACACTTGGAACAGCAGAGGTTCAGAAAATGTGTTAAATAAATTAATAAGTGTTTATCACCAGTGAACGTTGAGAAACAAAAACGGCCATTTTCAGAATTGAAGGCTGCAAAGTCACATACATCTTAATGGCATTCGTCTGTTTATCTTTTCCTGTTCAAAAACCCTCAGGAAGGTTCCATTACCAGGAATTAAAGTATAAATGTTTCAAGCTGCACTCCTAATCTCTCCAAAACATGTGACTTCCTCCTGGAAGATATTGTAGTTGCTTATCAACCAGCCACTGCCCCTCTGTCTTCTTTGCTAATAAAACCCCGATTTTATTCATGTATAAGATATTCATGAGCCTCAGAAGATGAATTGTGATTGGTCTAAATTAGTCATAATTTCCTTCTCTAGGCTGGATAATTGACTTAGGAATTAACGTGTCACAATTGTAGGGAATGAACTATCATGGGAAGTCGGTTGGGGGCTTCTGGAAGAGACCCCCTCCCTCTTCAAAAGGGAAGAGCATCTTTCCCTGAGGACAATGTTCAAAGGCAGTATTGTGTGCCTGTTGAGGCTGGAGCTGCTGCAGCCATTTTGCAACCCTGCGGAGGCAAGCCTGAGGACAAAAGTCAACTGGATGATCGAGTTAAAATGAGGAGAACTGTGTCTCTGATGATGTTGATCTGCTGAATGAACCACCTCCAACCTTCCTGTTCTAGGAAATAATTAGTCTTTACCATTTAAGCCATGTCAAGGTTAGTGGTATGTTAGAGCTGAAAAAATTAAACTGATGCACCTCCCCGCTGCCTCAGGACCATGCTCTCTTGTTTGGATACTTTACCAAATGGGTGTGTGTGTACTGGCCCGACTAAAGCGTGGCTGTAAAATCAGGTCCTCAGAACACAACCTCTTACTTTGTCCCTACTGCTCCCAGCACTTTGCACATTTTGCTCAAAATATGTTTAAAAACTGCACTTAATTATATTGTGTAGATATATTTTTTTTTCAAATATAAGGTGAGAAGAAGGGTATTTAAAAATACAAAGTGAATCAAGGATGTGTGTACTAGCAAAATGCCTGAAAATTACAGGGTTCTTTGGCATACACACTCAGAGAATGTTTGAAATCAAATGTGGAATTGGAGCTGGCTCCCACATAGCGAGATGAGCCTTCCAAATGTCAAGCAAAATCTGGAGGCCGAGGGGAAGAGGACCAAGGGTCTGTGGTGGGAGCACAGAGTCGGTGGGGCTAGCTTCTTTGAAGTATATCAGCAAGCTCTTTAAATATTTTATGATTTTTTTCAAATAGACTTATACCATTGAAGGACTGTAAGTGAATTTCTGAATCTCCAAATAGGTGAAGGAGGGAAACTGAAAGAGTACTACTTAAAAGAGCATATTTTAAGAGCTTTACATGGAGCCCAGGGTTCTTGGCTCCCGTGCTTTATATAGCTTTCCAATTATTTTATTCACAAGCTTAGCCTTGAGCTCATTTTCCGGTCCCAAGTCTGAATGGCTGTGCTAGCAAGCAAGATGTATCTCTAGGGCCTGGATGTGTGCAGCTTTTACTAAACCAAATGCAGCCCTCACGGGTTGGCTTTGAAAGCATGATCGAAGTTGGGGGGGAGGCCTTTGTTTCGGTCCCAAACTGCCCACAGAGCACATGCCTTCCTTGAGATGGATTTCCTTGCCACGTGCAGGACTGAAATAATTTCAGGCTGGCTGTATGGGAAGTAAGTTTTCAAGAAAAACGACTTGACTCATTCGTTTATTATGTCTTCCTAAATGGATGTTTTAAGTGCAGTTAACTAGATTACTTTGAAGTTAAAATATATTTTAAGTAAAATCTAGAAATTCATCTTCATTGAGTTTATGGGGCTCCCTATAATAGAGCCTGAAGGCAATCGGTTTTAGATTTTGCATTGAGCTTTCAATAAACATTAAGTGAAGTTGTCATTTGGTCAGGGTACTTGTGCGACAGGCTCTGGGAAGAGGATTTTAATAATCCTGCCCTTCTGTCTAATAAGGGACAGAAGTTCTGCATGGAGTTAAGGTGCCATAAGATCAGCGAACAAGAGAGCCACTTTAGTAGTGGTGGCTCCAATGATAGCTACTGGGTACAGAGGAAGGAGACTTTGCTTTCGCCTGGAGTGATGTGGGAAGAGGAGGAGGTGGGAGGATTTGAGCTGAGCCTGGAAGGCTATAAGTACATCTCCAACTAGCTGTAGGAGAGGAGGATGGCATGACACCAACAGCACCAACACGAGCAAGCTCATGTCTGTTGGAAGTTGGTGAAGGGAAATTATTGGAAGTTAGACCGAAAATGTTTTTTGTTGAATTTAAAGGCTCCCCGTAATCCGTAGCCAGGCTTTAGACTCTGCAGAAGAAAATGGAGGTGTGGTAGTGTGGCCATTAATATTTGTAAACACACTTCAGGAGGAGAAATGAAAGAAGAATGTTTCCAATTTGGACAATTAAGTTCGCGAACTCATCCTAGAAAAAGTGCCACATGCCTCATTGCTGAATATCACTACGGTCACCTTCGAAGTGCTCCCCTTGGGAAGCTATGCACTGATGCCAGCACCTAGTCCACCCTTCAAAGCAATTTGGAAGTCTTTTTCTGGAATGGCCATCAGAGCTGTTGTGTATTACCCTTGATGATCTGAATGCCATCAAAATGTCTTCCTTTCAATATTTCCTTTATCTTCGGGTAAAGAAAAGTCATTGGAGTCCAGATCAGGAGAGTAAGGAGGGTGTTCCAACACAGTTATTTGTTTACTGGCTAAAAACTCCCTCATAGACAGTACCGTGTGAGCTGGTGCATTTGCAAGAGCCATGAAGTAAATTTGGTTAACTGTTTTTCCAGTTGGTACAAATTCATAATGAGTAATCCCTCTGATATCAAAAAAAGGTTAGCAACAATGTTGCAACAAGTTCACGAATGTAATTGTCAGACCTGTGTAGTTTTCAGGAAACTAATATAACCACAGATACTTGCCAATAATTGGGAAGAAAAGGACACATATATCTCTGAATTTGTGATTGATTTTTTTTTCATTGTAGCCATGTATTGCTTGATTGAGGCAATTATGAAATGTAGATTTTTGTATATATGAGCCTGTTGATTGCAGAACTCTGTAGTGCTTTTATTAATGAAATAGTACCATCTCTTCTAAGCTTGGAGAGAACAAATTTACAGGGTATCGAAGTAACTTGCTCCTTTTATTAGTCTATAGTCTCTCTACTTCAGGACTGTCTCTCGGGTTTAATTCGTCCAGCAAAAACTCAGGAATATTTGTCACCCAGATAAGAGGTTAAAGAATTAATGAGATGCATTAATAAAAGTATTGTTAGAATGGTTTTAGCTTTAACAGATCTATATTTTAAAGTGTAATAGAACTTGTCATAATGCAATCTCTTAGGGCTGTGTCATTGAAATGTAATAACGATAAGGTTTTATAATTCAGTTAAAAACTGCATAAAGACTAGCCCACCTATTCTGAATCCCGCCCTATTTGCATGATGAGAGATGAGTAAGGTTCCAACACAAAATTATAGCCCCAGTGATTGTAGTTTTAACAAGTTATAGGGATAGTGAAAGTCTCTAGAGTACAAAATTTCAAATTAGACGTGAATGCAAGGTACAGAGTGGCACCAGCAAAAATGAGTGATCTTTGAAACTATGCACCTGGCTTCATGAAAATCTGTAGACATAAACAATGAAACTAAAGCTGTTCAATATTTAAAAAAGAAAACTTACCTATTTGAGCACCTGATGTTACAGAGCCAGCAGGCTGTAGGAGTTCCGAATTTGCCAGGGTTCCAAATAGTAGGCAACCTGTGTATCTCAGGCATGTGGAGCCCCCGGGAGCTCAGAGTTTGATGCTGTTATCTGTGTGATTGTAACAATCAGCTACCTGATCATTTTTGTAAAGCAGTGGGCGTTCCCAGCAGTGGGCAGAACTTGACTTGTCTGGGGGCAAGGGAAAAAGAAAGGATCACTAAATGTTGATTCTTTTGTTTCTCTTCCTTATTTAGAAGCCATGGCCAGAAGTAAAACAGCGGTGGTAATAATAATAATAATAGCCAACGTTTAGTAAGTGTTATGTGCCAGGCACGATAAACACCTGGCATACTTAGGTCATTTAATCCTCACAGCCTCCCTAGAAAGGCTGTACTATTATTATACCTGTTTTATAGAACAGAAAGTGAAGCTTAATGCAATTGCACTACAACCTTGGTTTCTCTAGGGTTCTGAGACCTATAGTCCACATGCTTAAGCTCCCCAATGCCTGTGTTTGTAAATAAAGTTTTATTGGATCACAGTGATATTATTTGATCATGTACTTTCTATGACTGCTGTGTGGCTACAAAGACAGAATTGAGTAGTGACAGAGACCCCCATAGGCCCACAAAGCTGAAAATATTTACTAATGGCCCTTGAGAGAGAAAAAACACAGACTTCTTGTCTAACTATAGAGTCCACTGGATGCGGAATCCCCAGAGTTGTCACTTTGGGGAATATTTTAATTATAAAAGACAATGAAAAAACGTGACAGCAGTGGTGGAAAGAGCACTAGACTGGGAGCCTGGCAATCGGGATTCTAGTCTCAATTCTGTCAAAAAGTAGCCATGGAAAAGTCATTCTACCTCCTAAGAAATCTTTCTCCTGAGCTACTAATTAAAGCCACCCTGCCAAGTTTCCAAATTAGAAGGTTTCCTAAACACTTTTTTCTGGTGTGCAAAAAGCTATTTTAGCATATCAAATAAAATGCATTTTTACAGGTTCGCCATGGCAACGCTCACAGCTCTTGCCAAATAACCTTTTGACGTCCTATTTTTCCATGCTATGGGTTCAGGAACCTTTGGGTAGATAGATATTTTAAGAATGGAAATAGAATTACCTGTTTAATGCAAAAACTTACTTTTGTTTTGCTTTGTGTTTGTGAATGCCAACTGTTTTCTTCCTCTGAAACAACCTAAGCCTGAAGCTTTCTCCAGGGAGAATTGAAGCCTGAAATTAAAGAGTAAAATGAAAATTCCTAAAAGGATTATGTGAAAACCGTGGAGTTGAGTTTCAACCTGAGAATCAGCCGCCACCTTTCTACATACTGTGGGCTTCAGATCAGTGCAGGGACCTGTGGAGCACAGGAGGGTCTTCCACTGAAGGACTAAGACAAATCACTTTAAATCTCAAAAGATATTAGTCCTTGGCCATCAGTGGTTAAAAATCAGTCCTGGTATAGCTTTGCCCCGAAAGATTAAGGGAACAAAAAACTGCTTAGGAAAGAATACAGGCTGCCTTGTGAGAAGCACCCTGAGCTTTTGCCTTCTGCAAGGGTGATTTGATGAGAAGGCTGGTGATAGGACCTGTATCTTATTCCATGATGCATCACGATGGTTTGAATCAAGAAACATGTATTAATTTGGTGATCCTGTCTTGACTCTTTTCTATTTAGAGTTTGAAGATTTGGAGTGGGAGCAGGAAAGAGATAATTAAGTGTATATCTTCTTTGCATTCAACCGCAGGCAAGTTTGAGTCTGAGAGAAGCTATATGTATATTTTAGGAACAGCAAAATGTCAGAACTTCATGCCCATCATTTGGGAATGAACTTCCATTTGGCTAATATCAGCTTCTTGTGTCTCAAGCTGATAAAGCACTGCACGGACTGAGCCTGACCTCTGCTTCTGAAGCAAGGCATTTGTTGTAGGTTGAATGGTGGGTCCAAGAAAGGTATGTGCATGTCCTAATCCCTGGAACCTTCTAATGTTACCTTATGTGGGAAAAGGGCCTCTGCAGATGTAATTAAATGGAAGACCTTGAGATGAGATCATCGTGGATTATCTGGGTGAGCCCTAAATCTAATAACAAACATCCTTACGAGATAGAATGGAAAACACAGTGAGGAGGAGGTACAGACTGGAGTGATATGGCTGAAAGTCAAAGAATGCTGGCTGCTACCAGAGGCTGGCAGAGTCAAGGAAGGATTCTCTTCTAGAGCCCCCGGAAGGGAGTGTAGCCCTGCTGACACCTTCTTTCAGACTTCTGGCCTCCAGGACTGTGAGGGAATAAATTTCCATTGCTTTAAGCCACCCAGTTTGTGGTAATTTGTTAGAGCAGCCTCAGGATACTAATATAGTACCCCAAATACCCTTATCCAATCCACCCCACTGCCCTTATAGAGAAGCA
The DNA here is from genome assembly GCF_036562045.2 of Rhinolophus sinicus. Lineage (NCBI taxonomy): Eukaryota > Metazoa > Chordata > Mammalia > Chiroptera > Rhinolophidae > Rhinolophus > Rhinolophus sinicus. Next base: position 125,666,372 of record NC_133753.1, on the reverse strand, counting down.
CACCTGGGCTTTCCCCAGTCTGCGAGGCGATTCTGTTAGGGAATGAAGGGCTGCAGGATTATGGTGATTTGTGACAGACGCGGCACTGTGCCAAAATGAGAGAAGCACAAGACTAGACAAGAGCCCTTTCAGTATTGGGTTCATTTTGTGGGATTACTTATCCACTAGCCGTTTAGGGTACAACTTGGAATTAAAAAAAAACAGGAAGATATTCTCAGGGATTTTCCACCATTTACCGCAGAATGTTACTCATCTAGTTCCAATCAATTTGGGTAAAGTCTTAAGATGAAATCGTTGGATACTTGTCAATAATAGAGACTATGAATAATTTTCACTTCTCAGGAACTTTTAATTTTAGAGCACTTTTAATATGCAGATCAATTTGCACTCTCTTGTTTCACATTAACTTTGTGAAGCAGGTCAGACAGGTATGATTATGGATCTTTTAAAGCTGTGCATCTTAAAGCTGGAAAGCTAATGAAGGAAACAAGATTGAAAGATAATTTTTCTGATCCAATGCTCTGCTGATTGGCTCACTCTGTAGGGAATGTCTGGACTCAACAGAGACGCGACAAATTGACACCCTACTTACCTGGAAATGTCCTTGCATGAGATTAGAAAAAAAAAACAAAAAACATTTTAAAGAACAATACAGATCTGACCCATCACATAATGAAACATACATATATAGCATCTATCCTACATAGAAAGTGATAAAGATTGCATTTCACATTGATGGTAAAAGAGGTAGATGATTCCATAAATAGCATGGTCTTTATTTGGAGAAAAATAAAATTGTGTATCTACCTCAAACACATGCAAAAATAATGTGGAGATTAAAGACTCTAATTGGAAAAATTAAGATTAGGAAGATAATAAAGTACAGGAGACTATTTTAACCATTTGGGAGTGAAGTAGGCCTTCCTATGCATGGTACAAACTTGAGAGCTGTAAAAATAAATAGGCAAATTTGATTAGAAAAAATAAAAAGGGAATGGCCAAAGATACCATAAATAGAGTTAAAGGAAAAAATATATACCTACAGTGGTAAATATTTACAATGTATGTGTTATTCCTTAATATATTCAACAGTATTGGAGCACCAGCTATGGGCCAGATACTGTAGCTGGTGCTTGGAACAAAATACTGAATAAGACAAGTACAGGCCTGGCCTCGTGGACCTTGTGATTTACAGAGTGAACCCACATTGAACAAGCAAGTTTAAGTCCAGTGAGTATTATAAAGATCAAGTCTGGATGCCATGGAAAAGTATGATGTGGATAATTATTGACAGGTAAGAGTTAATTAACATCTCTACTGTATAAAGAACTCATGGAAATCAATGAGAAAAATATTAACATAGAAAATTGACAAAAGTTATGTACTGGAAATTCCCAAATGAAGAAATATAGTTCACCAATAAACATATGAAAATGTGTTTATCACCATGAATAATCAAAGGTATGCAAATTACAATTAGGTATAATGTTTTACTATCAGATTAGCAAACAATAAAATGAGTAACAATAAACCTGCTAATGATGAGATACATGGAGTTGGGCACGCTCACATGGGAGTGTAAATTCCAGAAAACCTAATGTTGCATATCAACATTCACAATTTAACAATGTGTTCCTCTGTTCAGTGTGTTCTGGGCTGAAAGTTTGTGTCCCACCAAAATTCATATGTCGAAGCCCTACCTCCCATTGTGACGGTGTTTGGAGGTGGGGCCTTTAGGAGGTCATTAGTGTTAGCTGATGTCATGAGGGTGGGGCCCTGTGTTGAGATTAGTGCCTCTGTAAATAGAGGCACAGAGAGCTGCCTCTCTCCACAGGCACACACTACAGAAAGGTCATGTGAGGACAAAACATATTATAAAGCATTATGCAGCAACTGATAGTGTAGATACTTACATATGGGCATGGCAATATGTCTAAAGATATTTTATTAAGCGAGAATTAGAGCTCAAAATATACAGTGTGATCTATTTATTTAAACAATATATATAGAGAGATATTCATATGTATGCAACCATTTATAAAGTGCTAGTGTGCCAAGCACTGTGCTAAGCACTTAAGATCATTTATCTCATCTCATGTAGGCCATATAACAGTCACATGTGGGAGGGAGTATTAGTATCCCTATTTTACAGACAAGAAATTAAGGGCTAAGAGGTTAATTTGCCTAGTCACACAGCTAATAAATGGCAAAGCTGGAATGAGAATCCACACTCTTAACCATTATGCTCTGCATAAATGTTCAGAAAGGAAAAACACCCAGCAGTTATTATTTTACAGTAGGGATAGGAATAGGAATAGAACTATAGGGCCCTTTAATTTTTTGATATTGTTCATTGTGTTCAGTGGTGATATGAGATTGTTAAAAATTCAAAGGTATTTCTCTTTTTGAACAAAAAGAATGTCTGAGATAATTTCATGGTCTTTGCCTAGCTATATAAGTAAGACAATGTTTGCAGTCAGTAAATTGTTGATACTGCCACATTAATGCAAAATACATTTAAAAATGTCATTTAGGATCATTTCTTAATTAATTAAGCTGTTATCAGAAATTCAGTTTATAAATGAAGGAAAGAAAACTTTAACATCAGTTATTTTTCTAGAAAACTTGCAACACAAGAAAAACCATAAAATGTCAAAGCTTGAGATTCCCTAAATTTCATTATTCAAAGGGATGTGAGTTTCCTGCCATGTCGTTTGACAAGCATAGCTGTGGCTTGGTGAAAATAGATATACATTGAACATAAATTAGACTAAATTAAATTAAAGGTGTGGATTTATATTTTGGCCCTGTCCTTTCACTAGCTAGGTCATTAAATAACAAATTACCCTCTTGAAACCTTACTTGCTTCATATGGAAAATGGAGATTTCAGTCTCTAACTTTCTGGATTTCCATACACCAAAGCCTGTAATATCCCCAGCACATTGCCAATCATTTAGTAGATGCTTAATAAACATTGGCTCTATCTATAGAGATACAATTTAAGCTGTCAAGTAGAAAGTTAAATTGGTCATCGCAGATTTTTCGGTCCTCAGCCATACTCGTCCAGAAGGAAGATGGTTTTTCTCCCACTCACTAGCACATGCCGGCAACATCACCATCCAGACTGGATGTTCATCACTATGGTAACAACCGTGGTCTCCCTGCTTCCTGTTCAGTGTTTATTCTCCCATTTTTTCCCTCCTCTCAGAGCCAGACACAGCTTTATGGCTCCCACTCAGAAATCCTTTGGAAAACAATACACAAATTATAGCAAATGGAAATTGGACATAATCTCTTTCCCCCTCAAAGTAAGATACCACTATGGTCCTTACTTTTTTTTTTTTTTTTTTTTCCGTAAAATGAATCTAACTAAATTTGCTGCTTCCATTCTTTTAGCAACAAAACATTACCTTGTTGGATGGAAATATAAGCAGGAGAAAAAAGATTTCTGATACTCACTTAACCCTAATGGATTTGTTGACTACTCTTTAAAACCCTAATCTTGGGGCATTCCCATTGAAGGGACTGTGAGAGCAAAGGCACAGATAAAGGAAATCAATCAGTGGATCCAAAGGTCCAGGGGTTATCTGGCTTTGTTGGAAGAAAGGGTTGAAACAAGCAAGGAATGGGAAAGGAGACTGGAGTGCTAGATTGGGGCCAAGTTATAAAGAGTGAATACTAGTAATGTCGTTAGTTTCTTAGGAAAAGTCATTCCTCATTGTACCAAATTTCTCTGTAGTGATCTATCAAGTCCTATGCTCCCTATGTTTCTGTGATTCCAGCATCTGTAAAAGACCCCAAAGTAGAGAAACTCAACAATATTTGGTCATAAGAAGTTTACCATCTATGTCCCTAGATGCAATGGTTACACTTACATAAATTGTTTTTTTAGCTTCCAGTTTCTGAAAGGCAGATCAATGTAGATTATTATTTTTACAGGAATAATATTTTTGCAAACATTAAACTGACATTTTTTTTCATTCCCAGAAATCATGTTGCTGTGTGGCTCTGTACTTATTAAATCAATGGACTTCATCATTTCACAGGAGGTTGGAACAGAGGAGTCATTTCTTGGCTATCAGTGGAAAACCATATTTTAAAAAATTCATAGTGAGACCATAATATTGAACACCAGACTTTGTTCACAGAGGGCAAAAAGGCAGTTTAAATTTGCCAAAATTCCTCTTACAAGTGAAATACTAATCCTAGGGAATCTGGATCACTGGATTTTATTATAAGTCAGAATGTAGAGAGGACTGATACTGTATGCTATAAGAGACATTTCCACCTAAGAGGAACGGGGAAAAGCCTTCATATTTCCTGAGAGGAGGTGGCTAGGAGGAGAAAGAAGAAAAAATATAAGTCATCATACATGAACACCCCAGCTGTTGGGCCTCCTTGAGGTTGTTCTTTGTTGGAATATATGGTAGAAACATATTCCAGAACAGTGGGCTTATCCTAGTATATATTTCACAACCTTCCCACAGTTGATATCACATTATATCTAACATGGTTCCAGACAGGCTTTTAGAAACAGCTGAGGGATGTGTCTAGAGGACAGAGCTTTAGATATCACCTGTGTCTTCATGTCCTACCATAGACTATCTCCCTGGCAGAGATGAGAAATGAAACAAGCAGTGGACCAGAAGAGGCCTGGGGTTAGAAAGAAGACGTTGCAAGCGTAACTTTATAAATAGAGCCATGACTTCAGCAGAGCATGCCAGCATGGTGTTTCAGGGCACCAGATGGGGAAAAGGCACTTCCATGCATGCCACAAGGGTTAGCTGAGCACCAGACCAAACAAGCTCACGTATCAGAGACCAGCAAGGATCCAGAGGACAATAAACAACCCTAAGGACATTTCATTTACTTTATGTGTCACAGGCAAGTATACTTTTATGTCCAGATGCCAACCTAAGCTGGATGAGGTAAAGGAAAGAAGGCAGAACAATATTTAGAGGGAGATCCAATTTTGAACTATCAAGGACTGAGGCATCTTTAGACAGAAAATAGTAGGGAATAAAGAAAGTTTATTTTTACTCAAAGTGTATAATTTTGAACCCTCTATACCAGCGTTCTTAACCACATGAACTTCTTAGGGTTGGGGAGGGTATGGGTTGCAGGAAGGGATGAGATTTTAGCACCGTGACAAACCTCTCTAAAGTAATTTTTTTCTCTAATTGCTATTTTCCAGGTGTTTAATTTCAACCATTTTATGCCTTTCTTTTGAGAAAGGCAAAACTGGATTTTGATCACGTCCATTACAAGTTTTGCAGAGGTAGTCTTGTGCATCATTTTGGAATCTGGGAGGAGTTTCTACCTGTTGTCTTAGAGCCTCAGCCTAGACCAAGAACAGGTCCTATGCTACCCTCCTGTTTCATTCAGTGGAGACAGATCTGTACACCGGGTGGTGGGGCTGTGTGTACATCACCTGTGAGCACTCATCCGCCTCTGTGTTTCCTTGTGTCTGGGACTTCCTCTTCTCCTCTTCTACCTGGTAAGTGCCTCCTCCTTCTGTGAAGTCAATCCCACAGCACCCTTTTTATACCATTGAATCGTGGAGTATCGGTTTTTTGATTCTGTGACTCTCCTCAATTTGGTATTTGCTTGGTTGATATCTCCTTGCTCCCAAATCTCACAATTTGTAACTTTTGTTCCTACTCTCTATTCAATTCAAGGCTCCTATAAAAAGGTAAAGACTATAACACTTAGAAAGGGAAATTAAAGCAGTTTTTTTCAATACCCTGGGTTCTTGGTCCCCTGAGTACTTGTCGTCCAATCCTTCCATGGTTTCCTAAATCTTCAAGGAAACTCTGCCAGTTTTTAAAGGACAGAAGAGACACTATTGTTTGTTGCCTTCACAAGTGTGGTATCAGCACTGAAAGGCATCATGTCGTGAACTCCATTTGCCAGTTGTATTTCAGCTTCTGTGTACATATTTAGTTCCACTTCTTAATTGCAGTAGAAGAACAAACAAAAACAAACTTTAAAAAATAACTTGGTAAAACAACACAAAGAAAACATGGCCATTTTTTTTCAGACAAAATATTTTTGAAGTATTTTATTTTCTGTTGAGAAGAAAATAATAGAAAAATATTTAAATGATGTAGGTGCAGAGCTAGGAATATATTCAAATCAACGTACTGCATTATATTGTTATCAATGATGTATTTGGCCATGTGATAAATTCAACTTTCCTCTAGATCCTAAAAAGAATGTCTATTTGACATTAGACTAATATATCCCAGAAAATATTTTGATTTTAAGATGCTAAATATTTAGAACAATTTTGGTTGGATTGCATATTAAACAGGGTTTATATATTAACCATTAGTAATTTCCGATCTAATATTGCCAGTGAGGAAACTCTGAACAGCTGCCATCTAGAATTCTAAAATATCACTCATTGATAAATGTGCAACATAAGCACCACAGCTCAACAAAATGAAGTGCAATTTTCTCTTCAGTCAGAGAAAAGAGCAAGTTCAAGATTACTTATGCATTAAACAGTCCATTTGGGGAGGCTAATTAGAGAGGGAAGACCTTGAAATACAAGTCATCAGGAAAAGCTAACAGATGAGTCTTTTGGAGACTTGATTTGTCCTTTGTCACAGACAAGAACACCAGTGAAAACAACAAGTTGCCCTCATCCAAAGTCTGGTTATGAGGGTCAGAAGGTTTCTGATCCTTGAGAAAAACAAAACAAAACAATAATAGTTCATGAGATTGTCTTTAGGGGCATTGGAGCCTTGTGAGGAGCAGGTTCCCAAATCGGTATAACAGACTGTACAAATTAGGTGCCAAAAAGAGACCTGGGCACAAGAATTTGGATTGTTCTCTTTTCCCCCAAACTTTACAAAGACTGAGAACCAATAGAACATATAGTGTTAAGACAGTCACTTTTTTTTTTTAAACAGGAAATCAAATGTGAAGAAAAGTATCTGAATTGTATCCTATTTAAATACACTCACATTAGTATAATTCTTACTCCAACCACAACACCCCTGGAAGCTGCCCCAATTTAATATCATATGTTATTTTTTGTAGCAGATTAATCAAGAACAAGAAGTATTTCTTGTGTAAATTATATTCACTTTAGTATTATTAATGTGCATATTTCTAGAACATTTAGATGATTCTTTTCTTAACAAATTTGTGTTAGATTATCAGTATCCAGAGGTTTCTTGTTAACTCATAAAAGGGCAAAAATATATGTATGTTTTGGAGAATAGTAAGAGTGTTGATTATCCAGTTCGAGAGGTGTCTGCCAGAATTAATGGTCATGCCCATGAAGTAGCTCAGCAGACTGTGCTAGGCCTATCTCTTCTAAGGAATGGACAAAAAGCCCTCAAGAAAAGACCAGAATCATAAATTAAGGTTGTTATTGTTGTTGCTTATTCTTTTTCTTAGAGCCTCTGTTTCCTGAAGAGTTGGCAACCCAGCCCTGAAGCAAGATAGGCCAGAAATTCTATTCAAACATTATCAGTGTCAAAAACTCTCAGATAATCTATTAAAATCTCTGGCCATGTAGTTTCTCTTCAGAAAAACTGTTTTTATTACAAACAAAAAACTAGTTCTGTTCTTCGCATGCAAGTAATAAGGCTAAGGAAGGTCACTTCTGGTGATTTGGTGATTGCATAATGAGGCGTAATGAACAGGTGACTGTGCCTGCTTCTCTGAACTTGCGATATGCCGTGGGTAAAGGCCAAGAGAGTTGCTTTGGGGTCACACTATTCACTGCTCTTTCACTCTCTCCTCAAGTCTTTCTTATCTTTTTAAGGGAAGTACCTTAGCCCCAAAGAGCAAAAATATCCTCTTGAAGGGCAGCTGGTTAGCTCAGTAGGTTAGAGTGCAGTGATCTTAACAACAAGTTTGCTGGTTCGATCCCCACATGGGCCACTGTGAGCTGTGCCCTCCACAACTAGATTGAAATAACTACATGACTTGGAGCTGATGGGTCCTGGAAAAACACACTTAAAATAAATGAAAGTTTAAAAAAAAAAAAGAAAATCCTCTTCATCTGGCTAGGTTACTACAAGTATATGTTTCTTGGAAAAAGAGCTCCAAATCATTATGAGTTTCACCCAGGTGAATCACCTCATTCATATTTAATTCCCAGAAGCAGGGATGATATTAAAAATATTTAGCAACTAACAAGGCACCTTCATGGGTGATTCAAATGGCACCCTGAAATGGTGCTGAAGCAGGGGGACCTAGGAGCCCCACTAGATTATGGGGAAGCGTCAGTGAGTAGGCAGCCACATGGGAATAGTGTAGGGGCTTGTGCTTATTTACCAGTTTACTGGAGAATTTCAATATTGTAACAGTCAATACAGCTGTACCAGTATATGCTGCCTGGAGAGAAGCCTTGCTCATAGCACTATGAGGTAGACATTATAATCTCTATTTTATAGTTGAGGAAACTGAGACTCAAGGCAGTTAAGTAGCTTTGCTATGGTCACTCAGGAGACAGGAAGGAGGGAGAACCTGGAGGTCACCCAGACTTGTAAGACACCAAAGCACAGGCTCTTTTCTCTGTGCAGGTTCTATAGAGCGTCTCTGTTAGCCAGGCCCGCATTTAGCCAGCTCCTCAGTATCTAGTCTGATGGTATTAAACCACATTTAGATATAACCCCCGACCCGCCCTCATTCTGTGAGGTTGGCCTGGCAGGACCAGGAGGCAAGAAGAACTGGGAATTGAGCCTCTGAGAAGAAAAGGTTTTCGCTGTCCCACCCTCTACCTGAAGCAGCTGCAGGGACCGGGCTGTATTTAGGCTGTGTAAGCCCTCCAGTGGCTGCGTTCTGGAATGAGAGAGGGAAATTTGAGGGACTAGTTTAAATGTTTCTTTGGTTTGTTTGTTTGTTTGTTTGTTTGTTTTTCCTCTTCCTCTTTATCTCTGAAGATCAGTGAAATATACAAAGGAAATAAATTCTTTTTTAAAAATTCCTCTCTATTTAAAAACTTTTGGTGTTGCCTGTAAAGTTAACATATACTCATTGTAGATGATTCAGAAAACAAAAAGAAAGCTGCTTTACCAATTACTTATATTTGTACCACCTATTATTTTATTGTATTTGTTTACATACATAGTCTTGGAATCATACCTTTTGGCATTTTTTAAAATTATTGTTTTTTTTTAATAGTTCTATGAGGTTTTTTCCCCAGTTTAGTACATTATCTTTAAAATTCATTTAGTTATTCCTTTATTGTTAGACATGCAGGATACTTCCAGTTTCTCACCATTTTCCAGAATGCCCCATCCAAATCCTGGTAAAATGAATCTCTGATTCACCACAGGCTGTTTTCTTAAGTAAAACCCTAAAAAGTTAAGATTACAGAAACAGGAGTGTTAATAGGTTATACTTAATGGGACTTCGTGTTTTTTTCTTTTTCTGAATTGTTTGTTATAGCCCTCAGCCCACTTTTATAACCATGTTAGTTTGAGGTCTTTTCATACTTTTTTCTTTGCATCTTAAAGATGTATTGCTGAAATAGCATAGTTCATATCAAATAATAGCTCCCAGTATATTGTTTGCCATTTAAGATTGTTTATGTGGTGTGTTTTTTTGAGATAGCAAAGTTTTCTATTTTATGACCAATTCTACTGTCCTTTCCTCTTTTGATGTCTACAATGGTTACTTCTTTAAAAGGCATTCTAAATATCAAGATCTGATAAGTACTAAATATATTTTTTCATTTGTTTGAGGCAAAATTTTAACATTTCACTCTTGAAGCCATCAGAAGTTTTATTTGATTAAGGTAAACCTTTTTCTTCAAAATAGTGATCTAATTATTCAAGCACTATTGATTAAATATTCATTCTTTTTCCCATTAAGTTGTGGTACTACATTTACCTTACACTAAATTATTATATATACTAGAATTGGTTTCTTAGCTATTGCTTTGTCCTATAGATCTACCTGTAATTTCTTGAAGTAGTACATACTAGTTTGTTTATTTAAATTAGATTCATAGGGTTAGTATAAAAGAATTACTATCGCTGTTTGAATTATCATTAAAAAAATCTTATTTTAAATGAAAAGTTACTTTTAAGATATATATAATTTAATATATGCTTCATTACCAAAGACTTTGGAATATTTTAGGCAAAGGTAACAGAGCACAATGGAATGAAAAGAAATGAGAAATGTTTAGAAAATAAGATAAATTCAGGGCTCAAGTTAGGATATGAGATGATTGTCATAATGAACTAGAGTTACGTTAGAATAGGCCATATGTTGGTTCTAAGCATCCAACTGATCAAAACAAAGAAGAAAAATCTGACCAGTTACAAGATTTCAAGATTAAGTGATAGAAACTATTTTTTTTTAGGAGAGGTACTGCTCCCCTGATACTAGGCCCCAAAGTGGTGGAAAACATTTTTGATTACATTCCTACAGATGGCAAATGAGTCACTCTGTGCTTCCAAGGCACTTTTGTGTCACTGTTACACCAACCCCAGGCAGCTAGCAAATGCAGGGCTCTGTTCACTCTTTGAGATAGACAAGACACAGGCACTCAGAAAAGTTGGGACACTAGATGTGTGGTCCAACTCCTTTCTTCTTAGGCAGTAACTTGGAGCTGGGAGTTTCCTCTCGACCATATGGTGTTCTACCTGGGGGCGCGGGGATCATGCCATGAAGGGGTTCTCTACTTGTTTCACTGCTTTTCATGTGGCTGGATTTGCACTTTCCCAGGGTGCAGGAACCTCTCATCTAGTTCCTGGATTTCTCATAAAGGGTGTTAATCCATGTGTTGCTTTTGTGTCACTGTGTCTGTGGATGGAAGGAGAGTTCAGGGCTTCCTATGTCACTATCTTGCTGATGTCAAGAGAACCTCAGCTTGTACTTCTCACTTATCCCTGGAACCATCCAGGGTCCCAAATTCTGTTCCCATCACTCAGAGCAACAGGAACAAAAGCTCTATGCTCAGTCTCCCCAATCCCAGCCCTGACAGTCTACTGCATAAGCTCACATTAAATGACACCAGATGATATTTATTGTCAAAGTGATGGAATTTCAGGGACAGTATCCCTTCCAGTTAATAGTGTGACATTAGTAGTTGATAGATTTGGTTTCAGGCTCAGGAGCTAAGGCCAGCTTACTCATCTGCCTTCAGTAGTGTTGTAACTTAGTTCAGAAGGACCATTTGGAAAGCTGAGCTGCCAGCTGATTGCTCTCTGCTCCTTAGACAAGGAAGACCCATTCTCTTGGCTTATTTTTCTGAGCGTAATGTGCTCACAGCATCTGTTGGGACTCACTGTTTACAGAAGAAGAGGACTTACCTTAAACTAGTTTAACCGTGAAATGAAACTCCAACAACTATCTCATGCAACGAAAAAGTCCAGGTTAAGTTGAGTCAGGGACTCAAATCAAACCATGTTACCAGGACTTGGTTTCTCTCTCTCTCTCATCTCTCTCTCTGTCTCTCTCTTTCTCTCTCTGTCTTCATCTCTTAGCTCTGTTCTCCTGCGTTGGCATCATCTTTCTGTAGGTCCTTTCCACGTTGTAGTCCCCAGAAGTTCCTATATCCTCCCAGCATATTAACCCCAGCAGAAAGTTTCTCTTTTCATTTTATTTTCCTCATTTTTAACAGTTTATAACCAAAGTTCCAGCATCTGAGACTCACTGGTCTGTCTCAAAATTAGTCACTCTATGTAGGGCTTTGGAATTCTCTGATTGCCCATTTCCAGAAATTCAAGGTTGGGGTCAGCCTTGGACAAACTACATAGACTGAGTGTGGGCAAGGTTTGGTTCCCTAAAGGAAAATTGAGTTATGGAGTTAAAGTAGGAAAAAAATAAATTTTGGGCACTTTTGTGTAATGGTTACTTTGATGTGTCAGTTGATTGGGTAATGGGGTGCCCATATATTCCATCAAACATTATTCTGGGTGTTTCTGTGAGGGTGTTTTTTGGATGAGATTCACACTTACATTGATAGACTGAATAAAGCAGACGGCTCTCTCTAATGTGGATAGGACTCATCCAATCAATTGAAGGCCTGAATGGAACGAAAAGTCTGACCTTCCCCCAAGGAAAAGAAAATTCTCTTTACCTGAACACCTTTGCACTGGGATATTGGCTTTTTCCTGTCTTTGGACTCAAACTGGAACATCATTTCTTCCTGAGTCTTGAGCCTGCTGTCGTTCGGATTGGAACTTATACCATTGGTTTTCCTGGTTCTCAGGTCTTCAGGCTTGGACTAGAACTATATCATCAGCTTGCTGGGTCTCTAGCTTGCTGACTCACCCTGAAAATCTTGGAACTTGTCAGCCTCCATAAGCGCATGAGCCAATTCTTTTTTCTTTTTTTTTTTTTTTAACTTCTATTTATTTTAAGTGTGTTTTTCCAGGACCCATCAGCTCCAAGACAAGTAGTTGTTTCAATTTGCTTGTGGAGGGCACAGCTCACAGTGGCCCATGTGGGGATCGAACTGGCAACCTTGTTGTTAAGAGCACCAACTGAACTAACTGGCCGCTCTAACCAACTGAGCTAAGTGGCCGCCCCCAACATGAGTCCATTCTTTATAATATCATCTGTCTGTCTGTCTGTCTGTCTGTCTGTCTGTCTGTCTCTATCTATCTATCTATCTATCTATCTATCTACTTACCTATCATCTATCTATCTATCTATCTATCTATCTATCTATCATCTATCTATCTATCTATCTATCTATCCTATTGGTTCTGTTTTGATGGAGAACTCTGAAGAATTTTGTAGGCAAAATACTAGAAACCCTCCACATTCTCCATTTCTTCTCTAAGCCTCTCTATTCCGTTTAAGGTCCTGTATTTATCTTCCCACATCCTCTCCTTCCTGTCTGGAAATATGTGGGTGGCCTATTTCAGAGCTCATCCTTATCCTTTCCTTTAAAGTCCTCAGTTATTTTATTCTTGGAGAACTAGGCATCACCCATTTGATAGTTTTACAAGGGCAGTGGAGTTTCCCCACAATTTGTGCATTCTGTTTCCAGAAAGACTTCTTTAGCTTCCCTACCTTTAAGGGAGAAAGGCCACTTTCTTTTTTGTGCACCTACTGTGTACAAAACACTATGTTGAATATTTTGTGGCACATGAATAGGAAATACTGGTTCTTTCTCACAAACAGGGTAAGAGTCAGATACTAATCACAATCTTCTCTCTCCTAACCTTGCTTTCTTACTTATCTCTAATCAGGCAGTTCACAATATTTTTTAAAGCCATATTTTGTCCCCAGCTCTGCTGTTATAATAGTAATTAGGATCCGTGGCCAGTTGCAATAAATTAGAGCGGTGACTTGAAAGAGAAGTGGAATTAGCTTGGGTAGCAAGTTAAGAGTTGGCCCCTTAGAGTAATTAGAGCCTACTGAAGCAGGGTCCAGACCAGAGATGGCACTGTGGTGTCTGACTGGGGACTGGTGTCTGACATCAATTACAAATGTGGCAGTAAGACTCATTCCCCAAGATGTCTGGGAGGTGGGAAATAAAGCTGGAATTGAGGGGTGGAGATAACGCTATTTCATGCCCCAGGACACTTTTGCAAAGAAGAATTACGCTGTTCTTGTCTCACTGCAGCCCACATAAACCCACCAGTTTCCTCCTCTAAATCCTTGCTTAGGTTTGCCTACTTAAATGCCCAGCTTCACCTCAATCTAGTAAATCCCTGTTGTATCTTCTTCTAAAATGTGTCTACTTAAATGCCCAGCTTTTAAGCTTTGCCTACTTAAATGCCCAGATTCACCTCAATCTAGTAAATTCCTGTTATTTCTTCTTCTAAAATGTGTCTCAAATCCATCTACCTTTGTATCTCCAAATTTACTCTTGTGTAAAACACAGTGTTGCAAATGGACCAGCTCCAGCCCATTCTCCACGTGGTACTCGGACTTGAGTTCCTTTTTGAAAATGCAAGTTGACCTCATGCCTCTGCCCAATTTAAAACTGTTCAAAAGTCCTGCTATCATTAGGAGACAATCCAGAATCTTTCCTGCGAACAAATGCCTTGTAAAACTGGAACCCCAGCTGCTTCTCCAGCCTCATCTCAAATCGGCCTGCCTATTCGTCTCATTCTCCAGCCACACTGATCTTTTGAATCTTTCATGATAATGTCAAGTCCATTTTCTTTTTAGGAACTTTTCACTTACTGCTCATGGTCTCTTGAACATTTCAACCCTGTGTTTTTAAACGGCCAGTTTTTCCTCATTCCCCAGATCTCCACTAAGAATCACTTACTTAGCAAGACCTTCCCTCACCACTTTGCCAAAGTGGGTACCCTACCCACCCACCACCACCATCCACCCAAATTAATACTATTGGTGCATTCCGTTCATTCAATTCTTAGTGTCCATAAAAAGCCATATTAATTTGCTTTCGTTAATTCTATGAAAGCTACTTAATTTGTTTACCTGCTAATTGTCTAATTCATCACTAGAATGTAGGTGCCTTGAGGGTAAGAATTGTGTCCCTCTTCTGTCTTGAATGCTTAATACATGCCTGTCACCTGGTAGATATTCTTCAAATAGTGATTGAATGACTGACTGACTGAATGAATTATTAAAGGTCTGTATCAAATGCTATCTCCTTATTCATGGTGTCTTTTCTGATTTTTCCCAGCCAGAAGTGATGGCTTTTGTGTAGCTCTTTATCTCTATTCCTTTATAGCTCTCATCTTTGCCTCTCAGCATTATTTGTGGGTTTATTGCATCTTCCTAGTTCCTCAAGTTCCTGGAGCAGTATCTTACTGATCTTTTTATATTTCTGTTGTGCTTGGCATAGGATAGGTGCTCAATAAATTCTGATTGAATTGATTTGAATAATTGAAAGAGTTTCCAATAGATCAGGCACCTAAAAAATCTTAGTGAGGTTTACTTAAAAATAGAACCACAATAAGCACTGGACTCCTTGCCAAAAATAGGCACATTTCCAGGCCATTTTAGAGGTCTTGGAGAATGTCTTGAACATAGATCTCCACTGATCCAAATCGGCTTCATTAAACACTCCCTGCGCCTGTGAGATGGATGGGCTGTGGGCCGAGTCCTGACAAGTAGGGAGAAGAGATCTCCTGTCTTCAGGTTCTCCTGGCCCCAATTAATGGCCCTGCTATGGAAACTTTCAAGGAGGAAGCTGAGCTGTGGTCATGAGGCTTGAACAGTGCTTCTTTTTCTGGACCTTTCAGAAGTTTCTGATTGAGGAGGAAGCCTGGATATATGTGTGTGGGTGGGACTGCAATGAAGACTCGGGTAAAAAGGGAGATAATCTGACCTGTCCAGGACACTAAAATGTGAGTGTCCATTACCACTCTGAATTCGTTTAGTTTTATCTGTAAAAGTAATAATGTATATCTTACAGGGTTGTTGTGAGTATTAAGATAATATATGTCTTAACTTTGTATACGTATAGTAGATGGTAAATGCGTGTTAAGTTCCTTCTCTTCCTTCTCATTCCAGGTGAGAGCTCTACCTGTGACCTCCACGGTGAACCACTCAGGGTACATAGCTAGAATTTGTGGAAAGGGGAAAAGTAGGTTGACACATGTGTGTGTACGGATGTGTGTGTGTGTATCTCATAGTTGTACATATGTTACATAAAGGGAAGCCGATATTTGCTATACATTTTGGTATAGTAAGTGAACACCAAAATGATGTACAACTAGCATCTGTTACTTTTGCACCCAGAAGAGAATGTAATTCGAATCTTGATCCCAGCGTGGACAGAGATGACTTGCTGAACTAATGTTACTTCGTAGGAAGAAAAATTCTATAGCCCCTAAAGGTGGCAAACAAAATCAAATTTTCTTACTCAAGCCAGGAATAAGAACAAATTTAATCTGAGGCAGACTGATGAGTAGAAAAATTAGAATTTATTTTATTCAGGATTGCTCAAAAGCTAGAATGAGGGATTTCCACTGGTAGATATGGAAGCCTCTTCAGATCAGTCTCTATTTATCAAATGAGCATGGGATATGGATGATTTAATGAGTATATGGATTCGTTTTCTAGGTCTGCCATAACAAAGTACCACAAACTGAGTGGCTTTAATGTCAGAAAGGTATTATCTCACATCCTGGGGACTGGAAGTCCAAAATCAAGATGTTGGCAGCATTGGTTCCTTCTGAGGGCTGTGTGGGAAAGATCTGTTCCAGGTCTCTCTCCTTGGCTTGTAGAGGACTGTCTTCTCCTTATATCCTCACATCATCCCCCTTCCATATGTATTTGTCTCCATGTTTCCTCTTCCTATGAGGACACCAGTCACATTGGATTAGGACCCACACTAATGTCCTCCGTGTAGCTGGATTATCTCTGTAAAGACTCTGGCTCCAAATATGGTCCCATTCTGAGGTATTGGGGTTTAAGTCTTCAACATATGAATTTGGTGTGGGGATGGGGAATATCATTCAACTGAATTTCATAACAGTTCTGAAATTTGAAAGTCTCCGCTAGATGCTATGCTCCTAGCTCAGCAAAAGAGAGGCCAAATTATATTAAGGTGGTCATTTTTGTGTCCCTGACAATTAGTTCTGGACCCAGGTATGGAAAACAGATTACTTAGGTACAGAACACATCTAATAGGAGCTCACTAAAGATTCAGAAAGTCCCTGAAACATTCCAGTGTGTTTCTTCTTGTAAATGTGATGTGACAAGTTCACCTATGTATCAAACAAAGTAAAAGCATGGGGGACCTCCAAGGCATGCATTTGCTGGAGAATTATCACCACAACAACCTGACTTCAGTTTTCAGGGAATGTAGTTTCGGGGACATAATCTGTGAGCCTTGCACGTATCCTAGTCTCTACCTACAGGATTTTCTCCATTCTTTCATTATGAGTGGGCAAGAGATCTAAAGAGGGAACCAAAAGTATCGTACACAGACAAACATAAAACTCTCAGAAGCTCGTATATGTATTATGTAAGAATAATAGATGGAATTTGAGGCACATCTGTCACAATGATAGCTGTTAATGAAAATAGCTGTCTTTAAAGTTTTGTTTAACTGACTTTAAAAACGGCACATGATAAGCACTATTTTTGTATTTTTTTAATGATTGTAAAATGTGGAAAATAATACATTTATTTATTTTCTTGTTAGTGAAAGCTTATTTCAAAAGGACACAATGTGGGAAGAGGAGAGTCTTAGGGAGAAATGGCCATCTGACCTGACATTCAATACTATAAAAGCCAACACAGCAAAATGATAGCGAACTGAAGCAACAAGTTCCATACCATTAATATTTGAGAGAATCCTCCCCAACTCTCTGTTTCTGTGCTGCTCCATCTCACTAACTGTTGCTTTAGTGGCACAGTGGCACCAGGGCCCTTTATTAAATGAAACATGCAATTTCATCAGAGTAAAGACCCACTCAGTCCTTGAATAAAGACCCAAGATAGTAATGGCAAGAGCACATTTTACACAAGCATTATTAAGGATGGCTGTGTTGATACAGCAAATGTCAGAATGTCTTTGGTGACGTGTTCTAGCCCTCTTTTAGCAGTGAGCACATCACCTCGTGTAAAGACAAGACAGGGCCCTCTGAAATCTTCCCTGGAGCTTAACGAATAGATTTGAACATGTTTATGAAAATGGCTGCATAAATATTATTCTTTGCCCATTTCAGAGCATGCTAATCAGAAAGGCTCTTTGAAAACAATATTTTTAACTATACCTCAAATTCATCCTTACTCATTAGCTGCTCAATTAGGTGAAACAAACGTTTAGTTGCATGCCAGGGGCTTAATTTAATTTGCCTGGGATAAGCAGTTGGCCATAACTGTGAAACCCTGTGTTGTGTTTTTTTGTGTGTTTTTTTTTTAGATCAAACCATAGTAGTGAAGCAAAAACTCTAGAAACACAGTGTGGAAATTGAAGCAGACTATAGTTCATATTGTGTGGAGATTCAAAGCGATTTAGTAGGCAACTCGCAGGTAGGTTAGTCACATCCTCCTGATCTTGTTCCCTTTCCAGTTACTGCTTGTTTTTATTTTTTTCACTCTAGTCCTGTTTCTAAAGCAGAACAACACAACTGACATCAGTTCATGATGACAAAAGGAGCGTTTTGTTTGATTGTGGCTGGGTGGGTGTTTAGTTCAAGCAAGAACCGAGCAAACAAAAGTTGTCTTCCTAAATCTTTAGCCTAATGGAATTTTTTTGGACTCAAAATGTAAATTCCATTGAATTGCTTTTCAGTCATCACATAATGTCCTTAAGCACTTCTAGATAGTGAGCTACATTAGGCCTAAATGCAAAGGGGAAAAAATTTAACTGTGCAGGAAACTGTTCCTTTGTTTTTAATCATTAAAAACAATATCCAAGGTGCACAATTCTTATGAAAAGAAAAGTTGGAAGATTGATATTTTTTTTTATGGTATATAAAATAAGTATATTTAGATAGGAAACACCTCCCTGGAAAAATGGAGGCATCGATAGCAAAGGCTTTTTCCCTTGTGTGTCACTGACACATGTGCTACGTGGAAACACGCAGGAAGAACCATGGCTGGGGCATCGGAAGTTCAGGGCATGAGTCCTGCTCTGATACTGATATGAGCTGCTTGATCTCACACAAGTCACATGACCATGTTGTCTCAGTTTCCCAGTACGTGAAAAGATGAAAAAAATACTATCTGTCTTATGCAACACACAGGGTTGTCTTTATCAAAGGAGAAAAAGACAAGAATGATTGATAATCAGGTGGAAAAATATGCCGAAAGAGTTCAAATAAGAGTTGTGAGGGGGCAGCCGGTTTGCTCAGTGGTTAGAGCACGGTGCTCATAACACCAAGATCACAGGTTCGATTCCCACATGCGCCAGTGAATTGTGCCCTTCACAACTAGATTGAAAACAATGACTTGACTTGGAGCTGATGGATCCTGGAAAATCACACTGTTCCCCAATATTCACCAATAAAACAAAAATTAAAAAAAGAAGAGTTATGAGGTAAAAAATGAAAGAGAAGAACGTTCAGAGAAAACGTGGAAGTGAAAAGCAAAGGGGCCACATGTAGTGACAAGACTGAGGAGGATGGGCTGAAAGAAAATCATCAGAGAGTTTGAGTAGTGAGCAGCTGTCACAAGAATAGACAAGACACCATGGCAGTGGGAAACAGGAAATGTGGAGTCCAGAGAAGGAGCAGGGTGGAGTCTTCTTCCTTCACCATCTTTAAAGTGTCTATTTTTTGTGGACAGTCCATACCCTGTAATTGGTGACAGCGGAATTTGTTAGGAATCCTGGTGGGGTCAGAGCCAGGGAGGGAATCAGTGCTAATAAATGTATTGCATTGATGACTGAGTCCGCTGACTGAGTTCCCTGACAAGCCTGGTAGATGGGAATAGTCCAGGCAGTGGCTGAGAGTAATGAGGTGATAATTGAAGAGACAGACTAAAAGGCGCAGAAAACCACTGGGTGCCCAGTCCCCAAAGCTTCTCAGCATGCTGATTTATCCAGCAGGAAAAAGAAATAGAGGGTGATTTGCTGATGGTGAAATCTCATTTGTAGATTTACTTCCATAGTTGCCAATGAGTGAGAGAGGCTGCTCGCAGATGAGTTGCCAAAGTGAGTAAATGTGAATTATGTTATGAAATTAACAAAAGATGAATTTCAGGCAACTTTCTGGAAAACACAGTGTGGTGATAAGACCCACTGGTCTATGAAATAGCCTTTCAGTGGAAAGAGGGGGGAGTGCCATCGTTTAAGATATTTAAAACAAGACTAGCTAAAGCATCTGGCAGAATCTTACCCTGAAGGGAAAATCCAGAGCTGGCAAGAGATAAGCTAGCTGATGTCTGGGAGCTCTCACACCTCTCATTCTTGATGTTGCAAAGTTGTGGTCAAATCCCTGAACATGTCCACAAGCACATTTAAGACTGAGGGCCTTGTGACTCATTAGTCATTCTGGTAAGCTCTAGGATTCAGTGCCAGCTGTGGAATTTCAAGCAGATGTGGCAAAACAGCAAAGATCACCTTCCAGATTCATATCCTCTTTTGTCTCTCACTCTGGTTTTATCCTTGGAAGAATTTGAGCATATTTTTAAAGGGCAAGTTCGGTGGTGGTAGAGATGGAAAAAAAAGAAAAAGAAAAAAAAATCTGTTTAAGAGAGAAAGCTTCCAACTTCCTAATTTATATTAAGGGAAGAAGAATTTCAAATGCCCAGATTTAAGTACTGTAGACTATGCCTGGATCTGACCACGCCAGGACTGCACCCAACGCGGAACAATTCTCACTCTTATATATACGTTTGAGTATTAGACCCAGCAAATTGGTAATTCCAGACCATGTCCCCTCTGCTGTTATATTATATGCTGTTATATTATATATGCTGTTAATATATGTCTAGTCTCTCTCTTGGCTATTTACTAGCAGAATAAACCACATTGTTGATGAAACAGCCATTTGAGAAGAAATGCATCTGGAAGGACTGGCAGAAGAAAAGGAATAGGAGTCTCCCTTGATAAGTTGTAACAACCATCTGTCAGTTCTGAGTCTCTGGGCCAGGCTGATTGGGGGAAAAGGCAGGTGCAGATCAAAGTTAAAAACACTCATTTTGAATGAATTTGTCAAAAGTTTGTCTTAATTTCCACAAGATGTTAAACCACAAGATACAATTCAAAGTGGCTTTGAATTGGTCCCCAGAGAGTGACATTGCCATTGTGTGTCACTGACACACATGCTGTGTGGAGAAGCAGAAAGAACTGCAGCAGGGCTTCAGAAGCTCGGAGCATGGGTCCTGGCTCTGATACTGATATTAGCTGTTTGACTTCCGGCAAGTTACTTAACCATATTGTCTCAGTTTCCTGGTATGTGAAAGGTGAAAGAAATAATACCTATCTTTCACATATAACCCACAAGGTTGTCTTTATTAAAAAAAGAAAACATGGAAACAATTAGTATATTTATTCTGAAAGGAAAGCACTTAGATTTGAAAAATTGGTCCCATCTAAGCCAACTCCCTTATCCATTTTTGAACTGGAGCTTATCCTATTTTACCTAAACTCCAGCAATTCTTCATTTTCTATCCTGTACTATCTTAGTCAGTTCGGGTTGCTATAACAAAAATAGTACAGACTGGGTGGCATAAACAACAGAAATTTGTTTCTCACAGTGTGGAAGCCAGAAAGTTCGTGATTAAGGTGCTGGCAGGCAGATTCAGTTCCTGGTGAGGGCCCTCCTCCTGGTTCCCAGATGGACACCTTTTAGGTGTATCCTCATGTGGCAGAGAGATCATTTTTCTCATGTCTCTTCCTAGAAGGGCACTAGTCCCATTCATGAGGGCTCTACTCTCATGACTTAGCACCTCCCAAAGGGCCCACCTCCAAATACTATCATATTAGGGATTACGGTTTCAACATATGACTTTTGGAGAGATGCACACATTCAGTGCATAGCATTTAACCTTTTTCTCCTCTCTACTGGATCATTCCCACAGCCATAAAATATTCAATATTTCCCATCTTAAACTACAAAGATAAAAAATGTCCTTGTTGTCACCAACAACATGGATGGATCTTGAGAGTTTAATGCTGAGCGAAATAAGTCAGACAGAAAAAGTAGAGAACCATGTGATTTCACTGATATGTGGTATATAAACCAAAAACAACAAAAGAACAAGACAAACAAATGAGAAACAGATACTCATAGACACAGACAATAGTTTAGTGGTTACCAGAGGGTAAGGGGGGTGGGGGGTGGGGGGTGGGAGATGAGGGTAAGGGGGATCAAATATATGGTGATGGAAGGAGAACTGACTCTGGGTGATGAACACACAATGAGATTTATAGATGATGTAATACAGAATTGTACACCTGAAATCTATGTAATCTTACTAACAATTGTCACCCCAATAAATTTAATAAAAAAAAAAAAAAGAGAAAAAAAAATGTCCTGACCCCAAGTCTCATGTCTTCTTCCCCTGCTGCCTACTTTCACTGTTTATCTTGATGACGAAACATTCCAGTTGAGTTGTATGTACTCTGCCTCTACTTGCTCATCTTTGAATCTCTTTCTAATTCATTCCCTTGGGTTTTGTCCTCACCACTCTTTGGAAATCATCCTGGTAAAGTCATCAATCCCTTCCCTATTGCCAAATCTAGTGATCAACTTATAACCCTCATTTTTTTGTGAACTCTCAGCATCATTTGGCATAAATTTTCACTTCTTGGTTTTGAAACACTTTTTGCTTGGCTTCTTGGCTATCACAGCTTTCTGATATTTATTCTATATCCTCAACTACTTTTCAGGCTTCCCTGCTGGTGTCACCTCTTCCTTCTGACCACTGTTTTAGGGAGCTCTGGGTTTCATGTCTCAGACCTCTGCCTTCTCTATATCCTTAGGTGATTCCATCTAGTTTCACGTCTTTAAATATCCTGTGTATCCTATGTCTCCAGCCTCAGCCCTTCCTCTGAACTCCAAACTCACATCAGGGTGCCTTGTTCGCATCTCCAGTACCTATACCTAATAAACTTCTCAAACAGCATACCCAACCAGTCTCCTCAGCTATCTAGGTCAAAATTACAGAAGTTATCTTCTAATTTTTTGCTCTATTCATATCCTAGATCCTATCCATCAGCAAATCCTATCCATTTTTCAAATTACACCTCAGATTTGACGACTCCTCAATTTCCAGACTACTATCCTATTACACCACCATCATCTTTAATTTGGACTAGTGCAAAAGCCTCCTAATGGATCTTCTTGCTTCTCCTTGAGACTGCCTCAAATCCAATCTCCACAGAACAGCCTCACTGATCTTTTTAAAACCTAAGTCAGATCCTGTCACTTCTCATTTAGAATTTTCCAATATGTTCCTATCACATCTATGGTAAAATCCAAATCTTTCATCATGGTCAACAAGTCCCATATAATTTGGCTTCTACCTACCTCTCTAATCTAATTTCCTATTTTGCCCCCACTACATATTCTGCTTTGGTCATGTGAGCTTTCTTAGGTTCCATGAACACACCAGGCTTATTTCCTCCTCAGGATCATTACATTACTCTTACCTCTGTCTGAAGAATCTCTCCAGATCTTTGAAAGTCTTTGCATGAAGAGTCTTTCTTCGGCCATCCTTTCTAAAATAGACCTTTCCTGCTGTCTCACTACAATCCCATTACCTGATTATAGTTTCTTCAGAGCATTTATTAATATCTGAAGTTACATCTCCTCCTAAATAAATGTAAGGCCCTGAATGGGAAGGCTTACCAAGGTTCTTCAGTATCTAGAATAAGACTAATATATAATAAGTGCTGGGCTATGGTCTCAATATTTGTGTCTCCAACTCTCTCCCCAAATTCATTTGTGGAAATCCTACCCCCAAAAGTGATGGTATTAGTAGGCAGGGCCTTTGAGAAATGATTAGATCCTGAGGGTACAGCTCTCATGAGTGAGCTAATAGGATTACCCT
Source organism: Rhinolophus sinicus (assembly GCF_036562045.2). NCBI lineage: Eukaryota > Metazoa > Chordata > Mammalia > Chiroptera > Rhinolophidae > Rhinolophus > Rhinolophus sinicus. The sequence continues at coordinate 125,643,010 of NC_133753.1, read as the reverse complement.
CCTGAGTGTTCTTATAAAAGAGATCCCACAGAGCTCCCTCCCTCTCCCACCTTGTGAGGACATGATAAGACTGTGCTGGCTATGAACCAGGAAGAGGGCTTCACCAAAGTGTGACCATGCTGATGCCTTGATCTTGGACTTCCAGCCTCCAAATCTGTGAGAAAAAAAATTCTGTTTTATAAACCACCCAGTCTGTGGTATTTGGTTATGGCAGTTTGAATGGACTAAGACATGCTCCATAGTGATTTTGTTTTATGCATCTTATCGCCACCAGACCTTTTACATTTCTTTCAAAATTGCTTTGATATGTTTAACTTTTGATGCATAAGGAGACCAAGTTTTCTATGTAGAATTAGAAGATGTCTGCTGTATTGGTTAATTCCGATGTGCAATTCTTTATTCTCATAGTGATGTTGAGTAGCAGTGTTTCTTTAGTGGCTGATTCTTTATAACTCCTGTGATTGTTTTTTATTTTCTTCCTAGGGAGTCCCAGATATGTCAGCATATCATAGATCTCAAGGGAAATTAACTGCTTGAATGTGCTTTGGAATTGGCTTTTGGTGAAACCGTAAAAAACCTGGGTTCTTTTTTGATCAGCTTCCTGAAACACAGATGTGTTAGTGTGAGGACTGTGGGTTGAAATAATGAGACTTGAGAATGGAGGAGAGTGAGTTGGCAAAAGAGTAAGCTGGGTCAGGGGCTGGTCCCAGCACATCAAAAAAAAAAACAGAACTGAGAGCTTGGTGCACTGACTGATAACAATACCTCAAGGCAGAGCAAAAGGCCCAATGCCTGGAAGATGGGAGACTTCTGATGGCCAACGGCAAGATAAGGGAGGTGATCACAGGGCTAAGCCACAGGAGCAGGTGGCCGTTTTCAGAAGAGAGGGCCCAGTGGTAAAGAGAGACAAACTTTCACTCAGGGAGTCCCTCAGATAATTCTTCTGGAGCACTCACCACACTTATTGAGTCCACTTTTGCCAGACTTTCTGGTAGGATTGGAAAAGACCCATTCCATGCCCTCCAAATGCTCACAGTCTGATATGTTGTCTGTGCTCCATAAACCTATGTGCATAACAAATCTTTTAAAAACCAAATAAACTTGGTTTAATTTCAGGAAAGATGAAGAGGATGGAAAGTGGTTGAGGTTGAGGAAAGGAAGGTAGGTTGACTGAAAAAGAAAAGACTTGAGGAGGTAAATTGTCTCCTTGAAAATAAAGAATTGTCATTTATTTATTTATTTCAGTATTTATCAAAACCTTCATCTGTATAGCTAGTGCTTCACTGTAAATAGGGGAATTATTTTTTTTTTCCTTTGTTTTCTTTGGCTTACATCAGCATAGGGTCCTGGATGATGAAATAGGAAATCTGAATTCAGCTAAACGGGCACATTATTTCCCAAAGTGTCTGAAAACTTTGATATAAGGGATTTGAATGTAGGCAAACATTTCTAAATGCTGTTCTTATCTTCTATGCTCTTCTCTTTTTTCCTACGACTCCTTGGAGAAGTTTGTGTGACATTCTGTTTGACGTAAAATCAGCATGTGCCCCAAGTAAATCAACAACAGCTGTTTTAAATAGCAGACTGTGTCCCAAAATATCATTATGAACCAGAGAAAGAATTGCTTGGGAGCTTATGATTTCAGATCACACTGATGGAGCCTAGCCTAGCATCTGGACCCTGTGGCCACGGGTAGGCAGAATTCAAGTGGATGGAGAGATGGTGGCCTGTTTGACAGCGCAGTGACCTTTGGAGGAAATTTCAGTGTAATCTCAGGATTAGAGATGCCAGCAAAAAAAGGACCTCACTACATTCAAAGGAGTCATGCTTCTTTTGGTGAAAGCTTTCACTCAGAATCTTAGGGATTTCTCTAAACGGGCCAGAAAAGCAATTTAATACCCATTTGTTGCCTTCAGAAACACTCACACCAATGTTCTAAAGAATATTCAGTATCTTCCTCCTTTCAAAACTTTGTAGTATAATATGATAGGCTGATTGTGTTAGCCAGTTTCACTAGGAAAGTTTTGGTTCTATGACCTACAGATTGTTTTAGGCTCAGGATAGAACCAGCTCACCTTCAGGTCTCTTCCAGTGCCTCCCATTGGTTGGGATTTCTTTGACACTGCCTGTGGCACTGCCCTCTCCATGGATGTCAGGCCTCAGAGGAAGGGTTAGGCATTTCCCCTTCAACTCTTCGTAACTGTGTCTTTGAGCATTATTCTCCCTTTCCACAATACAGTGGTACCTCAGTTTTCGAATGTAATCCGTTCTGGAAGACCATTCGAGCTCTGAAATGTTTGAAAACAGCCGACAGCTAGGCCTCAGGATCTTGCACTCAGCAGAAGCTGGGCGACATATTCGACTTCCGAGGCATGTTCGAATATCGAAGCATTTACTTCCAGGTTTACGGCGTTTGTAAACCAAAATGTTTGTCAACGGAAACCTTCGAAAACCGAGGTAGTACTGCACTGTCAAATGCAGGCCCTACCTATTGAAACTATTCTACTGAATTGCAGGACAACAGCTTCAGACTTCAGGTGGCACATGCATATCTCAGAGCCTCAAAGTGGGTCCCGTGTGCTTGACCTTCCCTGGGGAGCCTCCCTCCTGCCCTACTTGGCAGGCTTGCTGAGGAGCATGGTTATTTTAGGAAACTGAAACAGCACTAACCCTTATGTCTCAGCTTTCTACTTGCCCCGACAGCCTTGTCCATTGGGCACAATATGAGTCCCTGTGCCACCTCATACCCATTAAGATGGCTACTTGCAAAAACAGAAAATAATAAGAGTCGGCAAGATGTAGAGAAATTACACCACTTGTATATTGTTGGTGGTAGTATCAAATGGTGAAGTTGCATGGAAAAGAGTATGGTCACCCCTCAAAAATTAAAAATAGAATCACTACTATATGATCCAGTAATTCCACTTCTGGAGGAATATACCCAAAAGAACAGAAGTCAAGTCTTTAGAAATATCTGCACATCCATGTTTATAGCAGCATTATTCACAATAGCCAAAAAACGGAAGCCACCCAAGTGTCCATCAATGCATGGACAAACAAAATGCGGTATATATGTACAATGGAATATTACTCAGCCTACAGAAGTAGGAAATTCTGACATATGCTACAGTGTAGATGAAACTTGAGAACATTATGTTAACTGAAATAAGCCAGTCACAAAAAGGACAAATACTGTATGCTTCCTCTCATATGAGGTACTTAGAGTAGTCAAGTTTATAAAGTAGGATGGTGGCTGCCAGTGGCTGGGGTAAGAGGAAATGGGGAGATGTCGTTTAATGGGTATAAAGTTTGTTTTGCAAGATGAGTAGAGTTCTGGAGATCAGTTGTACAACAATGTGAATGAGTGTAACACTACTGAACTGTACACTTAAAAATAATTACCATGATAAATGTTACGTTATGTATATTTTACCACAACCAAGCAATAAAAAAGATTTAAAAAAAAAATGTCCCTGTGACCAGTCTCAGTGTCTCAAAGAAACACCAAATTTGACCTTGTGCCCCAGATTCTCTGTGACATCACACCTGCTGTCTTTGGACTGACAACTCTAGAAAGCTGAACTGTTGGCCACAGCTAGCCCACCTTTCTTGCATGTACTTCCAGCCAGAGTGCAGTCCCTCCCAAGCCTCCAGCCCCAGCCACGGTCAGGGTTTTGGGCCTCCTGCTACTCTGGAGAAGGGGTTTGAACTTATCTCCGTTGGTCATATATACCCCACAGGAGTTACTGAGAAACATCAGTTTCTATCACTTACAACAAAGTTCGCCCGATGCAAGTAAAAATGTGAATCCAGAAAGTTCACTGGTCTGGTTTGTGCTTTCCCACTGCTTTGGTGCCTTTTTCTTTGAAGTGCTTGGTGTCCTACTTGAAACACTTGCTGGTCCCAGACCTCTCTTGCCATAGAAAAAATTTATCTGAGAAATGAAATCCCTTATATATTTTAGAACATTTACTTTTAAAAATATAGAAAAAAAAGTTTGCAAATTTCTGTGCTTCCAGAATGCCTTCCAGATAGCACAGCTCAAATGCCAAAAGATCCTCTGGGTAAGAAGTGATCAATTAACTTCCTCCAAAATGCTATTGAATTCCCACAGCATTTTATCTGAAATACTCGTAAGACATTTATACTTTTAAACCTAGATTATGGCTATTGATACATTTCTATTTTCCACGTAGACTCTATAGGCTATTGTATTGCTGTGTCTCCCGTCATGCCTGTGCATGAAGGATGCTTAATATATGAGTGCTCAATGCAAAAATACAGAACTCCTTGGAATGATTACGTTAACTCTGCAAAAAACAAATTGAAGATGGCAACATTTCTGGCCCTGTAGTTCCTGGGTAGTGCAGATATCTTTGGACAAGGGTAGTGGGCCCTTTGTGGTTCTTCCCAGATTACCCTCCCCAGGCAGCTGTGACTCCCAGGAAGCCTGACTGCAAGTGTGAAGTTGTTAATGAGACAAATGCAAAGTGATTGTGACCACTCACCCAAGCCACCATGGAATCTAATTAACAAGCGTGTTCTTGACCAACATGTGAGAATAAGAGTTCACACTATTCTCAATGGGTGCTAACATTGCCAGGGAGACCTTTCAGAGGAAAAAGGAGTGTCATTGAGGGGCAAAAACGGTCATTTCACAGATAGAAGCAGCCTGGCTGTTTCACTGAGCACAGGCAGGGAGATCTGTTCAGACTGGGAGATTCAGATTTAACTCTTTCAAGTGAACAACAAAGGACTCTCCTCAGCTGCTCTCTCCTTCTAATGCGTGCTGAAGGTCAGAGAAAGGACGACATATAAAAATGATCACCAGTGCTGCTACTTTTCCCTTGAGGTTAATTTCTGTTCAGAATCCTTTTCACCTAGAGAGAAGGCAAAATGAAATCAATGGAAGCAGCATTCAAATTGGTCTTTCTCTGGGAAAAGAGATCTTCACAAACCCTTCGTGAGACACTCCACTGAGCAAAGCGTAATTGCTCTTTACCCCTCATAATTAAAAGGGTTATGCTCCTCTGAACTCTTAGAACCAGCCACCTACTCCACCCTGTTACCTAGACTCTGAACTTACTTCTCAATGCTTACCGGAAAAAATGAATATGGAAAACATGTCGTTCATGACTCTGGTTTACTCTATTTACTGTGTAATCTGGCACAGCCAGAGAGTATGTGGATAAAGCCCCCAAACTGGCACCTCATAAGGCCCCTTCTATGTGGCATGTATGTCTCCCCCTTAGCCAATGGAATTGTGCTTATATCTGCACAATTTTCATCATTATTCAAAATTATTTGAATGCCAACAATAAGCAAAGTACATAACATGTATTTAGATAAGATTTCTGCCCATAGAGACATGCATGGTGAATGTAGAGTGAAATGATTAATCAAGAAATGCAGGGCTTAGAGGATGGGGCCCAGTCCTGGGTCCATGCTATGTCCCTTCCCCGAGAGGAACCTGGCAGAAGCCTTCTTTTCTCCTGATCTCCTCCATTCCCCACCCCAGCACTCCAGCCCTGCTTTTGCTCTCACTTCAGATGTGCTTGCAGACTTGAGGACTGGCTCTAACTCTTCTGAATTCCTGAACCATATGTTTAAATCTTTTGTTTTGAAAGGTGTTTGGGTTGTTCTACCAGAGATATTGACTCATATCCAAACCCCACAGTGAGTGCTTCCTGCTTTGGCGGTAGAAACAATGATGCTCAGAGAGAGTCAATGTCACCGGAGTATAAACTGATAGTATGATAGTCACTGAGCTAGAAAAGTGTGTTCAGATATGTCCTATTACCTAAAATGTGTAAGATGATTAAAAGTGTCTTGGGGCTAGCCCTGTGGAAAATATGGAGGCTTTGAACTGGATTTATGGGGGAACTTCCATTTATCCCTTTTAAATCCCTTCCCCCTCAAAATTTGATCTGATTTCTGAAAGTGAGGCAGTCATCCTGGGATCCTCCATTCATTAATGTGTCTTTCAAGTAACATTTATTGAGCATCTGCTATGTGCAGATACGGTTCTTTAGAGACACAGAACTAATAGGAAAGACTAACAACACTTTCTATTAGTGTGTATATATATATATATATATATATATATATATATATATACACACACACATATACTAATGTATATGTATATATATGTGTGTATATATATATATCTTATTAGTATATATAGTTAGAATATCTATATAATCGGTATGTATATAATTAGTATATATATGTATATATATATATACATATATATGTCTTTCCTATTAATATACACACACACACACACACACACACACACGAGATTTGTTACAAGGGATTGGTTCATGTGCTTATGGAGGCTAGGAAGTCCCACTGTGTGCTGTATGCAAACTGCAGACCCAGGAAAACCAATGGTGTAAATTCCAGCCTGAGTCTCAAATCTGAGCACCAGGAGCTCCTGATGGTGTAAGAGTCAGTCTGAGAAAACTGACATATCACCAGGCAGAGAGAGTGAATTCAACTTTCTCCTGCCTTTTTGTTCTATTTGGGCCATTAATAGGTTAGTTGGTGCCCACCTACATTGGAGAGGGGAATCTGCTTTACCTAGTCTACCAATTACAATGTTATAATCTAATCTAGAAATGTGTTCTCAGATGCACCAGAATAATATTTAACCAGATATCTGGGCATCTTGAGGCCCAGTCAAGTTAACTGTCACCACAGGTCTCCGTGCTGGGGGCACATGAATAAGAGCTGGGTCTATCTTCAATGTGCAAAAGTGCTCCAATGTGTTTTCCTTATAGAGAGCCAACAGTGGTCTCTTACCACCCACATCTTGCTTGCTCCTTCACCATTGCTTTTACCTCTCCTCACTAGGCATGACCGACCAGCTTGGAGTTACCTGAGTGAGCTATAATCTCCCAAGCCTCTGAGTCTGAGGACAAGCTGTTTCCTCTGAAGGGATCAGCTTCCTTGCGTCTGTGTACCTAGCACATGCTTATCGTTCAAATCTGAGCTCAAGAGCTACCTCCTCTATAACGCGTTCCTTGATGTCTTCAGTCATATTGCATGCCCCTTCTCCCATCTCTCATAACACTTGGTGTACATAAGCTTGCACAGAAATGTGTTTCGCCCCAAATCTATATGCCCAATGAGGGCAGAGACCACATATTTTTATTTCTCCATCCCCATTATCTTCCCCAATGGCTTGGTAGGTGCTCAACAAATATTTGATGATTGAATAAATAAACAACTAATTAAATGTAGAAAATGATTAATACCCTAAGAGAGGTGCTGTAAGTGGTAGCTGTCCTTTACCGACTGCTTATTTGCTATCACACATTGGCCATGCTTTCTGTATTCTTCATATCACTGTTGTTTCCCATGTTATTGGTGAGGAAACTGAGCTCGAGCAGGTTAATTACCTTGCCTGATTTGACGTGCCTAAAAGTGATGGAGTAAGATGTGGATTCAGGCCTGTCTTGTTGTGCTTAACTGCTACATGGGGCTGTCCTCATTGAGCCTGAGCTGACCTAGGAAAGTGAGCCTGTAATTTAGAATGTTAGGGCTCTTTTGAAAAGCTGTAATCAAACTATGTGTATTATTGTAAGTGTATTGCCCATTATTTCTGAGTCTGACCTATAACCTCAGATGACCGTTTTAGGAGAAAGCAAAACCTTAGAGCTGAACAAGCACAGAGCAGGCAGTGCCTCTTCTTCAGAAATTAGCTCACTGTGTCCTGCACAGTGTTTAATTGATCAGGCCTGATCAAATTCGAATCTTATTTGAATGTGGAAATTAAAGTTCTCTGCAGTGAACTTTGAGGGATTTTGTCAACATGAGATAGCTCTTTTCCAAGATAATGACTAAACTTAATCTCACATAAACCTGATAACAGGCAATTCTCCTGACTGCCGTGGAGCTGCTGGGCTGAGGCACTGAGTGTCTACAGAAGTCCTGGAGTCTGGTATGCGAGGGAAGTGATGAGCAGAAAACAGGACATTGCCAAGAAAATGAAGGCCCAAGTCAAAGAGGCCTGGTGAGGCCTCTGAGTGCAAATGTAGGTCAGTCAGAAATACACACAAAGATATAATCTTAATCTGAAGTCTTAGAGGCATTTTGGGATATATTCATTTCTTTTATTTTCTACCCCCACTTTTTTTTTTTTTTTTTAATGCTTATGCTCTTCCTCCTCAGCAGTGCTGCCCCTCGGAATTGGTTTCTCCTCCTCAGGACAAAATAAAAGATATACTATTTCCCTCACCTCATATCCCAGTCTAGAGACACTTGAGTCAAAATATTGACTGTCCATGATGGACTGGGTGCCGAGGAGGTAGCCAATGAGCAAGTGCCTAGATCTGTCTAAGTTGACTTTTTACAAAACATAAATCCTCTTGTTTGGACTCTGCTAGAACCTGACTGAATGGATTTCTTTTTTTCTCTTTCTCCTCCACCACTGAGAATGATCAGGGTCTCCAAGGCCCCTGAGAATCCCCATCCCTTGCTTCCTGAGCCATATGGAAGGTAGGACTGGGCTTTTCTCTGTGAGTCCTAGAATGTGTGGTGGGGATAAGGATTGCTGTTTTTCTGTCGTTTAGAACCTTTTGCCTGTGAGAGTCCATAGAGCTAGCTTTATTCAGCGTTTAATTGCAAAACCTCATTTCCAATTTCCCCGACTCCTCTCTCAATCAGACCTGATCCTCCAAGGATACTCAAGGTGAAGCAAGCAGAGAGGTCAGTTGTGGTGGTCACTGGCCACCTGTGGTTTGTTCCCGCAGCTGTAGAATGCTCATGGTCCTGTCACTACTTCTTGCAGTTGATGGGGGCTGGATAAAGCCTTTGACTGCCAATGCCTGGACCCAGAATTTCCCCATACTTGGGACTGAAGGAAAGAAGCTGCAATTATGGACTGGAAGCCACCACCATCTGCATCGCTGACTTTCTCACTGAGGGGAGGATTACAGAGAAATAGACAGCAGGGATATCCAGATGGACATGGCTCACCAGACCTTTATTGGCTGACCATGATCACCTTTTCCTGAACTTTGGAATTACAGAGTGCTCTGTTCTCTTAACTAGGAGTCTGAATGCTGAGGGAGGGTGGCTGGGAAACCATGCCTTGAGATGTGAATTCTCACTGCTTCATTTTTTTTTTTCCCTTCTAATCAAAAATGCAATCCAAGAGTGTGCTAAAATGATTTGGGCTCCAGGAACTTATAATCCTAAGGGACAGAATATTAACACGGGCATAATAATGGAGAACAATAGAAAGGAGTCTAAATGACTGCAGAATTGTGTGCAACTATCTGAAAGAGTTATAGGAGGAGCCTTGAAGCCTGTGGTAAGTAGCCAAGAAAGGCTTAGAGAAAAAGTAACTTAAGCTGCGTCTTAGAGTATGTGCCAGATTTGAGTGTGTGTGTTGGGGGTGGAGGTGAGGGGTGCGGTAGAGGAGGACATTCTAGGAGCCAAGAACAAAGGGGAGGCTACAGGAAGTTTATATTCAATGTTAAAGAAAAGCAGTACAAATCTAAGCCAGGGAAGGGTCTCAAGGTCTTTCACTGTGGACTGAGTTCCTGAGGGCACCCTTGTTCAAGGCAAATCGCTGTGACTCTCTCACATGTCCAGGCTCCACTAGGTGACCCCTTAAGGTCATGGAGCAGCTGTGGTGCCAGAATGCTGTGGTGTGTATGTGCAGTCATAGGCTAAGCACTCCTCGCTTAACCACAATGCATTTGCTGTCACTCATAAGCCCTTTGAAGCTTGCCAAAACACAGGTGCACTTTTGTTTTGATTACAAACTCGGAGAGCTGCTGGTAGGACTTTTTGAATCATGAGGCCACTATTGCTTCTCCATCTGCTCATATCCTTCAAAGAGCTGAGGCCTGAGAGGAAGGAGCAGGGGAGACTTGGACTTTAGAGATTTAGTAGGAGGTATATTTTCCACTGTTGCTCCCCCTCCCCCCACCCCCATCCCTCTTTGGAAGCAGAGGGTGCTGGCCTCTTTCAGAGAAGATCATGAGCTTCCTCCCTGTCACCGATGGATGGCCCTGGAGTGCCAAGTGCTGACAGGAGGTCGTGGCTGCTTTCGGCTGAGCATTAGCCCCTAATGGGTTTGGCAGGACTTTAAAATAATCCAAACAAAGCAGGGATGGTTATGTGTGTGTGTGTGGTGGGGAGGGATGTGGTGATTGCCTGAGCTGGGATCACAGGATATGCTGCACAGCTCTGCCCAGAACAGCTCCAAGGCCTGCTGCCAAGGGTCTGAGCTGAATAGAAATCTGGAGTGGCTTTATCAGAGAAATTAGTCCGTGATTAGAGCTGAAAAGAGTCACGAGTCTTAACTTGTATTTAACACTCCAAGGATAAGGTGTCCCGGGTGGTACTAAATTACTCCCTCTGGCCCAGGCATTCTACAGAATGAATGGGGAGGCTTAACAAGGAAGTAGGGTGGGGGGAAGATGGGGCCAGTGGGGAATGGGGTGGGCGCCTCCAAGGGAATTGTGGAGGGTGCCTCCAAGGAAAGAGGAATGGGATGGGTGCCTTCAAGGGAACCATGGGTAGACATGTTTTGGCTTTGTCTGGAGGAGGTGAAATTCTTCGGGCACTGATTTCAGTCTAGTAATTAGATACCTAGGACATGTGTTAGAACTCTGACAAGGTTGGGTACTGAATTTTTAATAAAATTGGCATAGTGCACAAAATATCTCTGAAAGACAGAAGAGGTCTTCAGTGAGGTGGAGAGGAAGGGTGTTACCCATCGGTCTTTCCTTCTGGCTTTGTGGCAGGAAGATGGAGTTCCAACCACAGGCACTCAAGCCTGCAACTCTCAGGTGTGACCCACTGCCATTGTAGTGAGTTTGTTTCTTTGTCCGTGACCCCAGGGCAGAACTCAGGGACACTTCAGTGGCACCCCAGTAGGTAATAGTGTAAGAGGAACCAGGGAGTGATGCAGTTGTCAAAAGCTATCCCTGGTTTTATCCTCATTCTGCCAGAGGTTCCCTCCTTCATCCTTTGTCGTAGAGCTCCATGTGTTTCTGGTTAGGACAGAGCTGTTGAAAAGATTCTTTCAGAACCACCAGGAGGATCTGGTTCTGAAATCGGCCAGGCTTGGTCAGGACAGGCAGCAGGCAGGCTCCCAGCCTAGCATGGCTTTGTGGAGATCTTGCCCCAAAGCCTGGGCTGGGCTCTGCACTCATTTTGGCCCAGGGTCTTCCTTGAAGCTCTTATTGATTGCACACAAACCAAACAGAATGGAGAACTGATGCTAAGAAAATGGGGTTGTTTGAAACCCTAAGGGAAAAAACATGAGACTAGGCTTGGGCCCAGGTTTGGCTGGGCCCAGCACCTGGAAAATGTTCAGAAAGCAACACAATTTCTTTTTCTCTCTTTCTTGCTCTGGAGCTTGCCAGGCTCTGACTCTTCACTACAGCTGTGTATCTGCTTTATTTTTCTCTCACTGCACCAACTTTTGCTATTTCTTCAAGCACATGGCAGAAGATGGCACCTCTTAGCTCCCAATTTTCCAAAGCCCTCAGTTCAGGCAAACAGGAGAGCTGGTCCTCTCAGTGCCAATTCCAAAGTCACAGAAAGGAATCTGATTAGTTAAGATTAAGTCAGAGCAGGTTAAAAGGGTTCAGAGGGAGAAATGTGGTAATTGCCTGATCATAGTATATGCCTAGCAGCCTGGGTCCAGAGCAGCACCAAGGCTGTGGTCATAGAGTGGCAGCGGAGGGAAGGAGAATGGGTAGGAGAGGGAAAGTCACAGAGTATTAACGTATCTGCCTGGGCTCACATTCATTAGTGCTCAGAGACTGTGTGTGTGTGTGTGTGTGTGTGTGTGTGTGTGTGTGTGTGTGTGTAGGTGTAGGTGTGGTTGTACGGTTGGGTAGAAACCTCCAAAAGTATCACAACATTAGCTAGATAACCCAAGAAATAAAAGTTGGACTCACACTTTATTTAGAAATTTCTTTTTTGGAAGGCACCTCCCTACTTTGTACTTCAGCAAAGTTCCTCACTGACATGACCCTCATGAATCCAGAGATTTGGTCCCAGATCATCTAATCATCCTCTGGCGTCCCAGGGTGGAGAAACTGATATATGCTGGGGAGCCTTTTGTGAATTTACATTTCCTTTAATATGCATTGGGCACAGATGGTTACCAGGTTGTCTCCAATCCATAAGTTTTATCCAGGGCTGATCAAAATTTAGTGTGAGCAGGTTTAAAGGGACAAGCTTTTAGGCTTGGAAACGTACATATAAATAAAAATGTTGCTGTAGCAGCTCCATTGTTAATGAAAGAAAAATGATCCATGTCCTCTTCTGGGATAACGGAGTCTCTGAATATATTTATTTCAAGATTTAGGTGCTGGGGGAGAAAGCCACAAATCACAGAGCAACCATTAATGAGCCTCTGTCCCTACCTATTAAGCTTATTAAGTGCCTGTTACCTACAGTTCTATGTCCCACCTGGGGAAACAAAATGGATGCTTCTGAAAAATACAGAAGTTAATCAAAAGCGCAGGGGGGACCTGGAAATACAATCAGAAGACATGTGCTGGCTGAGATTATTGGGGGACTGGGAGGTTGCTGGGAGGAAGTATCTGATGCCATCTGACCTGAGATTTAGCTAATTAAAGTCACCAGTCCTTTAGTCAGTGTCTTCTCACTGCATGCTGAGCACATGAAAGGCGCAGTCCCTGCCTTCAAGGAGCCTGCATGCTAATTGCTAGATGGATTCTGAAGGAAAGCAAGTCAGGGCAGTTAGGCAGAAGCTGTATGAATATGTGCTAAAGTAATAAAAATAGGTGACGGTGATATAGTGGAAAGAGCCCTTAGCTGGGAGAAAGATGGCAGTGGCTGTGCAACTCATTGTCTCCCAGTCTCAGTTTTCTCATTGATAAAATAAGACTTTGAACTTGGTCATTGCTAAATAGTATTTATGAAATACACTTTTATGTATCCAGGAAACACGACTAAGGACAGAAACTTGCTTGGAGGAAGGGAACCTCGATTTGAGTATTTAGCAAAGTATAGGATTTAATTCGTGGAGCAGAAGGAGGCAGCCACTCTTGGCAGGGACACTTGCATGCATCGGGCCTAGAGATGGGTGTGTGTATGCAGAGGAGATGGCATGCTTTGTGGGGATGGGAGCCAAGGAAGGAAGGGAGGGGATACAGATTATAGGCAAAGACATGGACAGAACCAGGAAGGGGCAATGCAGAGTTCAACAATTGAACCCATAGCTATGTTCTTTAACCCAAATATTTCAGGGATCTTTCTAGTTGCTTTCCCACTTTAAGGCAAGGTTCTTTCTACTAAAAGCAGCCACAGTCTTTTTAAAGTAATTTGTAGGCAGAGATAAATACTGAAAACTAAAAAGCCTTGGCTCTGTGATTAATTAAAGGAATCATCTCAAATTTAGAAAATTGCTTAACTAAAAGAAGACACAAAATTGCATCGATGCATCTCCATATGTTAATTATGGCTATTTTTCCTTGTTTTTCTGCTGCTGCTACAGTTATGTCCCATCTATCACTTGGTTTCAGGCGTCATGATCAATTGACTGTACCATAAACAACATGTTATACATGTGGCAAATGATAACATCATTTAACTTGACACAGGGCAAAAAAACTCCCCCTTTTTTTATCTTTATAGTCTCTCAGGACAGAAAAAGGACAGCCTTGAATTAATTTTTTACTGAGTGAAGCAGAAATTTTCTGTGAACTCTACAGGGGTAGAGAAGCAGGGCCTGGCACAGAACTAGATCCACTCTGAGGGAAATCTGTCTGCTCTCCAGTGCCCAAAATAGTACCTGGCACATAGTAGGTGCTCAGTCACTGTAGGTTACCTGAGTCACCACTCCTAGTTTTAGTTTCTCTGACAGGTGGTAGATTTCGGACAATGATATTCACCATGAGGAAGGATTTTTTTATACTTGGAGGGTAGCAAATCTTTTCTGTTGGCTGAAAAGAAGTAAATACAGAAGAGCTCAGAATAACCTCTACTTAACAGACACCCAACTCTGTGTGGAATTAACTGGGGCTCTGCCATTTCTTCTCTAACACAAGGTGGCTGAAGCTCACGGCACATTGGATGAATACAGCTTGTCAGACCCACAGCATTATGCCCCTGTTCTGCTCCCTCGGTTAGCTGCACGTCTGTCCTTAAGATTGTAATTAACGAATGTAATGAAATGTTATGTAAACTGATCATACATGTAAGAAAATAGAGATTTTTCTGTGAAAAATAAGTTGAATGCTCTGAAGGTACTCAGTAAAATCAGGTGCTTAAAAAGTCTATGTTAAATTAGTGGGCGAGACACCCAGAAATGATTGAAAAGAAGCAAACATCGAAAAGCAATGCACTTTCCACTTTAAAGAAACTAAATCTGGAAATAATTGGTGATGTATGGGTTGTATGAGTGTGCTTAATGCAAGAAAGACAATGTGCAACTTCAATTGGCAAACGCCTACTCAGAGAAAGTACACTTAAAGTTTCAAGGGGAAAGAAATATTTAAGCTATGTATGTGTCATTTTTTAAAATGGTTTGCTGCTTTCATAAAGTTTTTACAATTAACCAGCCAACTATTTTTCCTGATTGGTAGGTAGCATAAGAGGAGTTTCTACTATAAAAAAATTTGGAAATTCAAAAAGAATTAAGGCCACACAAAATCAGCAGTATATCTTTGCTGTGAAAGCACGTGGTTGGTAGTAATGATCCTGGGAACTGCAACAATAGGAGAGATTAGCCAAGCACCCCCAAATGAAACGTGACCCAGGCAGTGTGCCTCTCGTGGAAGGAGATGGTGCCTTCAGTAACACATCCATCTTGCAATCAGCTAATTGTCTTATATACAGCTCTTGCTCTCTCTCTCTCTCTCTCTCTCTCTCTCTCTCTCTCTCTCTCTCTCTCTCTCTTTATTTTTGGAATGTTTTACAAAATGTTTTATTTTCAAAAAATTTCGAACTTGTAGAAAGTTATAGGTATAATTTAATGAGCTTCCATATAGTCTTTACCTAGATTCATCAATGTTAATTTTGCAAACTTTGCTTTGTTTCTCTCTCTCTTTTTATAACGCACACTCACACACACACTCTTCTCTTTCTTCTTCCCCTTTTCCTTCTCCTCTTCTTCCTCCTCCTCCTTCTTCTCTTCCTTCTTCTTATTATGCCTTCTAAATGATTTGAGAGTTAAGTTGCAGATTTGTGACTTTTACCCTTAAATTCTTCTGTGTGTGTCTCTTAAAAACAAAAATATTATTTTACATACCCAGGAAACTTAACATTGATATAATAATAATATTCTATAAGACACAGTTCATATTTAGATATCATTTCAATAATATCTTTTATATAATCTTTTCTTGATCCAGGATCAAATCTAGGATCACTCATTGTATTCTCTTTTAATCTGGAATAGTTCCTCAGCCTTTAGTGGTCTCTCATGGCACTGATATTTTGAAAGAATACATAGCCAGTTGTCTTAAAAAAATACCCCTCAATTTCTGTTTGCCTCACTCT
The DNA here is from genome assembly GCF_036562045.2 of Rhinolophus sinicus. Taxonomy (NCBI): domain Eukaryota; kingdom Metazoa; phylum Chordata; class Mammalia; order Chiroptera; family Rhinolophidae; genus Rhinolophus; species Rhinolophus sinicus. Next base: position 125,627,506 of record NC_133753.1, on the reverse strand, counting down.
TTCCTGATGAGATTTCTTCCAGGGTATGTATTTTTGACCAGGACTACTACATAAGTAACATCGTGGCCACCTCAGTGAATCATATCAGGAGGCATTGCGATGTCATTTTGTCCCATTGCTGGTGATGCTAGCTTAGATTGTGTGGTTTTGGGCATCCACTGTAAAGTTACCACTATCTTTTTTGTAATTCATATTTGAAAACTGTGTAAGTATACTGTTTTCTGTCAAACTTTCACCCAAGAGTTTTATCATCCTTTGATAATCTTATCTGAGTTAGCTATTACTATTATGGTTGTCAAATGCTGTATCTGTTTATTTCTACCTCCCTATTTCCAAATGGAGAAATGCAAGCAAGCGTTTGCTAGAAATTAGAGGTGGGGAAGGGGAAAGGAACATGTTCCCTCTTCTCCCCCTACTTGGAAAGGAAGCAAAAATGGAATCCTTAATCTATTTAATTTGCCCACAAGTTGCATTCTAGATGCTCGGGGCTGTCATATCTCTGGATGTCCTTCCCTTCTTCCTTAGGCCAACCCCTACAGTTTCTCGATGCTTTTAACCCCTTTGCTCCCTAGCCCTCATGTTTCTGCTATTTCTTGTGTCGAACTTCAAAAGAGGAAATCAGTCACATATCACACCATGGGTATAAAGGGGAGTGAGGAGACGCCCCTCAGATGTCTGTCCGCAGAGTGGAATATCTAAAAAACAACCAGATGTCTTATATTACAAAGGTTGATTTACTTATTGCATGGTATCTCCTTTTATTACTTTATTATGCTGAGAGTCTTTGTACTCCCCAGGCTTGAGATACTTCCTTTGCTTTAGTTAATGCTTACAGGTACTAGTGCTTTACTTGGTTTATCTCATTTATGTCTTGCAATAACCATATGTCATAGGTACTACTGTTAGATTTTCCAATTTACATATGAGGAAACTGAGGCTTAGAGAGGTTAGCCTAAGACCATATAGCTGGTAACCAATGCGGTCTATTTCCAGAGGTAGCTCCTTTGCCACCATGTTTCTGAGGAGTGAGAAAAATAGGTGGCACAAAGCTCATGCACAGAAGTATGGAATTACCTTCTGGCCCTCCAGCTAGAATTTACTGACTAACTTTTGAATAAAATTATGCTTTCCAATGTAAAATCTTAGTGATGTGGTTTCCCTTGACAAGTAGCAACTCTCCACAAATCATAGATGATTCTCATGAGAACTAGCGGTGGTTACACTGACAGATGGCAGCTGGACAGCTGGAAAGAAATCAACAGAGGGCCCCAAATGGCCCACTACAAAGCAAGTGTAGCAACATCCTGACACACCCAGCCCCTGAGACAACAGTTTGGAGCAACAGAAGACTCTCACACACAGATAAAACTGAAAAAAGAAGAAAATCATGCCTTGTGTTCCATTAATCTTCACTGACAAAATTTTTACTTTCGGGCATCTGCTCTTACTCTGATAAGAATGAGGTAGGGTGGTCTGGGGAAAGTCACTTCATCTCAGCTGCAAAATAAGGAAGCAGGATTTAATGATCTCTAAAAGGTGCCCTCTAGTTTCATGAATCTAAATGTGAGTTGTTATGGCAATCATTTAGTTCTAGAATATCAATAACTTCTTTGTTTATGTGACACATTAATATGACCTACACTGATGTTAATCCTGATGTTCAAACCACAGTAAAATTCTTTAAGACAGTGCTCTCCTAATTGGTTCCTGGAGCAGACACTTTTAGTGAATAAATTCTCCCAAGAAAGGGAAGAACTCTGAGATCATTACCATATTCAGAAGACAAATGCATCACCTCATGAAAATGTTAATGGCCAGCATTAATTGGAAGCAGAGGTCAGGCTGGGAGTTCCCTGTAGACCCTGGGGGGAGCCCCAGAGACTCCAGCGTGGCTACAGCACATATTTCTAGAACTGGGTAGGAAGTGTTTTAAGCCCTTTAGTCTTCGTGATCCTCTTCCTTCCCTTTTGCTCTGTGTCTCCTTTGTTCTTAGTTTCTACCTCCTTACTCTCTCCCCTTCTTTCAGCAGTGTGTTCCTCATTTCTGCTGTACATCTCTGGCATACGCCTTAAGGATCAGTGATGCAAAGGAAAGAGAACAAAACCGGGACAATTGTTGACTTCAAAGGAAGCAATGATGAGACATCAACCTGAAAGTTATTTAAGAATAGATTGTAACATCTGTAAGGCATATCATACAGGAGGATTCGCCTTCCCCGTGTCTTTGTCTAACTATTGTCTTTCCTTAGAAAGGTCAATTCACAATGAAACAATTACAAACAATAAAGAGACTAGCTTAATTTTAACTCCAACCTTGCTTTTATTTCTTTTGCTTTCACTTGAAAATTATGCTACCCTACTGTATTTCAGTTGATTTTGTTAGTACTGTATTTTCCTTATTTTGTTACTGCCACACATTCTTTCCTGGAACAAAAGGGATTCAAACAACAATGAGCAGGAACAATTTGTCCAATTGTGAAAAGCAATCAATGGGTTTCTATTATCCGTCATGATAACCAACACTTAACCATATATACCATTTACCAGGCACTGGTCTGTCATATTATGTATACTGAGTCACTTAATTCTCTAACACCCCCGTGAGTTAAGCATCATTATTACCCCCTCCTCGCCTTTTGAAGGGGAGGAAATTGAAGCCTGGAGCAATGAAATAACCCCTGCAAAAATCACACATTTAAGGATGGTGGAACTGGGACTTGTAATCATGAACTGAATTCATACTCCAGACCTTTGACCACTGTGTGATGTGGCCTCCCTCTGGCACACTATTATGGGTGCGATGAGTGAAAACGCATGAATAAAGCCGTCAGTGCTCAGTGAACTGGGACCAGCTATTCTGAAGATGAGATAGTGAGTGCACGCAGCTACTCTTCAGGAACTAGAATACATATAGATTTAAATACAACCCAATCGATTTCCTAAACCACAGGAGATCCTCCTAGAGATTTCAGCTTTAACGTACATTATTGGTTTTGATTTTGCAAAAGACTGGTAATTTTAAACTCTTGATAAGAAATACGCTTCCCTAAAACTCTCTTTCTCTTGGGTATTTTGGATGTCTCATCTTCCTCTTCTTTATCTCCTCTGGCTGTCCCTTGTTACGGCTTCAGTTTTTTCTACTTTATAGTCAGTAGTTTATTTGCTTCCAAAGCAGTGCAATCTGAGAGTTTTTCAACCTGTAACGTCATTTGGATCTTTTGCTCGAGAGAAAATCCTGCTTGGCTCAGAGGCAATGGGTGGGGGCATTTGCTAAATCCTGCATCCCTTCGCTGTACTGCTTCAGTGCTATCCCAGACTACACTGCCGTCAGCCTTGGTTAGGACAATCGGGAGGGACACTTTGATTTTTGTATTTGTGGAGACTGTCCTAGCTTAATTTACAGTCCTCTGATGTGCTGATAAGAATGTCCAAGTAGAAGGAAAGAGATGTAAATTTTCCTTTGAAATTCGACAATTGGCTTGGGCCTCTCCTCTGCTCCTGCCTATAGAGCCAGCATTGTTTTTGAGTTGATTTTCACTTGAACCCACAGTGGGTGATGAAGAAGAGAAGGGAGCAAATATAAATGTTGAATTGGTCACATGCCATTTGTACAGAAATATTAGTTTGTTAGCACCTAAATCTTAACTAAGAAACAGTTTTACCGGATAGGGACCTCCATGCTTGGTGGAAGCCTGCTCCTGTTTGGAAATCACTAAAAGTCAATTTCAAAAAAAAAATTTTTTTTCTGTGTTAATGATATCCCAACAGTGTGATTTCTTTTCAAGCATGATTATTTTGAGTGGCTGTACTGGTCGAATTGTCCCTGCCCATGTTCTCTTAGGGATGGTTTCTCGGGACACAAAAATGGCTCAGTGACTTCTATTTAGCTGACAACGTTTTGTTTGTCAGGTTGTGACACATTCCTCATTCACATGGTTGTGAGTGTGATGGATTGTACAAGGCCCTTGACTATATTCTGTACTTTTCCTGCCTCAGGTAGTATAACTTGTCCCAGTTTTGCCTGACTTGTCTAAATTTATACCTATTGTCCCAGCATAATTACGAGTGATGCTTCTTTCCTTCTAAAAATTATTCCAGTTTGGATGGTAAATTATATGGTTATAGTATTTGCAGGGAACTCAGAACAGATGTCATCCGGTGGGCATCCACTGTAGTGTAGTAAACAAATGGGTTTAGAACTAGAAATCTTCTTCTAAACCCAGGATTGCCCATGAGTGATGGGACAAGTAATTTAAAATCTCTTTAAACCTCAGTTTCCTCCACCAGAGAATAGAAATAAGAACACCTCATGGACTTTTTGTGAAAATTAACTGGGTCAGAGTGTGTGTGTGTGTGTGTGTGTGTGTGTGTGTGTGTGTGTGTAACACCCAGAAGTGTGCCTGAAACCCAACAGGGAATTATGGTGTTTGTTTAAAGACAAAGTCTTTTCACCTGAAGTGAGGGGAGGGATAGATTGCAACTAGCTGCAGTTTAAATGAATTTTTGTGATGGAAATGGGGCAGAGAATTAAGTGAAAGAAGAGAGCTAGAGGATAAAGGAAGAAATGTTTTAGAAGTAATTCTAGTGCAAGACAGACCAGGAGTGCTGGTTTTAAATGTAGTATGGTAATTATTTCCACTCAGGGCTATGTAATAATTGCACGTGGATACTCCAGGCCATGTTTGAGGTTTCTCAGTATATTTCATGTCTTGAGGCTTTTCCATGCTCTAGCCACTCTCTCAGGTTCTTTTGAAGCAGACTCAGCTTCTTCGAAAAACATGGCATTTAGTGGAAAGACTTGTGGGTGCTCTGAGATGTGAGCGTCCAATAACAGAAGAAAAGTAATCTGGGAGAAAAAAAAGTGAGATTGCCATGTGGGTAAAACCAAGAGAAAAGTTAATGCTAACACAATCCTTCTCAGCAGTTGGTTTCCGCTGGTTAAACACGAATTACAATAAAGTGACAGGTGTCAAATATTTGCAAGATGTAAAGGTCCCAGTTTTCTCTGGCTGGTCCAAATTTATGCCTGTTGTCCCAGGATAATTATCACACAACCAGATACTCCTTTTACTCTATGACCCATTTACTACTTCACCTGTAATGAAGATAACTACATGAGAAGTTAAAGGCTTTAACATGTTTTTACTTAATAGTCTTTGTGGGGACAGAGCCCAAGAGAGCAGTTTCCAAGCTCTTGACCTCACGTGGAAAGGTGCTGGCTCGGGTAGTAGATGGCCATCAGCTGTAACTAGTTGGCCGTCAGTTATAACCAGTTAGCCAGTAGCCACTAATATAACTGCCGTGGCTACGCTAGGGGGTTGGCTTGTTGGTTGTTGGTTGGCAGAGAAGCAGACGGCGGATTGCGGATCATGTGGCTCATGCTTCCTGTGTCTCCAATGCAGCCGCCAGCGAGAACATAGTGGTATGACTTCCCTACCTATGGCTCCGTGGGTGTTCCTTTTTGGCCTCACCATATCCTGCGTTCTGGTGCGGGGAAGGGGAGCTGAGACCCTGCATGACAGTCTACCTCATCAAGGTAGTGTATGTTTATTATGGGAAATATCATCCATGTTGCTACCATTCAAATGCAATCACGTGTTTTGGCTTGTTTTATTTAATCATATTTTTACAATTTTGTATTCCTTTTTTTTTTAACTTCACATTTTTATTCTTTTATCATGTTGAAATTTCATTGGATGAATTTTCCAAAATTTACATAATTATTTTCCAAATGTTAGATTTCATTGGTTTCAAATTTAGGAAATACCAGTCTTTCTGTATAAATCCTTGTCTGCATTTGGGATTACAGTTAATCTTTGAACTACACGGAGGTTAGAGGTGCCAAACCCCTTGTAGTCCTAAATCCATGTATAACTTTTAACTCCATAGGCAGTTCTTCACATCCACTGATATAACCAACTACAGATTGGAAACTATTTCCTGTTTGTGGCTGGGAATCTACCATTGGGAATGGGAAAATGCTGTGTTGTATCCTCACTTGGCTGAATCTGGAGATGTGGAACCAGTGGATACAAACAGCCAACCATGTTTACTGAAAAGAATTCACATCTAAGTGGGCCTGTGCAGTTCAAACCCGCGTTGTTCAAGAGTCAACTGTATTTCTTCAGTGTGAAAATTGAGGAAGAAGAATTATAGAGTCAAAGGTATGAAACTTTTTAAGTTTTTTATGCATACCCAAAAGCTTAGAAGCTGTTCTAAAATTTTGCTATCAGTTTACAACTAATTTAATGTTTTTCCTTTCATACTAATTTTAATATGTAGTAGGCACTATCTAATAATCATTGCAATTAATTCTTACATCCCTCTAACATATTCTGGTCAAGCCAAAATGCAGGTTAACCTCGATTTTTCAATATGAAAATTCTGGTTTGTCCTATCCTCAATACTGAGTGTATAGATTGATTCTGCTACTCTTGTGGTTTCTCATGATTTGATGTTTTTCTGGGAGTCCTGCTGATCCCTTTTCTTGCTCATTATTGTACTCAAATTATTTAAAAAGCCAGGCTGGCTGCAGGAAAAGAAGGAAGGGCAGGAATTTTTTTCCTTTAGAAATAGCTTAAGTAGTCTCAGGTGGGCACATTTCTGGTACTTGCAGCATATTTTTCACAAATCGTGGAAAAGGTGTTTCAGTTTTTAAAAGAATGATTTTTTAATATTTTGTTAGGGTCTTTGAATGAGCATTATAAAAATTGGGCAGAAATCTTGGAGTGGATTTCCATATGTGGGGACTCAGAATCTGTGGTTGCTTTGCGTCTCTTTGAGGTGAAACTTCAGGGTCAAAATGGCAGCTCCTACCTGGTTCTCTGTGGTTCTCTCAGGACTTGTCATTGGCAGAGAGAAACCTCTTCCATGCAGAGCAGAATAGCCCTCTGATTTGTCTTTCTCTTTCTCTGGTGAAGAAAAAAGCACCTGGCCAAAAGAAAAGGCTTCCTCAGGACCACGATCAGGTCTTGGCCCTTAATCATGATGCTTCCCCTGAGAGCAAGGAGCCCCTTTAGATCCCAGTTCTTGTGATATGACAGAGCAGTGCATGGCTGATGGGGTGACTGCCAAAGTAATTTTCTTTGTAAAATATTCAGGTTTCTACTCTGTTGATTAATGCGATAACAATACTAATTTTGAACTCAGATAATTTGGGGTACAATGGATACATTTGTGATTTTGGAGCTTCCTACAACTTCAATAGTATTTTCATCAACATTGTAAACTTACTTCTTCTGGCTTAAATATCCTCAGTTTCTTCAATAATTATTCTGATAGAGTGGTTTCTAGAACTTTCTCTCTGGTCAGCCCTCCTCCACATTTCCACCAAACTTGCTGGTCTCGTCTAAAATACAAGTAGTTAGCCAACATTTTTCTTGAAATGTTACATCTGCATTAACATAATACTTTATGTGTCATCTAGTATGACTTACCTACCTTCTATTAGTACAATATGTTTATGTGATCAGCATAATACTATTAAGACAGTCAAAGTTAAATTGTCCTTTCCTACCCAGCACATCATACTGTTTGCTTATAATAAATCTGTTGTCTGTTATGACCTTGAAAGCTATTGCTAAGACAATCTCACATCTCTGTATTCTAAACTTATAAAATTGCCTTTTATTTTTTTCTATTTATTTGAATATAGGACTTTACATGTATTTCATTCCAAATGCATCTAGTTTAAGCCTAAGGCCTCAGTATCATACTATGTACCTAGAAGGTGCTTAGTAAATGCTTCTAAACAATGCTTAATATGTGTTTTTTAATAATTAGCTGACCATAGAGTCTGCTGCTGTTAGGAGTCACTTTAATTCCTCTTATCCTTTCCACTTTATTTTAAGTTCTTCCTGAAGTTGTCAGTGTAGAAATCCATTTCTCTTTCATCTCCCTATTTGCATTAATGGAATACCAAAATTTGATTCTAATGGTCTTAGTGCCACATTTTAAAAGAAAGGGAAAAAATGAAAAAGAAAGGAGTTAAGCACGTATTACCCTCCTAATAATACATGTTTTTTGTTCTCGGGGTAGTTTATTATTTGAAACTCTAGGCTCTAGTACCTTTCCTACAGCAAACAGAAACAGCATAGGGTAAACCAGAATGCTTAGTATGCAAGGGGCTGATTCGGGATACTCACTATAGCTTGTCCTTTCAATGTGTCTTCTTTTGACATCTTCACCCGGGGTATCCTGGCAACAGAGCACTTCAGAAAAACAAAAGTCCCATAGACACTGTTTGCTGAATTCCATCAGAATAATAAAAAGACTATTTTATTCAAGCATTTGCTAAAGACAGTAATTTAGAAAAATAGCAAGGCGGCAGCTAAATGTACTTGATTCAAAAGTGACTGACATTGAAGGAAATCCCAGTCCAAGGATGATGTCTTTGGGTCATATAATTTCTTAGCCATTTGCAGGAAGACAGGAGAGTGAAAAGAGATGATTTATGGGCTAAAAAGAGAAGGAATCAACATGAATGTACTATGGTAAGAAATCCCAAAAGGGGCCTATTTAAATAATGTGGGGCACAGGTCTGCATATAAGCTAGAGACCTGTCTTTGCTGTCTGTGTCAACAGCCTTGGAAGAGACCACTTCGGGCTGCTCATGGAGCCTCCTTCTCCCTGGTGCTCCATTTTCTGTCTAGGAGAGTAGCAAGCTAGGTATTTAGGGCGGCACACCAACTCTTTCTAGACCTTTGGAGATCCAACAACCTTAGTAAGATATTTTGAAATTCTGATCCAGTTAGCACAGTGATAATGCCATCAATTGGCTGTAACAGGTTAATCAGAGCGCCTCCCTCAGATTCCAGCTATCTCCTTGCTTAGGTGCTGGGAAGAGGAGGGCATGGTGGATAAGACAGTGGTTCACATGATTTGTCTCCTATTTTTTCAAACTTGCCCTATGGTTCCACATCTCCTACATGACAAAGGGGCTTACTACGTTGGTGCAGGGACTGTCTGTCCTTCCTGAGGGCAAAATGAGGATCTATTATTCTACCCCAAGGATTTGTTGAACAGAACTCAAGACTTACAGGGGAGAACTTTGGGGACTAGAAGTTTAAGGTCCTCAAAGAAGTGGAATTCAGGCAGGCTGTGTAGTAGAGTAGATGCATTTTGCCCCCTACTGTTGCCTACCCCCTCCCGACCCTTCTTTCCCAATTCTCAGAGGTGGCTGCTGACAGCTCTTTGTACTATATCGTGATTCCTACTCCCAACCCCTGTTTTAGGCCACAGATAAGCGGACCAGGATCCGGTGCTTGACCCCATCTATCTAGTCATAGCTTCTCAGCTGGGAATTTGGCAATGGAATTTAGCAACACTTCTCAGTTGGTTTTTTGAACTGAGAATGTTTATACTTGGAGGGCCAGTTTCTGTAGGCATGCAAAAGCAGAGGTAGAAATGACATAGCTGCACAGCAAAACTGGATAAGAGAACGTCGAGGGAGGGAGGGAGGGAGGGAGGGAGGGAGGGAGGGAGGGAGGGAGGGAGGGAGGGAGGGAGGGAGGGATTGTCCTGATTCTTGATGGCTTCCTTATTTCAGTTTCATTTTCTGTTTATTTCCTTTGGATTTTATGCAAGACCTACACCTGAGACCTATCTGGTCTAAGCTAATTCAAGTGGGTTTTGCTTAATTCCCCCACCCCACCCCCCAAAAAAACTTGACTATGACAAACAGATCAAAGAAAACTTCAGTTTTGGAATCCAGGGCTCCTGTTCCCAGGCCAATATTTTGCCCCCATTGCTGGACCTTTTGCCTGTTAGCTAAATTCCAGAATTAGGGGAAGATTCTTTCCTTTGGCAGCTCTGCTGTGTCCTATTAGGGCCAGAGGAGCATAGGCCAGAAGTAGTCCCTGGATGATCCTATCCTTCCGCCCGTTGCCCCACATTGTTCTCGGACTGGATGATCTACTGGTGCCCTGTGTTTATCCTCACTCAGACTGGAACAGAGATTGGTGCTGTGGCCCCTCCACATGCCCATCAAAACAGCCTGTCTGAGAAACCCTTGGACCCTGGTGTTCCTGCATCACCTCTAGCCACCTCAGGGGCAGCCCCTACCTGGAAGCCTCAGAAGATGACAGTGGTGACTTCTGATCAATACATTGGAGGAGAAGAACCTCAGACAGTCCCCTTACTTCTGCTCTAAGATGCCAGCTCTTATTGTTTTGTTACTGTTTGCCACTGGGCAAGGGCGTGCTGACGTGGTGAGTGAGGCTATTTGTCAGAAGCAGGAGGGAAACGCAGGCAAAATTGGGCTTCTGATCATGTAAACTGTGTTTCTGTAGCTCCTGTGATGGGAGGCCCCCTCTCTCCAGAACAAGACAGACTGCGTGCTTTTGGCATGTAGTGATCCAGGTTTGATCTCTGCACAGAGGCGCTTCCTGCATAATTTATGGCGTTAGAATGGGCAGTTATAGATTTCTGGGCAGAAAAGGAGGCTAACATATTCTTGTGAAGTAAAGATAAAATTAGTAGGGTAAACAGTACTTGAGAAGCCCCTGACCATTCCCATACCAATCAGAAGAAAGTCTAAATGCTGCTGATTATACTTTAAACAATTTCTTTGGGGCGTAATTTGGCCTGCCTAAATTCCAGGGCTGGCTATAGTCCCTGATAGGACATGAAGCCTGGTTAAGACGGACAGATCTAGCCCCTTCTGTGACCATTGCCACAGCAACGTTTTTCTTCTTTCTGAAAGATGAGGCAAGCTCTGTTTGCAAGAACCAATGTGTTGTTAGGGAGAGCCAGGGCACATCAACATCAAACTGGGCTGGAGTCTTTGAAATTACTGTTGTTGTTTTTTTCCTTATCAGTGTATCACCTTCCTAGCCTCTCCCTCAGAAGACATGCAGGCACGTGCCAATGCCTACTCATGCTCACACATATGCACAGCCATACTCATACCACAGTAATAGTCCCTATGATAAAATAAATTCTCCAACTAATGTAATATTACGATGAAAGGAGGCTTTAAAGGCTGTGCTAATTATCTATTGCTGCATTACAAATTACCCCAAACTTAGCAGCTAAAAAGAACAAACATTTATTATCTCACAGTCTGTGGGTGAATAAACTGACATGGCTTGGGTGCCTCTGGCACAGGGTGTCTCACAAGCCTTCAATCAAGGTGTCAGCTGAGGCTGTCATTGTCTCAAAGCGCCACTGGGGGAGGATCTGATCCTAAGCTCACTTGTGAGGCTCTTGGCAGGTCCCAGGTACTCACTCACTGGCTGCTGGCCAGGGACATCAGTTCCTTCCACCAGGGTCTGTAGAGATGCTCACAATATGGCGGCTGGCTTCCCTCAGAGTAAGTGAACAAGCGAACATCAGGTCAAGAGAGGGAGAGGGGGTACCCAATATGGAAGCCACCTAACCTCATCTCTGCTGCATCCTATTCTGTGGCAGTGAGTCACTGAAGCGAGCCCATGGTCAAGGGGAGAGGATTACACAGGGCACGAATACTAACTATGAGGAGGGATTTATGGGGGATTCTTTTAAAGCTGCTGACCACAATGGCCATCCAATTCAACATTCTAGGCAACTACATCTCTGCTCTGCTTGCATACCTCCTGCACAGGAAGCTGAGCCACGTTTGAAGCAGTTCTTTGCATGCCACTTGTAGAATTTCCTTAGATTGAGCCATAAAACCTGTATTCTTAATAGTGCACACGTTTTGGTTGTGACCGCCCAGCTTCCCTTTCCTTCCTCATACTGGCATCTCACTTTTCCATTGAAAGCTCACTCCTCTCCAATTCTTAGTCTAGTTCGGGGGTGGGTATACAACCCAGCCCTGGACAATAAGGATTTTTGTATCTTTTGGTCACAGTGATTGGTTAAAACATGGGTACATGCCTCAAGCTGATCCAGTTTACTACCCTGAGATCTCTTTTTCTGTGCACCTCCTCCTTTCTCTAACCCTGCAACATCACTGTGTTTTCAAGGGCTTGCTATGGTGATTCTTCTAGGCACCACTGTTGGGCCACCCCTGCCACTTTGCCTCAACCACAGAGAACTGGACGTATCCAGGAATTTGTATTACCCTCCTGTTTTTTTGTTTTGTTTTTCATAATTTTGAGAAGTTTATTTTTTTAAAAAAAGAATTTTATTGAGCTATAATTCATATACCATGCCACTCACTCACACATTTAAATGTATCATTCAGTGGTTCTTAGGACATTCAAAGATATGTGCAACCATCATCACAGTCACTTTTAGAACATTTTCACCACCTCAAAGAGGAACCCCATGCCCTTTAGCTGTCACCTCTCTGTCTCCCCCTAATCTTTACCCTATCTCTAAGCAATTGCTAATCAACATTCTGTCTCACTGTGAATTTGCCTATTCTAGACATTTCCTTTAAATTGGATTGGATATGGTATCTTGTGACTGTATTCTTTCACTTAGCATAATGTTTTCAAGATTCATTCATGTTACGGAATGTACCACTGCTTTATTCCTTTTCATGGCCAAATAATATTTGATTGTATGGACATATACATTTCGTTTATTTATTTATCAGCTGATGGTCATTTGGGTTGTTTCCATCTTGTGGCTACTATGAATAATGCTGTTATAAACATTCATGTGTGGGGGGTTTTTTTGTTGTTGTTTTTAAAAAATTTTTTTGGGGGGGCGAATAGTGTGTTTTTCCAGGACCCATCAGCTCCAAGTCTAGTCATTGTTTTCAATCTAGTTGTTCAATCTAGCTCGCTGGCCCTTGTGGGGTTCGAACCGGCGACTTTGGTGTTACGAGCACTGTGCTCTAACCAACTGAGCCAACTGGCTGCCCTTATATATGTGTTTTTGAGTGGACATATGTTTTCATTTCTCTTGGATATATATCTAGGAGTAAGATTTGCTGGGTCATAAAGAAAGTCTATTTTAATGATTGAGGAACTGCCAGACCATTTTCCAAAGTGGCTGCACGCTATTTACATTCCTACCAACAGAGTCTGAGGCTTTTGCTTTCTGCACATCCTCACCAAAGTTATTATCTGACTTTTGATTCTAGCCCACCTAGTAGATGTGGAGTAGTGTCTCATTGTGGTTTTAATTTACATTTTCTTGATGACAAATTATGTGAAACATTTTTTTTTTTCATGTGCTTATTGGCCATTTGTATGTCTTTCTTAGAGAAATGTCTATTCTGGTGCTTTGCCTATTTTTCAATTGGGTTTCCCCACCCTGTTGACCAATCACATTGTGGAGTGAGACCAGGAAAGCCTAGCTGTTTTCTCTAGGTTGAGACGAGTGCGAGGCATGACTCGCTCTCCAGAGTTCCTCTGAAGAATCAGGTAGAAGCCAATACTCTGTGAGAGTTGTGCCTTCTTCCTTTCCCTACCAGATTCCTCTGGGAGCATGTGGTAGCTTGTCTTACAAACTAGCTGCCTTCAGTTTTTTCCCTGCATATGTGCATGTGTCATTCTTCTATTGCCCCACTGACACGGAGTCTCTGCCTCCATCTACGTGAATCTGGGCTGACTTGTGTCTGCTTTGTCTAACATAATACAGCAGACATGATATTGCCCATTTTTGGAACTAGAGCTAAGAGCTTAAGCAGTTTGCACATTCTCTCTTGAGTAATTATGTAAGAAGTATAAGTGGTGGTGACAGTCTTATCCAGCCTCTTGGTTTTCAAAGTTTCTTAGACCAATTCAGCTTTATATTAGTATAAATATATATATATATATATATATATATATATATATATATATATATATATAAATATATATATATACACACATATATACATATATACATATATACACACATACATATATACACACATATATACATACATATATATATGTGTGTATATATATCTATATATATATATATATAAATTTTTTTCTTATTGAAAATTGCAGTTTCTCATTGTAGAAAATCTGGAGAATACAAAAAATAGTATGGGGCAGGGGATGAATAGGTGGAGCACAGAGGATTTTTAGGGCAGTGAAAATGCTCAGTAATAGCATAATCATGGAAAGATGTCATTAAGTATTTGCCCAAACCCATAGGATATACAACACCAAGACTGAACCCTAAGGTAAACTATGGAGTTCGAATGATTATCATGTGTCAACGTAGGTTCATCAATTATAACAAGTGTAGCATTCTACTGGGGGACTGGTGATAACTAGGGAACCTATGCATGTGTAGGGGCAGGGTCTATAGGGGGCATGTCTGTCCCTTCCTCTCAATTTTGCTGTGAACCTAAAACTGCTCTAAATACTTGTTTTGTGGGTTTTTTTTAAACATAAGATAATAAAAATCACTGGTAATATACTCCTCAGGGATAAATACTGTTAGCATTTTGGTATATATCCTTGCAGTTTTGCCTTGCTAATAAATCCATATCTAGCCATCATTTGTCTACCAATCAATTTATCTTTATGTATTTTATCAAAAATGTTTGGCTTGATTTATATGTACTTTTCCAAACTCTGTCAAGTTTCTGACCAGGGTCATTATTCTCCTGGTCTTAGAAGCCAAAGACACTCTGACAAAGCATTAGAGGTTGTTTGATTTCAAGAGTTATACATTAAGAAAGGAAGCATGGGAGAGGGAATTGTGGAAGAGGGAGAGGGAAGAGCCATCACTTTGCTCTTCAGTAATAACTAAACTCTGTGATCCTTAGCATACCCGGCATCTCCATCTTTTTATTCTCAGAACTGTGTGTTTTTGTGTGTGTGTGTGTGTGTGTGTGTGTGTGTGTGTGTTTTCATCTTCAAAGGATCCAGTTTTGTTAAGGGAATGGAATGCATGAGCTGCAGAACTTCTCCACGTGAAAGCACTTACTCAGCAGATGCCCCATTGCCTAAAACACTTAGTCTAAATAAGCAAACAGAACAGCAACATATATCTGCAAGTTTTAGATGATAAAATTTTAAGATAATGAGTTCTCCTTCAGGTAGCACAGGGTGAAATAAAATTACAGAAGACTCTTCTCAAACACTGACTGCAAGGCCTGGGGGTTAATTGCATGGATGGGAATGGAGGCACTGGAGTACAGGAGGTTAGAATGCACAGGCTGGTGTGGCTGCTGGATGCCTGGCTGTGGGTCTGATGGAGGAGAACATAGTCCAAGCATAATCTTAGGCATAACCTAAGTGAAACCTGTGAATCATTTGTAGCTCCACAGTTACACAAACTAGAACACTAGACAAAACATCTGTTAGGATGCTGAAGGCGCGAGCACAAACCAGGGGAGCAGAATATACTGACAAGTGCAAACTATTGTAGCGATTGAGAACTGATAGAAAGTGGACTCAAACATATGTGTAGTGGGAATCTATGTAAAAATTTTAAAAATCTGTTTTGTCACCTTATAACAGCACAAACATAGCAAATGAGTTGACTGTAAAGACTCATACGGGGAATGCAGTAGTTACCTTCTTCACCTTATGAATATTGAAAATGTCATTTGTTACATCCAAGCTTGGAAGAGTGGAGGCCTGAGGCTCGCAATGAAACATCTGCTTTCCTTCCTTGCTCTCTCCTGGCACAAGAAGACTGGTCTCTTTTTCCTTGTTGGAGGATGCTGGCTGGGAGGCTTGCTGACACTCCCTCCGCTCCCATGTGCGCTCGATGGTGGTGTCATATTTTATAGGTTCCCATAACTTATGGCCAAGTTTCCTGACATTAATCACAAAAGCCTAACATCTTCACATTTCTAAAATAAAATCTAATACATTTGCATTCACTGAATCAAACTCCTTTTCGTGGTTGCTGGAAAAGATATATGTATTTCTGGCGAGTTGTCTGATCAAATGCAATTCCATCAAGAAAGAATAACCATCTTGACTCTAACATCAAGTTTTTTTCAGGGAGCATTTTTGTAAATCTGTGGTTGTTGTAGCATTAATTAAAAAGACCTTTGACTTTATTAGACAAAAACTACTGACCTTGGTTGGTTTCCCAAGCTGAATTGAGGCTGAATGAGTAGTTGACAGGCTGGGTGTTGTGACCATGTTGGTTTATCTCAACTAATGTTAGCATTGGAACAAGGTAATGTCCAAACCCCATTACATGCAAAGATAACAGATGCAGGTTAGAAAATAGTAAAATACAAATTTACGGCTCTTTCTAGAGAATAAATTCTAATCATAACTATTAGAACTTATTGATGCTAAGTTCAGATAATAAAGTACATGTTACGTGGTTCTTTCACTCATTGTTATTGCATATTTAAATGCTCATTAAATGTCTGTCATAGTGTCTTAATTAAGATTGTTTCGGCAAGGGTTAACAAAGCAACCATTTCTTCTCTCTTTATCTACAACCAAAACAGCCAGGCTGTTGTGGTTGTAGATAAAGAGAAGAAATCTGAAGGACATTTCTAATACAGAATTTCCAGGAAAGTAATTCCATCTGGAGGAGTAAGAAGGAGCTGGATAACTATGAGCTTTTACTCTTGGGAGACGCCATTAACAGAGGTCAGGGTTGGAAAAAAAATGTTTATGTGACATGAAGAAAATGAAAAATTAACTATTTAGCACTGTAAGCGTTAGTGAGTTAAGATGTTTATCTGAAGCTATCCCCCCCCCACCCCCCACCCCCATAGATAAGCAGGAGTGAGCCTTCCAGCCATGGTTGGGCATGGACTCTCAGTGCCAGTTGCTGGGGTACCTGGATCTGACATATGTCTCAGGTGGACCAAGAGATAGCGTTTCGGGGAGAGCATATTGAAAAACCAGGAGGATCGTCTAAAGCTTTATATGAAACTTTATTCCAATAAACTCCATTGCAGAGGAAATACTACTTTGTTTTCTGAAGATCTACTTGATTTAGGACTCTGGTGCCCACTCCTATTCAGTTAGTGTCACATTCCATCCCTGTCACTGAGACTCCCTCTTCCTCATGGGATTGCACCAAAGCCTGGGGTTGGGGGAGAGCTTACATGATGCCTGCTAAAAAGATTTTCTAGTTTTAAGTCCACTGTGTTCACTGCTTGTGGCATCCTCACTATGTAAACCCTCAGTGTCTCCTGCCATCAGATGGCTCTCTGTTTCCACATCACATGGGACATAGGCAGCTTTGATGAAATCAGAACCCTCTGTGCTTAGGGCTATGTCTCCTTGGGTGCTGGTGGAACCATCGCTTTGTGCCCCAAGGCACCCTGTAGAGCCAAACCAGGGCGTTCTTCTACTGCTCTGAATGCCTCCAACTCTCTCCCCTTCCTTAGCCCAGGGAATCCCCTCCAGCACATGCCACTTCTCCAAGCCCCTCTGCTGCTTCTGTCAAACCCTTTACTCCTCACTTGGTTTAGAGCTAAGGAAACATAGACCAGAAAACCTAGCAGGCTTCCTGTTTTGCACTCTGCCATGTAGCTGCCCGAAGGCAGTGAATCAAAGAGCTGGCTACCTGCTTTGATGCAGGAAGAAAAGGGGAAAGCATAGGAAGGGAATCTACTTAAATTAATACCTCAGAATATTAAGTGGCTGCTTCAGTCATGAACCTGAAGGGCACAGGCAGAAAGGGCAATTCCAGGTTTTGAAGCCAAGGCAATAAAAAGTGCGATGAGCCCACAGATTGCAGCCTTGAAAAAGTAAGTGGGAGATGGAGCCTGAAATAGTTCCTTCAGTTGGGGTGAAGTGTCTAGCTATCACGTCCTCACAGGATGTTCTGGGTTCTGTGGAAATTGGGGGAGAGGAAGCAGCGTGAATTTTTCTTTCTGTATTTCCTTTGGAAAGAACTAAGAGAGGAGAGGTTTGCCCCCAAAGGAAGTTGGGTTTACCCTCCTTTCTGCAGATTGATTGATCTGCTCTTGCATTTCTGCTTCCTGGTATGCCTTGCCCCTCCCAGCCCTTGGGACTCAATGTGCTCAAACCCAGGGCAAGGCAGAGTTGGAGGGCTGTAGTGAGAAGAAGGGGAATATTATTTGATTCACTGCTGGGCTGGACTCAGTTATTGATTAACTTATGGAGCAGAGAAGACATAGCTGATGGTGCTCTTTCAAAATAAATCAGTATTCGGGGCACTGAAAGAAAAATCAGGCTTGAGGGAATTGCAAAGAGAGGCTGAGAAAAGATCAAACCACAGAAGGTCAGGTACCACCAAGAGGTTTCTAGCAGAATGAGGTAGCATTTTTATTGAAGAATGTAGGCAGCTGGAGAAAGGCATCAAAGGAGATTATCTATTCACAAGTCCCTTGTGCTGATGTGGCCTGCCTCTTTGAGCCCACTCAGAAAAAATGAAGAGGAAAGAGAGCTGGGAGTGGGCGAAAGTGGTGGCTCAGTAGGCGCTGATGTGATAGGAGTGGCACTCTGATACGGACATCACTCTGAGGTGGAGTGCAAGGTGGCAGAGGTACCAGGGGACTGCTCTCCTTTTCCCTGGCAGGAGGTGACAAGTGCTAAGCAGGTGTAGCTTCATTCAAGGTCTGGGTGTGGCTGGGGGGAGCGGGGGATGGGGTGGGTGTTCGGAGCCAAGCATAGACTGGACCACTGTGTGATTAAGACCGCAGGAGGGGACGTACCCAACTTGGCCAGATCGCTGTTCCTTTTCCTTGGTAGGTTGCTTTCTCACCTGTGTAACGAGGATGTACTTCCAGAATTGTGAGTATCAAATCAGACGATGCGTTGTTTATTCAGTTATCCATTCGACTATTATTTTTTCTTCTGGGTAGTGAGGATATCAGTGCAAAAATAGAGTCTCTGCCTGTATGGAAGACACAGACAATAAACAACTCATCATAGAAACATCAGGGAGTGTTAGGTTGTGAGCCATGGCAGACACCGGATGAAGCAGTGTGAGTAGGTGGAGTGATGGGAGATGCCGTTGTAGAAATGGCCTTGGGAAGACTTCTCTGACGAGGGGGCATCTAAGTGGGAACAAGCCATGTCACTCTCTAGGGGAAGAACACTCTAGGCAGTGGGAACGACACGGAAAACCCTGAGACTGGAACAGGCTCAGGGGCCAGTGCTGAAGGGAAGGGCCATAGGAAATGAGGTTAGAGAAGTAGCCAGATCATGTAAGGCCTTGTAAGTAAGCGGAAGAACTTAGGATTTAAGTGGGATGGAAAACTTAAGAGTTTAATAAAACTCTTAAGAGTTTAATAAAAACATGTATGGAGCACTGATTGGGTGCCAGGCTCTGTTCTAGGCCTTTACTAATTCGGTCAACACTATGATGGGCCCAGGGGCCTAAATGACTGGCCAGGTCATGTGGCTGGCAAGCGGCAGAGCCAGGATTTGAACTCAGGCAGTCTGTCTTCAGATCATTGCCCTTGACTTCTTCCCTTTGCACAATGTCTGGCACATAGGAAGTGTTTAATATATGATCATGCTGGTGATGTTTAAACCCTTTAATGGTATCTCATTTTCCTAGAAAAGCATACTGACCCCTCAGTGAGCGCTGCAGCTCTGCTGGTTCTGGCTCTGGCCACCTCTGTGCTTTCTTGGGGTGCAGTTCCCTTCCTCAGTCACATTTTCCAGTTACACATGATCTTGGCGTTTCTTAAGCATTCCTAGTCTTTGCCTTCCTTGGGGCAGTTGCAGAGGGCAATGCCTCTGCCTAGAAAGCTCTTTTCCCCTGGGGTCCGTGGCCAGTGCCGCTCATCCTCCTCCCAGATGCAGCTACTGACCACATACCTAAGTGGGTCCGCACGCCCTCCGATTGTCTTTGTGGGTTTCTTCTTTCTTCACGCCCTTGCTACACTCTGCAATGATTTAATTTGTTTATTTACTTGTTATTTTTGTGTTTGTATTTCCTGTCCATTCGAATTTTATGGGGAATTTCAAATGTTTTTATTTTTTATTTTTTCTGTTTTCGCAATGCATTCTCTTGGAGATGGCATGATTGAAGTGTCACAGTCAGTTATATCAAAGTGCTCACAGTTTTTCTTTTCTATAGATAAAAAAGGCTTTGAGTTTTGCACAGTTGCAGAACGAATAGAACTTTGACTTACCTTTCATAATTGAATCACTAATTTCATGTGTTATTGACAGTTCTTTTATGTTGCCTCCCAATGGAATTTGTTTTTTCTCAGAGGAAGCCAAGAAGCACCAAAATAATGATATTTTTAGCCTCAGTGGGTAATATTTATACACAAACATTAAAAAATATACAAAATTATAGAAATATTCATAACTCTTTCATTAATAACTAATTAAGGTATTAATTGATTCATCCAAACATTAATTGAGTGCATCTATGTAACAGGCACTGTGCTATATTCTGAAGCAAAAAGATAAATATGTCAAAGTCCTTTTTCCTAACGAGTTTATAATTTAATGGGAAAAATGACCAAACATAATTGCAATGCAGTTTGACAAATTCTATGCTGGAAAGAAGCCCAAGATATTGTGGGAGTATATGAAGAGGAACCTAATGCTGATGGGGGAATGTGTCAAGGAAGGTTTTGTGGGTGTGCTGCCTGAGATGAAAGCAGAAGAAAAAGAAAGCAGGTCAGAAATAGCAGTCGTGAGTGAAGGAATAGTGTGTTCAAGGTGCAGGGGTGTGAGAGAGCCCGGAACATTTCAGAAGTTGCATTCAGTGCACTTTAGAACCAATCCTACAAGGATATCCTTAAAGTGCTCCACCTTGGTGACTGTTAATAGCATAGGCTGTATTGTCTGGCTCTCAAATTTCTCTACATGTTAGCCTCACCCTTCCTCTAATAGTTTTTCTCCCCCTCCGTTCAGGGTTACCCACTCTACACTTATTCTAACCCATACACCTATGTTCATGATGTTCCTAACCCATAATACCTTCCAAGTCTTTTATGGTATTTGAACCTTTTCCCACCCTTCATTGCCTGGCTCAGCTACTACCTCTTCCAGGAAGACCTCTCTGACTACACTTGTCCATGGTGATCTCTCCCAGTGGTGAATCGATTTTGTCCTTAAAGACTATACCCTTAAGCATGTACTCCATTATCTTTTTATTATTTTGAATGTTCAATTTGCATTCCCAACTCATTTGTGAATTTAGTAATAGTAGATACCTCTTTGTCACGTTAATTTGTCGGGCTCAGTATAGGGCATGACGAACACCCTCAGTCAGTATTGCAATTGGATATATATTAACTGGGTCATTTGTTCAAGCTCACTGCTGCATGTTCATTATAGTTTGGAGCCCCTAGCCTCTTGTACAACTGGATCGTGAAATGGGCAGGTTTTATTTTTCTGATACTAACTTACCCTGTGACCTTGGGAAATTAAAAAGAATCAACTAGATCTGTATGTTTCAACATGTATACATCACCAAACACAATGTTGCATGGAAATAGCAACATGCAGAATGATATTGCATGATACCATTTATGTAAATTTTTAAAAAGGCACATGCTATAGTGTGTTTTTAATGGGCCTATATATGTATGTTAAAATATTTAAAATAGACTAGAAGTATGTACATGCAATTCATGCTAATGGGTGTCTCTGGATTGGGAGAGGATAGTAAAAAATTACATCATGATCTATTTTAATTTTACAAAGTGAAAAATCCAAAGCAAATCAGACAAAATATTTTCAATGGTCAATACTATTTTTCCAGTAGTCAGTATGTTGTGGGATTGTTTGTTATATTAGTCCTTACATTTTTCTCTATTTAAAGATTTTTCTCAACTAGGTAAACATACATGAACACAGAAATTGCATGTGTGTTCATGAGCTGTACCGTTCTGGAGAAACAGAGACAAAGAAGGTGGAGAAAGAGCTTGAACAGCTCCATTATTACGAGGAGAAATGTTTCTTGTAAAATATTCAAGGCCCTGCTATTTCACCATAATGGCTCCTTGTAGCTTAGGAGACAATCCTAGTAAAAATTCTGTGGCTTTTGCATGGTCTTTCGTTTTACTGTAGGCTTCATGAGATAATGTGGGAGCTGCCGTGGAGAACCTCAGCTAACTCTCTCTGAAAGGGCTGGAGCTTTTTCTCTGACTTTTCTGAACTGTATGATTTCACATGAGGTTAATGGGCATTAGTCATACCAGTAGGTGGACTATATGGGGCCGGAATTTTAATGTTAGAGCCCCTGCCATTCTAAGATCAATTCTGGCTCAGGAGAATTACCAGGAGGCAGATACTGTCAAGGGCCTGATCATTAACATTCCCGTAAAAACTGAGAGGGTGGGGTAGGTGGAAGGGTCAGCAGAGATCTAGGGCCCAGGGGACCTGAGGACATCACCAACTTACAAAGTCTGAATTGCTCCTACTTAAACTCACATCAGTGGAAAAGATGGGAAGCCTTTAAATGAACAAATTGAGCTGATTCAACAAGATTGTATGACTTTACAACCAAGTGCAGCCTGAGGAGATAATAAAGAGACAATTGATTCCAAAAAAGAGGGCCCAGTTGTTTTAATTCTAATTTACAGAGAGGGAAGTTTCCTTGAAATGCAAGTTTGCCTAGGTTCCTAAGAATAGACATTTTAAAATCTTTTTAAATTAAGCACATGTACATATGCATGTATGTATGTGTATATGTATGTGTCCAGATAAACATATGAACACAAACACATATAAATGCATATATTTACATATATCATGGTAATACTCATATATAAATATACATATATACAGAGGGTGCCAAAAAATTATCACATTTTAAGAAAGCAAAACTCTATTAAAATTGTAATACTCAATATATACCAATAACAAAAGATGCCTGCAAGTCACGTTTGACTTCTGCAATTACAAGAGGTGCTCAAAGTGGTTACCATCAGCGTCCAGACACTTCTGATTATGGCGAACTGCTGCTTTAGCAACGTTGACCAAAGTGTCCACTTGTATACATTTTTTTATCATCCCTGCTGTATATAAAAAATGCTAGATTACATGTATATAGAGCTCAACATATGAGTACCTATGGTACTCATATGATAAACGTGTGGTGAATGAATGAATAAGCATCATGAATAGAAAAAAGCTTAGTAAGAGTAATATTTTCCTCTTAAATTTCTTACTCTTGATGGAGATTTGTTAACTCTCCTGAACTGGGCTGACGTATCAAGGCAAATGGTAACAAGTAGGACAGCCAGGCAGTTGGCAGGTCTAGGGGAAAGATAGGGAATGACAAATCTTCTCCCACATCTGGGAGGGTCCCATGTCACTAGCATGTTCACTCCTCTCCATTAGGCTGGGGGTGTGGTTGCTGTTCTTAGTTTATGGAGCAAGCACTCTGTGCTAGCTAGGCTCTGTGCTGGGCGTTTGACATAGATCTTCTCATGTAATCCTCACTATGACACCTACGAGCTACCAGTATCCTCATTTTCAGAACTGAAAGCTTAGACTAAGTAGCCTTAATCAGAGACAATACATGATAGGTGACAGAGATGGGATTTAAACTTGGCTCTGGCTGACTCCAAATGCCTGCTTTTGTAATCACCAGTAAGGATGCTTCTGATCATACTCAATAGCAGACCGAGAAGGAGCTTTCTCTCTAGTGCAACTGTGATGGACGGTTTGGACTGCAGTTAGAAATATCTTGTGAGAACCACGGAATACTCATCAACCATGCAAAGATGCTCCCAAACCACATGTTTGAGGTCAGCGGTGAGACGTCAGGGTATCAGGTCTGCACCGGAAAGCACGCAGCATAACGTGGGGAAAGAGCATGGGCCTTGGAGCCAGGTGAACTTGTAATCAATTCCCAGACCTGCCACTTCAAAATTTGTCAACCTTGGGAAAGTCACTTCACTGAGAGTTTCCAAAGCTCTTAAAAGGTGACAGTCATGCCTTTCTTGCAGGGTTAGTGTTAGTACTGGAGAAAATCAGCGAACATCACATGGTAGGTGGTAAATTGCAGGTAACTATTACTATTAACACTAATTATAAAAATTTGTTGGCCATTGAACCTAAACAAAAGAAGTGTACAGTGGTCTATGTAGAGGGATGAAGTAGACCTAATTGAATACATGAGTTAACAGGTTAGTAGCACAGAGGATCTCAGGGGACATGACCCCCCTCCTTCCCCGCCTCCCCTGCTGCTGGATGAGGGTGGAGAGGCTCCAGGGGAGAGTGCACAGTCTCCCCCACCCATATTTTGTGACACGGTTGATCCATAGGACTCTGACTGGTGCTCAAGAAAACTTTTGCAGGGTAGCTGGAGGAATCCTGCTCCGGCTCTGGGGTGTAGTCTGCCTTTAGATATTTATCCATTTTGGTCCATTCTCTTGTGTGTCCTGAAGGTACGTATCCCCTTATGTGCTAGCATTTTTTAAGGAGAGAGTTTTCTCTTTGAATAAGTGGTTTCTCTTTGAACAAGGATTTTTCATTCCTGAGGGGAGCCCATACACATTTATTAATATGGATAGACTTGTGCAAAAAAGAGAGCAGAAACGGTAAACTTTAAGAGCTAACATTTATTTAGCACTTACTCTGTGCCAGGCATGGTTCTAAATGCTTTACGTGTATCGGTGTTTTAATCACTTAATCCTCACAATAACACTATTAAGTAGATACTATTGTTATCTCATGTTACAGTTGAAGAAACAGGCACTGAGTATTTAGGTGTGTTGCCCACAGTTACAGTCCTTGTAAATGGAATTTAAACCCTGGCAGCTCAGCTCCAAAGACCTTGCATAGTTGGAGGTAATAATTGGTATTTACAGCCCCATGGGCTGCATATCATGGTGCTAGAGTTGTGTACAGAGCAAAATGGCAGCTAGCAAAAGAGTCCCTCGACCTCAGTAACCCAACGGCTTTGCAATCTAGACTAGATTAGACATGTGCTGCTTCTCAGGATTGTGTCACCAGCATCTAATTTTAGAGCAGTTAGGTAGCAGCAGGGATTCTAACCCGTATTTACTGAAATCAAATTGCATGTCTGCTCATTTTGTTATCTTGGAAATATACCTTGCTTTAATGATATGCTAAGTGGATACAATGTCACAGCAAGATCATGGAGTCTACTTTCTTTGTTAGCGTATACGTAGGCTGGCGTTTGTGATGTTATTTTTATGTGAAGACGTGTTTTGGTTCTCTGATTTATGCATATTCCAACTTCTTTTATGCTCTCTATTTTTCCTTTCACAAATTAGCCTTGTTTGTTACCTAAAGTGTATTTGGGGCTTAAATGGATATGGTAGACTAAGACATTCCAGACCTTATGAGGTCTGAAATATTCTAATACTTTCCAGTTAGAGAGAAAGCAACAAGTAGCAAGGTAATAAGAAGCACTTGGGAGAACACACTACTACTAAATTTCATTTTATTCTCATTTATAGCATAGACCTAGAAATCTGTAATGTGGAAATCCTTTCTGCACCACAGAAAATGGTTGGGTCCTGGATTTCTATTTTTCTTTTTAAGACTTTCATTAAAATATAGCTAACGTGCAATATTATATTGCTTTCAGGAGTACACCATAGTTACTCAACATTTATATACCTAAAGAAGTGATTACCATGATAAGTCCAGCAACCATCTGACACCGTACCTGTCACAGTATTATTGACTATATTCCCTATGCTGTACATTACATCCCCAAGACTTATTTGTTTGATACCTGGAAATTTGGACCACTTATTACCCTTCACCTTACCCCCCTTTATAATTTTTCAATTACAGTTGACATTCCATATTATATATTAATTTCAGCTGTGCAAGCTTAGTGGTTAGATATTTATATAATTTAAGAAGTGATCCCCCTGACTAGTCTAGTACCCACCTGGCACTATACATAGTTATTACCATATCATTGACTATATTCCCTGTGCTTCACATTACATCCCCATGACTACTTTGTAACCAGCAATTTATACATCTTAATCCCGTCACCTTTTTCACGCTTCTTCCCAAACCCTCCCATTTACCACCCCAACAAATCTAGTACTCATCTGACAAAATGCACAGTTAATACTATTGACTGTGTTCCTTATGCTATACCCTACATCCCCATGACTACTTTGTAACAACCAATTTGTACTTAATCACTTCCCCTTTCTCACCTTTCCTGCCCCCCCAATCTGGCAACCATCAAAATGTTCTCTGTATCTATGAGTTTGTTTCTGTTTTGTTTGTTTGTTTGTTTTGTTCTTTAGATTCCACTTGTAAGTGAAATCACATTGCATCTGTCTCTTGCTGTCTGACACTCCACTCAGCACAGTACCTTCCAGGTCCATCCATGCTGCTGCAGATGGCAAGAACACACTTCCTTCCACGGCCAAGCAATATTCCATTGTGTATATGTACCACCTGCTCTATCCATTCATCCATTGATAGACACCCAGGCTGCCTCCACATCGTGGCCATTGTAAACAATGCTACAGTGAACATATGAATGCACATGTCCCCTCCAAATAGCGTATTGGGTTTCTTCAGAAATATACCCAGAAATAGGATAACTAGGTCTTTCTTTGTTATAGCCTTTCTTTTAAAGTCTATTTTGTCAGGTATAAGTATTGCTACCTAGCTTTTTTTTGTTTGCTTCCATTTTCATGAAATATCTTTTTCCATCCCTTTACTTTCAGTCTCTGTGTGTCTTTTGATCTGAAATGAATCTCTTGTAGGCAGCATAGGTCTTGTTTTCTTATTCAGCCACCCCATGTTTTGATTGGAACGTTTAACCCATTTACAGTTAAAGTAATTGATAAATATATAGTTATTGCCATTTTATTATTCATATTTATGTGTGTTTTGTTTTGTTTTGTCTTAAAGAATTCCTTCGGCATTCCTTGTAATACTGGTTTGGTGGTGATGAATTCCTTTAGCGTTTCTTTGTCTGGGAAGCTCTTTATCCGTCCTTTGATTCTAAATGACAGCTTTGCCGGGTACAGTAATCTTGGTTGTAGTTCCTTGCTTTTCATCACTTTCAATATGTCCTGCCAATCCCTTCTGGCCTGCAAAGTTTCTGTTGAGAAATCACCTGACAGTCTTAGGGGAGCTCCCTTGTAGGTAACTATAATTGCTTTTCCCTTGCTGCTTTTAAGATTCTCTCTTTGTCTTTAAACTTTGCCATTTTAATTTTGATGTGTCTTGGTGCAGGCTTCTTTAGGTTCATCTTGTTTATAACTCTGTTTCCTGGGCTTATAGGTATATTTCCTTTGCTAGGTTAGGGAATTTTTTTGTCATAATTTCTTCAAATATGTTTTCAATTCCTTGCTCTCTCACTTCTCCTTCTGGTACTCCTATGATGTGAATGTTGGTATGCTTGATGTTGTCCCAGAGGCCCCTTAAACTGTCCTCATTTTTGGGGGATTCTTTATTTTTCTTGCTTTTCTGATTGGTTGTTTTCTGCTACCTTATCTTTTAAGTTGCAATTCGACCCTCTCCTTCATCTAATCTACCATTGATTCCCTGTAATGTATTCTTCATTTCAGTTATTCTTTATTTCTGACTTTTTAAAAACTGTTTTCTGTGTCCATTTTTATGTTTCCTATCTTTTTGTTGATGTTCTCCCTGAGATCATTGAGCATCCTTATAACCAGTGTTTGGAACTCTGCATCTGGTAGATGCTTGTCTCCATTTTGTTTAGTTCTTTTTCTGGAGCTTTGTTTTGTTCTATTATTTGGGACATATTTCTTTGTCTCCCCATTTTGACTACCTCCCTGTTTCTATGTATTAAGTAGAGCTGCTTTGCCTCCTGGTCTTTGTAGAGTGGCCTTATGCAGTAGGTGCCCTGTGGGGCCCAGTGGCCCAGTCTCCCTGGTTACCTGAGCCAGGCTTTCCAGGTGTGACCATTGTGTGGATTGTATATGCCCTCCTGTTCTAGTTGCTGTTTGCATGTCAATGGGAGAGATTGTCCCTCAGGCTGATTGGTTGTGAGGACTGGTCATGACCACAGTGGAGGAGCTGCTGTGGAGAAGCTGCTGTGCTGGGGCTGACCCTGTGGGGCACGATCCACTTTAGCAGGACTTTAGTGCCTGCCTAGTCTGCTCTTTAGTTGTGTTGTCTTTGGAGGCAGCTGGGTGATGCTCTGGCTGGCTCCAAAGTTGGCACTGGGTGTGCCAGCCCCGGGGCTTTCTGGGAGGGGGACTGCCACAGGCCAAGTTCAGCCACAGTCTGTGCCCTGCCTGGGGTCACCTGGCATGCGCTGGCAAGCAAGCAGTCTGCCAATGGCAGACTGCACTTGAAGGTGCCTCGAGAGGCCCAGGCATGGGTGGTGACTGGCTGTCGCTAGTGCCAGGCTTGGCGCTGCTCAGCAAGAGACACAGGACTTGCTGAAGCCAGATGCTGCTTGTTTAGGTTTGTGAACCTTTGAGAGATTTTAGGAAAGTCTGCAGAATGAGTCAAGATAGGCCATTTGTATGGAAAAGCCATCAAGTTGTGTGGGGCAGCGTTTCAGGGAATCACCTGGATTTCTATTCTTGATTGCAGAGGCTGTTGGCCTTATCATTTCTACCAAACGATCGGTGACTCATGGTCCAGACGACACAATACCATACTCTGTTATATACTGGGGATGCCAAAATAAAAAATGTGTACACATGACTTGTATTCATTTTTTGTTATCTGTATATATTGAGTATTATGATTTTAATACCGTGGTTTTTTTTCCTTTCTTAAAATGTGTATACATTTTTTTTTATACCATCTGTAGTTGTCATCAGTAACACATCCAGGGAACTACATGAGTTTAGAGAACATCATATTTTATTAGACAAATCTGAGTCCATGGAGCTTTATTCATTTGGGTTCCACAACTTTGCATTTAAGATCAGTGCCTGGCTTTCCCACTGGGGAGAAGGCCTTGTTAATTGTATAGATGAGTCCAGGCCGAGGCAAAACGGTGATTTTGGTGAACTTTTTAGTGTTGAATGTTTCCAACCAGCATTTCCTTTTCTTGTCAGGATGATGCCATGACTCTCCCTGGTAAATCATACTTATGCCTCCAGCTTTCTTCTCCCATTAAATTTGGGGCTTATGAAATAATTTGATAAAATCACTTGCAGTAACAGGTAATTGACTGATAAGGTTTAATTTTTTTTTCACTGTATTCTGGGACATTTGTATTTCAATGGTACTTCAGTCTTCATCCAAAGGGCGTAAATGTATTCTAGAAGTAAGGAACTGGTCAAGCAAGTATATTTTTGAAATCAAACATTTCTTTCTGGTGCCCATAAGCACCTAACTGGCCACTTTTACTGCATCCTTGAAGGGTTTACCTATTAAATGTTCACTTGTTGAGATAAATAAACTGTGTACCAAGGCTCTTTTTTAAGTTTCTTAAAGGCAAATAATAAGAGTAATTGTCAATGATTCTTAACCACAGAGTGTCAGTACAGTCTGATAATGCATGTACTTATAAAAACTAGCAAAAGTTATTTTTCATGTAAACTTAATATGAAAATAAGCATTTGCATAGTTTGAATTTTGCACTACTGTAGAGTACAAAATAAAGCTACAAGGGGGCATATAGATCAGTGTTTCCAAAGTGTGGTCTCTTTACCAGCAGCAGCAGCCTCACCTGGGGACTTGTTAGAAATGCATACCCTTGGGCTCCACCTGAGAACCGCCACATCAGAAACTCCAGGAGTGAGCCCAACAGTCCGTGTTTTAACAAGCTCTCCGCGTAATTTCAATGCACCCTCAAGTTTGAGAACCTGGGTTGTAGATGATTATGCTGGAGCTCATCCTAATTCACAGATGAGTAAACTGAGGCTCAAGAATAAGAGACTGAGCGCCTGATTTAGTAATGTTCTTTTTACCGTCCTGAGTTAAGTCCCTCTGGCTAATCAGTCTGAATGTAGGAGGTTTGCTGCAGCATCTTTGATTGACAAGATGGTCAGATCACTCCCTGATTGTGTGGCTTTACCCTTGTAAGGCCAGGAGGTAAAACTTGAACAACTTCAGTCTCTTGAAGCCTCTCAGGGATCAGGTTGCTCCATATTCATTCTCTTTAAAAAGATCAGCGTTCATTTTCCTTTAAAGTTGGGGTTAGTCTGCCTGAGTTGCATACAAATAAGATGAATTAATTCATTACCAAAAGCTAGATTAAGTTTTGCAGCTGTTCCGCCTGGGGATCTCATAGAGAGAGGGGCCAGCTGAAAATCCTTTACTGATCAAGGCAGTCTGAAAATGCAACCTTACATGGTAAGCAGCATTCAGAAATACTGAAATGAAGTAAAAAATTAAAATGCCTTTTGCCTACACACATGGGGAATGGGGAAATCCCAGGGTGCCACGAAACATATTTCAGACCTGTGGAATGTAGATGCTGTCTTTTTAGCTGGCTCACCTCAAGGGGAATGCAACTCGTGGATACAGGAATGAGAATTCACATTCCAGATTTCAAAGGGGCTGTATCAATTTTAGGACAAATACTAATGTTTGCCACTATCACGACTTCATTTATCTATTTATCTTTGAATCACAACTTCTAAACTAGGCAGCATCCAGGAACTGATTTCTTCTTATATGGTATCCTCAGTATAGGAACGTTGAAATGTACATTCATCCACCATTTCCTTTATGAATGTAGTCATTTATCCTGACAATATTTAAAACTATCTACTATGTGCCAGGACTATTCTGGAATTGTTTTTTCTCTTGTTTCTTGACTTTTATTCTCAGCTGAATGAGTGATTTTTATCTTCTATTTTTCCCTCTTTCAATTTCGAAGTTACATGTGCTGTTTCTTTTAATGATTACCCTAGAAATTTTACCAAATATACTTAAATTATTGAAATCTAAAATAAACCAAAGCCTGGACCCTCCTCCCAATAATATAAGTTATTTTCAAAGTTTAATTCCATTTATCTCCCTCTTGACTTCTGTTATTGTGTTGTATTTTTTAAAGTCTACTTAAAAGCAACAATTGACATTATTATTGCCATTTTATACAATCAATGTTGATTAATATTAGCTCATTTTATTCTATCCTGCATCTCAGACTTTATATCTAGAATTACTTCTGTCTGAAGTGCCTCCTTTAGATTATCTTTTAATGAGGTTATGCTAGTGATGAGTTCTCTTAGGTCTATAAATGTCTTTATTTTTATTCCACTCTTGAAAGATGTTTCACATGACACAGACTTTCAGATTGTCAGTCATGTTCTTTTAGTATTTTGAAGATTTCATTCTACTATTATCAAGACTCCACTGATGTGTTGAGAAGTCAGCTGTCTTACTTATTCCTTTGCATATGACCTGACGTTTTGTTCCTGGCTTATTTTAAAAATTTTCTCCTGTGGATTTTTCAGCAATTTTACTATAATGTGTTTAGTTTGAAAATTTTAAAACATTGATCTTATTTGGGATGCACTAGATTTCTTGAATCTCTGGATTGCTATCTCCGATTAGTCCTTGAAAATTTTCAAATATCTTTTCAAATATTGCCCTGACCTATTTTTGTTCCTTCTCTAATTTTACTTCTCCAGTATTTATACATTGTCGTTATATTTTCCCATCCCTTATCCTCTCTTTTATATTTTCTGCCTATTTGTTCCTCTTCATGCTGCATGCAGGATTATTTGTCCTGTCTTATTTTCCTAGTACATAGTAGGCATTCAGTAAATCTTTGTTGAATGAAATGAAATATTGAACTAAAATTTTTTTTCTTATTACATGAAAATAGTTTTCTGTAAGACATGCAATTTTAAAAATCTAATAAGATACAATCCTTTTAATTTTCTGTTGTAAAAATTGAAGCTTGTAGGTTCAATGACTTGGTTAAGGCTATAGAACTAGGAAGTGGCATATCTGGCCCTAGAATTCAGATCTGACTCTAAATCTGTTGTCCTTTCCAATTCACCACATAATTTTTCATTCCAATACAAAATATTACAATATAGGTATTGACAATAAATTCTCTACAATTGTCCCTTAGGAGAGGATACATTATTATTTTTAAAGCAATCTATTTTCTTTATTAATGAGACAGGTTAGTTAGCATGTTGTTAGGTAGACAGGAAGGTTCCTGGTGGAATAAACAAAAGACAGCCATATCCTGAAAATTCCAGGTTCTGGAATGGCTCATGCACTCCAAGACAAAAATGTAAGCGTGCCTTGAAGTTAATAAATTACCTTGTAAATCCCTTTTGGCCCGACAAACAGATCTGATAGATATCAGAACAGATCTGATAGATAGGAATGGGTTCGTTACTCCCTTTAGGGTGAGAAACAGAGCAAACCATATAGATGAATTCCATTAGAAGGTACCAGCTCCCTTCTTCAAGCAGACAAGGGAAGATATACAAGTAAGAGCTTTTGCCTCAGTCCCGGGGCGTCCCACTTGGGAACCCCCTCCTGCTCGGAGCTGTAAGGCTTTGCTTTTAATAAACTGTCCTCTTTTGAACCTCCTCCTCTCTCTCCGGGTCATGCTTCCATTCTTCAGTTTCATGAGACACGATCCTGTCACTCACAGAAATTTCCTTTATCATTATTGACCAATGAGAAATAAGAAAATTGGAAGTGAGGGTGGTTTAAGAACTAATGAAGGAAGGCTTTGATAGCTTCTGTTAAGATAATGACTTGTAGTGGAGAGCCCTCAGGTAGAGAAGCCTCTTCTCATTCATTGGTTTGGCAAAAGCCACCCATAAGTGTAAGAGGTAAAAATATTTGATTTACAATGAAGTCTTGTCTATAGTACAGTGATGGAGAATGTTTAGAGAATGATAAGGACGTACACTAATGCCTGAATAATTAGTCCTAAGATATGGCCCCCTTCTCGCAAGTCTATGAACAGTTTTCTGCTGAAAATAGACTCTTCTGTATGAGTGAGAACAAAACAAATTAGTCAAACAAGATCCATGATTGCAATCTGTGGGGAAGCATAAGTGTTGGGGGCAAGTAGAAATGCAAAGAAAACACATGACAAACCCAAACACTAGCAACAAAAAGTGTATGTGTGGGGGGTAGGGGGAAATGGAAGAAAAAATCTTATCAGTTATTTTTAAAAGATACAAAATAGTACTTGTATGTGGATAAGTCCATATAATAGCCTAGAAGTCTTTTATGAACATTTGGACTAAATTACTCAAGTGTCCCAGAGTATAGTTTTGAGATGTCATATTGTATATCCTTTTGCTGTGGCTATTTGAATACATTTTTGACAATAATGTTTACTCATGTACTTGCTCAGTTCTCAATTGAGTTAGTTCCCAGTACAAAATTATGGAATGATAAAACAAAACAAAACAAAGCAAAACAAAACTCCATGCACTCACCCTCACATCCCTGGCTTTGTAGCAGTAATCACTAGCATATACCTGCTTAGTTCCTCCCAATTGCCTACTGTACAGTAGTACTTTGCTTCACAAACACGATACATAGCTATATGATGATAAAAAAAAGGAAAAAATACTTTCATGTTCATCTCTCCTCCTAGCTTTGAAACAGTAATCACGTCCATAATTTTTATCCTTCCTCCCTGTCAAGACAAACTCACTCTTCCAAGCCTCAGTGTAACATGGCTCTATGTGTGTGGCTCTCCAGAGAGGAGGGACAGCCTTCACTTGTAGACCAAAGAAGAATGACTAATGGCAGGCGAGTCGAAGCAGGGGAGAAGCATCCAAGCCTAAACCACAAACAACAGATATCATGGCTGTGTGCTTCCTGCCTTTATCCTCCAAGGGACAAAACAGAGGATTCAGACCAATATATTCCCCCTTTCCTTTCATCCCAATAAAGAATGTCATCCTATCACAAAATGATAAGATCTGACATGTTCTCTGAAGACCATCTCTTTTCAGGCAGCCGTCTGCATTAAAGCCATCTGTCAGTTTCTCTTGCTTATTAGTCATGTCCCTGAAAAACCAACTGTAGTATCTACTAATCCTTAAAAGCTGTGAAATATTATTGATCAGGAATGGGAAAGGAGGACACTTAATTGCACATAGTTGCCATCCTTACAATACAAAATGAAGCCCTGAAAATCTGTTTAATTTTTATCAGTATGGAAAACCAAACAAGAATATTCATCCTCAATGTGTATTTTTTCCTGTCTCTCTCCCTTTTGTTTCAGTTAGTTGGCTGAAATTTAATCTTTCTTGTGGCCTTAAATGGTTTAGGGTGAAATTTTTTGTCCTGATTTTTTTTTTCTTGCTTGTTATTATTGGTGGGTGTAGAGGTGATTATTCACCCAAACCATTCAATACTATTTTTTTACAAATTTAAAGTTTAATCTAGGAGGAGTTTTGCAATTAGCAGCATAGAAAGAGATTGACTCATTTGTCAGACATCCTACCATCTAGCTGCATTCTTATAGTTACTAGCCCTGAATTTTTGGTCTTTTATTTGACATGATTTACTTTTTTATGCATGTAAGGCTAATAATATCTTTCCAAAACAACTAAGGTTGCTTAAAAGGATAAAATAAGCTAACATATTTACTAATTCAGTCATTCAGTTATTTACCCACCCATCTCTCTATCTATTCAACCAATAATTTAACCTTTCAAAAGATAGTTATTAATAGCACATGCCAGGAACAGGGGATAAAGCAGCAAATAAAACAGAAAACATGTCTGCCTTCATGAAGCTTAAATTCTAGTGGGGGAAAATAAATAGGTTAGAAATAATTCAAATATATATTATGACAGGTGACCGTAAGTGTTACAGAGAAAAATTAAGTAGGGAGGGGACTGAGAAGTTGTGATTTTAAATTCATGAGGCAAGAAAGGCTTCACAAAGAAGGAGGTATCTGAGCAGACCTAAAAGAAGTGAGGGAATGAGCCATGCTCCCCAATATCTGAAGAGCAAACTGTTTCAACCAAGCAGACAGTAGGTGTATATGTTCCTGAGGCAGGAATATGCCTGCTGTGTTAAAAGCCAGGAAACCAGTGTGAGTGGAGTGTCTTGAGAAAGAGCAGAATAGTGGAAGATAAGGTCACTTTTCTTGAGAATAATTGTTAAGACAATTTAAAATCAATGTCGTAGACTAAATGAATACCTATAAGAATTAAAGTAATTGTGCTGGGATGCTTTCTTTTTTCAGCATTTTATTATTTAAAAATATACAGGAAAGAGCCATTGTCATAGTTTTATATTGGTTTGACATGGTGTGCTTAAATACTTGATTTAAAAAAATGTGTGTGTGTGTGTGTGTGTGTGTGTGTGTGTGTGTATTTATTTATTGAAGATCCCTGCCTTTCCATTGGATGGCACTTGGCAGCAGCATTCACCTGTAGTTTTTTATCACAACGGTGTACACCTTCAACATGTGCTCGACACTTTATATCTGTTACCTTGTTTAGTATTTATGAGAGCCTTTTAAAGTAAATGTATAAATTACATATACTTCACCTAGCTTAAATAAAAAAGAAAACTTACTGGCTCCCATACTGACTAGGTCCAAGATTAGAACTTTTTAAGAGGGACTTGATTGAGTGCTTAGGTGAGGTCATCAGTATCCCTTTCTTGTGTTGCATAAACTCCTATTACATAGGAAACTGGGTGAGTGCTGCTCCCTGGGGTTGTATAGCTGCTCCTGCTCTTTTTTCTTACACTTCCCTTATTCTTAGCTTAGCTGGTGGACCCTGGAATTGAGACTAATATCGTACTAGCACCCATGAAAGAGAAAGTCTATTTCCATGATAGTACAAGTATAAGTGCTAGAATTGGTCTGAGTAATTCTGTGCAATTGTAAAAATAGTTAAAGATTATGGTTCTTTGGAGTCAGACCATGCTATCATTAAATCCTAGCTCTGCTGTTTACTGGCTGTGTGACCTTAGGTATGCCCTTGACTTGTCTGAACTTCAGAGATGGCCAGTACCTTCCTACTAAAATTTGGTGCCAGGAGTTTGTAATCAGAAAATGGAAGTTATACCTGATTTGTTTACTATATAGTTTTTAGAGATTCTAGAAGCCAATATTTTGGCTCAGGAACTGCAGTATACTTAAGTCAGGAATTTTAGTGCCTTAACTTTTCTGCATAACTCGGATGGGTTCTTTTTTTTTTTCATCCATAAGTTGCCTTTGAGATCTTTTTTTAGTAGTAGTCAGAAGACATCTTATTGAAAAGGAAAGGTTATGATCACCCAATTATTGCATGAGAGACGTCCTTCAAATGTTTTCTTTCCAAGTAGAAAGAAGCTTTTACTAATTCATTCTAAACTTTTCTCCTTTCATCAAAATCCTGAAATTTATGCATAATTAGAGCTCTGACGAATTGTTCTAACATTGAGTTCCATCATGCATAAGTTTTATTTTAAAGGATCACTGTCTTTCTTTTTCCCATACATTTTTATTTCCTAAAGGGTACTTAAATAGTAACTATGCATTAAATGCTGGACTTCTATTTGTTATATGTGAAATTATACACATGAAGAGATAGTAACTATCTCCTTCCCCTCTAACCTCTCTAATCTTCCCCTCCTGCCCATAGACATTTTCACCTGTTCTAACATGACCTGGATGGCTTTGATGCTCACTGTCTGTCTGGAGAGTACTATAATGTGTGGTGATACTCCTTTTGGTATGGCTGTCACAAATAGATAGTTAGCACAAAAATACATCCTCTTGGAATTCACTTCTGGAAAATTAGAGGTCATTTAGAATTTGTCATCTTAGATTACGTTTGAACTGAGCTTGGGTTATATGAACACACACTTATCAACAAGGCTGAAATATCCTAAACATGCTGTGAAATGGAAAACTTGCAGAATATTTATGTAGTTCAGAGGTTAAGGCACAGTTTCTGCCCTCTAAGGCATCCTAGTGCGTAAAACCCACCAGGGAATCCAGTCGTATGTGCTTGGGAGATTATGTTTCATTGTCAGAACGTTCATCGTTCTGGAGATACAATAATAATAAAAAGCGGATCTCTTTAGGCATCCTCCCTCCCTTCTGGTAGGCTTCTACATCACTTCCCAGGTCTCACAACCTTCAAACCATGCACATCTCACTGTGGGAAACACAAGCAGCTTCTTGTTAGAAACATCAGGTGCTTAAGGCTTAGAGGAGACATGAAAACTGTCTCCAAATATTTGACGAGCTATCAGGTGGAGAGGGCCCCCAGGGACTGAACTGGAAGTAGAACTAGTGGGTGGCAGATTTCATAGGGGGGCCATGTTTGGACTCAACAAAAAGCTTCCTAAGAATTGTAGCTGTTCAACAAAAGAACAAGTTTCTCTGAGGTGTTCAAGCAAGGGCTGTATGATAATATTCAGATTAAAGAGTAGGGGCAAGAGGTTTAACCTCATGCCCCAATTCCTAAGGTTTATGGGCTCTCAGAACGTCCTAAAAGAAAGGAGCCAAAACAGTTTCTTGGTTTAAAATGACATACTGACATTCTGAATTTTGAAGAAACTTGTTTATCCTGCCCTAGTATCAGAACCTACACTTTTTTCCCCCAAAAAAGTAGAGTAATAAATAGTCTAAAGGGCGTGGGGGATATGCAGAAAGGAAATATAAATGAGCAAAGTGGGCTAGGTGCACACTATGGCAAAATACAGCCAAATACTGTTTAAAAAGGCACACACTTACTGCTTCCTTTTGCCATGTGGAATTGAGACCTAATGGTGCCAAATCTGCGGAATTTTCAAGGAGAGCAGAAAATTGATTATTTTTATATGTGGAAGATCTGATTTTTTAAATGTTGGCAACTGAAAACATTTAAAACACAGTGCAGGATTGAAGGTGGGGAGTTCAAATAAAACTTGTCTGTAAATAAAATTTGGTCCTTAGGCCACATTTCTGTGACATTTGCAACAAGCAAAGATAATAAAATGAGTAAATAACCTTGGTCACAGACGAGGGCACAGGTGAGAATTCATGATTTCTGAGTCATGTATCACTAACGGTGTCATCATTTGTGCCATGTAGTATTTTGATCCTGGGACTTGGGTTTACTAATTATATTAGCCGTTCTCACAGCAGTAGGGATGTCTTAGAGGTGATATGGCAGTGTAAACATATTCTAGGTGTTCATAACCAGTCAGGGCTCTTCTGTATACCATCATCAACAAGGTACCACATTGGAGGTACGATAAGGCAGTGGAGTCAGGGACCTGAGGTAATATTCCTATGTCCTTACTCATCAGCAGATGACCTTGAGGAGGTCACTTAACTACCTGAGTCCTAAGTTCTGGTTCTGCAAATGGGAAAACTGATACCTACCTCATAAGATAGTTGTGGAAGGAGGTATATGAAGCACCTAGCAGAGGACTGGGCACAAAGCTAGAATTCAAGGAAAATTGTTCTCTAAGATCTTCCCTCTCACTCGTTTAAGATGATTTTCTATTGAAAATTATTTAAGTAATTGTCTGAGTTTACTCAGGGCAAATAATTTAAAAAGTGGTTAAAAAATCAAGCAACAACATAACCAATTAACTGCTGTGATGGTTAATTTTATGTGTCCTCTTGGCTGGGCCACGTTGCCCATATTTGGTCAAACATTATTCCGATGTTTTTGTGATGTTGTTTTTTAGATAAGATTAACATTTAAATCTGTAGACTTGAATAAAGCAGACTACTTCTCTCTCTCTTTTTGTCTTTACACACACACACACACACACACACACACCCTGTTGGTTACTAATACAGCCAATAACCCTCAGTCCACAGTAAAAGATGTACAAAAGGGTAATTAATTTATGTAAAAAGTGGCAACAAGTTGTGCAGAGGCTTTTGTTTGTGATATTTTGTGTGTCATGAGCTCTGTACCCCTCAGGGTCTATGGTCCTAAAAGCAGGGCCAGGCTTGTCCAGTGCCAAGTGCTTTGTTAGCAAGCCCACTGAAAATCACAGGTATGTGCCCGTCCAACAGGAAACACACAGGACGGGGTTGTTGCCAATTGGATTACTCATCTTTCAAATTCTCCTCCCAACTTCTGGGGAAGAAGCAAAGATCCCGTTACCATCTGCTTTTAATACTTTATATCCTGTTATTTCATGAAATGGTCTTAATGTTACAGGGAA
This sequence comes from Rhinolophus sinicus, assembly GCF_036562045.2. Taxonomy (NCBI): domain Eukaryota; kingdom Metazoa; phylum Chordata; class Mammalia; order Chiroptera; family Rhinolophidae; genus Rhinolophus; species Rhinolophus sinicus. The sequence continues at coordinate 125,588,760 of NC_133753.1, read as the reverse complement.
AGTTTTCACAGAGTTTGGCTGATTGGGATTACACTGGCTCACAGAGGTCTCCATGTGAAGGTGTGGGAGAGAGAAATCTTATTACTGCAGAAATTTCATTTGGGGTCTTTTGGGGCCCACATTGTCATGCTTTGTATTTAACAGCCCTGTGCCACTTCTCTCAGTTATTGAGCATCTTTTACTGACCTTCTTCTATCTCTGTGTCTAGAGATAATGTTCAAACTTGCATGCCTCCTCCTGCTAGTCCAGGATGTGTGAGCCAGTGCTCTGCTGAACTTCTACCTCGAGTGATCAGAATCCAGGATGCTCATGTGGCTGCCACTGAGAACACGTAGCTTCATGGGAGACTTTGGTGAATTTTTATTCTGTGCAATTGATTCCTTTTCAACACAGTCTGTACAGATCCTTGAGGGTTATTTAAAATAAACTCTTTTCTTTCTGAACTGCTCACCTTTGAAATTAAGATCGCAAAATCTATTTAATGCATTAAACGAATGATCTCAGGAATGGCAGTGATGCTAGTGGCATATGGTTTATTCTGATGGTATTCGAAGTAAAAATCAGCACAGGCATACAGTTGTCCAGAAATTACCCCATTTATAAGCTGCTGTGACATCACAGTAAGAAAAAGAGAGCAAATTCATGCTCATCACTAAATACATCGCATTTGTTCTACACCCACACATAGAAGGCATGGCCGGCTGCCATTTTGCTACGTGTCACCTAAAACAGGTGTGAATAGTAACACAGAGCATTGTTCCCACAGTGAAAGGGACTGCAGTGATCAATATTTATTCGGCAATTTATGGAGAATTGAATGTCTGTTGTTTGGGAGCTGGGCAGAGATTAAGTTAGAGGTGAGAAGACAATGTAAATACTTTCCTTTCATAAAATTAGAGCCTTTATAAAGAAGGTAGATGTATATAAATCCTTCAAAATCAAACAAGAGAAAATAAAGCCTGACCAAGAGCTTTTTAAAAATTAGAAAAAAAAAAGTAGAAATAAAATGTTGATACGGTCATCACTTGGTACATCTTCTTGGTTCTTTTAGTTGAGAAGGGTATGAATCTCAATATTTGAGCAACGACTGGTAAGCAGAATTCCAGAGACAGCCTGGGCTTCAGTTCTGAAAGTTGCTTAAAAATCTAGTGGGATTAGGGCTCCCTTAATATGACAGTGAAATATCTTTAGCTCCCAATAGGACACCTTCTGGGTTCCCTGAGCAGAGGACACCCTAATTGGGATTTAGACCTCTATTAACTGAAAAGACCTGGAAAACCACTCCCACTGAAAGTTTGACAGCACCCATTAACTCAAAGCCATGCTTAGTCACCATTTTTAGGTAAAAGTGTTATCAAATAGATTCTTTCTTCCTTGTGATGTTTCTTTCACACAAATTTCATCTCATATTTATAATTCATTGCTCCTTAATTTCCCCCCATTATGTCAAGATGTTTCAAATGTTTTCTCAGTTTTTTTTAATCTTCCATTTCTTCCATATTACCATGATATTTCTTTTACTTTAAATATTGCTCACTTGCCATTTTGGCATTAGTCTTGTAGATTATATGCACCAGAACCTTAATCCTTGGGGAACAATAATCTACATCTAAATGTCTTCTCATATGTTTTTATTTCTTTATAAGGCTGTAAAAGAAGTAAGAAAATAATCAAATCTGATACTGTCTTTTCTCTTCCCCCATCACAGTGCGGAGACTCATTTCCCATGTGTACGAGCCTGTTTCCTTCTTGGTTTTTCCCAAGCTCAGTGAATATCAAACACCATTCACCATGCCATCCAGATAGGATCACCCGAGACTGACAACTCTCCCTTATTTTCCAAGTCCCATGTATCCCTATGTAGTTTGTTTTATGCACTCCCCACATCTTTCATATCCAGCGCCAACCCTTCTGCCACTGCCCCAGTTGACAGATCCTCATACCCTTCCACCTGGATCATTTTAATTGCTAGGAAGAAATTGCTAGGAAGCTTCTGATCTCACCTCCTCCATTTATCCATTAAATATTTTTGAGATCCTACCTTACACTGTGTTGGATGCGCGTCATGTTGGACGAGACAGATACGATCAGTACCCTGATGGATTGATAGTTTAGAAGGGAAGACAAATGTGAATTGAATGATCATGAAAATACGTACGTACAGAATCTCAGCTGCCACAGTAATTTTCACAAAGGGAAATTTTCACAGTGCTTAGAATCCTTCAGAATTTTCCATTTCCTAAAAGCCCTAAGCTCAGTGGTGTATACCACGTCCTCCCACACTCAGGTCCCTAAGCATCTTTCCAGTCCTTTCGCTGGACACTACCATCTCCCCTCTCTGCCCCAACACCATAACAATTCACCAAGCAAGTCAGATCAGACCATAGCTGCTTGCTTTTGCCTATACTCTTTCTTCTGCTTGATTATTCTTTTTCCTTCCACCCCTCCTAGGCTAAAACTGATTCATTTTCCAGATTTGATTTAAATACCAGCTCTATTTCTCTTTAAAAAAGACATTTTTGCCCTCCTTGTATCCTTCTTTTCCCTCCACATGTGACACGATCCACCTTCATGTCACTCTGTGCCTTACAGATTTGAGTCTTCCCCTTGCACACTTCATTACCCTTACACATTAATAGGAACGTCTATATTAGCCACCAGATTAGAAATGCCTGGAGGTCACAGACCCTGTTTTATTCCTCATCTCTGAGTCCTCAGGGTCAACTCTCATGGGTGGTACATGGTGAAATAGTTAATTGCAAATGAACATGTGAATGAGTAAACATAGATTTACCAAGAAATACTGAGTGCTTGTTTAGCAACCATTCTAAATATTTTACATTTTCAGTCCTGTCAGCAACCTGAAAGGAAGGCACGATTATTTTTTCCCACTTACAGATAGATAATCACATTACAAAGAATTTGGTTAATTAGCCCAAGTTTACATAAGTGGTAAAGTATGATTGAGAGAATGAATGATTGAATGGATGAATTCACAAAATTTAAAATAACTATATGAAATGTACTTGCTCTTATTTTGTAACCATGGAGGAAATGAGTTGTAGATGGGACTGCTGTGATGCTAACTGACTAGAAATGTGGGCAAGGCCTTTGTTCTTAATTCTCCTGTGAGGAGATTGCAGCATCTCTCTCAGATTTGTGGTGAGGATGATATGAGATAGCTCATGTAAAGTGTTTAACACAGTGTCAGGCATATGGTAAGTACTAAAGAGGTGATGGCAATTGCTCTTTAATCACACTAGCAGTAATTTTTTCCTTTTTCTTAGTTTTCCAAATGTTACAGAAGGATTTTCAAAGAAGAGTAAGGAAATGACACAAATGTACTTAACACCTAGATTTAACATAAGTTAACAAAGTTCCAATCCCTTTTACAGATAAAGTCATAACATCTTAACATTCTGCAGTTACTGTTAAGGTATCTATCAATGACTTCCCAGAGGGAAGGACTATACTGTCGTTTGAGCTTATTCTTCCTATTCATTATTTTTCATAATTTTATTACCTATGTATTTATCTAAAAACAATGTATACAATTGCTTTGTATGCTATTGAAATTTACATAAAATTATTCTGTTCTATATACTTTTTTGCAACTTGCTTTTTCATTTCATATTACATTACTGAAATTTACCTATTTGGGCACATATATAACTGGTTCATTCATTCCATTGTGTGAATATACTACTAATTTATTCATTATGTAATCTATATTCATAAGTATATACTTCTTTTAAAAATGTTTTTGGCTGTTAAAAACAAAGCTCATTGCATAGGGAATAGAGTCAATGGAATTGTAATAGATATATATGATGTCAGAGGGGCAATAGATTGGGGGAGGGGGTTACCACTTTGTGAGGGGTGAAATGTCTAACTAGTGCACTATTTTGTACACCTGAAACTAATAAAAAAACAAACAAACAAAAACACCAAGCTCATTGAATATCCTAATGTATGTCTTAATGTGTATATGTGAAAAATTTCTCTTTATCCCTTCTCAACTAGGGTTTTAGGAGAGAATTAAGCCTGATTTCTCTAAAGCATCTATCATATGTAGTGTATTAACTCTCTCCTATGAATCTAGAGTGGAGCTAACTATGGACCCTGAGAGAATTGAGACAATAGTTACTCAAATTATTTTTTATAGGACTTATTTTTCTCACAGAATCCTGACTGAGAGGGGTTTTATACAGTAGGGGAAATATTAGGTTATAGAGTATATATTTGTTGAATCATGTGAAATTGCCAATATGTAATAACTTTGACCTATAAAAATAGCAATTTTATACAGCTCAACCTATACATCTTTAACTTTGAAAAAATGTGCTTATCTGATGTTTGAAAAAATGGTATTTTACTGTTTTAATTTGCATTTACTAGATTACAAGAAAGTCTGAGAATCTTTTTATATGCTTATTGACAATTTGGCTTTCCCTTTTTGTTCATTATATATATATATGTATGTATGTATTTGGCGCATTTTGCTAATGGAGTCCTTGTCTTTAAATATACATATATGTATGTGATAGTAAATATCTTTTATCTACCATTGGGCCTTTAAAAAATTTTGTATATGGTATCAACCTATGCAGAAGTTTACGTTTCACTATAGTCAAAATTGTTCATCTTTTCCTTAACAGGTTTTTCTTCTTTCTTTTTACTTAAGAATCCTTTTCCACTATGAGACCAAAAAATATTTTCCGTATTCCCTCTAAAGTTTTAAAATTTTGCTTTTTTACATTTAGAATCTTAAAATATTTAGACTTTAATTTTATGTGTGGGGTGAGGTAGGGATCTAATATAACTTTTCCCAATGACCCCATCTTTCCTTCTCAAACCCACTGATGATATAGAAAGAAAAGAATATCTAGCATACTCAGGGTTTTCTAGGATCAGCACAAAAGCCCACGTGTGGTTAGTGCCCTTGCAATACTTACTTGTTGACTATTAGGCTATCATTTCTGCCAGTATTCACTATTTTGATTAACAGTCATAGTTTCTTTATATATAGAAGAAAAATTCCCCATACTTTGTTGTTATTCTTCCTAATTATCATAAATCTTCTTTGCTTTTTATTCTATAAATTTTTTTAAATTCAAGTTGATTGGGGTGACAATTATTAGTAAAGTAACATAGATTTCAGGTGTACAATTCTGTAATATATCAGCCACATAATTTTTAAGATCAGTTTATCAAGTAAGTTTCACTAAAAATCTATTGGGATTTTTAGGAAAACAGTTTATTACTTGGATCAAAACTGAAAATTGAAATCATAAAATTTTGTGTGTTCAGTGATCACAAGTCTCTTTTAATCAATAGGTCTTCTCTCTTTTTGTTTCTCTTGAAATTTATTTATTTAAAAAAACAAGCAAATATGTGTGGACTGTTGAGTTTCTCACAACAACACAATCTGATAGTTCCTGATTGCATTTTCAATGCATCCTTTAATATGTTTCTTTGCCCTTGTAGTTCTTATAAATTGCTAGATTGATGAGATTTAGGCTTGATTTTTTTTCAGTTGTATGGCTCCATCATAGTATTATACACTTTAATCAAGAAACACAGAATGTATAGTTATATCTCTTGTGTAATGTTAGCAGCTTTGATGATTGTTGTATAGATTCACTAATTCAATAGAGGGTGAAAAATGGTGATATTCTAATTCTATTATTCTTTCTTCATTTACTAGCTGGAATATATCCATAAAGAAGAGATTTCTTTTATCAACTATTTGATTACTCTGAAATACAGTTTGTATAGAAGAGGCAAGATAAATTTTGATTTTTTCCTCTTTCATCAGTTTCCAAAACAATAGGTTAGTTATCTAGCATCATCAAAGGTGATCTTTAGTATCATTTTCAGCTCATTGCTGTAAATATATTTGGTATGTCTTAGTCCATTCCAATTTATTGGCATCCTTGATGTCTAAACTGTTCCATCTTGGAACAATTTATAATGGCTGGCTCCATAGGGCTGCTTCATTCGTGCATGGTCTATGCCGTTTCATAGGACCCCACACTCAGGAGGTCCCTGTGTTAGTTTCTTGTGGCTGCTGTAGCAGATTACTGCAAACCAGGTGTCTCAAAACAACAGAAATTTGCTTTCTCACAGTGTGGATGCCAGAAATCCAAAATCAAGGTGTTGGCATTACTACACTCCCTCCAGAAGCCCTAAAGGAGAACCCTCCCTTCCCTTCTCCATCTTTTGGTAGTTCCCAGTGTTTCTTGGCTTGTGACTGCATGACTCCAATGTTTGCATCTGTCTTCACAAAGCATACTTCTTTTCTCTCTGTGTGTCTCTTATAAGGACACTTGTCATTAGATATAGGGCCCATGAGGATAATCCAGAATGATCTCATCTCAAGATCCTGAATTACATTTGCAAAGGCACTTTTTCTAAATAAGACCACATTCACTGACTCGGGTTCAGGGTGTGGACATATCTTTGTTAAGAGTCACTATTCAACTCACTCTACGTCTCATGCTTGGTTTAAAGCTCTGCTGTTATGCTCTTTAAATTCTTTTTTTTTTTTTTTTTTTGACTTACCGCACATTTATTTCTCATAGTTCTGGAGGCTAGAAAGTCCAAGATCAAGGGACCACCAGATTTGAGGGACCAGTACCTGTTATCTGGTTCTCTTTATATTCTTAATTTTATCTTCTTTTAACTTGTGTTGTCTAAGTCCAATGAGAGAATGGAGCATGCACCTGAGCAGAGAAGATACGTGCAGCATATGAGCCCCTGGTTCGTGTGGCCCGTTTCTTACTGTGTTATCAATGCCGCGAGGGGAGAATTATAGTAGATGAGTGGGAGTTCAGTGGGACACAAAGCAAACACAAGGATTTTTTGTATTTGGACAAGAAGTTTCAGGTTCATCTTGGACTTTTCTGTCCCAGACTTAAAATCATACATTTCTCCAATAAGTGTTGGATCCTTTTAGTTGAAATTGGTATTTTGAGAAATTGGTATTTTGGTATTTTGAGAGCCTAATCTGCTATCGTTGGTTATCGTATCTAGATCCTTTCAGTAGAGCGTAATAGGAAATATGATTCATTTTTTCTTCTTTATTGAAGTAGGATATGAAGAGCAATACATACAGAATGTAAGCATACTGCTTGAGAAATTTTCACAACCGCTTGGATCAAGAAACAGTGTTACCATCACCCAGAAGCCCCCTCTTGTGCACTTTCACTTAACTTATCTCCCTGACGAAAGGCATTATACTGACTTTTAATACCAGAGATTAATTTTACCTGTTTTTGGACTTTATATAAATGTAACTATGCATTATTTTTGTGTCTAGCTGCTTTTGCTCAATTCTGGGTGTGTGAGATTTATCCATGTAATTGCTAGTAAAGTTTATTCATTTTTGTTGCTACTTCATATTTTACTCTGTGACAATACCAAAATGTCTGTCTATTCTCTCACTGATGAACACTGAGAATGTTTCCAGTCTTTGTCTAGTATAAGTACTGCTGCTGAGACTATTCTTGTATTTGTCTTTTAGTGAAATTGTGTGCAATTTCTGTTGCGGATATACTCAGGGGTGCAATTGTTGGGTATGTTGATGTTCAGCTTTACTAGATACTACCAATTGATTTCCAAAGGGATTCAAACACTTATGCTCCTACCCACAGGTACGAGAAGGCCAGCTGTTCCACATATTTGCCAATATTTAGTGCATATTTGCAAATGCCTGGTACATTTCAGCCATTCGAATGGGTGTGTAATGATATCACATTGTGGATAATAATTTAAACTTCCCTGATGATGAATAAAAAGGGTATTTTTTCATATGTTTATTAGCTATTTGGATATCTTTTTTATTGAAATTCTATCTTCTTATACCTTTTCTTTTTGGTTTGTGAAAGTAGTATATTCTTTCAAAAAATATTTTATTAAAAAATATAGTTAACATATAATACTAGTTTCAGGGGTACACCATAGTTATTCAACATTTAAATACCTAAACAAGTGATCACCATGATAAGTCCAGCAACCATCTGATATGGTACTATGCTATCACATTATTATTAACTATATTCCCTATGCTGTACATTACATCCTCATGAATGATTTGTTTTATACCTGGAAATTTGGACTTCTTATTCCCTTTTACCTTTCCCCCACTTTAAAAATTTTTTAATTACAGTTGATATTCCATATGATTTTATATTAATTTCAGGTGTATAGTATAGTGGTTAGACATTCATATAATTTAAGAAATGATTCCCCCTGACCAGTCTAGTACCCACCTGGCACTCTGCATAGTTATTAGCATATCATTGACTATATTCCTTGTGCTTTCTTTACATCCCCATGACTATTTTGTAACTATCAATTTGTACTTCTTAATCCCTTTACGTTTTTCACCCTTCCCCCAACTCCCTCCCATTTATCACCCAAACAAATCCAGTACCCATCTGGCACTATACATAACTATTACAATATTATTGACTATATTCCTTATGCTGTACCCTACATTCCCATAACTATTTTGTAACAACCAATTTGTACTTCTTAATTCTTCCCCTTTTTTCAACCACACCCCCAATCCCCCTCCTATCTGGCAACCATCAAAATATTTTCCGTATCTGTGAGTTTGTTTCTGTTTTGTTTGTTTATTTTGTTCTTTAGATTCCACATAGAAGTGAAATTACATTGCATCTGTCTTTCTCTGTCTTACACTCCAGTCAGCACAGTACCCTCCAGGTCCATCCATGACTCCTCAGATGGCAAGAACCCATTCTCTTCCATGGCTGAGGAATACAATTCCATTGTATATATGTACCACCTCCTTTTTATCCATTCATCCATCGACAGGCACCCAAGCTGCCTCCACATCTTGGCCATTGTAAACAACACTGCAGCGAACATGCGTTCCCTCAAAATAGCATTTTGGGTTTCTTCAGATAAATACCCAGAAGTGGGATTACTGGGTTCTTTTTTGTCTGTTATAGGCTTTGTTTTAAAGCCTATTTTGTCTGGTATAAGTATTGCTACTCCAGATTTTTTTGTTTTTGTTTCCATTTTCATGAAATATCTTTTTCCATCCCTTTATGTTTAGTCTGTGTGTGTCTTTCAATCTGAAGTGAATCTCTTGTAGGCAACGTATATAAGGGTCCTGTTTTCTTATCTACTCAGCCCCCTATGTCTTTGGATTAGAGCATTTATTCCATTTACATTCAAAGCAATTGTTGATAGATATGTAGCTATTGCCATTCTATTATTCATATTTTGGTACATGTATGTATTTTTTCTGTCTTAAAGAAATTCCTGTAACATTCCTTGTACTGGTTTGGTGGTAATGAACTCCTTTAGCTTTTTGTTTGTTTGTTTGTTTTGTCTGGGAAGTTCTTTATCTTTCCTTCAATTTTAAATGATAGCCTTGCTGGGTAGAGTACCCTTGGTTTGTACGAACTTACTTTTCATCACATTGAATATTTTGTGCCAATCCCTTCTGGCCTGTAAAATTTCTGTTGAGAAATCAGCTGACAATCTGATGGGAACTGTCTTATAAATTACTAGTTGCCTTTCTCTCGCTGCTTTTAGGATTCTCTCTTTGTCTTTAACCTTTGCCTTTTTAATTATAAAGTGCCTTGGTGTTTTCCTCTTTGGGTTCATCTTGTTTGGAACATTCTGTGCTTCCTGGGCTTATATGCCTATTTCCTTCACCAGGTTAGGAAAGTTTTCAGGTACCCCTATAATGTGAATGTTGTTATGCTTGATGTTGTCCCAGAGGTCTCCTACACTGACCTCCATTTTTCTGGATTCTTTTTTCTTTTTGCTGTTTTGATTGGGTGTTTTCTGCTACCTTGTCTTCCAAATTGCTGATTTGATCCTCTACTTCATCTGGTCTGCTGGTGATTCCTTCTAGTGTATTCTTCATTTCAGTTATTGTATTCTTTACTTCTGACTGGTTCTTTTTTATGGTTTCTAAGTCCTTTTTTATGTTTGCTATCTCTTTGTTGAAGATGGTAACTGAGTTACTTAACCATCCTAATAACCATTGTTTTGAATTCTGTATCTGGTAGGTTGCATGCCTCCATTTTGTTTAGTTCTTTTTCTGGAGCTTTCTCCTGTTTTTTGTTTGTTTGTTTGTTTGTTTGTTTTTGCTTTTGTTTCTTTTTATTGCAGATTTATTTCTTTGTTTCCTCATTTTGGCTGCCTCTCTGTGTTTGCTTCTACATATTAGGCAAATCTGCTCTGTCTCCCAATCTTGGCCAGGTGACCTTATGTAGTAGGTGCCCTATGGGCCCCTGACACAGTCTCCCTGGTCACAAGTGTCCCTTGTGTTGGTTGTGTGTGCCTTCCTATTATCGTTGAGCCTTGATTGTTATTGGCTGATGTCAGTGGGTGGGATTGGCATTCAGGCTAATTTGCTGTGGGGTTTGTCCTGAGCTTATGAAATGATGTGTGGGAGGCTTACCCCACTGAGTGGGTTCACCCCACTGAGCTTTGGTGCCTGTTGAGACTGCCCTTTGTGTGTGCCACTTGTGGGGCTAATGAGGTGGTGCTCTGCTGTGGTCTGAAGCCAACCTCCAAGTATGTTGGTTCTGGGGACTCTTGGAAAGGGCTCCAATGCAGGTCCAGGTCAGCCACTACTTGTGATTGGCCCAGGGATTACCTGGGAGCAGCTACAAAGCGATCTGTGGTTGTTCACTGCCTGTGCTAAACCTGGAGGTGCACAAGAGAGGCCATGCTGCAAATCGAGGACAGCTGCCACCAGTACTGGACGTAGGGTAGCTCTGCATAAATCCAGGACACCCTGTGGCCTGCTGCCATTTGCTGGCTCCCTTAAGGTTCAGCCACTGATAAAGACCCATGCAGTGCCCAAATTGGGTGAGGCAAGGTCTCAGGGAGTCACTAGAGTGGAAAGGGTTGTGTTCATCAAGTTAACGTAGATTCTGGTTTGGTACCAGTGCTGAGCCTGGAGCTACTCAGCAAAAGTCTCAGAGCACACCTAAGCCAGTTGTGCCCACCTGGGCCCACAGACTCTGATAGCTTTCCAAGAAAGAGTGCAATGTGGGAGGGGCTGGCTGCTCCCCAGAAAGTGCCTCTGGTCTTGGGGGAGTTGGGTAGTGTGGGGTCCCAGTGAGTTAGCAGAGTGGGGCAGCAGAGCTCACCAGACTAATGTAAATTCAAATTTGGCCATGCGTGGGAGGGCTCAACACAGGAAAGATGACATCCATCTGCTGGCTGCATGGGAGAAGGACCCCTCACAGGGAAAATAGTGTATTCTTTATATTAGTCCTTTGTTGGATCTCTCTCTCTCTCTCTCTCTCAAATGTCTTTTCCTATTCTTTCTGTGGCTTGTCTTCATTATATTAATTCTATATTTTTAAAATAAAAGTATTTAATTTCAGTACAGTCATAAATTATCATTTTTTTCCTCCAGGATTAATGTCTTTTGCGTCCCAATTTTGGAAAACTTTCATTACTCATACGTCCTGAATATGTATTCTTCTATGTTTTCTTGAAACATATGTTTGCTTATTTTTCTCATTTAGATCTGCAATTCATCTGAAATTTTTATTGCATAATGTAGGATATAGGCCTCTAAATTAATATTTTAGTATGGATTAATTAGCCTTGCAGTTTTTCAAATGATAAATGTTTCTCCTTGCACTATTGTGTCATCTTCAGAAATCATGTGACTGAATGTGTGTGGACTAATTATTGACTCTATTCTACCCCACTGGTCTATTTGTTTTATGTATCCTCCTAATTATTTTTGATATGTATAAGTCCCCTAATGCTCATCTTCAAGATTTTCTTTGTATTGAAGTTTCTTTGTGGTTTTCTATTCATTTGAGAATTTATGAAATACAGAGTTTTAGAAGCCTAATTTACAGAACTTTTAGGGAATTTTATTTGGGAATGCATTGTTCAACAAATTCACAATGTTGAACTTTATAAAACATGCACATGATAAGTTTCTTCGTTTATTTAGAATTTTAATTTGCTAGCATTACTCATATATTTTAGTGTAGAAGTCTTTTACATTTTTGTTAGATATAATTCTAGACATTTGATATATTGTAGTGCCACTGTAAATAGTATTGTTTGTAATACTTAATTTTCACTTGTTTGCTGTTACATATTGTCAAGTGGTCAAGCAATTCCTAAGATTTGCTTGCCACATTTTCACCAATTTGATCAGCAAGGAAACAATCAAAACGAATGTATGTGATTTATTACTCATGGCACAATATGTTTATGTCAGTTCCTTTAATCCCCCCACCCCAAGTTCTAGGGGGGTTATGCAAAGTGGGCCCAGGGGAATACTGCCCACACAAGTTTGTGTCCCAGTTGAGCCACACTGAGTATTAGAAAACAAGCTTCTACAAACCTTTTCAATTCTCCTCTGGAGAGAGAGGGTAGGTTTATTATCCTGGAATATAAGCAAATGGCTTCAGAGAGGTATTCTAAATCTCTTCAGAACTATACATTCTCTTGCTTCCAAGGCTGTTTCTATTCAAACTTGCCTCTGCTTAGAAAGCCCAGACTGGGAAAAAGTGAAAATATTCATGGAGGATTTTCATCAAACATATAAATTCACTTAAGAATTCTAATTGTTGGTGGGTTTTCAGGTAATTAATTAATTGAATTTTCTATATACACAGTCATATCTTCTGTGAATAACAGTTTTATTTTTCCACTTCCAATCTTTAAACCTTTGATTTTATCGCCTTGCCTCACTGCATTGCTTGGAAAATCCAATCAATGTTGCATTAAAAACCATGATAGTGAATTTCCTGGCTTATTCTCCACTCCGGGGAGAAAGTGTTCATTATGTATGATCAGACTGTTGTATGTAACTTATATCAGATAAAGGAAGGTTTTTTTTGTTTGTTTGTTTTTAATTTGCTCACAATTTTTAAAGATAAATAGGTATTGAATTTTTGTCAAATGCTTTTTATTTTCACCTCTATTGACAATTATGTAATGTCTCTACTTTTTACTATTAGTATGGTAAATTATTCTGATACGACGTTTGAATATTAAACCACCTCTGTGTGCATGAAACCCCATTTGGTTGTAATGTATAATATTATCCTTTTTATGTGTTTCTGGGTGGGATTCTCTAACATTTGGTTTGGGATTTTTGCATCTAAATACAGTCTGTAATTTTCTATTCTTGTTATGTTCTTGTCAGATATTGATATCAAGTTTAGGCTGGCCTCAGGAAGTGAATTTGAAAACATTTACTATTTATCTTCTCTGGAAATATTTGTATGAGTTTTCTTTAAATATTTGAAATAATTCACCAGTGTATCTATCCAGACTTGAAGTATTCTTTGTGTGGGAAGGTTTTAGTAATGAATTTAGTTGCTTTAATAGATATCAAACTATTTAGAAATTTTAATTTTTTCATTTTTGATCAGTTCTCTTTTTTAAGGAAATTGTTCATTTCATCTAAATTTTAAAATTCTTTGAATTTTGAACTTATCTTTACTATGTCCTATTTCCTTTGGAGTTGATTTGCTTCATTTAGCTTCTTGAATTGAAAAATCAGATTGTTGTTTTTTCAGTCTTTTCTTGTACATATATCTTTTGATGATTATAAACTTTCTTTTTGGTACTGTTTTAGTTGTATCCTACATGTTTTAAATTTTGATAAGTCATATCTTCATTATCATTTAGTTTAAATGTTTTCTCATAACTTCTGTGTTCTGTTAGAGAAGGTCATCAAGAGGACCTGACTGCTGGTTGACCCGAGAGCTGGACTTGGGCAATCGGAGGCTTCTTACACCCTTCCTTGTCCTTGGAATTCATGTCCGCCCACTGTTCCCACAGTGGGAACAATTTTGAAGGACACACCTTGAGAGAATAAGGTGTTGAGCCCATATGGATGATATACCATTGACTTGAACAATGAGAAAGTTAGGGGTGCCAACCCCACACACAGTAAAATATCCAAGTAAAACTTGACTCTACAGCTGCCCCTTTGCATCCACTGATTAGACAAACCATGGATCAAAAGGTTGGGAATCTATGGCTGGGAATGTGAAAATACTGTTATCAATCTGTGGTTGATTGAATCTGCAGTTGTGAAACCCATGGATACAAAGGACCCAACTGTATTTATTGAAAAAAATTCAACTCATAAGTGGACCTGACCAGTTCAAACCCGTGTTATTTAAAGGGCATCTATGTGACTGAACCCAGTTGAGGCTTCTATATAAACTTAAAGATTCTGGTGAGTGGCCATGGAGATCTATTCATCTTGTAGCCACCCAAGACAAGCCTTTTAAGTAAATTCACTTGCTTATTAAACCTGCCAGCTACCAATCTGGAATAGACTGCCTTTTTATTAGGTCTCTCCTTGCTCTCCAGGGGTCAGTTTTTGAACCAACAATTTTTTTTCTTAATTTATGATTATTTAAAAGAATGCTGCTTAGTTTTCAAGCAATGGGAGATTTTCTACTTATCTTCATGTGATTTATTTTAAGGTTTTTTTTATTTATTTCTAGCTTGATCATCACAGTCAGAAAAACCTCTGAAATTATTTAAGTTCTTCGTATTTTGTTGAGATTTGTTTTATGGGGCAACATACAATCTATTTTATTTTCCATCTACACTTCAAAGATTTTGTATTGTTCATTTGTTGGATGCAATGATCTACATACTGTGTTTCCCCAAAAATAAGACCTAGCCAGACCATCAGCTCTAATGCATCTTTTGGAGCAAAAATTAATATAAGACCCAGTATTATACTATATTATATTATATTATATTATATTATATTATATTATATTATATTATATTATATTATATTATATATTATACCCAGTATTATATTATATTATGTTATATTATACCCAGTCTTATATTAAAATAAGACTGGATCTTATATTAAAATAAGACTGGATCTTATATTAATTTTTGCTCCAAAAGACGCATTAGAGCTGATGGTCTAGCTATGTCTTATTTTTGGGGAAACACTGTATATTGATTAGATTAGTTTTATTGTGTTACTCAAGTCTTCAGTAGACTTTCTGATTTTTGTGGTTGTTTGTTTTGAAGGACAAGTTGATTTTTTTTGTATCTGCTTGTTCTATCAGCTATTTAGATTATAGAACTATCTCTCCTTTATTTTGGTAGAATTCCCATCCCCCACCCCAAATGTCAACCTTTTGTTAATAGCTGAGGTATCAATAGGTATTTTGATGCTTTGTTGTTGAATGAATACAGACTAAGAACTGTTATATCTTTATGGTGGATTAGCTCATTTATCATTATAAAACATCCCTTTTATCTTTAGTAATGTTCTTGCCTTAAAACTTCTTTGTCTAACTTTGTGTTTAGGTTTCCGTGGTATATATATCTTTTGTCATCCTAATGCTTTCAACTTTTCTCTGCCCTTATACTTTAAATTTGTCTGCTGCAGCAACTTAGAATTTAATATTACATTTTAAAATGTTAGGTGAAAATCTTAGTCTTTTAATAGTAGTATTTAATTTCTTTATACTTATATAATTGCATATATATTTGGGTATAAGTTATCGTTTTATTTGACCTCCCTGCTTTGTACTCCTTTTTTTCCCCTCCCCTTATTGGATGAATCAAATAATATTTCTATTATTTCTTTTTTTCCTCTATATAGTTTATTTATTTGTTCTTTTTCAATTCCTAAAGATTAAAGCATGCATATACATTTTAATACAAGCCAATATTATTTTATCACTTCCTTAAAATTCTAGAACTTTAGAACACTTTAGTAATTCATACATTTTTGCCTGTGTTATTTTTGCCTTGCATTTTAAATTTAGATATATTTTAATTCCCATAAAACATATTCATTTTTCTTACAATCAATAGTCATTTATATTTACTCACTTTTTACTTTTCTCGTTGTTTTTCCTTTTATTTTTCTGCATTTCTGTGATTATGTGTGTTCTATAAATTCTTTTAGTTTTTTTTAATTCCAGATCTACTAGCAATACATTTTTTAAATTTGTAATAAAAAGTAGTGTTTTGTCTTCATTTTTGAATATTTTTTTCTAGATATAGAATTCTAGGTTGGCAGTATGTCATTCCTTTGTTTTCTGGTTTTCATTATTTTTATTGAAAATTAGCTTTAATATTTTAGCATTGACTTTGAAGACAGAATTTTCTTTTATCTGAATAATTAATAATTTTTCCTTGTTGTTTTTTAGTACATTTAAAAAATAACTAGCCTAGTTTGTTTTTAATTCTCTTCAAAAGAATTTTTATTTTCTCTACCTTCCCCTCTCCCACTAACCTAAGATAAAGATATGTTCTTTGAAATTTTTGGAAGACAAATACATAAATCTCTCTGATCTAGTGCTTAATTTGTGATTGATTTTTTTTCAATTTTCTAATTTAATTTCTTTATTGTAAGATAACACAGAATTTTTACTTACTCAGGTGTCACTTTTGATAATGTATATTTTCCTATAAAATTATTTATTTCACCCGAGTTTTCAAATTTATTGCCAGAAATGTTTAGTATTCTCTCCCTCTCTCCTTTCATCCCTTCTTTCTTCTTTTCTTCTTTTCTTTTCTTTTCTTTTCTTTTCTTTTCTTTTCTTTTCTTTTCTTTTCTTTTCTTTTCTTTTCTTTTCTTTTCTTTTCTTTTCTTCCTTCCTTCCTTCCTTCCTTCCTTCCTTCTCTCTCTCTCTCTCTCTCTCTCTCTCTCTCTCTCTCTCTCTCTCTTCCTTTCCTTCTTGTCTTTGTAGCTCAGTGATATGGTTATAATTGAAAATATATTTTATAAGCATTTCTATAAATTTACATTGGAAGTAAAGACCATGTAACTTAGTAATCTTAATAACTTAGTAACCATGTAAACAATACTAACCATGTTGCCCAAAAGTCAGATACATGAGGATATTTTTGTTCTACCAAGGAACAAAATTGACTACTAGTTACATTACTTTCCTGAGACAATCCAGTTCCCTTTGTGTGGGGGTGGTGTTGGCTTATAATTTATTTTTCTATCCTAATTCTATTTTTATTGCTCTAAATTTTAATATATGTTTATTTTCCTCCTTTTTCTGTTATCCTCCTTCTTGGGGAGGAGAATACAGGACCATTTTCAAATCACTTGCTATTATAGGCAAAGAGAATCAATATTTTGACATCCCAATAAATTAAATAAGAAACAATGAATATGTCAAGATAAAAAACATTTGTTTCACTCAAACATTAATATATGTACACTGTCGAGATGTTGTAGCTCTTTTCTGATCTATTGCAGCATTTTAAGCAAACTCTGTCCTGTAGCTTGAAAAGTTCCTCCCTGTTTCCATGTTTGCACATAAGTAGCCACGTACGTTGTCTTTCTTCTCAGATACCACTGGTTTTTGTTTTGTTTTGTTTTTTGTTTGTTTGATTTTAATGCCTAAAGTGAAACTGCTTGTGGACTGAAGGCATAGAGACAAGTTACCTAGTGATTACTTTCCTTGGCTGTGACATCCTTAACAAAACTTGGTCTCCTATAATGATGCAGATTTGATTCCCTTTAAGAACTATTTAGGGACTACTATCTTATCAGAATATGGACAATCATCTTTTCCTATTTCCTTACCTGTCTCTCAATTTTTGGTTGGATGATGGACAATGTTATGTTGATTATAGTTAATTTTTGTGTTTCTTTAAAGAGTTTGATAGGCAAGTCAACTGCTTTTAAGTTACCCTGATTCTTTTAAAAATTGTTGTTAACCTTTTACAGTGCATCTAGAAGAGCTTTTATCATAGGACAACTTTAGTCCTACTTCTACAGAGTGACACACCTGGGATCTCAACTAATTGTCTTGGATGGTCAACCAGGTCTCTTCAGTCTAACTGGCCAGAATTCAAACATCTCCCATATCTGGAATCTGAGAATTGTTAAACTTAATGCTTCCTGGAAGTTGTTGTTTATCCAGCCTTTGGTTACCCATTGGCAGTCTCACTGAATGCATGTACGTCTTGAAAGGCAGTCAAAGACTCAAGAAGACACCCATACAGGTATCTGGAGATCATTCTGCACATAGCTTTTTCTTCTGCCCCAGTTTTTCTTCAAATCCCACTGCATTAGCCTCCACTAACCCTCCTCTGTTTCCTCAACTCTGTGAGACCACCATGCTTGCTTGGATTCCCTCTTCCTTCACCACAGTCTGAAAAGTGCCTTTAGGTAGAAGCCCAATATAAGTGAGTGCAAGGCTGACTTCATTTATTTTCCCTTTTTGAAAGATCACAGTCTGAGGCACTTACTGTACAATATCTGCATGTAACTGCTTCATATATTTTGTTCAGTTTCTTAAGAGAGGCAAGTCTGATATCAGTTTCTCTATTATGGATGGAAACCGAAGCATTAGCCAGTATAATTAAAAGAGAATTAAGAATTAGTTTTTACTTGAATTGGGGAGGGGAATTCTATTATATTCTCCAAGGACACTGGAATGCAAAATGTATCCAAATATGATACAAAAATATATCAACTTTAATATACTTTATAAGTCACACTTCTTAATAATGATTCCATGCCTCTAAATCTGAAAGAATGCATGAAAGGATTCTTTCTCCATGAATGACAGTCAAAACTTTTTTAACAAAAGGACAATTGTTAGGAACAGAATGGATATTGATTGAACTCACTAAGTATTTCCCTGAGAAAACTATCAAAGAATTGACAAAACTGTAACCATGTTAAAGATATACACATGTAGCCCAGAGAACAAATGGAATAAATAACAGAAGAATTTAAAAATAATTTGAAAAATCCTTGGTGAATGTTTTTCTCCTGCTTCAGAATTGCCAATCATACTCTCTAAATCGTGTAATACTGAACTTAAAATAAAATCTGGTTTGCATATCTTTTCTCTCTGATGTGACACACTGTAGTTAACATGCCATTCGCAAAAACAAACATACTATTAAATAAATTGAATTAGTCATCCAGATAGCATTTACCTATTTCCTGAAACATTCAAGAAGAGTAAGAAGGAGTAAAGATGCACTATGATCGCCTTTTTTTTTTTTCTGGCTCAGTATAGGCCTATCACCATACTGTTGTACTCTCATACTCCTAACTCCTCAGCTGTATCAATTAGAAAAGCATCAGTGTTAACTCACAGGATTCCATCAACAATGTATTCTATCTGATCTAGTTGACTTTAGGGCTATTGAATGTTTTCCTTTTTTCAATATTTTCCTTAGCAGCTCTACCATGGGCTTCTTACCATACAGAAACTAAGGATCTAAGATACCTATTGAACTGACAACATGTTGGTAATTGTTGAAACTAGGTGATGGGTTCACGGGGATAGTTCCCTGTCTCCTACAGTATCACCTTTTGGTATTCCTTTTTCCCCTTGGCCGTCTGGCATCACCTGCAAAGTTTTTCTTTCTCTTTTGAGGCCGTTTTTGAGGCCTTGTTTATCACCCTGGCTTCATAGCCCTTTCACTTACATAACTCCAATCATCTTTATCTCCATTTCTCTCTGATGACATTTCCCGTTCTTTCACCTCTTCCTTTTTCACTTACACAGTTACTCTGAAATTGGTTTCACCAGGAGTTCTAGCTTTACCATAAACTCCTTACCTATTATCAGAGTCCATTCCCCCTTTCAGCATTTTGTGTGTGTGGACTCATGGGCTGTAACCACTCTTAGAGATACTTACCAGAACTTTCAGATTCCTCAGTCCTTACTGGATCAGTCTTTTAAGTATTGCTGAGAAAAACCTCCACTGCATACGTGTGCTCTCTTGTAACTGGATCCTACCAGCTGTTTGGCAGCTTATTCATTCATCTTATTTGACTGGCAACTGAATTCAGATACTGCTACTGCATTCAGATACAGACTCTGCTACTGATCCCTTATTCCTAGAAGATGAATTATCTCTCACTTTAAAGATATCAAGATGAATGAACATAAATTCCCTCAACTTCCTTTTTTCCTTGTAAAAATTTCTCTGCATTGTTTTCCATTTTTTCCTTGTCTGCGTGTCTGAGAATTACGGCCCTTCCGTTTCTCCATATAACGTTCAAGTCTTTGCAATCTTCAAAAACCCCCTGTTTTCATTCAGCTACCATCTCAAAAAACACTATCTGTATCTTTGCTTCTTGAAAGCGTAGTGTATACGTACACTGCCTACTCACTCCTTCCCCTTTTGGTCTTCTGGTGGTCTCTCAGTCATCAAATCTAATAACCATGATTGCTATTTGTTCTTCTTATTATACTGCTATTCACTTTCCCTTTGGAATTTTTTTTCCTTCCAATTTTTTAGTGCCTGAATCTTCCCTGACCTCATGAAGGAGTCAGTGATGGCTGAGATTAACTTTGACAGAGTAGCCAGGAAGAGACCAAGATGAAAAAAGCTGATTGTATTCATGACTGTGGTGGTGACAGGCAGGCTCCTGTACCCACTAAGATAAATGCCAAATCTGAAGAACATACAGGAAGGATCATAACTGGAATTATGGAGCCAATAATTTAGAGCTGGGAAAAGTTTATCACAGCAAAAGCAACTGGAATTGGGTAGGGAATGTGGGTTCAGGGAGCTAGTCCTGGGCGAAAGCTTGTACATTGACTCATGTCTGAGGATTGTCCTTGTGAGCTGGTGGGAGCATGATGCCTTGGTACACCAGTCTGGTGTGAAGGCCGGAGATAACTCAGCCTCATGGCTTTTGTGAGACTCTGTCATAGTTAGGATTGGGATGGCCTCTCTTTGTTTGTCTAGGAGAATTCCTTAATGGGGTCTAGTGCATTCTTAAAATAAGACTGGTTCCCTTCCCAAATAAGTCCTTTAGCACCTACCCTTTAATTGCTCCAAGCATTGGTGTTATTGGGAGTCAGACGTTTCTGTCACTGCCTAGTCTGTCTCCCTACTTCTGGTTGAATGGACTGAGTATGGGTCTAGCTATTTTCTAAAACACAGGAGAGGCTGAGGATTAGGTTAAGGGTAAATGCAGAGGTTGTGGTATGATTAGATAAGAGGGTTTTCTTTGTCAGCAACTCAACTGAGGATGTTGTGTGAATCAAGGAGACTCACCAGGGAAGGTCATCACCCATTACTGATCTGGAAAGCGGTGGGAGAACTGGTGTGATTGGATTAGGTGGCTAATTGGGCTCAGTGTGAGGTTTTGTTCTGCAACATTTCCTTACGTTCTTGGTTTCCCAGTGTGTAACTAGAGCTAGGGGCCTGACTCACTCATTCCAGAGAAATATAAAATCTGGCCTCCAGCTTGTTGGTACAAACTAGCATTCACTGATTAGGACTATACAATGGGAACTGATTGTTGCGCCTTTTACCCACGGACATCATTTAAATGTGAGTGATGTTTATGTGTGTGTGTATCATGATTTTTTTCAACTTACTGCACTTATTTTTCTATATTATCATTATGCTCTTTGAAAGCAATGACTTTGGCTTCTTTATTCAGGTGAATATTTACAGTAGATCTGACAAAAGTGACATTGGTATTCTGTTGGCTCGTCATTCTGAACAAGGGGGTTGTGTGTGAGTGTGCTGTGATTTGATCAGCGGCAAAGAAAAGAACATTACTCCCAAGTCCAGCACACAGACGAAACTCCATTGTTGAATTTTCAGTCTTTGCGCCTGTTTCTTTCCTTAGGAAATACTATTGTTCCTCCAATATATTATTCTACTACAAAACCACACTAAATGACTAAATGACTGTTTCATTGCCCAGGGCTGTCCAAATGGTCCCATTGGCTTATTTTATGGACTTGTATTAATTGTAGTCATTGCCGGTAATGCTATAGGTTCTCCTGTTCCCTTTCCATTGCCTTGTATTAATTTGATTACCCAAGGTGGCTTTGTTGAGAGTACCATATACAATAAGGTGTTATTATTAGCAGTAGTTTGTAAAATCATTTGCAAGCAAATTGCTATGTCAATGCCCCATAATAATGTTGCCTACGTCTATTCTTTGCAAAGTCCTTTTTATTTCTTTAGAAATAAGTCGTGCTCTTAAGAACTTTTGCTCTAAACTAAAATATGACCCAGTATGCATCATAATGGAACACCCTCCAGGGTAATAACATTATTCCCATCATAAGGGGACTGTACATTTAGCAGTCATAAGAAAAGAGCCCATACCTCTTCTCAGGGGTATGCTACAGTCTTTTTATTTTAAGTTTTCCCCACTGTTTAGAAGAACTGAAGCTTGTCTTTGAACTTGGAAGGACGTTTTCAAGGACATTTCTTTCCTTCCTAATCCCTGCATGAGCTGCCTATGTCAGCTGTGCTATACTGACTCTTAGTTTACTGCTTTCATTTGTTTTTTTCTTGTTCTTAGTCCCTTTAACACATCTAAATCCTTTAAATCACACAGTTCTGCTCTAAGCCTCCCACTCTCTTGCCCATATGATACCAGTATCAGAAAACTTTGACATGGAAATAATTTCCAGGACAGTCTTTTGCTAACTGCATAGAAAGGGTTTCAGTCATGATAATGTGTAAAGTTGGGATGAGTTAGATTAAATTTCTTTACCACTGTTGTTTGGGCTGGCTCTTCAAAAACCAATCAGCAAGGGGTTGGACTGGAGGAGGGGAAGCAAACCTGTCCTAGATCAGGAGCCCACATCTGGTAAAATATGTTTCTTCAGCTTTGGGGAGTAGAGATTAAGAGAATTCTATTTATTTACTTATTTGAAGGGGGGGGTATCATTTTTTCTGTTTGGTAGATTCAATTTCTCTCTCTCTCTTTCTCTTTCTCTTAGGAGGGTGCAGTTCACAGTGGCCCATGCGGGGATTGAACTAGCAAACTTGGTGCTACCAGCACCACGCTCTAACCAACTGAGCTAACTGGCTACCACTCAATTTCTTTTTTATTAGTTTCAGGTGTACAAAACAACACAATGATTAGACATTTACAACGCTCACAAAGTGATAACCCCAACAAGTCTACTACCCATCTGACATTGTACATAACTATTACAATACCATTGACTATATTCCCTATGCTGTACTTTACATCCCTATATATGTATATTTTTCTAATTATAGTTGACATTCAATATTATTTTATGTTAGTTTCAGGCGTACAGCTCAGTGGTTAGGCCTTTATGTAATTTATGCAGTGAGACCAAGAGAATTTTAATTTGCCTCAAGATGACCACCAGCTTGTACCTAGAGGGAAATTGCATTGTTGACACTTTTGTAATGATCAGATCCTGCCTTGAGTTGGTTTCTAACAATAGCTCCCATTTTTTGAACTATTATGATCAGGTCTATGTAAAAGTGTTTTAGATGTGTAGCAGTTGTGAATTTAAGTCTATAACTCAAATGTGCAAATGCCTATCTCTTTTATATTGAGATGTCATTTACATACCACAAAATTTACTCTTTTAAAATGTACAGTTTGGTGGGTTTTAGTATTCCCTAAGCTCTGCAATCAGCACTACTATCTAATTCCAGAAAATTTTCACAACTCCAAAAAGGAATCTCATGTCCATTAGTGGTCTCCTCAGACCCTAGCATCCACTAATTTACTCTCGGTTTCTTTGGATTTGCCTATTTCAGACATTTTGTATAAATTGATTATACAATATATGAACTTTTGTGCCTGGATTCCTTCACTTAGCATAATCTTCATGCATGTTTTAACATGAATCAGTACTTCATTCCTTTTTATGGCCAAATAATATTCCATTATATGTATATATTACATTATGTTTATCCATTCATCAGCTGATGGACATGTGGGATGTTTCTACATTTTGGCTATTCTGGACAATGCTGCTGTGAACATTTGTGTACAAGTTGTTGAACATTCATGTATACATGTTTTCATTTCTGTTCGGTGAAATGGAATTTTGGGGCCATGTGGTAACCACATATAACTTAAAAAAAAACAAAAAAAAAACTTTTTATTTAGTTTAAGTGTGTTTTTCCAGGACCCATCTGTGGGGACAGAGCCCCAGAAAGTAGTTTACAGGCTCTCAGCCTCACGTGGAAGGGTGCTGGCTCGGGTGGTGAACGGCCATCGGCTGTGGCTGATTGGCCATCGGCTGTGGCCGGTTAGCTGATTGGCCGCTGGTATAACTGCTGCGGCTATGAAGGATTGCCGAGGATTGCCGAGGAGCCGAGCAGAGCTGAGCAGAGCCGAAGAGAGCGGAAGAGGAGAGCCGAGGAGAGCCGAGAGAGAGGAACAGAGTCGAGAGAGTGGAGGAGAGTCGTTGGTCGGTCGGTTGGCGGAAAAGCAGACGGCAGGTCGGCGTCCGGTGGGCCCAGCCTCCAGTGAGACCGCGGTGGTATGGCTCCCCTACCTATGGCTCCGTGGGTGTTCCTTTTTGGCCTCACCATATCCTGTGTTCTTGTGTGGGGAGCGGGAGCAGAGACCCCGCAGGCCGCCCCACCTGAAAGATGGCGCGGCGAGAAGGCCTCCGCGCACAACAAATGGCGCAGCGAGCAGGGTCTCCCGCACGACACCATCAGCTCCAAGTCAAGTAGTTGTTTCAATCTAGCTGTGGAGGGCGCAGCTCACAGTGGCCCAGGTGGAGATCGAACTGGCAACCTTGTTCTTAAGAGCACCGTGCTCTAACCAACTGAGTTAACCGGCCACCCCAACCACATGAAACTTTTGAGGGAACTGCCAACCTGTTTTCCAAGGCAGCTGTACTGTGTACTTTTCCGTCAGCAGTATATGAGGGTTCCAGTTTCTCCACATGCTTGCCAACACGCTATTATCTGTATTTTTTATTATAACTATCCTAGTGGGTATGAAGTGCTATCTTACTGTGATCATGTCCTGTCTCTTCTTATGTACACATCAGCTCCCTTTCTATTGTGCATTTCCATCCTGACAGGCTTAAACCTCAATGATTTTTGGTGTTTGCAATCTGAGGTCATGTCAAGTTCCAGGGAGACTTACCCAGTCCTTGGATATTGGCAGGTCAGGAACTAAGCTGTCTGGTTAGTGAATTATCCACACAGATAACTCCTGAGTCATACATCAGCTTGGCCCACATGGCCCATATGTGTACACAGATTTCTCTTCCCCTCTTAGGACACACAACCTTTGTTTAAGCGGCTTAGGGTTCTGTCTGAATAGGGGCATCCTGTAGCCATGTGTTGCTTTGTTCTGCTGTGACCTTAGGGTGCAGTAGGCCAGAGTCCACATGTCCCACTACCTTAGGATCCAAGGGAATCTAGCTTGAGGACAGTTTTCTCCCCTACATGTTTCTCCCACCAAAGCAATCTTTCTCCCACTCTCAACTCTGAGGCTTAAAACTGTAGCAACAAAAGACATGAAGGCAAATATTTCACAAGCAAAATAAATAAAGTTGTTTTTCTGCCATGCTATATACTTTCTCCTGGAAATAAGCAAAGAGCCTTCTTCCTACTTGTGTGGGGGAAAACTAAACATTTTAGGATAAGATAGGCCTTCATCCAGCCTCCCTTAAATGATACTACATACTAGGCAGCTACCTAACCCACAGACGGAGGTGAGTAGACAACTAAAATTTCTCTCTTAGAATGTTATCTAGTCACAGATGCATTTATAATTGAATCCTCAGAACCTTAGGAGCAAGATTATCACCCCCATTTTTAGAAAAGGAAATGGAGGTGCTGAGAGATTAAGTAGCATGTTAGGTAGATCATAAATATTAGTTGAATTAATTGAACTTACACAGGGTTACACAGTTGATAAGTGATAAAACTGGACTCACACTGTAAAACACAGGCTCTCTACTAGGTCTTACTACTTAAAAACTGAACGTTTTGACAGTTTGACTCCAAATGACTGCTTGTAGTCCAATAATGAATTTTATCACTGAATTTCTCAGACAGTATTATTATTTCTTCTTTTTGTACTGAAAACAAAGATGATCAGTTGGACTATAGACATGGATCTGAGGCCTCTCGTGTGCTGTTTCAAGTCAGGCCAAGTGTAACTTTGCACATGTGTGTACATGTGTGTAAAAACCATGGAATCTGGATTTTTTTTTAAATGTCTAAGAGCAAATGTTGCCATCGTGGCTTGATTTGCGGAAGCTGAACCCAATGTTAGGAGGAGGGTATTGTGTGTGGCAGGGATGCCATTGTCCATTTGAGGGGATGACGATCCTGGTCACTGGAGTTTGGGATGTTCGATTTTTCTGAGCCATTTACCTGTTTCTGTTTTCCCGATAGTTGTGGCTGGGCTGTGTCCCACTGCCTTTGGCCGAGAAACCATACCCTCTCCTCAGAGTTCACCTTACTCATAGGGAGGCCAGGTAATATTGGCAAGCAGGTGAATTTACCTTTTGCACATGATGCCTTTTCTTCCAATAGTTTTAGTCCATGTAGTTCTGTAGGTCCCACTCTATTTGTGTTTCCTCCCTCATCAAAATGTACTCCTCAAAATGCTACCTTCAGGGCCGGCCCAGTGGCTCTGGCAGTTGGAGCTCCGTGCTCCTAACTCTGAAGGTTGACGGTTTGATTCCCACATGGGCCAGGGGGCTCTCAACCACAAGGTTGCCGGTTCAACTCCTTGACTCCTTTAAGGGATGGTGGGCTGCGCCCCCTGCAACTAGCAACGGCCACTGGACCTGGAGCTGAGCTGCGCCCTCCACAACTAACACTGGAAAGACAACAACTTGACTTGAAAAAAAGTCCTGGAAGTACACACTGTTCCCCAATAAAGTCCTGTTAGGAAAAAAAAAATGCTACCTTCAGTCATCCAACTCACCTAATTTACCTGCAGTGTATTTGTGTTTTAAGAAGCTTCATTTTGAATCATGGGCAAAAAGACCTTTTTTCATTAACAAGATTTTAACTTCAGTGGAGCAGATTAGCTATGGGTTGATTTTCTAAAAGTAGGGTTAATGTTGGGGATAACAATCAGTGATAACATTTACAAAAGACTTAATTCTATGCCAGGCAAAAACTGTTGCTTTATATGTATTATCTCGTTTAATATACATAATAAAAGCCCTTAGAGGTAGGTATTATCATTATTATACTATTTTACAGGTGAGGACACTGAGGCTTAGCAATGCTACATGGTTTTTCCCAGGTTACTTGTTTAATAATAAATGGTGGGGCTAGAAATTTGACCCAGGAGTTTCTGGCTCCAAAAGTCCTCCTCGTTGGCTGTTGACGCCTTTCATACTTGCCTTTGAGATCTTAAAGACAGGTCAGAGTACTGTCTCTGAAAATTAGTGAATTCCCAGTAAAGACAGAGAGTGGCTATAGATCAGGGAGAAGAGGTGTACATTATTATTTAAAAGAGGTTTCATACATGCCTGTTATGGACTAATTGTGTTTTCCCAAAAGTCATATGTTGAAGTTCTAATCCCCTAAGTGATGGTTTTCAGAGGTGGGGCTTTTGGGGTTGATTAGGTTTATATGAGGTCTTGATGGTAAAACCCCCATGATGGGATTAGCGCCCTTAAAAGAAGAGGAAGAGACACCATAGCTTTCTGTCTTCTCTATGTGAGGATACAGGAAGACGGCATCCATGTGCAAGACAGGCAGCAAGCCCTCACCAAGAACCAATTCTGCCAGCACCTTTGTCTTAAACTTCCTAGCCTCCAGAACTGGGAGAAATACATGTCTACTGTTTAAGCCACCTAGTCTATGTTATTTTGTTAGAGCAGCCTAAGCTGACACAAACAGTGTCCCATCCTTAAATGTTACCAGCTCCAATCTCTTATCTTCCAAAAAAATCATTTAGGATTATATTCTTTGGGGTCAGGAGGCTTGGAATTCTAAGAGTTCGGGTTTCCAAGTGCCAGCCAGCTTGCTGCCATTTTTGCAGGGACTAATTTATGAACCAGTGTTGAAGAAATGGAACACAGATAGACTCACCTCCGGGGGGGGAAGGAGGAGGTGGAGAGTGAAGGGAGTGTAAAGACCAGTGTAAAGTGCACTCTACAGGAGCCTACCCTCTCCCCTGTTAATGTGTCTATTGAGACAGATCATTGCAAGGGTAGTCTGAGGGCTGACAGAAATAGAAAATTCTGTAGATGTGTCAGGCAGACAAGTTGCCTGCCTTGCAGTGATAAAAGTGGAATGTGTCATTAGTGCTGTGGTTTATGCCTAAGCAGAGAGGTAATTTGGGGGAAAGACAGTCTAATTACATATTATTGTCAACCTTTCCTTGTTTTGGCTGCTTCTTTTCATTGCCGCAAACAGACTCAGTTCTTCTCTCTCCTACAGAACACTTCATAAACTATCCGTTTATTTCCCTTTTCTGTAATTTCCTAACTCTCTACGAGTTTGCATCCGCCTCCCATTGTCTTACTTCTCTTTGAACTTCTCATCCCTTTATAATCAGGCTTCTGCCTGTACCACTCCACTAGGCTGATTGCACTGAAAACATTAAGAAACAAAGCACAAGAAAATGTCCCAAGGATATGTTTTCACCTCATGCCACCACACCCTCTGCAGCATCTGCCTCTGAGATCGCATCCTCCTTTTTGAAGTTTTCTTCCACTTCACACACTGTGTAGTACTCTCTTTGTTCTTCTACTTTGTTCAACACATTCATGTATTTATCCCTTCTATGTGTTTGTTTCCTATGGCTGACATCACAAACTACTGAAAACTGGGTGGCTTACATACAAGTTGATTGTCTCACAGTTCAGGAGGCTGGAAGTCCTAAACCAGCTGTCGCCAGGGTTGGTTTCTTCTGAGGGTTTAGGGAGGGATCTGTTTCCAGCCTCTCTGGTTGGCTTCTAGATGACCATTTTTATTTTGTGTCTCTTCACATTATCTTCTTTCTATGCATGTTTGTCTTTGTATCTAATCTTACCCTCTTTGAAAGGACATCAATCATCCTGCATTAGGGTTCACCCTAATGACCATATTTTTAACTTTATTACCTCTATAAAGACTCTGTCTCCAAATAAGGTCACATTCTGAGGTCCTGGCAGTTAGGCCTAAACATGTCTTTTTTTGGGGGGTGACACAATTCAACCAATAACATCCAACAATCTTGTTTTGGTTGTGTGTAGTTTGCCTGACATTGAGCTAGGAGTTGAGAGTTTGGGTATAAAATGATCCAGTACCTGGATCATTTACAGGGACTCAAGAGTCTAGTCTGGAGACAAACCCAGTCTCTGAGTTGTGTCTTGAGCCTGTCAAGATAGTGAATTAACACATGACGGATGGCTTAACAGCACAATCCTCCGTGGCTGCCATGTCTTTCCTGCTCACATCGCTGATTTCTTGTCTTTTATTTTTTAACCAGAGATTGAGATTATCAGGAGCGTGCTTTTCTGAACGAGTATCTAAACTTCAAAGTGGACTGAGAGGGTATTATGTGTAATATTTTGGGTGATTTTACATTGCCAACAATTTTCTCTGAATCTATGGGTATTTAGTTATAATTTGAGTCTGAGTGTTGTACCGTTGAGATCCTCTGAGAATATAGCATGTACCCCTGTGACTGCTAAAGTGGAATGGAGTGAGCTATGGGGGAACGAGGCCCTGTGTACTCAGGTTGCCTTTTTCATTCGTAGTGCAATTCTAACACACTGGCCTCTAAGTCCCTAAATAACTCAACCCCAGTCTTGGAAATTGCACTTCTCCCCATGCACTACCATCACAATTAGCAATGACTTGAAGGAGTCCAGCTGCAGTTTAGAAATTCAGCCTTCAGGGAAAGAAGCAGAGACTTCCTGTGGAGGGTCCTCATTTGTAGAATTTCCTTTGCCGGCCATGATGCAAAGCCCCAGTGAGAAAAACCTTCTTTTTATTATGGTGAGTTGCTGATGCTAATATACGGCAGTTAGTGTTGTTTGCCATCAATTTAAATTAAACAGTATTTTGCACTGGCTCCCTGAAGAGTCTATCTCACACAAAAAAGCACAATTTCATAAACCTGATAAACAACTAAACAAATGTATGCCTTCACACATTGATACCACTTGAACTCTCTGTATTTTCCTGTTTTTTCAATATGATTGTGAAGAGAGTTATTTTACTTACTTGTGCATGAGTAATTCTCTGTTTCCTTGGAAGTAAAGCCAACAGCAGACATTGGCTGCTTCTCTGCACATCTCTGTGTGTACACAGGGATCTATAAATATGAATGTTCCTATTTTCAGAGTTTGAAAATAAAATGACCAAATATTTTTTTGAATGAAACTGGTTTTGCTTTTAATTCATACCAGCTCTCGGGGGTGGGGGTGGGGGGGTGGGAATGCTAATACAACCACTGTAACAATCAGGTGTTTCTTTGGAATATCAGTATAATTAGCCACATTGAGAAGAGAACAAAACTATTGGAAACTCCCATTTTGAAATACAGTGAAGCCAAATGCCTAATTACGGTGATGCTGTTTTTTATTTTTATTTTTTTCTCTTGCTTTGACTTTCTGGCAAGACATTATTTTACGCCTTTGTTCTCCCTTCAGTGACCATAATAGTCTAGGCAAAAATTTTGCTAGGTAGGTTAAACACCTCCAATGTGGGTATTTCTTATACTTTTGGAGGACATTCTTAGAAATAACCAAACTAGTGGTCTGCATAGAGGGCTACCCCTGGAAAATCAGAAGTCTCTCTGCAACAGGGTGGAATGCTTCTGTTTCTTTCCAGTCTGACTCTCACCATAAATTCTAGCCTGCATTTCTGCAAGGGCCTTCAGGCAAATTGTTCCTATGGTAGGTGTGAGAATTGACTAGAGGAATTCTGCAAAAACAGCCTCCTGCATAGGTTGGCAAAGATATGTAAAGCCATGACTATTTGTCAGAGATTTACAGGAATCTCAGGACTGGACACGGATCAGTGGTAGGTCAAGAACTCCAGAGCCCACTGGAAACAAAGAGATTTGGAGATTTCCCGCTCTTCCTTGGATCCCACCTCTTGCCCCACCTATTCTCCCTGCTCTTGACATAAAAGAAACCTGAATTCTGGGCTCTCTTAAAATGGATTTGAGAAAACCAGCAATCTCCTATCTTCTCATTATGGTATGATTTCAATAAGTCAAACCTTTCCTTATTCCAAACTCTGATCTGTTGAATATTAAATATTTGATGCACCGAGTCCATGACCTGTGACTGCAACACCTCCTTAGTCAAACTCCCGGCAAACATTTCTGTGTGTTCTCCTTCCTCTGCTCCCCATGACACACAGTCCCCTTTAATCTTTCCTTCCCCATTTGCAATCCCTTTCTGCTCAAGGGAACTCTTACACTGGGGTGGAATTTCAGAGTAAAGGGATATCTTGGAGAAATCTAGGGAAATGTATAGAGGAGCCTCCTGGAAAATCTGAGCTAGAACTTTAGTCTTTTAATCTTTGTCGATGGAATGAAATGTTTTGTCCCCAGTGAAAGAAATGCCTCAGTGAGCAGGACAGGGTACTATTTGTGTGTTGGGAGTCTTTTCCTGGGGGAAGGGAAATAGAAGAACAAATAGCAAACACACATTAAATACAGCTGGTGAAAGTTGGGACTTTCCAAGTGACTGCTCTTGTGTGCTGACAACAGCCCTGGGGGTTAGGAGTTAAAACACTTCACTTTGCACCTGACTTAATGATGACCCTGAGGGAAGAGTTGCTCTGGTTGATTGGATTAGATCTCTCTTCCTGATTTATCCCTGAAGCATGAAGGAAGCTGAACAATAAAGATCCTTAACATGCCAGTCCCGTTTTATCATCACAATACCTGCTGAAATACATCTGATTCTGTTGGTATGTTGCTTTTTCACCCATTACCATAACTTCCTAATGAAGACTCCTATCACAGATTATGGACATTAAAGAGGAAAAGCAAAACACTGGGAACATTTGCCCTTGAATTTGATTTCTAGAAGACCACTCATTTAAAGTTCTCTTTGTTGTTATTTTTCTCAAACATGTGAATGTATTGCAAAATTTTAAATGAAAATTATGTTTGAGACATGTCTTAAGACACAGAGTACCATCTGTAGTAATTACTTCCCCTTTGCAAATGATAATAGGCATCAATTGGCCATCCTTCTCAGTTGGTAGCTTCTGAGGTACTTAGGATAAATGTGAAATAATTTACCATGGTTTACCACAACTGAAGCATTGACTATTGCCTGACTCTTAGCCTCCATTTTGTTCTCACATTCTAGTTACAGGTTGACTTCTTTCAGCACCTGAGTCCACCCTGCTTACACTTGCTTTTGGGGGTCTGTATATGCTATTTCCTTAGCCTGGAACACACTGCCCCACTATTCAGCTGATAAACCTCTGCCCACTTAATCATATTTCAACTTGAACATGATATCATGTCCTCTCCTCATGCCCTTAACATTCTGTCCAACTTTTGACCCTCCTCCCATGTTTGTAGTTATTTTTTTTAATATCTTTGTTCTTAGAATACTAGCTTCCTGAGGGCAGGAACTATGTATTTTTTTTCTTTTATCTTTTTATTGCTATCAGCACTAGCCTCAGCACATAATAATCACTCAATAAATATTTAATAGACAAATGCATGCATTTGACATGATCAAGTATTGACTGTATATAAAACTTTTAGTAAAAAGCATTTTTTCTGTTTCCTTAAAATATATATAATGCATGCACATACCATGTTTCCCCGAAAATAAGACCTAGCCAGACAGTCAGCTCTAATGTGTCTTTTGGAGCAAAAATTAATATAAGACCTGATATTATATTATATGTATATTATATTTTATATTATATTATATTATATTTTATATTATTATATTATATTATATTTTATATTATTATATATTATATTATATTATATTATATTATATTATATTATATTATATTATATTATATTATATTATATTATATTATATTATATTATAGACCCAGTCTTATAGTAAAATAAGACCTAATCTTTTATTAGTTTTTGCTCCAAAAGATGCATTAGAGCTGATTGTTCAGCTAGGTCTTATTTTCGGGGAAACATGGTTCATACACACACACAGACACACAGGATTCCGGATCATTTATATATGAGACTTAGGGGACAAGAAAAGGTGAGCTAATCTAACAGATGAAAAGCCATGGCATCATTTTCAATGTAATGAGCTCAAATAAGCTCCATTTGCTTTCCAGTCTAACCTTAAGAAACCTCCTGATTACTCACAGTGCCTCCTAACAGTTTCTTCCAAGATCAACAGAGTGAGCCTGACAATAAAATATCTCAGGAATGGGTTTGGGCTTCACACTGGTCCTCTTCCCTAGTCTACACTAGAGACACCTGTTTTACCACTCTCCTCCGCTTGCCCAACTTTCATGATACTCAGTTAGGTCTGAATAGAATGGCCCAGAAGTATGGAGGGCCTGCCACTGAAGCTTAGGCTAAGCAAAGAATGCTTAGTCCCGTTGATTTGATTATAATGACATTCCAAACTTCCAGGAGGTGCAGAATATAAGCTAGTTAAATTTTAGTAAATCCTGTGCATCAAACTGAGGCCACAGGAAGGCTGGTTGGCGCTGAGCCTTTAAAGTCTAACATTAGGTCCTGCCAGGCTTGTGTCTTCATTCTGACCTCTTCCACAGCAGCTCACTCTCTCCAATCCCATGGCATCAGGCCACGTGCCTAGACTTCCCTTTTGCTGCATGGTGAGTCATCCCACCTGCAAAAGGATTCAATTTACTTTTAATTTAACCTTACTGCTTCCTTCGGTCTTTGCTGCATACACTTAGCTCCATAAGAACTTTTCAATATTAATGTAGTTTTATTGTGGACCATTAAATAATTTGAATTGTAATCAGCATTTAAAAATTATTTTATCAGTATTTTAGCTTCTAAAATGTTTTTGAAGCATGTGAGTCCCAAGTAATCTCTATCTAGCCTTAAATCTTCATAGGTGGTAGTCACACTGAATCAAATGATATTTTTTAGGGGAAAGTTGCACCTTTGAAAATTTACATAGGCAGTAATGCTTTGATCAAATTAAGGATACACATTTTAATAATTTACTTGGATGGCACAAAAACAGAAATGGGAGACCTTCCTCTTCATCCCTACCCCTTGCCCTTTCTTTCCCATCCAAGCTTATCCTGGTGTTAGTAACTTCTACAGAAAAGGTGAGGTCTGGAACTCATTTGTGGTAACTGCATCATCTTTGCAATATTTTTGAAGTTGCTCAGAGGAGTTAGAATCTTTTCAGTCTAAGAAAATATACTTTCAGACAAGTATTAGTTCATCAACAAAGTATTTCCTACGAATGAAACCCATCTACAGGTCATAAAATATTGGACAAAAATTTCTTATGCCTTCATATTTTCCTAAATGGGTTCTAGACATTGAAAGTCAAAACAACAGTTCCCAAAAGAACCAAGAAAAAGCAGAGGGCCTCCTGATAAAGTTAGGAGACTTCTGATGGAATGAGCTGTCATTCCATTGCAGCTGGGATGGCTCATCCTGGAAGGAGCCCATAGAGTTTCTTAATCTGGAGCCTTGATTAAGCGTGGACAGCATGCCAGGTGCTGGCTTAGGTTTTGGAACGCTGAAAGTGTTTGGGTACAGTCCTTGTCCCTGGAGCTCATGGTGTGTAGTCCAGTAATGGCATTTAGGGTAATCCTTGCGTGAGCTCAAGTCATGGGAATGAAATGAGGTCATGCATGGCAAGGGCCTGAGAGTTCCTGACAGAGGCTCACAGTGTTACGTATGCCATTTTAGACATGAGGAAAATTTTGATTTGTGATTAGAAACACAAGTGTGAGGAATATCTCAAAGCGAATGCGTGAAGTTGGCAGCAGTTTCTTTTGGCCTTTGCTTCAAGTCCTCTGTTGTTTCTGGTGCAGTCAGATTCTCCCTGAATTATTAATAGCTCATGTTACCACAGTGCTATTTAAGTTATTATTCCCCCCTGCACTTTTTTTATTTTTTCTCATTTTAATCATGACCAACAAAGGACGAAGTGGAGCCAGAGTGCAGGGACAATGTCTTAGCATAAGAAAGCCAATTTAAAATTAAAAAAATAAAATATTGAAAAAAAGGAAGTTTTTTTGGGGGGGACATGAAAAATTCAAGACATGCAAGGCCTTCTGGAATTAAGTGTTTGTGTAAGTTTGGCAGTGTCTGGATTTATTTATTTATACTCTGCTTTTTTCTAGAAGTGATTTCAAGCAGGCTAAAGTACACATGAAATGCCCTAAAATAACATGGCTTAAAGTTGTATAAAAGTGTTGTCCTAGGCAGAAAGAATAGGGCCACGGGGAGGAAGGAGGAGGAAGGGCAGGAAGAAGGGAAGGAAAACAAAGATCATTCTTAAGAAAAGGTGCTGCTACCAGACTGGCCAGAACTAGATTTCAGTGGCCTAGAACAGATCCAGGACACGAATTTGCCCCTTCAGGTGAACTTTAGCTAATTATAATAGGTCATAATATTATTAGCATTAAGGGCAGGGAAATTCTCCACTCCCTGTGTCACCATGACAGTTCAGACAAGGGCCAAATAAGGACAAGAGAATCCCACCTCCTGAAGGGAAGGCAGTGAGGACCCGCCTAAGAACACCTATAACGCCATCCCTAAAGTTTGAATATTTTGGCCCTTGTGTTTTAGAAGTAATAAATTCCTAAACATCTTTGTTCTTCAGCACAGCCACTCTCCTCTGCAGCTGTCTGCTCTCACCTTCTAGAGAGTGTACTGTCCTGTGTCTTTTATTAAATCCACTGCTTGCTTGGATTAAATGGTGTTCCCTTGAATTCTTTCCTGTGACATTCACCAAGAACCAGTTTCCTGGCACCAAAAGAAGCAATAAAAACAGGGGTGAACACAAAGTGATTTTGGAATAAGCCTAAAGACACACACTAGGGAGCCCTGCACACAGGTATGAAAGGCTACCCATTCTCCTACCTATGATTCCTGATGCTAGGTTAGCGCAGACTGCATGCTAATTGCCTTAGGAGAAAACTCCTGTGTAATTACCACCTCTTCCTGATTTACTGAATTGAGTTGTGTGGGTTGGTTCTCCTCCAGAATACCTAAATTGACACATTATCTTCTGTTTTCTGTCAAACTGTTCAAGAGACGGCAAGCTGCTTGGGGCAGCAGGTTGTTTTTCTTTATAACTGTGGCATTTGACAGAGTGCCTAGCACATGGTGGGTACTGGATAAACACAGGTTGACTGACTGAGTAAATGAAGGAATTAAGAAGTGAGAATCAAGTAATCTTCCAAATTGAGGCAAGGGTTAAACCTTCCTGAATTGATTCTGTTTCCTGGGATACCTCTGTAAAGTGTCTGAAGCCTTTGAATAACTGCTATAAGGAGAATTAGCAAGGAAGAAACTTGATGGATATATATATATATATATATATATATATATATATATATAATTGATTTGATCAGAGATATGTTGTAGCCCATTGTAGTAAAATTAAAGTCATTAGTGAGCAGGGAGTATCTTTTCACTACCTTGAGGGCCAGGGAAAGCTTGAGAATTCACCCACCATCTCTCTACTTATACCACTATTTTCAGGTCAGCCCTATGAGGGAAGGAGGAGTAGATATTTGGGTATCATCTTATGCTTCATTTCCTGGACCACTATGAGCGGTTCAGAGGTTATTTATTCAGCCTCTGGACAAAGGACTAGGAAGGAGGGAACCACTGCTGTATTTTGGCCACTTTACTTCCTTGTACCACAGCAATGTGAATGCTGTATACCTGGGGCTTTTGAGAGGTATCTTACATGGGGCTCCAGGCTTTTCTGATTCCCCTTCTCTCAATTACTACTAGATCTCGACTCCCCATAGGAAGATTCCCCCGCTCCAGAGTTCTGGTCCACCACTCTTATCCTTAGAATGAATATCCTGTTTTTCTGTAGAAATATTTCAGTATTAGTCACTAGCATTCTCGTTTTGATTTTTCCTGTGCACAATACACAGCCCTAGACATTAAATGTCAATGAACTATTTTTCTGCTTTGTAAATTTTGCTGCATAGCAGTGGGAAATGTATGTCCTGGTGTCTATGTAAGCTAACCTCCTGGGGAGGAAGAGTGAACTGTGGTGCCAAGAATTGTAGTGATGGTAATGGTGGTGTGAAAATGGTATGGACTTCCACTATTCAGTTCTTGTCTCCACAACTCCTATTTTTCCCGAAAATAAGACTTAGCTAGACAATCAGCTCTAATATATCTTTTGGAGCAAAATTAATATAAGATCCGGTCTTATTTTACTATAATATATAAGACCCGATCTTATATAAGATTAGCCTGGGTCTTTAATATAATATAATGTAATGTAATGTAATGTAATATAATATAATATATAGACCCGGTCTTATATTAATTTTTGCTCCAAAAGAGGCATTAGAGCTGATAGTATGGCTAGGTCTTATTTTCGGGAAACATGGTAAATTTCTCCCAAAATCTCCTGTTTCGTCTACCGACCAAATCCAATTTCTCCTATTAACATAAATGTAATTTTTATAACCCATAATTGCCCTGACTTATACTAAGAAAAATGTACTTCCTCTCTGCCCTGAGTTCCAGTTCAAACGTTCCTCCATTAACTGACAAAAAAAATCGTTGCTTCTTGCTAATAATAAGATGCACCCCCCCCAACTCCAGGGGATGGAGTATTCATCAAAGTACACAATTTACAAGATTGTTTGGATAATTGTGTAACTTCCTTAAGCCCTGGGGACATGAAGGTGATCATGTGTAGTCCTCTATGTGCATTGTGGAGCCCAAGACAAGTGACTTGGTCTCTGCTGAATTGCCCTTCACTTCAAGATTTCTCACACAGTGTGCTCTGATTGGCAGCCTCTCCTTCTCACACACAGTCAGCATAAGTTTGACAATGCTGTATGTTAAAAGGCTTCAGACTGCCCTTCAATGAAAAGCTATGCTCTATAGATAAAGCAAATAGGGCCACGTGTTAGCAGTTATTGAGTTAGATGGAAGATATAATTATATTCATTATTCCATTCTCTTAACTTTTTTGTATATTTGAAAATGTTCATAATAAACAGTTGGGTAAAAGCTATATACTGAACCAAGAGGTGAAATATCAGTAAGCAGAACATATTGGGGTGCAGGCGATGTATACTTCAGATATTAATCTGTGTTCAAATATCCTGCTACTAGACATTGTGTATCTAAATGCTGTGAGTATTTATACATTGACTTTGAAGCTACATTAGGGAGACTTTGTGAAACTCTGTAAACTCTCCAGGGGGTGAGATTTTTCATCAAAATTTTCCATAATTTCAAATGCCACCTTCCTGTGGTCCCACCTAACCTGCGGTCCCAGGTAGGGTGGCCCGTGGTAATTGTCTTTTGTCAGGTAAAGAAATTTGCCATTGAATTTTTTCCTATATAAAAAGGGGCCAAGTGTATTCCTCTTTGCACAGTGAGCAGAGGCAGACCACAACTGTTACTTCTGTACTTAATCTGGACAAAATATGACAAAATTCCCCTAGGAAAAAAATCATAAAAGATGTCAGCTTCTTTCTCATAGCAGACCTTGAGAAGGGCATAGCAAAGAGCACATAGGGTTATAAGGCCCCCTTAAAAGAAATGGAGAAAAGGTGTCGAGAGGAAAATAAATGTATAAATGACACACTGGGACCAGGAAATAACTGTTATGTATTTCATAATTTTGAAGTTTTAGGATAGAAAAAGTCAACATATTTATTATATGTTATAAACCAGAGTTGGCTCACTATGGCCTGTAGGCCAAATCCAACCTGCTTTCTATCGTTGTATGACTTACAAACTAAGAATGATTTTTACATTTTTAAATGTAAAAAAGATAGGCCTTTTCAGAGAACAGTTGTTCGAGAGTTGAGGACATTGCCACTTGGTCTATAAAGCCTCAAACGTGTATTATTTGTCTCTTTGCAGAAAAAGACAGCCAACTCCTATTGTAAACTGTACTAAATACTCTGAGCGCATTAATCACATTTAATTTTCACAGCACCACTAGGATGCAGGCACATTGTTTTTCCTGGCTTACAAATGAAGGGAAGTAGGCTCAGTAAATTTAAATAACTCACCCAACATCAGAAAACAAGTATATGTACGGTCAAGTTGGAATTTGAACCTGGGTGCATTCTCTCCAGAGAAACAGAACCAGTAGGGTGGTGTGTGTGTGTGTTAGAATCCTTTCTACATAGTTGCATTTTCCTAAATGTAAATTTCAATCTGAGTTGCACCAAGGCCAAGTATTTTCTATGTGGAAAAAGTATAGGACAGGTGTGTAATATAATATAATATATATGTGTATATATATATGTGTGTATATATGTGTGTATATGTGTGTGTGTGTGTGTGTATATATATATATATATATATATATATATATATATATATATAGAGAGAGAGAGAGAGAGAGAGAGAGAGAGAGAGAGAGAGATTTTAAGAAATTGGCTCATGTGATTATGGAGCAGGCTGGCAACACTAAAATCTGAAGAACATAGACTCGCAGTCTGGAGAAGCAGGAAGGGGCCAGTGCTGCATGCCGTTCAAGTCTAAAGACTGCTGGCAGAATTCACCCTTGTTCAGGGGAGGTCAGTCTTTTGTTCTATTCAGGCCTTCAATTCATTGGATGAGGCTCATTCACATTATGGGGGGGCAATCTTGTTTACTCAAAGTCCTCTGATTAAGTAGTAATCTCATCTAAAAAACACCCTCACAGAAACATCCAGAGTACTGTTTTACCAAATATTTAGCCCAATCAAGTTGGCATATAAAATTAACCATCACGTTGGTTCTATCTGACTGTAAGAACAGTTGCTTAAGCCCCACACTAAGTCTTTCAGATTGTCTTAATAAAAAAATAAATAAAGGGTTGTCTCTTAAATATGGATTGGGAATGCCCACCAGCTTTCCTCATCCTTGCCTGAGTGAAAGGAATGTTAATTCAGAAGTTCCAGAAAAGTTACTACTCCCAGGAATATGTGTCAGAAGAATCAAGTGGGCCTAATCCTTTTGTTTATGCTTTATGACTTTTCAAGCACCTTGCCTATACTTTTCCCATGTAGAAAACATATAGTCTTGGTGCAACTCAGATTGAAATTTACATTTAGGAAAATCCAACTATGTAGAAAATACTTCAATACTCTTGTGTTTGTCTGTTTTCTCTTGGTATAACTTTTTGAAGTGGCATATTAATGTGTTGAGATGGTGACTAAGAGACATTCTTGGACTCCAGCGTATTTTAATTTGCAGTCTTAAGTCTAGAATAAAGGTAGGTTTATAAGCTAAAGAAAAAAGTATTCCTAGAAATCACCTGGCAATTAATACACACTAATCACTCTTTTAAAATAAAAATGTAATCCATAGAAATATAGCGTTTTAATGTCTCTTAAGAAGGCCTTACAGAACTACTTTACAGTAAACTAAATTACTTTAATAAAAGGGGACTCTTAAAACCCTGTGTCACATTTCCTAGAATAGAGAGCTGGAAGGAACCTTCCTAATGCCTCCTTTACCCTCTTTTCCCTCCCTTGTTATGCAGATGAGGCGAGAGACCAGCTAGTAGTTGAAGTTTCTCAAGTTTATGCAGTGTAGTGGTGGCAGAGTCAGAATGAGGGCTCTGAGTATCTGCTGATTCGCACGCAGCTCAGCTCAGAGGCTTTCCCTTTGATCAAACTACAGCCTGACCACCGTTCCTTTGTACCACTTTGGTCAAATGATTAGGTTGTCTCAGAAAATGGAACTGAATAAGATATCAGGAATTGTATGAGGTGATGTTGAAAATGTAAGGGTCTGTGTAATTGAATCTGGCAAATCTTAACAGTGGTGATATATCAAGATTTTAATTTGCCTGTTGATGTATCCATTCACCCATAAGGTGTTTTCCAGTTTTAGTTTGATATGATTTACTACTGCTGGTGTTCACTTTGATTCCATAGCGGATGTATTTACAGAAATTCAGGAGCAGGTGTTTGTGATTCAGCAATGTTTCTAGCATCTAATTCAGTATGCAAGTTAGTAGGTCGTGTATCATATTTATAGGAACTCCATTACACTCATAATAGGGTGAGTTTTTTCCCTGGGCAAAATCTTAAAGTTTATCAGGGAAATTATGTATTCATGGCTATGTACATGAAAGTTTATAATTCGGAATTTAAATTTCTTTTTTCCTTCCTTGTTCTTTCTGAATCATCTCATTGTTTGACAAGGAAAAATGCTTTTCTTTATAAATTGCCAGCTTGGTTTTCCAGCATCCCAGTGGTGGAAGGTAATGATTTAAGTATTTGGAAGCGATGTTACATGAAAATCTTCTTGGTACCTCAGGAGACGGGTTGATAGGACACAGAGTGAGACCTAAATAATGCTGCTGGATGTTGGGATAAATAGCTGGTACAGTCTCCTGGGTCTGTAGACCTTGTTCTTGCTTCAGGGCTGTGAACAAGATGCTAAAATATATTGTTGATCCCTTGCCTCAGGGAGCTGCATCAAGGCTTAGACTTGATTTAAGCACACAACACCTGGAAGTATTTTTATCCTCTTCACTCCAGGCTGGATTTGAACTGCTGACTTGGAGGTAAAGTGTTTTACCACTCAGATCCAATCCCTGGAGTCAGTCAAGCTCCTGTATACATTTTCTATTGTGCGCATCTGAGACAGATGTTAAATGGTCCTGAGGAAAAACATGAGGTTGTTGCTACTGTTGGCATCGATGGAGATATTGGTATGCTGTAGTTTGATCAGAATTCTTCCATTTTATTAAAATAGAGTGAAAATTAGCTTTAATGCCCTAAACCCAAAACAGAAAGCTAGGCCATGAT
Organism: Rhinolophus sinicus; assembly: GCF_036562045.2. Taxonomy (NCBI): domain Eukaryota; kingdom Metazoa; phylum Chordata; class Mammalia; order Chiroptera; family Rhinolophidae; genus Rhinolophus; species Rhinolophus sinicus. The sequence continues at coordinate 125,547,141 of NC_133753.1, read as the reverse complement.
CTATACAAAGGGGACAGTTTCATTATACATTTCTGCACAAAACAAACAGATACTTTTTTTTTTTTTAAGGAGGCTTGCCAGAACTACTATTCATAAATGTGTTTGGCAGATAGTCTAATTGCCTTGTTTATAGCAGTAGTACACGGGATTTCCTTTCACATTATTTACCCACCCGCTGAGTTTTGGAGGAGACAGGGAGACTGCTTTTCAATCCTGAGGGCTGCTTTTCTTAAACATTGCTTCTGTCTCCATGGCAAGTGCTTTATTGTCACTTCTGACTGGATTCCTATTTTGTTCAGCTAGTTGTCTGTCTTTGCAGAGTTCACAAGTTTCAGTGAAGTTTCTGAGAATATTTTTTAAATCCTTCAGTTATTATGGCTCTTCAAAAATCAACTGGTGTGTTCTATATTCCTTTATACGAGAATAAGACAAACTGGAAACAATTCTATGGCTTATTCAAATGCGTTGAACTACAATAATTTACATCTGTATGACATTTCTTTATTGTGCATATCAAGCTATAAGATTGTTACAGTCACTGGGGTAGGTAAGGCAGACATTCATTCATTCATATATTTATTTAGCACTGATGTTATCAGATATTATGCGAGGTTCCAGGGATACAAAATATGAGAAAGCACTATCCTTGTCTTCTAGAAGCTTCTAGATATTCGTTTTTAGTAGGTACTAACAATATCCAACACTGTGAAATAAGTATACATGCACAGAGTATAGATGGAGAAGCAGGGAAGGATTACTGGACAATCAAGAGAAGATTTTACAAACATCAAGAATTTAGGGTAAGGTGTGAAAATAAAAAATGTTTCCCAGACTGGTTGAGAGAGCATATAGAAGTAGAGGTGCCATTACCATTGTTTTATAGATGAAGAAACTGAGGTTAATAAAATCAAAAGACTTGCTGAAGGTCATGAAGCTGGTAGATGAGAATTCAAGTTCTTGAACTCAGATCTTTCAGTCTGTGTCCATTACACCCCACTACACCAACCAGCAAATTATTTTATGAATTTTTCAAATCTTCATAATTCTGTAAGAGCAATAGTGGCATATACATTCATCTAGTTTGAGTATGTGAAAGGATTAGAATCTTAGGGAGAGAGATTTAAAGATACAACTTATGTTTGTAATTTTTATTTTGCATATTTACTGATATATGAACCATATATAAAAAGTATAAATTTTCAGTGTATGACTTGATTAATTTTTACAAAATGGCAAAGCTCATAATCAAGCACTAGAATGCTATAAGCTCCTCCACAATCTCCCTCATGTCAATTCTTAAAATTAGACCCCCTATAAGTGAACCACTCTTCTGTCTTCACACAAATAAAGTAGTTTAGCATGTTTTTGAGTTTTATGAAGATGGCATCCCATAATATGTACTCTTGTGTCTGTCTTCTTTTCCTAAACATTATGTCTGTGAGATATACCAAAATCACAGGATGTAGTAATAAGTTTATGTATCATTGCTCTATAATATTCCATTGTAGGAATATACTATGGATATATAATGAATAATGCTTTTAGGGACATTTCGTGCATATTTTTGGTGCATATATGTACACATTTCTGTTGATTATATCTCTAGAAGTAGAAATTCTGGTTCATAGAATATATAAATACGCATCTTTAGTAGTTAACTGCCACATGGTTTTCAGTCCAGTCCAATTTTTCAATGTATTTTGTTATGACTAACAATTTCCTTGTGTCTTGCTTAATAAATTTTTGCTTGTCCTAAGGTCATGGATATATTTTCCTATATAGTCTTACATAATTATTGTTTTATCTGTCATATATAGGAATAGATTTTTTGTGTATGATATGTAGTGGGGTAAAGGTACATTTTTCCCCATATGTAAGTATAATTGATCTAGTGCTGTTTATGAAAAGATCATCCTTTCCCTACTGTATTGTAGTGGCACTTTTGTCAAAGGTCATGAGATTGTGTAAGTGTGAATCTAATTCCAGGCTTTCTATTGTGTTTCACTTGTGTCTAATTGTCTATCTGTGTGCCCAAACTATGCTCCCTTAAGTATTGAAGCTTTATAGTGTCTTAATATCTGGTCCTATAAGCTTTCTCATTTTGTTGTTCTTCTTCAAGATAGTCTTTCTTATCCTTGGCCCTTGCCATTTCTACAAAGACAGCTGGAATTTTAATTGGCATTGCTGAATCAGTTTGGGAAGGATTGAAGTTTTAAATAATAAATGTATTAGTCCATAAATGTGATATATTCTTCTTTGTACTTAAATGTTCTTAAATTTCTCTATGTTTTTTATTTTTCTATGTGGAAGTTTTCCACATCTTTCCTTTAATTTTTTCCTAGGCATCTGAGGATTTTCGAGCTATTGTAAAAGCTCTAATTAAAAATAAAAATAAAAATATTTTCCAATTATATGATGTGTATATGTGTGTGTGTGTATGTGTGTATATACATATATATGCATATATATGTATATATATGTATATATACGTATATATATATATACACATATATATACATATATATGTGTGTGTGTGTGTGTGTGTGTATATATATATATATATATATATATATATATATATATATATATATACATACACATACATACCAGGGGGTGCCAAAACAATATATACACATGACTTGTATTCATCTTTTGTTATCAGTATATATTGAGTATTACAATTTTAATACAGTTTTTTCCTTTCTTAAAATATGTATATATTTTTTGGCACCCCCTCTTCCATATTTATTTACATATGTATGTATATATGTATGTATATATATATTTATACACACACATACATATATATTGATATCCATTCACATATATAATTTACTGATTCTTAATATTATTTATATTGAAAAACATTGTTAAATTTATTGTTGACTGTAGTTAAAGACGTTTTCAATGCACATAATTATATCATCTGTGAATAAGAACAGTTTTATTTCTTTCTGTTCTAGACTGAATGTTTGTATCTCCCCTCCAAATTCACATGTTGAAACCTAACCCCCAATGTGATGGTCTTAGGAGGAGCCTTTGGTAGGTAGGTGATTAGGTCATGAGGGCAGAGCCCTCATGAATGGGATTAGTGCCCTCATAAAAGAGATCCCAGAGAGCTCTCTTTCTGCCATGTGAGGACATAGTCATAAGACGGCTGTGTATGAACCAGCGAGTGGGTCCTCACTAGACACCAACCTGCCAGCACCTTGATCTTATAATTTCCAGCATCCAGACCTGTGAGAAATAAATTTCTGTTGTTTATAAGCCACCCAATTTATGGAATTTTGTTATAGTAGCCCAAATGGACTAAGACACTTTCCAAGACTTACATATTTTATTTTTATTTCCTATCACACTGCTTAGCACCTCTAGTAAACAATAGAGACCGTGATAACTGACATCCTTGTTTTGTTCCTGATCTTCAGCAGGAAGAAAGTTTTTAATATGTCACTAATTAAATATGATATTTATTATAGGAGTTTTCCATAACCTATATTCAGATTAAGGATGTTCCGTTCTATGCCTATATTACTAAGGGTAAAGTATTTATAAAGGCGATAAGCCACCACTCCTTCTTCCAGAAGGAACAGGTAGAGTTGGCAAGAAGTTCTGGAAATGTTATTCCAATGTGGTTCCCTCCTGGCACATGGAGGAACATGGAGTTTGCCCGTAACAACAACCAAAAACCGAAAAAAGAAAAAGAAAAACAGAGGAGAGAAGGCTAAATAGGGATAGACAAAGGGATTTCTCCTTTCTTCTCTCCTGAGTCACATTTCTCCTATGATCAGCCTCTCAAATGGTCTGACTCCTCTCTACATTCTTGCATTTGTTTTCTCCTTAATTTCCACAGTAGATTGTAGTTCACATATGCTCTTGATGAACAGAGAAGCATCCTTCTAGCTACTTCACTATCCAGGTTAGCTGGGAAACAACTTTTAATTTGCAGTGTGGGTGACTGGTGACCAGCTAAGCCAATACTGTCCCATAGGCCACTGCAACAAACGCCCTTTGACCTCACATCCAGGGTAACAAAGTAAGCTCTTGCACTTCACAGCTACCCTCTGGAATGTTCTGCTCAACCCTTTACATTTTCTGGTAACAGCTGTGCTGTTGGAGTCTCAGTGATTAACAAAGTATCAAACCATTCCCCTGGAATCCGCTAGAATTGCCTCTCATGGGGCATCTGATGGATCTCTACTTCACAGATGGTTTATCAGTGCATCAAGTAATAACTTGCTCTTCTGTCTCCATTCTCCTGAGTATATTTTAGAGGGAAAAAAATCTCCAGGTCATATGATAGGTGTTTCATCCTTGTTAACACAAGCACCTGGTAATGAATCTTTATAGTATTAGCTACATGCTGAACCAGACTTATCCCTGGATTGTCTTTGAGAGCCTATAACTCCATATTTTCTTCAGCTTTCTTACGAAAGCTTGACATTATTTATTTTTTCTGTGTATATTCTTGGCATATTTCTGCCTAGAGGAAGAACAAAATCAATAAGTCCTACAGTTTTATTAAGTTTCTTAAAGAGCAGGATATCTGATCTGTTGGTTGGAGTTGGTTAATCACCATCTTGTACAAATTCATCTTTGGATGGTGGTTTTCCCCGCGTGTTTTTCAGTTATCATTAGTAATAGTATTGTCTAACATTCCAAACTTATTCAAAGAATAATTGTTGCTCCTAGCCACATGTCAGTGCTTTTTAGTATAACGCAAAGCAGCCGAAAGTAAAGAATATTTTCCTACACACACATTCTTTTGTCTTTTTAGCTTGCCACTTACTACTGTTCAATCTCTTCTGTTTCTTCCTATGGGTCCAGTTTTAGCAGTCTTAGCTGCCATTCAGCCTGCACCAATTTGCAATAAAAATCAAGTGAGATCACATGACATGTATCCAATTTCACTCGAATATGGCGAGTCATGTACACATGGCTTAGGATAAACTGAAGCAGGCTATCCCAAGGTCCTCTGTGCTACTGGGGAAAATCATCCAGCAGCTTGGACAAATCCTTCAACCTTAGCTATATCTCAGTGTAGCTTGGAGTCATTTTCCATGAGGCTAATCAGCTACTTACTTCTCCCATATGTCTCAAGAGCTATTCCAAACTACTCTTCAAATTTCTCCCTCTGCCCCATACTCTCCTACTCTTAACCTAAGATCTTACCTTCTTATTTATTCAGAAAAACAAGAAACAACTTTGTCACCTCCACAATCCAAAACCACCTATAAAATGTATTTCCATCAAGGCCCATGCTTTCACAATGTTTCCTATTGTCTATAAAAGACTCTTCCACCTGCTGCCAAAATCTAGTTCATCTACCCAAACACCTGCACTGGAGTTTGTTCTGACATGACAGAGACCCTGGGTCATCAGCCACTCACTTTACTGTTTGTTCTCTTCAACATATAAAAATGTTCTTAAAAAAAAAAAAGTCCTCTGACCCTTTATCACCCTCTAGCTACTGTTGTATATCTCTTTTCCTTTGCAGCCAGACTTCTTATAGAGCCATTTACATTTCCCATTTCCCTTCCTCACTGGCTATTTACTGCTCAACTGACCACAGTTTTATCTGCTGTCTCCAAAACAGCAATGAAATTATTTCTACCAATTAACTTCATATTATGAAATCCAGTGGATATATTCCTTTTTCTTTCTTTAACAGTGTTAACAATTTCCTCTTTCTTAAACCTCTCTTCATTTAACTTTCATAACATTTTTCTCCTCTGGTTTTCTTCTACGTCTCTGGAATCTCCTAACAGTCTCCCTCGTTGGCTCCTTTTCTTATGATCTCCCAAAAATAACAGCATTCTCATTGGTTTCTTCCCAAGTGTGGGTATATTCTCCACACTGACTTCCACAACCACTTACATATGGGTGACTCCTAACTCTAATATACACCTCATTCATGTCTGTAGATTTTCACATTCACAGTCACTTGAATGTTTCTTAGTTATCAGAACTTAACAGGCCCTAAACTAGTCTCACTGTCCTGGTTCCTAAAAGCAGGTTGTTTCTGTATTTATCTCAAAGAATTGTGCCCAGAGACCCAGAAGAAAACTTGAGTCATTCATTAGTTTTCTTTCTTAACCACTACATCCTTGTATGTTTTATCTCCTAAACATAACATATATATCTTCATTCTCATTTCATTGTCTTATTTCACCTAATTGCCTACATAACTTTCTAGCTGGTCTTTTTTGTTTGTTCATTCGTTCTAATCCCACCAAACCTAATACTACACTTAACCATTACTAGAATGATGCTTCCAAAATGTGAGTTCATGTTAATTTTGCCAAAACTTTATAGATTTGGTGCAAGTTCACTTTTTTATGGTTGTGAAAAGGTGACTCTAAAGTAGATACATAATAACAAAGATCTAAGAACAACCAAGATATCTGTGAAGAATATAAGGGTGGAAAGACTTGCTTTATTGATATCAAGATTTATTCTAAAGCCACAATTAAGGCAGTGTATTATTGTCTTGTAAATAGACAAACCAACCAATGATAAATAGTAGATAACCCAGGAAGAGGCCCGTTCATACATGGAATTGTGATATTTGGCAGAGGTCTGTCTCTTAGGGTGAAATGGGGAAAACAGAAACTTGTCAGTAGTTCCTGTACCGTGTTTCCCCGAAAATAAGACCTAGCCAAACCATCAGCTCTAATGTGTCTTTTGGAGCAAAAATTAATATAAGACTCAGTCTTATTTTAATACAATATAAGACTGGGTCTTATATAATACTGTAGTATAATGTAAGACCGGGTCTTATATAATAGAATATAAGACCATGTATAATATATAATATAATATAATATAATACCCAGTCTTATATTAATATAAGACCCGATCTTATATTAATTTTTGTTCCAAAAGACGCATTAGAGCTGATGGTCCGGCTAGGTCTTATTTTTGGGGAAACACGGTAAGAGAGATTTAAAACAGGAAAATAGAGATATAAAAATTATATTTAAGGGCTGGAAGGGCAAAGTTTTGAGACATGGGCATGCCTTTAGCTTTATACTACACTGCTACAACCATCCAGAGAGTCAGGAATGTTTGGCTGCTATATAGAAGTCAGCAGACTTTGGGACACTCCTACTGAGGTCACAGCTTTCCTAAACTTCAGCCCCAAGACTGGTGACTGACATAGGAATTCTGAGTCTGCCTGGCCCCTGAAAAACCTACTTCTGCAAATCTGTATTTCCTCTGCCATTGTCACTGGGAATAAATTGTTTTTACCTCACTACTGTTTTCCAATTTTGCGTGAGTGCATTTCTCTGACAGTATCTAAACTGTTTCTCAAAACTTACTGGCAAAAAAGTTTGGAAAAATTCAGTTTTCAGGTTTTTAGTCCTTGTAATACAGGGGAAAGGAAGAAAGGGAAATCAATGGGTGCCAAGGGCCACAGAAAACATCTAGCTCAGGGAGCATTCAAGATCAATGGAGAAAGGAAAAACTGTTCAAATAAAAAGTGCTGGGATGACTGGATATGCATCCCAAAAACTGAAGTTGAATTTCTGCCTAATGCTGTACACAAGAGTCAGCTTAAATAGATAAGGACTTCTGAGAAAAGAAAAACTTTAGGGAGAAAATGTAGGAAAAATTTTTTTTTTTTTTTAAGCTTTGGGGTGGGGAAGCTTTTTTTAAAGTATAAAAAATTCTAACCATAGAAGAAATGATTGATTGATTCAACTTTATTAAAAATAATAACTTCTGTTTACCAAAAATATATTTAAAAAGGGAAAATACATTGTTAGTACAGTTGTTATATATATAACCAACAAAAGTTTAATACCCAGAATATATTTAAAAACTGCTATTCAATAGGAAACACACAAACAAAATAGAAAAATAGACAAATGCCATGTAAGTGTATGGCCAATAAACATGAAAAAGGTATTTAATCTCTCCAGCAATCAGAAAATAAAGATTATGATCAAATTGAAATACTATACTTATGATTTTGGTAAATATTAATACATAAATATTAAAAGTCTTCCTGTTTCCCTCTTACCCTCCACATTTTTGTATGTTTTGTCTCTTAAATACAGCCTAAATATTTTTTTCTGTCTCATTCCCACTGTCATTGCTTTAGTTCACAAAGTATTGAAGAGAGTATAGATCACTAGGAATTTCCATATAATGGATTTGGAAGGGTAAATTAGAAAATCACTTTGGAAAACAATTTGGGATTATCTTGGAAATCCGAGCATGGAAATACTATATAACTAAGCAATTTTACACCTCATACCTACCTCCAAAGGAATTCTTGTGCATGTGCCCAGGGGGCAGGCTCATATAAAACAGTTTGAAATAGCCAAGAAGTGGAATTCTTTAGAATCCATGATGAAGAGAATGGATGTATAAATTATGTTACATTTCCAGAATAGAATATTATATAGCAGTGAAAATGAACGATCTATAGCTATATTCAGTGACATATGGATCTTAGAAATCTAACGTAGCGCAAAAAAGAAAAGTCCTAAAAGACTATAAACAATAATGACACCGTTAAGATAATGTACAAACACAAAAATTAAGCAATATGTTTAGACATATACATTTAAAATAGCGATTTTTAAAAAGCAAACAAAATTCAGAATAGTGCTTTGTTCTGGTTTAGTGATGTGATAGAAAAGTACATAGGTAGAAGCAACTTACTCACAATGTGTTCATTGGATAGTAAATTCATGAGTTTAATATATTATTATGTTTTACAACATAAATATATGTTAATAAATTATTTTGTATGTGTCAGACATAATATTAAAATATACAGAAAAATGATCTATATTCTAAGATGTTCAGCTTGTTTTAAGAGGAAGAGCTGTCATTTTTTATGATCTATTTTATTTTTGCTGTCCAATAAGTAAATCATGATTTAAAACAAACAAACAAACAAAAAACTGCTCCCTATTTATCATCTATGTGTATCACACATGTTACTACAAAATTGCTAAAAATATTAATTTTAGCTCTGTGCTGGAATGGCTTGCTGCCCACCAAAACACAAAGCAGTGTAATGAAAGTAAATAGACTTTCTGATTTACTAAACTGGAGGAAATGTAACATACGCTGAAAAGTACCTGGGGATTTTATGTGCTAACATCCAGCAGGGGAAATAAACCTGTGAAAATGACAAAGTGGAGTCAGGATCAATCACTGTGGGTTTTTGGTTTTCTTTTGCAATCTTAGTACATTTCATTGTTGGAGGTAGTGGGGAAAAAAGCAAAATGAAATAAAAGAGGAAATCATTCATTGTCTCTCTTTTTAACCCTCCATTATCTCTGAATTCTTTTTTGGACGAGGTTCTGATGCCTTAGCTTAACACATGGCTTCTCCAGATTTTCTGCCTGTCCAGCTTCATCGCCTGTCACATTCCTGGCCGACATCTGCTCAACCCTTCTCATAAGCCAAACTCAACTTCCGGTGGATCTCTGAGTAGGTCCTGCTGTTTCATGTTTCTGTGTCTTTTCCCAGGCTGTTTGCTCTTCCTGGAAATCCCTCCCTTTCCATCTTCCCCTCACTGACATCTCACTAGGAAGTCTTGCTGACTCTTTAGTCTGAGGCTCCCTTAGTCCCTTATGCATAACTTTCTCATGGTAGTTGTCACACTCCAATAAAAGTTAATTTTCCTGTCTCCTCCATTAGACCTTAAGCTCTTTAGGATCAAAGCTTATATCTTTTTTTTTTTTTTTTAATTACACAGTGCTACTGTTATGGATACCAGGACCGGAAAGAACCCAAGAGGCACTCAGAGGGTTAGAAGAGTCAGCTTTATTACACTGGTGGGCTCAGCGGGATCCTTTCCAAAAGACTGAGCCCCTAGCAAGGTTTTGAACAGGTTTTTATGGGTTGGGGACTTCCTTGAGTTGGGGAAGGGGTAGGTGTCCTCTGGTGATTGGCTTAGGGGCTATGCGGAAGTGGGCTGGGGCTTAGGCTGGGGACTTCTCTCTCCTCTCCGGCCACCATTTTAGGTCAGTTCCACGTGGCAGGGAACCATTTTAGGTCAGTTTCTCCATCACTACCCAGTACTTATCACAGTGCTTTATACTCAGTAATGTTACCCAAATCAATTTGTATGGGGAAAGTACTATTTTGAGGTGATATTCCTTCAAGGAATTGCGTTTTCTTCCACGGCCCTCCCTTCAGGCGGAAGTGCTCCTCCCACTCACCTCATCCAGTTGGCTCTTTAATCACTTCCGCAGGAAACTTCCTTGCTCTTCATGAGTAGCAGGCACTCTATATGTGCTCTCTCAGAGTACCGTGTATTACTAGCATGGCAGTTGTACATTTACGTCAATTTGTATCATTCTTTGTATAATGTTTGCTTCTCCCGCTAGACTGTAAGCTCCATGAGTATAGAGACCAGGTTGGCTTTTGTTCACTATTGCACTTCTACTGTATGGCTTAGGGTAGACTCCCAATAAGTATTTGCTGACTGACTGACTGACTGACTGACTGACTGACTGACTGACTGAATGATTGAATGAATGAATTGTGAGCATTGCTGGAATTCAGGACATTAGGAACATGTCTGATAGACTGGTAGGGGATGCACAGCCCATTCTGTTATCTGAGTGCCGATGCCAGGGTGCCATGTCCTGTTCAGAAAACGTTTCTGTGGGCACCTGCAGGAGAGATGAGGATGGGGAACACAGCATCATGCTTGCTTCAGGTACTGCTCTCCTTTCCTGGTCCATGGACCTACGTTTGAGTCTAAAGAGAGGTGGTTTAGAGGCAGAGTGAAGGAATCCTTCTCACAAGGGAAACTCAGATGTATGGGACGTAGTATACTTTGTGGCCTGGTTGACAAAGTCACACAAGTTGAGGTTGGGGAGGGAATTCCCCTGACCCTACATAATCCAGGATGGTGCTTTTGGTGCAGGGTGACCAGCACAGGGTGAAATCCAGGGAATCCTTAGCTTGAACTTGAATATTTTTTCTTTGACATCAGGCACAGTGTCAGCTGTCAGGCACTGCTCCCAAGTGGCTTTTTGGGCAGCCACCCGCAATAAAGAGGAGCTGGAGGGAAGAAAAACCATTCGCGCTCTTATGACACAGCCTGAGACAGAAATAAGTAAGATCCCAGAGCCCTAGAAACCCTGTTTTGTGCATGTGGAGTATAGAACAGTGCAATTAGAGGGTTTTAAACTTTTAAAAATTTTGATATCTTTATATCCATAGGTTGCTGAGGCCTGAGAAAGTCACAGTATATCATTGTAGTTCTCTGTGGTTCCAGGTAAGAACTTTCTTTTGAATTATTTGAACGTTTACAAATAATAGTCTCTAGTTTCAGTCTTTAGGGATGTGTTTTACTGACCAATTTACATAGTTTATAGTTTGACTTGTAAAAAGAACCCTTTAGTTTGACCATCTGGAAGTAGTACGAATTATTGATATTAATTACTTCTCTTCCATATTCTATTTTTGTGGTCCTCTCAGGTTCAGGCTTTGGTGATACATATGACCTTCACGAATATTTCATGTTACATGAGATGGCCTCTAGGTCTTCCTTAAGTGACCTGATATTGCTGGATGAATATGTTAAATCTAGGAGAGCAAAGGCATTTATTGCTTCAAACTTTTTGCCTGAACTGCGTTATATTTTCTTCACATTGAACCTACTTTTGTTCTTAATCCTTTCATTACTTTGGAAACCATCTTTAGTATCTATAAAAGACCTGACCTCTGTAGACTTTCCTTCCCATGAGAACGTCACTTCAGTTGCCAATGACAGTGCCTCCTTCATTAGACACAAAAGAGGCAAAGCGGTGGGAGGGCACCACACTGCATGTTAGGGAGCTTGGGTCTGGTTCTGGCTCTTCCACTGGCTCCCTGGGCCTCACATTGTTCCTTGGTGTAAGCCAGTTTGATCCTGTTGTCTTCTCCAACTTCTGCAGAAAAATCTCATTCAACCTAATTCTTCAAGCCTCATTCCTCTTTCCATCACTGACCTGCTTTCCTCTTGAGCATCCCTTTAATAGGACACATTCTGCTGATTGGCTTTCCCGCTCTAACTTAGACCTGTCTCTTCCCACATATTTGAACTATGTAGCCTCAGCTAGTTTAGATGATGCTTGTCCTGATTTACTTCACAAGGGTCCTTGTGACTACCTTAATTAGCTCCTTTTTAGTCCTGTCTGGCCATCCAGCCCCCTGCCTCCCTTCAGAAAATGCCATCCAGCCACAGGGAATTCTCACTTGTTGGTTTTCTCTTGAGTCCAGCAGCCTAGAATTTTAGGCAAATGAACATCAGTATTCACTAACACTAGACTCACAGGCCTTGTGGGGAACTCCAGTCCCATAACTAAAGATGATATGATTCCTCCTGTTCTAGTTCAATCTACTGCTTCCCCAGGGAGAACTGCCAGCCTGCTGCTCCTTGGATTGGGTGACTTGGAAGTGCATCTGAAGATAAACAGTCATTTTTTATAGTTCACACTACCTAAACCTATGCTGAAGAAGGGGTATTTTCATTCTTACCAGTCCTATTTTTTATTTTTATTTTTTTTTAGAAACTATGGTTTCTGTTCTGCAAAGTACTGGATTATTACACACTCAGTCTTTTATATAGAAGCATCAGAAAAGTATCTCGGTTCTAGTTAAATTATTTTAATTTTAAGCTTCAGTCTGATAGGGGAGTTCTATTTATCCATATATTTATTTTTGATCAATATCTTTATATTTCACTTTCTTTCCCTATCATCCAATATTTTTCTTTATAACAAATGGAAACATAATATAAATTCTATTTGTTACCATCTTTGTTTTTCCACATACACATAATTTCATTCCAACAATTTTCTCTGTAACTTATAATATTTCACTGATTGGGGTTTTCGTATTTATCAAATTCTTGATTGTTAATCATTTAAATATTGACACATTTTAAAATCTATATTTGGACTCGTAATTTTGGTATCCAACAAGCAATGTACTATAGTTTGGTCATTTAAATTAGTCATATTATGTAATTCCTGTGTTTGATTGATTTTTGATCACCAAAAATTCTGAGCTGTCTCAGCTGGCCCTGTGCCTCTACTTTTAAGTGCAAAACCCAGGATTCTTACTTTTCTTGGTCACCTCCATAATAGACAAACCAATAAACAGTTAGAAATTTCCAGGGAGTCTTGAATTCTGATCTATCTTATAGGGCTCAGGATGGGAATTCAATTTTCTTAGTATTTCTCAGTTTCCCGTGTTGGAAACATGGGGTATAAAAATACGTTTTTGTACATCAGTAGGAGACAAACCAATTGTATTGTTTTTCTCTGGCTATCATAACAAAGTACCACAACTGGGTGGCTTAAAACAACCTCAATTTATTCTTTCACAGTTCCACAGGTTAGAAGTCCAAAATGAAGATGTTGGAAATGTTGGTTCCCACTGGAGACTGTGAGGGAAAAATCGATTTTATGACTCTCTCCTGGCTTCTGGTGGTCACTGTCAGTCTTTGTCAATCCTTGGCTTGTTAGGTATATTACTTTAATCTCTTCCTCCGTCTTCACATGGCCTTCTCTTCTGTATGTCTTTGTGTCCAAATCTCCCTCTTCTTATAAGGACACTAGTCAAATCAGATTTAAGGCCCACTCTAACCCAGTATGATCTCATCTTAACTTGATAACATCTGCAAAACCCCTATTTTCAAATAAGGTCACATTCATAAGTTCTGGGTAGATACAAATTTGTGTGGGACAGTATCCAACCCAGTGTGCTAACCAAGAAACTTTTACTTGGTTTCTCTTGTTAGGGGTTAGGGGAAGGGAGAAGAGGATTTTACTTTTCCCGGTTTTTTATGGATACCACCTATAAAAATTAGAAATAGATTTGGATGCAGGTCAGAAAACCAAAAGCATATATATATATATATATATATATATATATATATTTTATATATATATATATATATATATTTTTTTTTTTTTTTAATTTTTTTTTTTTAATTTTTTTTTTTATATGTGACAAGAAGTTGGAGACAGATGGTAAAGAGAAGGTACTGTGACTCACAATGCCAGCTGGGAGCCAGGTGCTCGCTGTCTTACGGCTCAGTCGCCCTCATTATGTAGACTTTGACCTTACACTTGCTGCCTCATGGTCACAAGATGATGACTCCACTTCAGCACCATACTTGGGCAAATAGGATACCCCAGCTGACTGACCGTTCCTTTTTACAGAGCTTTCTTAGAAGTCTTGGATGCTCCTATCCAGTACCTTCCACTTTGATCTCACTGGTTAGAGCCAGCTTATATGCCAGGACAGTAGGAAAGGTGTGTTTTTTTGTTTTGCTTTTTGTTTTTCTTTTTGATATTTATTTATTTTTAAGCAGGACAAATTGCTGCACTAGAACAAATCAGGTTTCAGTCCGCAAGGAAAGAGAGAAAATAGATATTGCAAAAGCGAGCTGGTATTGTCTGCTAAATCTCCCAAAGTTTATCAGATCTAGGACTCAGGTCCTCAATGAGGAATTAGAGTTAATTGTTTTAAGTTTTTGTTTTGTTTTGAAAGATTCACAATATCTATATTTTTTACCCAAGGACTGACTCTTTTCTGATCCTTGGCAGAAAAGCTTCTACCTCCTATCAAACAAAACCTTGTTTTATAAGCTTCAGAGACTCCCATGGTATCACAGGTTCCTTGTGAGGTTGTGTTTTGTGGATATATTAGGTTGGTGCAAATGTCATTGCGGTTTTTGCAATTATTTTTAATCTTTTAAACTGCAATAACTTTTGCATCAACCTAGTTTATCACTAGCTCAAAACTATAGCGCTAAATTTGTGGTTGTTTAGTATTATACCAAATGTATATTTTATGATTTATTTAGCTAGCCCTCTATTATTGGGGATTTAGATTCTGATATATTTCTTATCAATGTTCTTTCAAATAATTTTCTAATTGGGTGACTTTGAAAACAGTCTCCCATAGTCCTCTTAAGATTTAGTCACTACGGAAAGCTGAGATTCTTAGAAGGCTTGATTTTTATTAAGACTGATCAAAACCTGAGTGGGATATGTTGAATTGCTCTATTCTGGCTGTAATGGCATGTTATTTTAACAAGGCAAAGATGTGCTCACAAAATACCAACTGATAGGTAATATGATAGTACAGGAGAGAGAACATTCAATGGTTTTCCTTTTCAGTTTTCCTTTTTTCTGTCCCCATGTGCTTGGCTTTGGACTGAGTTGTCCTTTCCTATTATTATTATTATTTTACATACTCCTAAACTTACCGCAAAGGTGTTAGTAGGTGGTTAATTCTTTAAGACAGATTAAAAACAATCAGTCTCAGTCACCAGCTGCATTTTCTCTCCTCCGCTCTTCATTCCCCTCTGATTGTGACACAGCCATCCGACCCCATGCTTCAGACATAGGTTCTGGCATCCAACAGACACTCGGCTTCTCTGTATCTTTTTCCCTTTGTTCCTGGGCATGTCTTTGAGGGACTTCTAAGGCAGGAAGAAGCCCAGCATTACACTTTTCCCAGACCGTATGCTGCATACTAATGCTTGCTCCCCGGGCACTTGTAATTGCAGATATGGACTGTTTATGTCAGGGATGAAAGTGGGTGAACAGCTGCAGCTGCCAGGCAAAAGATAATGTAGGAATGAGATTGTCAAAGTAGCTTTCGCATATCTTAAATGAACTGCTTGTTTCTCTTCCTTTTCCATTCTATCCTTCTACCTGGGGTTCCCGCCTCTTCCTCAAGACTTTTGTCTGTTTTGTTATATTATCTGAGCTAGCTGTCCTGGAAGAAATGGTGGCCCTCACAGGATAGGAGAGAAGAGCGTTGGTGGGGTGGAAGGGTTGGAGATAGAGGTAGAAATGAGAAGGCAAAACAGTAAGGTACTGAGGAGAAGAGTTTGATCGTGCGTCGCAGCACCTCCCTATAAGCATCGATTAAAGTGTGTCTGAGATCATAATTCAGGTCAGGTTCTAATTCTTAGCCGGCCTGTTGAAGTCTATACTGCACAACTGGAGACGTTATGCCCCCCTCACATTTTAATACTGGATCGTTCACTTGCCTCTGGGGATTAAAATGAAGGATGCATTCCATATGCAGCGAGTCATTCTCCATCTTCCTTCTCGGTGCCGGTGGAACACAGCTCATTTGTACACCCCTCGCTTGCCAGTCTTTTATTCCTGTTCTGCCATTCCTCTTCCTCCCTTATCTTGCAGGAGTACAAGTGGCTATTTGTTCCTCTGTATGCCTTGCAGTCCAGCACTGAGAAAATTCACCCTTCCTTCCCTTATTGACAGACACAGACATCACTCTAGGAGTGAGGACAGAAATCAGCCAGCTGCCCTCTGCCCGAGCCTGACCTGGTTCTGTGTGGGGGGCAGGATAGAGGTGGCTTTGATCAGCTCCTATGGGCACTGCATCGATGGACGGTCCATTGATGATTCCAGTGTGTGTGCTCCCCTGTGACATGGCCCTTTGACAGCACCATTTGTTGTCATCAATTTCTTGATGCTCAGAAGGTTGGTGGAGTCTGCAGGCAGTTCCTTAAATCTTAGAGGAGGAAAGGCTACATACTAACCCTATTGGGACCTGACAGTCCCTTTTCTGTCTGGAAAGAGGCTCATCTAGGGACTGAAAAGCGCTCAATAGTCAATTCCATTTAATTCATCAGATATTTATTGAGAAGTTGCTTGAAGTCAGACATGATGCTAGGCAGGACAAGGCATAAAAGATGAATGGGACTCAGACCCTTGCCTTCTGGGACTTCAAAGCCTCGTAGATCTAAAAGGGGCAATAATTTTATAATACCGTGGGCTTTGGGGAGGCTGAGCTTTGGCAGATTCATTCTGACTTGGATGGGATCTGGGAAGTTTTAGGAGGTGGTGAAATGAAAAATGTGTGTGATTTAAATGGGAGTGTGTGTGTATGGGCATGCAGTAGGGAGGAGGATGCATGTGAGGAAGGGTATTCCAGATGGGAAATGAAGAAAATAGACTGTTGTGGTTTGTCTAGGATTGAATTCCACACACGTGTGTGCCTTAGCGAGTTTGGGCTGCCATAGCAAAATGCCATACATGGGGGGCTTAAACGACAGAAAACTATTTTCTCACAGTCACGGAGGCTGAAAGTCCAAGATCAGGGTACCAGCACAGTTGGGTTCTGGTGAGAGCTTTCTCCTGGCTTGCAGATGACCACCTTCTCACTGCTGTGTCTGAGAGAGAGAGAGAGAGAGAGAGAGAGAGAGAGAGAGAGAGAGAGAGAGAGAGAGATGTGTGTGTGTGTGTGTGTGTGGAGGGGAGAGGGAGGAGGAAGGGGCGGGGGAGAGGAGGAGGCAGAGGGAGAGGGAGAGGGAGAGCTCTCTTGTCTGTCTCTTCTTATAAGGGCACTAACTAATCCCATCAGACCAGGACCCTTTTCTCATGACCTCATGTAACTCTAATTACCTCTCTTCTCCTTTCCTTTCTTATTTCTTTCAAAAAAATATTTGTTGAATACTCACAAAAAATTACTGGATATTATGGGATAGGTATGGTGATAGCACTGTCATGTGACACTTGCTGGCTGCAACCTAATCACACTATACAGCACAGGTGAGCTTGTAGAAGGGACACATAGGTTGTGACACACCTTGTCTGATCACCTCTAGTTCAAGTGCAAAGGTCACCAGGCCCATTTCCTTTGTTGTCCACACATTCTGTCTCTCAGTTTTGCTTTTGCTGAGCCTCTAACTGGGCAGAATTCTATCCAGCCCAGAAAGAAGAGGGCAAGACGGTTTTATCTGTACGTACTGAGTTTGTAAATTGAAAGACACAGGATTGTTTATGATTGCCTGCATGTTCACTGAGTAAAATACTCCATTTTTTTCACCTGCAAAACTGTGAGAGATTAACTACCACTTATTAATTATCTGATAGCAAGTTTATGCTGAGAAATACAAAATATTGAGAAAATACAGTTCTTATGGGTCAAATGGTACATATGGGACAATGCTATTAAGTCAGCACCTACTATGTGCCTACTAGTGAGGTCTGCTAGAGTTAAATCTAGCAGTGGATGGCGCCTTAGTCCCTTCTCTCCTCCCACTATCTTCACCCCATAGACACTTATGGGAAACATTTAGTTTCTTGTAAGTGAGGTTTCTAGGAAGTTTTGTTTCTAAGAACTTGAGTTTCGGCATCTTAGTGATTTTTTTAAACTGCCAAGAAGAGGTGAGTATGGTGATTAATACTACTTTTACTAAAATGGACAGTACTAAATAAATCAGTGCCTTTTTCTTAACCTCATATAGATAAACTGGTCTCAATGACCAGGAAAGCTTGGAGAATTCCAAGGGATTCTTTTTAGCAGTTTTGGCAAACAAAGTGAAAGAGCAAATCCACACTCCTCGTCCATAACAGCTACCTCTCAGGTGTTTTGTTCCTGGCACTGACCATCAGCTCTAAGCTGCCCCCACAGAAGCAGGCACTCATCAGAGACCTCTCTGTCCAGCGCCTTCTCCCTGGGGGAGGGTGACTAAATAGAGTTGGGTTTTACTGCCATGAATTGCTGAAAACCTGTGATTAGCTGGAGATGTCAGTCGTCTGCATTCAAGGCTATTTCGGCACCACTATAGTGTTCTTGTTTTGGATCACTTCTCCCTGCCGGAGGTGATCATGGCCGGCTACTCATTACCCATAGTAAAGCTCTTTCCAGCTCATAGCCACTCTTTTATGGCTATTTTAAACACACAACTACTAGGGAAGACGAGGTGGCTTTGAGGTTTAATGCTAACATCGACACCTGCCTCTCACAGTGATGTGACAGTCTCTACCTTGCAGAGGTTCTGCTTTGTTAATATAGTTTCATCTGGTTTATTTCGGTAATTTGAAATTTTGTGTACACACACACACACACACACACACACCCACACACACTGTCACACTCACAGGTTTTTTACCAGGACACAACAATGACAATTTTTGTTTAATACAATTGATTCGCACCATAATGAGCAGTGAACAGAATTATCTACCAGACAGTTTTTGTTTATACAAAATCTGATTACTTTGAATAATAATATTAACAATAACAACAATAGCATATATTGAGCATTTACTGTATGTTCCACACACTTCCAAGTGGTTTAAATGTATTAACTCATTTAAAGACACACTAAATCAAGCTGAAAGGATATCGAATGGAGGCAGACACGGTATGTCCATTGAATTCAGATAGTCATCGATATGGTCCTTTTCTGGAAATTCTTATCTCTTTAGTTGTTTAAGGTACGTTTTTTTCCTCTGTTTTCACAGGGCTTAGAGGCAGACTAGGCCTCCCGAGAAACCACTGGAGCACATGACCCTCTTCCTCTCTGAGAGGGGCCAGCTGCTCTTTGTTCTTTTCATATCCCTCATCACAATTGCAAACTGTCACGTGTGTTTCCTCCTTTGTACCATTCTGTCTTCATGAACTTCAGCTCAATGCAAAGGTTTGTGCACATTTATGTTAAAAATGGATTTGGCAAATTTGGAAGATCCCCCTGCTTTGTTCCCTTGGTCTCTTTGCTATTGTCCTTGAGGTTTTTAACCTGCACAGGTGATGTAAAAGACTTGCATTTCTGAATCAGCTTGCACAGGAGCTAATGTGTGAGCAGTCCTTCCTCCTAAGTCCAAAGTGTGCTTTGCTCTTCTTCCTCCACTTACTGAGATGTTTGCGGCTCCTCCAGCATTGAAATTAGGGACAGGGTGGGGTGTAAGAAGTACTCATATATGTTCTTGCTGGCTGATATTGTTATAGGTTGTCATTGGCACCATGCAGGGCATAGTCGTGGAGTTTTTGGAGGCCTCTCCTGCCTCATCACTGAGGTTGCACGCCTGCGGTCCACCTGGATCATGGTAATAAATTCTTTAGGGGAGTTACTTCTTATGATTCCCTCAGCCACTAGGCATTTAGTAATACACTGCTAACTTCTTTCTACTTAGGGTCACGTTACCCCTCCAAGAGGTCTTTGGAATAGGATTTAAGACATTCTCTAGTTAGCTCTTCCCTTTGCACAGACCATTTCTGTGCCATGGAAATCACATATGCTCTTTGTTCCATGGAACTCTGGGGAGGGACTTTCCTTCTGTCTGCAGAGTGGCTGGCTACCCACAGTAACTTTCTTTTAGTTTTCTTAGGAGTGATTGAGATATTATCAGACTCTTTGTCCCCAAGCTCTATGGATTGTTTTAGGTTAGGGAAGGACATCTTTAAAGCCATTTCACTGGTTTTGAGCAAGAGAAATTTCTAGTATTTCCACTCATTCTCAGCTTTTCCAAGTTCTTTTATAGATTAGAGGTGGGTGTTCACCTAAATATCCCCAAACTGCTTCTCAGCCACCTACTTCGAAAGTCCTGCTTTTGCTTTCTCCCAACTTATTTTGTAATGTAGTTGGGGTTGATCCCATGTCTTATGGCCCCAGTCAAAACTGTACTGCTGTAGTTCCATTTGAACATTTTGTTTTATCTACAACCAAACAGAATTATTGGCAAAAGTTGTGACTAATCAATTCACAAAAGTATTCATATAAATACCAACACACGTATTAAAAGATGCTCAACATAATTATGAAATCTTGGAAATGCAATTAGAAATCATGTTTATTTATTATATTGATGAAATGTAAAGGATTGATAAGAGCTAGTATTAGTGGTATGTAGGGAAACAATACATTGTTGGTGGAGTATGCACTGGTATCGTCTTTTCTGGAGAACAATCTTTCAGTCTCCATTAAGATAAGAAATGTGTGCATTCTTTAAGCCATCATTTATCTACCTCACTTTCTACCCTAGAGAAATACTTGTCCATGTACTTACAAAGGCAGGTACAAAGACATTCATTGCAGCATCACTGGTAAGAACAAAAACTAGAGATAGCTCATCAATGCCAGAATAGTTAAATTAGCAATTTTTACATCTCCCTTGAAGTTATTAGGTAATATTGGTGGAGCTACTGTGGGTCACTTCTAGGCTATGGCTTCTTAAAAGTAAACATACCTTCTCCATGCTTTTCTGCTAACTGGATACAGATAATTGCAAGATCCTAGGAGATGGCCAGCAACCAGATGGAAGGAGCTTGGGTACCTGAATGGAGGAAAACTGCCTATAGACTTATATCACACTTATCGGACAGGTAGATGCGTAGGACATAAACTTCTACTGATTTAAGCCATTGACATTTTGGGATTTATTTGTTAAAATAATTAGTATAATGACATGTAGCGGTTAAAAAGGAGGAAGTAGATTGGTATGTTTTGACTTGATTGTATCTCAAAGACATATTAAGTGAAGAAAACATGATATCAGGTATATTAAATAACACTCAAATTGCCTAAATATGTATATAAACCCATAGAAAAAGTTTTGGAGGGTAAATACCAAACTCATAGGAGAGGGTACCTCTGAAGAGGGGAGTAGGATTGGGTTTTGTGGTAACTGGGGATTTTTGCTTTGTATTATTGAAATTTTTGATGAGGAAAATATTTCTTGAATTACTTGTGTAATTAAAAATTATAAAAGAAATTAGATTGGCTCCCTGGGCAATTGCTTGCCTCAAACTGCTCTTTTTTGTTTCTATCCTCATATATGAGAGGAAAATACATAAAAATTTTCATCCTGCCCTATGCACCAATATCCCATAATCAGTAACAGATTATTGAGAATAATTCCACAATTAGGGTTTGGGGCAGAGTCATAAGGAAATTTATCAAGAATTAAAAAAAACACACACACAAAAAAACAGAAAATTCTAAAGTAACTTGAGAAGAAAAAATGCTAACAAATCAATTATGATAATAAAAGTACATACAGATTTAGAAATATTTTGGTGGGACTGTTGATGGAGCACCATCGAATTTATAAATACATCTTTTAAAGAAAGCATTCTCTCAACTGTGCCCTTCGGTGATTACAAAAGTGATCATGTGACACCACCTTTCATAAAGCTACAATGACCTAACTTCTCATTTTGAATTCACATAACAGCACGGCAATAATGGGAGCACATTTCCCTTCTGCATTGTTTCAGCATCCAGTGAGTCACCTGGGTGTGTCTTCTTGGAGAGTAAGAAAATCTAAATTGTCCAGCCATGAGTGACCCAGAAAACAGCAGTAATGTGATGCCTTGTCTCCCTCTCCACCCCTCTGCTTTTTATGCATTACTTCCTTCGAGTCTTTTGTCAGCTGGGTCATTGACACATTTATACAACTGTAACTGGTACCTCCTTGTCTACCTCTTTGTTACCAAGGCAACTGCCTGTCCTTATGCCCTTTGAGAGAAACCACCATTAGAGACTCTCTTAGAGACTCTACGGCTTGGCCTAACCTGATCATTCTTCCCCATCCACCTTCATAAGGCGTCATCTTCAGATCATGGCTTAGGCACCACATACCCCATCCCAAGAGGGAGCAGAGCTGTGGTGCCTCTCTCCTCTCCTTTTCACTCCAGTCTCCTAATCTGGGTCAGATTTGACCTTATATTTCCATTTCTTTCCCTATTCAGAGTTTTCTACACTCGTTACATTCTGTAATACCTACTACAGCATTTAGTAATATTCAGATAAAATAGAAACAGCACTGTCTAGCTTGCCCGAGTTTTTGTGAGAGGTAGAATGTGTATCAGTGTGCTTAGCAGGAGCACCGTAATGTTGCTCTCCTTCCTTTCGTTTCTCATTTCTCATATTCTGCAGGTGTTTATCAGTTATTGCAAAATACCAACCAGGTGGGCTTTTAAGCTGTGAGTTTTAGAATGGCATGCCAAGCGTTGTGCTTCATGGGAGATGGAAGTGGTTCAATCTGGGAATGAGGAGGTTGGAGAGGGTAGGGCAGCTTGAGGGTGAGTTAGCAGACAGGGAAGCCAAGAAGAGACAACGGGTACCTGCAGAAGCTCACTATGCCAAGGACTTTCTCCCATCAAGAATTATAACCTGGCAGTAAGCTTGACTTCCATTTGATTCTAATACATTAAAGCTAAAGTCAGATTAAAAGAAAAGCAGCACAAAAAGTCTAAATCCTACCCCACTGTGTATGTGATTGCTTTCCAGTGCGAAACTTCATTGCAAGTGGAATTGTAAACTAAGCAACTAGAGTGATGGAGGGATCAGGCTTTAATGAGAAGACAGATGATTGTATTTATGTCAAACTCTTCCCATTGGATAGTGTCTTTGCTCCCCTCTGTGCTGACCTCATTCACCTTCTGCCAACAATTAGCTCACTCCTGCTTTTTCCAGTCTGACGTTCACCTGGATCCTGTATGTGGCCCACACACAGGTGCCTCCCCGTATTCTCTCCTGCACCCCTTCTTATGCCATGGCCTGTGAAACCCTCATCATACCCTGGAGAGGCAGTCCTTCATCTGGTACCTCCCTCTTCCTTTCCTTCTCTGAGTGGAAACTCTGCCTCTCTCCCGCCATGTATGAGTCTACATGCTTCCCAGAGCCACTTCTGAACCATTGATTGATTCTCATTCTTACAATTTGAATGCTTCAAATGATTACACTATTGTCTCCCACTGCCTCTGCATTTCCTTTTCCTAAGTAATTTTAATGCCTTTAAAATTTTTGGCTTTGAATAATAGTTAAATGTTTCCTTTAGGGACAAGAATTGTGTTTCATTCATATTTATATTTCTGCCAGCCCTATTACAGCACCTTACTTTGCATTTGGCATACAGAGTGCACTTAATAAATGTTAATTTGAAGACTGAATGATGACACCTGCTTCCTTATCCTTTGCTGTTACAGTGCTGCTTATTATAGTGCCACAGACTCTAACCCCTGAGCCTCAAAAATTCCAGTAACTCCCTGGATCACTTCCACAATGCTGTCTTTAATAATATTCAATACTATTTTATAAGCGTATCTTGTATGTTGAGCCCTGTCCTAACTGGTGGGAAGGAGTATTCCAACTGGCCCAGAATGAAGCGACTTGTCCAGCTCAGGGCTGGGCAGGGGGAGGACCCATCAGCCCACTTGATCCATGTGGCCTGACCAGGATTATAAAATAGGGGAAGGGTTGTCACTAAAGCAAAGGACGCATCTTCAACTCATTTCCCATTTAACGTCTTCCTTGCCTCCAGACCTGGTCCTCTCAATCCACCCCACAGCCGTCCTCTAGAGTAGACTCAGTTGCAATTCTGAACAAGTCCTATTTTATTTAATATTCTTCAGTAGCTTTCAGTATGAAGTTCAAATGCCCACTTTCACATACGAGGCTTTCCTGAGCTTCCTGTTAGTGAATCATCATGTTGCCCTAAGCCACACACATACCCACCGTTGAATCATGCCAACCTTCTTTTGGTTCTCAAACCTGGCATGCTATCTTGAGCATCTGTGATTTCTTCACTTCCTTTTTTTTTTGCTTTCTAAAATGGTTTCTTTTTTTCTTTTTAGCCTAGTATCTTAGCTCAGGCTGCCATAACAACACCATAGCCTGGGTGGCTCAAACAACAGAAATGTGTTTCTCACCATTCTGGAGGCTGGGAGGTCCATGCTCAAGGTGCCAACAAGTTTGGTTCTTGGTGAGGGCTCTCATCCTGGCTTGGAGATAGCTGCCATCTCACTGTGTGCACACGAGGAGAGAGAGGGTGGGGGGCAGGCTGAGCACCTGTGTGCACATGCCCTGTTCTTCTCCTTCCAAGAACACTAATCCCCCACTCTAGGGCCTCCAGTCTCATGACCTCATGTAAATCTAATGACCTCCCAAAGGCCCTGCCTTCTAAAGACTTCACATTGGAAATTAGAACTTCAATATAGGAATTTTGAGGGGACATGAACATTCAGTCCGTAACAACTAGTGAACTCCTTTCCACCCTTTAAACTCAGTATAAGAATCATATATGCTAGGTGTCCTTTTTGACTTCCCTGTTTTATTTAAATATCTCCTCTCTGTTCTTATACCATTATGAGATTTGCTTTTATCACTTATCACACTCTCTATAATGGCAAGTCTACATGTCTGCTTCAGTTTTCCTGTGTACTCTTTTATTCAGTTTTTGAATCCATAGCACAGCCTGGGGTCTGGCTTGTGGTAGGAACTTAGTAGCTTTAAAGGGTTTAGCTCCCAATACTTTTCAGGTCCCTCCATGAAATGAAAAATAAATAATTGCTTTATTTATTTATCTTCTTCACTTTCAGAAGTGTTTATGTTAGACAAATTTATTATTTGATTCTAGCATTTTGTGGAACTTTTTATTCATTTCTCTTTAGATGAATATTTTATTTCTAGTTGGATGATTATTAATAGTTGATGCTGCTATTGAAGCACTTATAAATTGAATTATATTAATTATTCATTTGTCTTTCTATCTGTCTCGTTCTATTGTGAAGTCCCAGACGTGGGTCCATATCCCAGTCATTACTGCCCAGCTGATGCCTGGCACACACACAGTGCTTGGGGAATGTTTACTGAATGAATACAAATACATATTCTCATTGGCCAACTAGCCTGTCACTTCCTTGTAATAGTACTGAAACTGGCCAGCCTTTTCCCCCACACTCTTTGGATTCCACTTTTCTATATCTTTTAGTGCCCCTGCTTTTACAACCATCCCCTCTTCTTTAACTAGGAAAAGTAGACACCAGAGGAAGTGTATGTACTATCTGCTTGGCAATGACTCCACCACCTATGGGTTCTAACTGGTAGTTTTCAAAAGGATATATATATATATATATATATATATATATATATATATATATATATATATATATATATATATCAAGGGGAGGAGAAAGTTCTTACAAGTTTTCTAAAGTGAATGGTCTATGAAAAAGGAGGAGAGGGGAATCTCTTTTATCCTCTTGGCAAATTCATGTCATCTTTCTGTCAGGCAAATGCAAGGGAAGACTCAGCAGGTTCGAGGACACAACATAGGAGCCTCTGAAAATCAGGCCAGGGCAGAGTCAATCCCTCGCTTGATGCCGTGAGCAGCACGGTCATTTTGGGAAAGGCTTTGTGGCTATCCCTTGCTCCATTGTTAAGGGTTAGGAGGTAACGGGAGCAAACGGAGGGACACCGGAATAAAAATCAAAAGGTCTTACTCTCAATTTCTTTTTTCTGCTTATGTGCCAGATGTTGAGCAATCGTAAATTCTATGAGCCTTGGTTTCTGTAGATCTAATGTGGGATGAACATATTTATCCTCTTTATCTTCCAGGATTGTTTCTAGGATCAAATGAGATGAGGGCTATAAAATCAATTCCAAGTTGTTAATAAGTTAACCAGTGTGGGAGGGTATTATAGTTACTATTATTTTGTAGAGGTTTTGTATTCTTACCTAGTGCCTGGATTTAGAGAGGTAACTATGTAGACTGCCTGTTTTTATATAACTTAAATTTTAACTTTTACGTAACTGTATCCTGTTATGAAATACTGTTACTTCCAGTTAACTTTTCTCTTTGGAAAATAATATTTCATCTACTCAACAAACTCAGAGGATATATAACATTTATGCTTACCTAGTGTGAGTACTTCTGTTGCGGGGATTTTGTTCCTTGTTAAGTAGTCAGGGAAGAGTAAGGAAGGGATGTGAGAGGAATGCAAAAACCAGCAGCCATCTCACAGCTTGATTTCATTTGGTTTTATTTTGTGGACAAGGCTAGCCCTGTTGGGAAGTCGGATTTCCTCAATCACCCATCATCTGAAGCTTCTCCTCTCAGAACAGTCTTGACGGTTTGTCCGTTAACCAACATTTACTGAATACCTTCAATGTGCCAGACAGAAGAGACGCACAATGGTGAATAAAAAGACAAGGTCTTTGGGTTTTCAGAGTTTATTTCTAGTGGAGAAAATAAACAGAAGACAATTAAAGATGTTGGGGAAATGTAATTAAAAAACAAAATCTTCTTTCAATCCCGAAAACCTCTCCACCGAGGTACTAGAGATAGAAATCAGTTTTATTATTGAATAAGCATTAAACCAGAATGTGATGCTCATCACAGGCAATTCCCGCAGAGCCTGCAAAAGCAGAAAGAAATCTCTCCCTTTTATAGCACAAAGTAGATACATCCATTACACACAGGTTTTCAAGAAAAGCAATAGTTATCATAGTTAGAGGACTTGGCAGAGCCATTTGTCACACGTGGTTTGCCCTAAGTTTGCCTGGTCATTGGGCTGATTATCTGTGTTTGCTGATTGGCTTTATCTAGAAGAATAACAAACTTCTCATATCTTTATGACAGGAGGCAAGTTGGAGCCAAGTGCCCACTGAAGCCATAGACTCTTACTCTCCCACGGCAACTGGGCAATAGGGGTGCTATCGCCCTGGATGTTTATGTTTCAGAGATGACTCCTAGGGTCTTGAGAAAGAAATTCTTGGGTTATCAAGATGACAGAAGGTCCATCTGTTTTTCAAAAGGCTTTATATATATATATATTTCAAAGGGAGGAGAAAGTACTTAAAAGTTTTCTAAAGTGAATGGTCTAAGAAAAAGGAGGAAAGGGGGCTCTCTTACCTTATTTTCAACATGGAGAATGAAATCTCTTATTTTGAATTTTCATTTGTCCTTGCATAGATAACTAATTTACGGATGTCAAAGGTGAAAAAAATTTCAACTCAGACTGTACTGCAGTTTGTTTTGTATTGATTTGTGAATGCTCACTCAAATTAAGGGTAATATTTACCTGTCATACTCTGCACATATATTTTCATAATTTTTTTTGTCCTCTAAGTTTATGATATATTTTATTACACAAAAATAACAAGACTCCATAAACCCAAGAAGCTGGGGGAAGCTGCAGTGAAAATTAATTTGACTGAAATGGTTAAAGTCTAAAAAATCCATTATGTAGGCAAACAAAGGAATAGAAACTAGAAAGTGTTCTTGAACCTGGAGCTTGTCTGGACTTTGGTTCTGGGGATTGTGGAAACAGCTGATGGTGATCATAATCACATTTTAACTTGATAATGTTGCAACATTTTAACCTTAGCACCTTGCAAGTCCAGGGACATAGTAGGTTCTCAGTAAACCTTGGCTGATTTGATGCATAGCTGAATTGTCTAAAGACAGAATATGCTGGCCATATATAGAAAGTGTCATAAGTGGATGCGTGTCATGCCAGGGTCAGGGATTCCTCTGCAGACTCCCCCAGATAATTAGGTTCATGAATATTAATGTCTCAGTATTTTCTCTCCTCTCTGCCAGCCCTTGTGGGAGTATCCAAAAAGCACTTTTAACACAGACTTAAGTTTAATGAACATAAAGCAATATTAATTAAGCTAAGCTTCCTTCCTGTATCTGCCAAATTCTAGAACTTCTGTTAGATACTTCTAGTCTGTAAGAGCTGAATAAGAGAGGACTGTCTACTCTACCTCCGCCAACCAAAGGCATGCCTTTCTGATGTCTGGAGTCTTCAAATATCTGAAGTCAATACATTTTGCTGATAGTAGGTAGGTAAACACCATTATACAAGGGGTTCAATAAGTGTTGGATAGCTTTCTTCCTTTTGCTGTGATCACCATCATCTTTCTTACTTTCCCCGGATGCTTTTCTTTTGATGGTTAGGGCCCATTATGACTGCCAGCCCCAGGAAGCCTCTGAGGGTTTCTCTCATCAGGTTCTCTGATTACCAGCCTTCTCTACATGATGCATCTCTGTTACAGCCGTCATACGAGACATGCTTTTCTATCTCTACGTATTTAGAATAATTGAGTCACCCAGAGGTAATCACTGAAGTCGATTATGACACTGCAAGTCAGCAATTTCTTCCTTCCTCAAAAAATCCTCAAATATGTAATTATGTTTCTCTAGATTCAATCAGTAAGATGTTTGTAATTAGTTTAACCTTATTAGCAGTCATGAAAAAGGATGTGATTTTTCACTTTTTGGAGACATAAACTCTTTTGAACTATTAAGAAGGAAGAATTTCCTAAAGGACAAGAGAGGTACCATTTTATATAAGGAAAGTACAATTTACTTAAAGCTACCCTAGTAGTTTACAAAGACTTAGGTGATGGCCAAGCTTTAAACATTTAAACAGTTAGTCAGCTAGTTATTTGGCATTGTGTGACTTAAACGCAGAGATGATTAATTTCATTTTTAAATCACTTGACCACACCAGCCTGATGTTTTGGCATCTTTCCAGCAGCCTCAGTATGCAATGCTTTTAAACAGAGCTCTGTACTGCCCTCTCATGGTGGATTGGTGAATGGCCAGGAGTTAGGACGCCGTGCTGGTTCTACTGTAAGTAGGTAAATTTGGGTAAACTGGATAACCTTAACTAGTAAGTTAATTTCTGTGGGCCTCAGTTTCCTCTTTTGAAATTACAGGCTGAACTGCTTATAAAAGTCTGTAAACATGAAGCTAACTGGCAAGGAAAATCCTTAGGACTTTTAATACCTTTGCATAAAGTATGCATTTTGGTTTCTGTGCTGTTTTCATTTTGCCTTCTAATGTACTTCGTGACTCACAAATTCCAGTGACTTACAAGGAGTTCCAGGTCATTTTTGTGTATCAGTACAACCTTATACCTTTCTGTGCCTTCTGTTTTGGAGTCCAATACAGGCATTCTTCGTGAGGATAATTAAAAGCCTTTGCCCTCAACCAACAAAACAGGTTTTGTTGAATGCGGAGATTCCTCCTCAGTAGTTGAATAAATCAGGTACAAACCAGGATGCAGCTATGGCAGGGCAGATCAAAATGGAAATTACCTCTGCTGGTCCCTCGAAGAACAAATTGATTTATTGACTTTTCTTCAACATAGTTCTCGATCTGCCTTGTAGGGGTTTTTCTTCTCTGCATCTTGTTTTTTTTTTTTTTTTCTTTTGTTTTGTTTTTTAATGGAATTTGATGATCTATCAGGAAGGAAACAAAGACCTTTGACTAACACTGCCTCTGTCTTCCTAGAGGCAGAGCTAAGTTTGACATTGTACTTTGTAATTATAGTGGAGACTTCCGTGGCCTCCTGAGTAAAAGCCAGCTCCTGCCTGCCCTTCCAGAGAGCAGGCAAGGGTGTAGTCAGAAAACAAGGATGTCTCAGGCTTCTTGAAAATAGGAGCCTGAGATGTTTATGTCAGGAGGAATTGCTTGGGCAAAGTCTGTTCTGACCCAGACTTTTGCCTTTTGGGGACGGGTAGAGATGGGGTGCATCCCTCTTTGGAGAATTTCTGAGGGGCACGGAGGGCCTAGAGGAGCCTCGTCTCACAACTCAATCAATCTGAGAGGGAGATGAGCAGCCGTGCTTTCCCTGGTAGTTATGTAAGATGAAAGGACTTTCAAATTCAAATGAAACTGTATTATTCAGCTGCTTTCATTCACTCTAAAGACATCCTACTCTATAGGTTATGCATGAATTTCTCCCATTTGCAGGAGTAAAGCACGGTAGCCAAAAGTCATCAATGTTTTATAAACTGTGACTAATCCCCTACATAGTCTCTCTCTCTCTCTCCCTCTTTTTCCTACTGTTCAGAATATTCTGTATTTGCTGATATTTAGCTGCTACTTTTCTGTACCATTATTATTATTATTATTTTTAAATCACTTGAGACCATGGCATACTGTGGGGTTTAGGATTGATAGGGTTATTAGGGAAGGCTGCTCTCCTCAGCCTTTAGATTGCTTTGAAATATTTTGCTTGAAAATAACAACAAATAAATCTGAAGCTCAGCCTTCCAGAAGCAGCAGCACGATGCATTTCCAGGGGCCCTCTTGGCTTTTACCAAGCTGTTGCCACCCAAAAATAGTGGTGGGTTCATAAATGTTTAGCAAATCATGGTAATGAATGTGGCCAGGGCAGACATAGCCAGTGTGTGTTTTTTTAATCATGCATCATTTAGTACAAAGATGACTCTTGGATGTTTTGGCAAATTAATTTGTATTGCACTTCAGAGCAGCTGGGCTCCAACCCATGGCGCTGCACTAGCTGTATCGGCTAATAAAGTTGCTGCTGCTACTGCCTCCTATGAAAGCACACATGGAACCGTAAGGCACGGGGAATTCTTTGCTTTTTCCCTCTAGGGTTTTGGTAGAAGCCATGTCAATCCTTTTCTCGTGGTTCCCAGAGTTCCTGCTGTGCTACGTGAGCAACTTCAGTGCAGCCGCTTCCGAAAGAGTCATCCTCTACAATTTAAAACTCAGCACAATGCCACCTTCTTTGAAATTTGATTAAATATAAACTCTTGAACATTTATACCATTCAAGTGTAACTCCTCCCCATCCCTCTTTTAAATTTGGTATTTTGCATAACCCTTTATATATAGGAAAGGTCTTACAGGGCCTGGGCTGGGCATTTACTAGGTGTTGATTTAAAGACAAATGGTCTGAAAGAAAAGCGCATTTGAAAGAAGTTCCAAATTTAGTTACTCTTCTAAGAAGAGATCAAATGGGAAGTGGAAGGAGAGGGAGATGTAAGTTATTACACGTATAAACATATTTGAAATCTTACCCAATCTTTGTTATTCTAGGAGCCTCGACACTGAAGGCTGCTGTCACCCCAAACTTCTTCGTCGTTAAGTTTCATCTTGCAATACAACCAGGAAACATGAGCAGCCAGGTTTTCTTCTCTTCTCCTGTGCCTCCTTTTTGTTCTGCTACCATTCTTTCTTTCTTTTTTTTTAAATCAGGCATGTGTCTTTTTTGACGCAAACCCTTGCCCCCTTGATTTTCTCCAGTTCTGCCTCTTAACTATATAGCCAGAGTCCAGCAACACTAAATCCCAGGAACCATCCTTGCTCCTCTGCTTAGAGGGAGAAGCCACATGGGCAAAGCCAGCATTTTCTTTAGCTGGAGAGAAGAAGGAAGGCTGGGAATATTCATACTTTAATAACTTTTTTCTTTTTTTAATAGCAACAGTCTTGTCCTTGGGTACACATGACCTTCTTTTAAAACGACATAAGAAAATCATATGTTTTTGTGCCCTTCAGAGGAGCTGAGGGAGTGGAGAGGGTGTGGGGTTAGTTTTAAGTACTTTGTGATGATGAGATGTGTCTACTGAGACCTTTAAGACTTGAGTTGGAGTTAACAAGAGACTTAGGAAGAATAAAGGCTTTTTATATGATTTAATGCTAAAATGCGATGTTTTAATAAGTTTTGATTGATGGCTAGGTCTATGACTATCTTCATATGTAAGAGTTTAACATTCAAAATATACTTTAAGCCTGTGTGTTTGGTTATCTGGTTGCTAAATGGTTTCAAGGACTGAAGAGCCCTTGAAAATGCTGACAGGCAAATGTTTTGTGGTTTGACCCCTTCCGGTAGCATGTGGTGGTGATCGCGATGCTGGTAATGAAGATGATGCTGATGCTGATGATGCTGAATACCATATAAATACCTCGGATTTACGGAGAGCTTAATTTGTGCCAAGAGTGTCTAAGAACTCTACATGTATTAACTTATTGAATCTTCATAACAGTCTCATTTGCTAGAAACTTCTATTATTTCCATGTCAGGAAACAGAGGCACAGAAAAGTGAAGTAACTGGTGAAGGGGGTTCGGTGCCAGGCTGCTTGTTTTGGTCAAGAACAACCTGGGTCTCTCTAGGCAGTCTTTAATAAATGGTACCGCAGACCTTACGCTAGCTCTGCCTTCAGTGGTGGGCTGTCAGCCAGTTTGCCACCTCTGCTTGACATTTATCTCTATTAGAAACACAGATTGGAAAATTGCCACTGGCTTTGGATGTCAGATAATGTGCCATCTAACTACACATTAATAAATAAGGGCAGAGAACGGAATCACAGCTTTTGGCCTATCTGGGGCCGACAGACTACGGCTCTAAGGGCACCCAGTTTTGGAACAAATTAAAGAAATTTCTGTAGAAGTATGTTTAGCAGTATTTCAGATCTGAGCTCTGCTTTTTTTTGTACACAGCTCTCTGCTCGGAAGACATAACAGAAAACATAAAAGAAGCAGAAGAATAGTTATCAGTCTTATAGCCACCTGTAGTTTTGTATGGGAAACATGACAACACACCGAAAATAACTAAAGAAGGCACATTTGAATAAGGTTTAAGGGGTGCAGTTCAGATAATGCGTATTAGAGGGTCTTTGTGTGTTGCATAATGGAGACTGGACCTAACACAACTGGTACACGTGGCTGCTTCAACAACTCCATCATCCATGAACCCTGGGAAATATAAAATGTCATTCCATGTTCACCATCTTCAAAGCCTTGAAATATGGCTTGACTGTCAGCACTGAGTCAGCAATTGACCAGTAATATTTTTTCCACATTGATTTTGGATTCATAGTTGTGCAGATAAGTGTTAGATTCAGCACTGAGAGGTATAATGTGACCTCTGGAAGTGTCTTTGCCCCTTGCCGGAAGGCTTGGGTCATTGTTCTTCATTGGTCCTGAAAAGTCCAATGACATGTCATAGCCCAAAGGGCTAAACCATTCATCCGTTCAGCACCTAATTAGAAGTTGTTATTATGTGCCAGGTTCTCCGCTAGCTTTCTGAGATGTTTCACATTCTAGGAAGGTAAAGCATAGAATTTAGTGTCAGGAAATTTGGGTTATAATCCTGGCTCTCTCCTTAATTTATAGTGAGGCAGAATGAAAGTCAATTTACCTATCTTGGCTTTAACTCTGCATTTGTGAATGAGAAATTGGCTACATCTGTTGTTTATAAATTGAGCTCCACAGAGTTCTGTGGTTTCTTTCTCAGGGTTGCCTGGGGATATTCTAGAACAGTGGTTTCAACCAAGGCCAATTACCCTCCCTCACTCCCAAAGGACATTTTGATAATATCTGGGGAATGTGTAATTACTACTGGGTAAAGGACATGAGGTTGCTGAACATCCTACAATGCACAAGACAGCCCCCGCAACAAGGAATTAGGTGATCCAAATGCCAACAGCATCCAGGTTGAGAAACCCTGATGTGGAAGATATTGATGAGCCCCAGCCGGTGGGACTCCAGGCCCCTAAGCCACGAAACATGAAAGTATATCCACTTTTATTTGCTGGGTGTAACAGGCATGAATTTGTCAGGCAATAAACAAATGTGCAAACTTTGACTTTCTTTATTTTCTATAATTGAGCTTAAATTAGATCTCAATTCCCCTACTCTTGTTGATTCAGAGTTTACACTAAGGTATTTCAAGACCCTCCTCCTTTCTTTCCTTCTCTACAGCTCTGAATCTACTTCTGGGGCTTTAAAACCATCCTGCCATTGGGGGAAGTAGAGGTCTAGTTCACTACCACCCCTGGTCCAACACTTATGTCTACAGCCATGTACCTGTCTCTGCTGGTCTTTAGTCATTGTTATTGTTATTGTTTTTAAGATTTCACTTGTTTAGAATAGTTTTAGGTTCACAGAAAAGTTGAAGGGGAGGTACAGAGATTTCCCCTATGCCCCCTGCCCCCACACATGCACAACCTCCCCCATTATCAACATCCCCCACCAGAGTGGTAATTAATTTGTTACAACTGATGAACCTACATGGACATAGGATAGTCACCCAGAAAACATAGCATATCTTAGAATTCACGCTAGGTGTTGTATAGTCTATGCGTTTGGGCAAATGCATTATGAGATATTTCCATTATTATAATTTCGTACAGATTATGTTCACTGCCCTAACAACCCTCTCTACTCTGCCTATTCATCCTCTCTTGCCCCCACCGCCAACAATTTCTGACAACCACTGGTATTTGTACTGTCTCCATAGTTTTGCTTTTTCCAGGATGTCATATTGTTGATAACATACAGTATGTAGCCTTCCTATATTGGCTTCTTCCACGTGGTAATATGTGTCTAAGGTTCTTCCTTGTCTTGTCGTGGCTTGATAGCTCATTTCTTTTTAGTGCTGAATAATAGTTCCTTGTCTGGATGTACCACAATTTATTTATCCATTCATTTACTGAAGGGTATCTTGGTTCCTTCCAAGTTCTGGCAATTGTGAATAAAAGTGCTATTAACATTCATGTGCAGGTTTTTGTATGGGCACAGGTTTTCAATTCCAGTCATCAGTTTTTATCTTTGCTGCTGTTGTCCCTGACCTGCCATAACCACCAGCTCATGGGCCTCACAGCATCTGTAATAACATGCTGTAATCACAACTGCAATAATACTTCTGCTCACTCCCTCAGCTACTCATGTTCCCATTTTGGGGTCACTGAAAATTTTCATATTTGCTCCCTAATGCGTCTGAGCCCTGAAGCCTCAAGGGTAAGGCTCTCTCAGACCCTCTCTACCTAAACTTGATCTGCCACCATTTCTATTCACAGCTGTGATCCCATGCTGGAGAGGGGGGACTTCTCACTGAGGCTTTCTGGCACCCCTAATGCAGGTATGAGAAGTGGGGCATATTTCTCCTTAGCACTTAGACCCCCAATTTATCTAGGTTTCCTTTGCAGAGACCCCCACCAGCAGCTTATTCTGTTGTTATCCACTTCACTATCCTTTCCTTCTCATAGCTGGTTGAAATTTAAGAGTAGAATTGGCTTCTCTATAATCTGGCATTTTTTTCTAACCTTATTGTATATAGTATAAAATTAATGCTCTTATTTTTATCAAAACTACCATTGCAATAAATGCTTTCTTCTTTCAAAATCCTTACTCTTGAAATAGAAAAACTTTGTCTTTTAAGCTATTAACTATGCCATGAATTTCAAAATCCTAAATATAAGAATTGACTTCTTTGTAATCCAACAGTGTCTGGCCTCCCCTAATAATAGGAATGCCACTGATTCAGTGAATAGCAGGATTTAGGATTAACAGTTATAGTCTCACCATGCTTTCAAAATGTGATCTGCTGCTTAAAATAAGAAAAGTGGGCAAGAAGGAAGGAAGGGAGGGAGGGGAAGAAGGAGGAAAGAAGGGAAGAAGGACAGTGGAAGGAAAGATTGAAAAATCCTGGGCGAGGTGGGCTCTATTCTTATTCTTTCATCATAATGTGATCTGAATGTGTGGAAAGCCTGGGTTTGTGGTCTATGCTTATTAGTCTCCTTCTTGATATGTAAATTTTTTCCTTAAAGGGGCCATGGGAAGAGAGATCTTTGGAGTTTCCATAAAAAAGTAAGGAGATCTACACAGAATTTTCTCTTTGAAACTTGTTGACAATGGGAAAAGAGGATTGGATAATTGGAAACATTTTACACAGACATTTGGCCAGATACCAGTCATATATTATTCTTATTGAGATATTTGCTTCTGAACATCTAGAAATATTCAGAGATAGAAAAAAGATTCTCTAATGGGGAAAATAATATAATTACCTAGTTTGGGATTGAGGAATCTCTCTCTTGCCCCTACCCCCAAACACCTCTTTTAATATTTATCTATCTGGCTATCTATCTATCTACCTACCTACCTACTTACCTACCTGTCTAATCTTTAGCATAGGTGTTAATTTTTGCCTATTTTTTTGGAGACTGATGTTTAAATTTTAAAGACAGGGCAAAGGTTTATTAAAATACATTGTGTGTTATTCATTTATTCAAATAATATTTATTGAATCCATAGACAAACTCCTTGACCTAGTCTAGTGCCTAGGTTATTAAATAGTGATATGACTGAAAAACACCACTATATCTTTATATGGCTAAACATACTCATCTTTAATATTGAGAGCTATCTATTTCTATGGTTAGAAATATGTACTTTTTTCTCCCCTTAGCCACTCCTGGTACAGCGTTCTTAGAATCTAATGTGCACATGAAGGTAATTCCTACATTTAATGATTAAACTGCCTATGATTAAATGCTCAATCAGTTCTATTTCATCTATGCTATCTTATTTAGCAATCATTACCTAATAAAGTTCACAGCAAATAACAATTATCGAGCTAATGAATGGAAGCCATTGGCAACCCAAGAACTAAAATCCATTTTGACTACAAATAAACTCTTTATTTCAGATAAAGTCTAAACTATAACACCTACCGTACATTTTTATTCAAAGCAATCTAACAAATAAGTCACTTCAGCTGAAAACAAAGTAAAACCAATCTTATTCTCCCTTTTCTTTTCATTTAATTCCCCGAGTTTGGGTAAAATTTAATCAATGGAGGGTCGTGTTGAAAGCTAACACAAATATTTGGGGGTCAGGTTTCTGATTAAAGAAGGAACATTGAACTTTTAGTCAAGACAACATTCTGGGAAATTCAGCTATTCAGTCATGTTGCATCTGCTATTGGAATCATTTGTTATAAAATTCATTCACTTAAAAGAAGGTGTAATTAGATTTTCAACTCAAGCTCTGCTATCTGGTAGAAGCTAACATTTTAAATTAAGGAGGCTTTTGGAAGGGCACATTGATAAGGGGTTACTGTAGGGTCCCAGGGAAATATCATTCACCTCCCATTGCTAAACCTCATGGCATGCTATCGAGATGCATCCCAGAAGGTACTCCGCTCATATTTTGCTCATACTTTGCTACCGCTCATATTTCTACCTCTTCTTGAAAAACAACTCTCCTGTTATCGATGTTGAATGTGCCTTCTCTGAGTTCACATGTTCACACTTCTCTTGAATTAGAGTGACTGTTAACTCTGCTATCAGCTGATTGAATGAATACTCATTCTCCCTGGAGTTCTGGTTTAAGATAAGACTTGACTTGCATTCTAGTCTCCAGATGGATTTTGTGTGTCAAAGTATCCACGTGCAGCCATGTATGTGAGAGGCAGAAACAGTGCGGGAGGAATGCAGTGTCAGTCTTGGTATGGATCCCATTCTTATCCTTCCCACAGTCTGATTGATTGTAATTCTGATCCCAATGCTGGCTGTACACTGGGTAATTATAGAATGCTGGGTAAAGCATTCACTTACCCTTTCTTTCCTTGCCAGAGAAGTTGATGAAGACATTGCTGGCTTCCTAAGCAGTTTGTGTTGCTATTAGTCAACATACACTAAAAGCCTAGCTTAGTACATTTTCTGCAAACATGAACAAGATTTTATGCTCCTTACAAATACACATGGCTAAAAAATAAATAAATAAACAAACAAACAAACAAATAAATAGCACTGCACCATATACCACTATATCTGAAATTTCATCCAGCGCTGTAGGTGTTATTACAGATTCAATATTGGCTGGAGTTGCACCTAGATCCCTATCACCTAGATTTTATGTGGGTGAGGAAGGTAATACTTGGTTAGGCTCACTTAGATGCTTCTGATTTACATATTGTGTCCTTAAGGAGATCTCTGAAAGCCCCAGTTTTTAAAGGGAACAGAATCAAGAATCATCTTTTGAACTAATAGAATATAATCTATAGAAAAATCTGACTTCAATTTTTTTCTTCTTCCTAAATGTTCATTTATTCAGAAAAAGCACAGTAGAGAGTTTATGGCTCATTTGAAGCATATCAAGATCTGTTTAATGAAGAGAGGCAGTTGGGGCCTCGTATTTTCAGTTGTGAGAAAGGAAATTAATAAGAGATGGGGATAATTATGGCTGCTGTGGCAGTCAGCTTGCAATACAGGTATGACTGCCTCCCACGGAGGTTTACACAGCAAGATACACTCAGCTGCTGATTGTCTTGTGCTTTTCTGCAGAGGCCTGTCACACTACAATGTGACCAGAATGTATCAAAGCACCATCCACCCTCATAGGTCAAAATATTCTAATACCTTGTATTTATGTAGCACCTGGCTCCAGGGACCTCACAGTGCAGACATACAACATTACTCCCTGATTGCATTTCACAAGCCTCTGCAGTGATTGGGTGACCGCTGTGTAAATCCAGCCATAACTGCATGCTCTGAGGGAGGAAACAGAACAGGACTTGGAAATCTAGCCCAGAGTTTGAACTTTACGTGCAATGCTGCATGATGAATTAAAGGCAAGGAGGCTTAGATTGACCATCAGGAAAAGCTTTGTCTCCAGAGCAACATTAAATGTAAAATTAGGTTCAAGGATAAGAGTGGTCTTGGCTGGTAATATAGAACAAAAAATGGCTGGGTGTTATGGATTATTATTAAGAAATACAGTAAGAGACTAGTTATCAAGAGAAAGATTGACTGCTCGGTTCAGGGGTCCACCATTTGTTTCCTGTGTCAGTGGCTCATCAACACACCATAAAAGAACTATGCTTATTTTAATCTATATCATGCCACAGATCTAGTTGTGGGAGAGAAGTCTAATAGAGGCTGAGAAATGTGTGGCCAAGGGAGCATCATACACATCCAAGTTATGTGGGAACTGGCAGACCTCCCAGTTTAGCAATTTTACACATATTTTATTGGGGATAGTGGAATATACCTCTATATCAAAGGAACGTGTATCCAGTCTTTCTCACCGTACTTTCTAGATGTGAATGTCAATGTTTTCACTGGCTATGCATTAAAGCATAGGGTCCTCAGAGCCCAGAAAAACCTGTGGCTTGATTTCCACTTAACAGTAATGTTCCTAGTATACATACTTATATATAAGAAACTAATGATGTTGAGGGTGTCCCCCCCCCCATCCCGAATCCCCTTCCTCCTGGTGTCTTTCTGTTACATGGGCTAAGGGCAGTGATTCCTTCTCTTCTGTCATTAGCATGACCTGATATTTACAGGATGAATGACAATCATCTTATTTTCATATGTGAGAAAACCCAACAAAACCCTCAAGAACCAACTGCAATTAGGACACTAATTACCATGTTGAATAACTTGCTAAAATGTTATTATTGTCAGAATGAAGAAAATGAATTAGTAACTATGGGTCATCATGACAAGCATAGGGACATTTCAGTTCCTTTTCCTTCAAACTCAGGATTTATGAAAGTACAATAGACCCAAGACCATCTTAGACCTAGACAACTGACTCTTGCTGTAGTGCTTCAGTGTACCCCGCCAGTCTTCTTCTGGTTGCTTGACTCCCTACGGGGAGAGGATTGCCTTGAGGACCAAGGGAACATGCCCCCCTTAATACTCACTTTCCCCTTGTAGACCACACCCTGGGTACCTACAACCTGGACATTTCCTATCCATTGGTCCAAATCCATTTCCAGTGATTCTGTGTACCTTTTTTCCGGACTTCTCTAAGTTTGAGGACAAGGGACAGTTGTTTCAGTGGTGCATGGATGGAACCTGGATTTCTGGTTTGCATGTTCCAGGTATACTTGTGAGATCCTTCCCCATGTGATCACTAGTGGGAGTGAGATGGGGGAATGTCCTTTGAGCTGGAAGTCTCTATCGGTACCCTTGCTCTGTATCCTGCCAATATTAGGTGTGGGTCTGTATAGACGCACAAGCCAAACAATCTGTTACCATCCCCACTCCTACTAATATGACCCCATAGTGAATCTTAGGTATCTGGCTGCAGAAATAAATGTTTGTTTTTTTCTTGAATTGCTACAAAGCACTGGTCCTCGTCTTTTTTGTTAAGACCCAATGGCCAACCATCAGCTTGCATCCTACTTTTTGTTACCTTCTCAAATCTTTGAAGGAACAAAGAATGCCAAAGGCAGCCCACATATACTCAATCAGGAAAGTAATTCTGGAAACTATGGTCTGCACAAATGGATAAGGCAATTAGGTAAGATGCCAGTAGGCATGGTTTTAATGCTCAGGGTGAAATTATGTTGAGGTTTTAATGCTCAGGGGGAAATTATGTTGAGGGATTTTCTTTTTTTTAACTGATTGCCCGCTGGCCTGCTTTATTCCCTGCTTCTTGGAAATGATTTTCATATCACCTATTTTCCATCAATGATTTCCATCAAATGTTCAATGATTTCCATCAAATGTTCATTGTGTATGGCAAGCGTGAGCCTGGCAAGGCCTAGTATGAGAAGGATTTTGAGATGAGCAGACAGGGTGGATATTGTGGGATTAGAGTGCTGGGTATAATGTCAGAGAACTAGCCACGTCTCTTCTCTTCCCTGTCTAACACCTGTCCTAGCCTGTAGTTTATACCTTTAGGAAGGGGAGAGGGAGGTAGCAAAGGAATAAGAGATGGAAGACACTGGGAACTTGAGTGAAAGGAATGAGAGTCAATGAAGAGGTGAAAGACACAGAAGAGTGATTTCAATCAAGTTTGGTCTTTTATAAAATTTTAATTAAGGAGTGGCTTGGAAAACGAATTATCTGCTCACAAACTGCATCATAGGCACTTAGAATCATTTCTTAGTGTAGATTCCCCAAACTTAGATATGTCAGAGTATATTAGTATTTTTAACACACTTGCTATCTATATCAAATTGCAGCCTTCACTCCAACCAGACATGTCTGAGGGTTCTTGTTTATTGCATTTTTGCCAGTATTAGCAAATATTTCTTTTTTAATAATTAAAAATGCTTAATAACTAAAGTGTTATCTTACTGTTTTAATTTGATTTTCTATTGTTATATAGACAAATACAAGGCAATATGTCTTTTGCTTGTATTTCCTCTTTTAAAATTATTTATCTAGGTCTTTTGCCCATATATGTATATTATAATCTTAGAGGTTTAGTTAGGTAGGCCTTCTTTTTAGATTTTAAATGGGACAGCTAGAATATGTATGTAGAAAGCAACCAGTGCAATGTGTTTTCAACTCAATGAACTTTTTTTTTGTAGGTACACCCAGGCATGTCCTTTATCTCTTTATTTTACTTTTTAAAGTTTCCTTTGAAATCTTATAGCAGTTGATTGATTTAGGATGGGGGTGTGTGTAAAACTTGTCCCATTAAAAGACTATTTTAAAAGTTTGATCATTTAAAATCTAACCAGAAGATACTGTGGGTCATCAATTGAATCATAACTGTAGCAAATTCTAACTTGTTTTTAAGTCAGCTATGAACTGTTTTTCACATAAACGCTGGTAAGAGACAAATATAAGGTGCTTTTCTCAGCAGAAGAGAAAAAATCAAAATGCTTTTTGTTCCTTTGAGAAATAGTATAGAGAGATTTGGTAAGAGAGAAGGAAGCATATGCCAAGAATTTTCCCTTGGTCCCCAGGGAGAGTAAAATTAAATGGCCACTTCAGTCAGTCTCCATCTGCTGCAAGAGTCCATACTAAAGCCTTCTCTCAATTTTCTGGACTGAATTATTTCTGAAGCATGTTCTCACTTTAAAAGAATAGCATATATATTATGGGTGAAGGATGGGAAGGTAGTAAAATGTACTTGTCTCTCAAACTAAATCAAACTTAATCTTTTTTGGATGGTCCAAGAGGATGATTTTTTAACTCATTTATTCATTTGTTCAATTAGTATTTATTGAGCTTTGTACTTAAGGCACTAAGCAAGGTGCAAGGAGGGTATAAAAACACATGACTCTGGACCCTACCTCATGAGAATGTGCCGTTGAGTAGCAATCGTGTGACACGGTTTTACATGGAAATAATCCAACGTAGCAGTGATAAATGACATACAAGAGGTTCAGCTGAAGTGCCATGGGTGTGAAGCGTGGGGAGAACATCCAAATAATCCCATCTTGACAAATGTTGGCACTGCTGCTCAGTGTTCTGTTTCATTTGCTGGTGTAGTTGGAGCAGCTGTGAATAGCAGAACTTCTTGGGAGTACAGGTCAAGATTGGTCCTGTAGTCCACAGGAAATTCCCCGTTGGTTAAAGTAGGCAGTTGCTGTTTTGTGGCTGTCCAGCATCTCTTCTGCTTTCCACTTGGGCTAGTCCTTCTTTGTCATTGGATATAATCTGATGGTACTGAATTAGGGGTCCTGTTCTCCTTAACTAAATTCGGCACACGAAGCTTGCTATGCTAAATCTCTAGTCCCACTCTAGAATTAAACATATTTTATTATCTGGGAAAAGTAGCTGAAGAGGACATTGTTGGGATAAGAGTCAACTAGATAGTGAGTTATATAACAGTATTGTATCCAAATTCGGTCTCTTGATATTGATAATTGTATGATGCTTGTATAAGAGAATGTCCTTGGAAAATACATATTAAAATATTTGGGGATAACAGTGCATGGTTTTTATAATTTCCTCTCAATGGCAAGTGATTAAGAAAAAATGTGTATGAGAATATGTTCATGTAGAAAAAGAGAA
This sequence comes from Rhinolophus sinicus, assembly GCF_036562045.2. Taxonomy (NCBI): domain Eukaryota; kingdom Metazoa; phylum Chordata; class Mammalia; order Chiroptera; family Rhinolophidae; genus Rhinolophus; species Rhinolophus sinicus. The sequence goes on along the minus strand of NC_133753.1, from coordinate 125,504,306 downwards.
ACATAAAGTGATAAATAAAGCAACAGGTTAACACTTGTTGAATTTGGGTAAAGAGTATATTGGAGTTCTTGATACCATTCTTGTAACTTTAATGCATTTTTGAAGTTATATCAAAATGAAAAGATAAATGACAAAAGAAATACACTCCTAAAAAAACAAAACAAAACAAAACTAAAACACAGTAAATGACCTTGTCATTCTCTATCATTAAGAGACTGCAAAGCAAGCATGAAAAATAAGCAAGAAGTGGATTCTTGGCTGTTTGAGCAAGATTGATGAAATATAATCAGGGAAGGCTGAATTCATTGAACTGAGTGTATTCATTTGGGATCAGAATATAATGCTTTGGCTGAAACACTTGGTAGAGGCATAAATAGTTTACTGGATTGGCTGACCTAAACCTGTACCAAAAGTTGGCTTATAGTTAGTAAGGTTAATGTGCTAGGACTCCCTACTCCTGCATTCTGAAGAGGTAGAAGTCTGACGTGGGAGGAAATGGGGATGTTGGAATGGGTTTATTATGTTCAATCTGCTCAGCCACTCCCTTTGTCAAACACTTTGGGAGAACACCCAGGACACTATCTTTACTGAAGCATTAGGAAATCATTGGTGAGGACATACTACCATCCTCGAAGGCCTCTTAATTGCCAATTCTCTGTAGGCCAGATATGATGTAGGGACATGTCAGTGGAATTGGATTTTTTTTTTTTTTCATCTCAATGGGAATAATGTCATATGGAATTGTGGAGAACAGGTAGTGATGCAATTACTACAATAAAATCATATTTAAAATGGTAACTAGAGAATTTTGACCTGTAGGAATTTCTGGCAATTGCTCCTTATAGATGGGCAGCCTAATAAAATGGTTCTTGAAATACACAGGTTAAAAAAAAACCAAAAAAACATTACGTTGACCTGGAAGAAAACAAATTTGAATTACCTTAAGTGGGATTTTTTTCATTTCCTATGTCAGGGCACAGTCCCATTGTTTCCGGAGTTAAGGGAAGATAATCTCTTTGAGGAACAACTGTGTAACAAACCCTTCTCCAAATGTTCCTGAAGCCATTTACCAGGGTGACTGTGCATGGAGGAGAATGGAAGTCCGGTCTTCAAGTGCTTGTGGGGTGGGTACAGGCTCTGAACTTAGGATGACCCTCAGAGACCCAAAATGACACCGTAGTTCACAAGTCATAGTAGGAGATTGTGGAGCTCATGTTATTTGGAGACCTGGACAATGTCTAAGGATGTGTCCAACGGGAATATGAGCCTACATCCAGGTTATTTTTCCAGTTATAAAACACATGGTATACTTAGTAGTTGGAAAAACATCCATTTTGGTGTCCTGACTTGTGGATTGAGGAGAAAAAAGCAGAAGGCCAGATTTATCTGCATAGTATGTCGGCACCAGGAAGCAGAGTTTGGCTGTTACAGTCAGGATAGCCTTAAAGTTACTGGTGAACAGAAATCCTCTGTGTGAACAAATCTTTTAATAGAACATCTGGTTGTGTGAAAACAGACAGCCTAAAGTATGGACCTACTCATGGGCGGTAGCTAGAGGGCTGGCTGACTGGTCAGGGACTTGAAATAACAAAGTTGAAAAATTGGTGATAAGGTTGATTGAGAGAGAGGTGTATGGATGGCTTTTCCAGAATGGGCAGGTCATGTGAAGATAATCATGTTCTACATAATGCCCATCAGAAGACTTCCACTGCAGAGGTGAACAAGATATCCCTCCCCTGGATGCCACTCCTTTTTCCCCAGCCACCTACTTCTATTCCAATGAGTCCAAGTACAAAGTACCTAGGGTGGCAGAGATGGAAGCTATGCATAGGTTCAGACTTGTGGTCTTCCCCTCAATTGGCTACTGCCATTTCTGACTGCCCAAACCTCCAGCAACCATAGACCAACGCTGAACTCCTGATAGGATACCATTTGCAAGGGAGGACCAGCCAGCTATCTGGTGGCATGCTAGTTATATTCGAGCACTCTTTAGATAGGGAGGGCATAGCTTTGTCCTTACAAGGGTAGATTCATATTTCAGGAATGCTCAACCCACCATTCATGTCTCTGAGGAATGTTTTATTTATTGCCATGGTATGCCACATGACATCACCTCTGACCAGGGTACATATTTTACAGCAAAGTAAGTGCAGAAACACAGGCACATACTTATGGTCTCAACATGCATATCATTGCTGAGAAGTGCTTGCCTTAATAAAATGGTGGGATGGCCTGTTGAAACTTCAGTTATGTTTCTAGGTAGGAAACACCTTATGAGATTGAGATCCTGCATAGTATGACGTGGTATATAACATAAACAACCATCTCTCTTAGCTAGTTTCTCACACACTAGTTTCTCTGTTAGCCAGAATGCATGGCTCCTGGAACAAAAGAGTGAAGATGAGAATGGGTGGACCATGCTGGGTATCTTCTGATTGTAAGAAGTTAGAGAAGTCTCTTCTGAGTGGTCTGCTTTCCCTGAGTATCTTTGCATGATTTAATATCTTTTAAATTTGTTTCTCTGAACATGCTAATTATGAAACCAGGAGCCTGTGCTTTTATAAAGTGTCTTTTTTATCTTCAAAGTTTAGATCACACATTTGTAGTCAGCCTTGTTTTATAACTAGGAGCATACCTTCCGTTTAAGTTTCTCCTTGCACCCCAGAAGCCTTCTCTGACTTCACTATCAGCGCTATAACTATAGAATCAGAAAGCATGTCTTTGAAATTCTGAACTTGCTCTTCAGGTGATCTGTTGGGACATCCTGAGGTATTATGTGTGGAGATCTATTGACGGAATCTCTTATATTTCCATAGACTGAGAGCCTGGCCAGAGTTATATAGCCAGTGTTCTATTTCAAGGATTCTAGTGAATAAAAGCTGATGACCCTGGGGGAGACCCTTTAGGATATATATTCCAGAGACTGATGTAAACCATTTGCAGCCTGTCCCTGCAGGCTGGTGGTGACACCCAAGACCAAGGGAGCTTTAAAACTGTCCTTCTTAGAATAGTGATGTGATATCAAATATAGTTCAGATAACTTAATTACTGAACTTTTAGTCAGATCTTTCTTTTGTTTTCAAATGAAAGGGAATAAAACAATCCTCTAGACCCTGTGAACTTGGCTACCACATGCAATTCCACTTGTGCAATCATGTATTCATTGACACAAGAATGTGCATGTAAACACATGGAGATAAGGGCTTATTATCACATTAAAATTATAACAATTCTAGAGGATGGAGGAACACACAGGTTTTGTTTCTTTTGTTTTTGTTTTCTTTTTTTTACCCCACAGTCTCTGTATCGCTTCTTACAGTAAATAAGTTTGCTGTGTCTCCTCAAAGCAGGCGCCTAATATTGTTATGTTTCTACAGAGTCCAGAATGAAGGAATTGCTATTCTTCTCAGTTTCCACTTTCAGCTGTTAAATTGCATCTTCAATGAAAGGGAAAATGACAATTGCTAAGAAACGGCACAATTCTTTGACTTCTCTATTTTCATAGCCTGGTGTCGTTTTGGAGTTAGGCAACTGAGAATAGTGGTAGAAATTGGAGGGCATAGAGAAAGGGAAAGACAAACATTTCCAGTCCTATTGGATTTTAAGCACCATCAGCTGGGTAGGTATCGATGCCTGGTGAAAACTAAATATTTGCAAAGGGGAGAGAAGAGTATGAAGAATCAACAAGAGCGAGAAGTTGTTTCTGCTTTTAATGTTTGACACAAAAGTTGTCAGCTTGTAGTTTACTAGCCTTTTGAACACCATTCTTATAGCATTTTGGGGCGTATGGAAGGAATATCGCTTATGTTGCATAGAATTGATACCTACAACTCAAATAATCAGCAGAAATTGCCTTTGGTCTATATCTGCTGCTGTTTGCTTGGTTTGTCATTGCAATTTCTGGTAGCCAAAGGAATTGTAAGTTGGAAATATCATGCGCTTTTGTGTTGGAAATCAGGGGAAGGGTGAAGAATGGAGGAGAAGACTCCATGATGGCCAGTCTCTGGGGAAACTTTCCTTTCTCTTCTACTTTCCAGAGACATGTTTATCTTGTATTTTCTCCTCCATCCTCTAGAATTGTTATAATTTTAATGTGATAATGTGCCCTTGTCACATTCATAGCTGTTAACAGTAGAAATTTGTATACAAGAGCCTGTCTACATCTTCTGTGGGGATTTGGGGTTTCCTTAGAGTACTAATGGTGTCAGGAGATTAGGTAGGGCTGACACAGATTCCTGGGCTGGTTGCTATTAATAGACAAACAATTAGGTAGGTGTGACAACCTATGTAGTTAAAATATTGTCTTAGAACAGGTCCCTGCCCAGAAGAGTGGATGGTGAATTTGTGAGTGACTTCCTCTGCACACATACCAGGAGTGGTCAGACAGTCTTAGTGGGCAGAGAGCATGTTCAGTCCTCTGTGGTTTACAGAAAATCGCTGTGATGTCATTACCCAGCGGACAAGAATGTCACCTGTGAATGAGTCAAGAATCGACACATCACTCAGCTCAGCCAAGTAAAACCTGTGATCTCAAGAGAAATACATCCGAGGCACAATTTCTTTCTTTGCTGTAAATCAGTCACTATGTGAAACTGTGTTAACTCTTCCAGGTCCCCAGAGTAAGGTGGCAGTGCTAAAAGAATATCTATCAGTAGAGCTTCACAAAATGCCTGTCTTACAGGGAGTCATGCCTTTTTTTTTTTTTTTTTTTTTTTTAAGGGGAGAATTCGATTGCTTCTTTCTTCATAAAATAGAGAATCTGGGCTCCTCTGCTGTCCTCTACCTATTTTTTTAATACTTTATTTTTTGCTCATTCTTTTATTGATTCAGCATTTACTGAGAAGAACAGTTACCTTGTCATGTCACTGTGCTAGTCACAAAGTATATAAAGATGAATGTGATGTAGATGGAACTTTCCCTTTCCAAACTCCCAATCACATGCCTGCTTGTTCAGTATCAAAAGTGCTTAATCTCGGCTACGTGGATGGCCAATTCCTGAGGCAGCCTGCAAAAACTATACCTATGTGTACATATATGCAGAGAAGACCCACAGCTTTCATCACATTTTTAAATGGCCCTAGGGAATAAATCCTTTTTAATTGTAATTATCACTCCTGGTAATTTGAGTAGATAGTGGATGTGTTTGATTAAATTGGCAGATTTTAGACATCAGGTTACATCTATAAGCCAAAAGCTGACAAACTGCAAGACCAAGGGAACAAACCAGACAGTTGTGCAAGAGTTTCTAACTTCTGCAGAGGAGAGAAAATCTTGTTTGCACATTTCGTTGGGCATCTGGGACTTTGTGTAGAAAGTGATTGCTCAACACATCACACACATAAATACTGCAAAACAAAAGAATTTGATTCACCATCAGCACTGATCTACTTTTTACAAATCTAGCCATTTACATTCATGGCATAACTGTATTTTGACTTTTTAGAAACTAAAATGTTCTCTGGAGTATGAGAAAGTGTTTTGCTACATTTTACCACTTTACAGATATTTATTTATTTATTTTAACTACTTATACTATCATGTCTTTAAATATTTACAGTGTAAATAAACAATGGACTTTGGAAGTACAATTAGGAAATTTTTGAATTGGGTACTTTGGTATTACAAAGAAAAACCATTGTTGACTTTATAGTGAAAGAACTCACAATTTATAAAATGTCTTCAATTTTATTTAGCATTTTATTAACACTACCTTATTTAAATTTCATGACAACTCTATTAGATAAGCACAAATATCCCTATATTACAGATGTGAAAATGAATGATTAGTTATATTCTACCTTCTTTGAAATTATTAGTGATGTCTGAATATCTGATAAGCAAAGCTGATGTGTAGAAAACCCTCTTCTTAGTGAAATCTAAATATAACATTTGTTGAACTTTTTATCTATATTAAATATAGATGGCTTTATTGCTTACAACAATCATGAGTTTTCAATAGCTGTAAACACAATCTCTGATTAATAAATTTGTAGTCAGTATTCCTTGTTGAACACATATACCTTTTCCTGCCTTTGTTCTGTTAGATCAGAATGTTTTCTAGATTCAGCAGTTATCTAACACAGTGTCATAGGGTGGATGGAAATACTAATAGCATTTTCTAGGAAACAAACTGTTAACAATGCTTTATATACATGAATATGAACTTGTAAGAAAAAACCTTTGTGGAAGAGACTATTTCAGATGAGAAAGTCAGTGTTCAGAAAGTTGTATATCTTGTCTAAATTTACTCAGTCCATAAGCTCTCCACCTGGGATTCCAATTTAAGTCTTTTTGATTTCAAACTCATCCCTTTACCCATGGTACTCTCCTAGGAGCAAATTTGGAGAAAATACTCAAAAGTGAAGTTAACTGCTGTGACTCTCAAATTAGTTATCTGCCTGCTGGGTCACATGTTCTCTTGGAGACCAATAATGGAAAGACAGTGCCAGCGGAAACTGATAGAAACTGACAAAAGAAATGCCTGTTGCTGATTTGTTTTCCCATTTGTTCTCAGAGAGCCGATTTAATGGCTGCACAAGCACTACCAAATGTGAGGAAGGGTTTAGGGTCACTCAAAATGAATAGCACCATTAGTTCTGACTAGAGATAAGCGGAAAAAAGTTGGCAAGTATCTCTGCTCTTGTTATTTGCCTTTCAAAGTCATCAACCCAGCGTCATTGAAGCCTCCTTGAATTTCACCACTACCTTCTAAGACGATTGCTGTTTGGAGGAGGTGGTCACACTGTGGCATTTTTTAAAGGACCTTGAATAATTTTCTGCGGTTTAGCAGAATCAATAATTCTACATTTGAGTCTCTGAATATGTCCTTTAAGTGGTTTAATGTGTGTGTGTGTGTGTCTAGGTAGCATTGACAAACAGATTCATGCCATCTAACAAGAGCTAGCAGTCACTACATACTGAATGATTCTGCATGTTACATTCATGATCTCTAATCTTGATATTGAATCTATAAGACATTATCCCAATTTTACAAATGAAGAAACTGAGTCTCATGAAAATTAAATAACATTTTGTAGACCTACTACAGTATTTTAGTCTACTGTACTGCCTCAGACACTAAAATGCATTGTCTGATATAGACAAAGACACATAGTGGAAACACATCTATGGATACTGTCAGGGACAGAACGTCTGAATTTCTGTTTCATCCTTTCATTAGAATTGCTTATAGAAAAAGTAGTAGTACTATATAATAAAAGTAATTTCTATTTCAGCAATTAATTTTGATTCAGTTAGTTTGTCTGAATCCATAGTAGATTGGCCAAAAATGTCATTGTCAAATTACAATGATTCATTTGACAAAGAAAAGTCGACAGAGATAAATTATTTTAATAAAAATATAATCTCTCCATGAACAAGTCTTTTTTTTTTTTTTAAGGGCAAGAAGAATGAGTGACATTTCTGCCCTGTCATCTCTATGGCCACCACTGAAATGTAAAGGTGCTTATTTGACAGTTACAGTGAGCTAATGTTGTCCTGTAGATGCTATGACAGAACCTATAATTACATTTTCCCCTTTTATTATTTTAGAAAGAGAAATGTAGACAACTTTCATGTGTGAAATCAAGTAACAGAGTGAAACTTTGTCCCAGAGATCTGAGCAGAGAGAGAAAGCATTTAAAATTGAGTGTTGGAAAGGTTTTTAATTTTCACTTATACCTGCGGCAAGACTATGGACAAAAAAATCTTGAGCAAGGTAGAAAGGAAGAAGGTACAATTTAGTCCACAGTGGACAAGGGAAGAATTTTGTCAATTAATTTACTAATGTTACCAATGGGACAAATTGCCCGATTATATGAGCACATACGATTTATTTCCTTTACTCATTTGGTAAATGATGGAAACACATCTGTTTCCAATGCAAGCCATGGGTTCTTTAGGCTCATATGACCAGGGGCTGGAGTGACAAACCCAAGGGCATGAAGAGGTAACCTAGGAAGCAGTGTGAGGATCACTCAGGGGAAAGCCAGGAAGAAATTCCGTGAGCAGCCAAGTGGGCCTCCTCCACCTTGCTTTTCTGGCTCCTATGTTCTTTCTGAATAGAGAAGCCCAGTACCCAACCCATGGGCAGTACAGTACTTAGCTAGTGGTCCTGCTGGTTAACCTACTTTTAGTACTTAGCTAGTGGTCCTGCTGGTTAACCTACTTTTAGTGGATGGCGAACGTCTATGGAAGAATTGACAATTATTTCTTGGTGTGAATTTTAAAACAAAACAACAAAAACAACCTGCCCAAGTGGCATCTGAGTCTGTTGCATGTGTCTCTGTTCTTCAAAATAATCTATGTTTGATTCCTATAGCTTAGAGCTGGACACACACACACACACACACACACACACACACCATGTTTCCCAGAAAATAAGACTGGGTCTTATATTGTTTTGCTGCAAAAGATGGATTAGGGCTTATGTTCAGGGGATGTCATCCTAAAAAATCATGCTAGGGCTTATTTTCCAGTTAGGTCTTATTTTGGGGGAAATACAGTGTATATATGTGTAGATAGATAGATAGATAGATAGATAGATAGATAGATAGATAGATAGATAGATAGATAGATGTATATATATATAAAAATGCATACACTTCCTTTTTGGGAATAAATCATAATTACTGCTGCCACGAATGGTTTGCCAGGCATAGTACCTACAATATCCTACTCAATCTTCATAATATTCTTATGAGACAATGAGACAGACAGTCATATAATGTCACCTGGAAGTTAAGTGTGGGCCTAGGAGTCCACTGTGCAGTGTCCTTTCGCAAGTGATTTAATTTGTCTAAACTTTAGTTTTCTCGACTGTAAAATACGATAACAATAGTCACCTTGTAGAGATAGCATGTGAAATGGTTAGTACAATACCTGGCACACTGGAAACTATTGTTAGCTTTTATTAGAAGTTCAGAAAGTTTAAGCAATTTAGTAAAGGTCACAAAGCTAGTGTGTAGCAGAAGAGAGATTCACATCCAATTTGGGTTGGCTCCAAAACGCCTTGCTCTGCTGTACCACAAACCACATCCATTTCTTTGTCTTTAAAAATCAGACTGTTTTGTGTAAAAACTAACTGCAGAGTGATGTTGGAGCTAGAGGGAAGCTTTTACACTGTCCAAAATTTTAGATCTATGTTAGATGTCAGATGCCATGCTTGGCCTTAATGCCAATCAAGAAAGGAAGGAAGAAAGACGCTGCCTTTAGGAGTTCAAACTTAGCAGACAGATCCTAACCCAGGTCACAATGACTCATCAGAAGTGGCTTAGAAAGGACAATCCAGAGCAGAGTCCTCTTAACCTGGCAGAATCCTTGCTTAGGAGTATTATTCACAATTCTTACAGTTGCAAAGGGCAGAAATCCGCTTCTAACTACCTTGTGCAAAACAAGGGAGTTTGTTGGAAGGTTCTTGAGGTAAATAATGTGCTCATGTGTACAGTTGAAAGAGGGCAGTGATACATTTGTGCTCCAGCCAGAACTGGAACCAGATAATCAAATGACATCTTTGGGTCAGTTTGTATCTCAGCTTCAATGTGTATTTCGGCTTTATTATTATCATTAAATACAGACTTACAGAGAACATAGCAAGTTTCCAAGTGTCATGCCTTGGCAGCTTTCATCACCACAGAGTCTGAATAACTTCATCAGTTGCCATTTCAAAGCCCAAGGAAGAGCTTCGGTTGACTCCACGGAGGCCTAGGAGCAAGGGTTATGGGAACGTGGCAGGACCCTTAATTAGGGCCCGAGCGACTCTCTAAGAAGGGAGAGTTTATGAGTAGATTGCTATTCAGCCACATTAGGAAGCTTGAAAACAGAAGGCCATTTATTTTCAATACAGGTTCACCAAGATGTAAAGTTAACATTTGTGAGGCTTAAATATGGACGTACATGTTTAAAATATGTGTGTGAGGATCTCTTTTCTAGGAAAACTTAAAACACCACACTATTCTTGAGTAGATTTTCCTAAAATGCATGACAATCAGACTATCCAAACTCATCTCATTTTGTCATCTCTTATTTTTCTAAATGGATAGTGGAATTCTACAGGAAACTGGGATGTTTGGGGAGATGGGGCTTTAACTTTTAAGGCTAATGGTAAAAAGCAGTTACATTCTTTTAAAACTTGTCATTGAGATGTGAAATCCCAAACTAGATTGATACAATAACATAGTTCTTGAAATTTTCCTATTTATTTGCAAGCACATGCAAATGACCCCTGCTTTTTTCTTTTTCTTTTTGTTTTATTCCCATCACTAATTACCTCCATTATGGAGCTGTAACCTGGTATCTTTTGGAGCTTCAATTTACTCCAAATATGTTATATTTAAAAATATGAGTTTTTTCCTAATGAAAGAAATAGAGTTACAATGTGGTTCCTCCTTTTTCATCTTCCTCCTAAATATGGATACATCCTAAAAAGAGTCTGTTTTCATCTTTTCCCTCTCCCTTTTGGTAAATGTATTCGCTCCCATAGTTTCAACTATTACCTGATTATTGGATGACTCCCAAATGGATAACTGTAACCCTGGCTTTTCCTTTGTCTTTCATATTCAATTTCCTGCAGAACCTTTAAGCATCTACAACTCAGCAGATGCAAGATAGAACTCACTCTCCCTCCTATAAAACATATTCCTTCCTTGCACTTCATGTCAGTGACTGTACTAATTGCTCATCACCGAGGCTTGGGTCACATTCTCAGTGTCTTCTCCATCACCCTACACACCCCAGTCCACAGCTAACTTGTATCAATTGTGCTTCCTCTTCTCCCAGTTCTCCAAAATAGTAGCCTGGTTCAGGCCCTCATCTTCTCTCGCCTGGACTTTTTTTTTTTGTTAAACATTTTAAATATGTTTAGAATTACAGAAAGCTTATAAATATAGTAACAGAGTTCTTATACTCTTCACGCAACTTCTCTAATATTGACATCTTTGACTAACCATGATGCATTCATCAAAATTAACATTGGTACAATATTATTGACTGAAATATAGCCTTTATTTGAATTTCTCCAGTTTTCCTACTAATGTTCTTGATCTGTTCCAGGATCCAATCTAGGCTCCACGTTGCATTTAGCTGTCATGAATCCTCAGTTCTTAACAATCTTTGACTTTTCCTCAGTCTTTCCTTGTCTTTTATCAACTTGACACTTTTGAAGAGTACATACCTATTATTTTATAGAATGTCCCTTCATTTGGATTTGTCTGATTTTTTTTTAATTAGATTAAAGGTATGCATTGGTTTTTTTGGCCTATACTTCTGTAATCACCTTTTAAATGTCTTCTTTGCTTCTAGTTTCTTTTCAGGTTATCTATCACATTACATACTAAGTTATCCTTTAGAAGTACAAATTTATCCATGTCCCTCGTCCGACACACACACACACACACACACACACTCACAATCACAATTAGGGAAACGCTATTGCTTATTAGATACGGGGCACACTTCCTAGTCTGTCATTCAAGGCTATGCGTAGTCTTGTCCCAAACCATGTTTCCAGACTACTCTTGGCTCATACTAAACTGGTGAACCCGAAGGCAGACTTACCTGACCTTTCTGTTTTCTGTGCTGAGTTCTGTGGCTCTGAGTCCCTGCCCCTCATACCTACCCAATAGGATATATATTATTATTCTCATCATACAGACAATGAAACCAGAGCTCAGAGAGATAAAATAAGCTCACCCAAGGTTAACAAGACCTGACGTTTAAACTCACTGTTTTCCCTCTAGAAGTCAAGCAATTTGGCCTCTGTACGAGATTGTAAGTTCCTTTAGTAAAAGGTTTGGGTCTTATTCATAATGAATTTTCTCACAGAGTTTAGAACTTCCTTGTGCCTAGTATGGCTCTAATATATATTCGATGAATGGATGAATGAGTAAATACTGAATTTCAGGATAAAAAAAGTATAATTGTGATTATGAAGGGTGGAGAGAGAATCAGAAGTTCCTTATGTCAGCATTATACCCTGATGAAGATTTATTATAATGGGCATTACACAACAATCCTGTTTTTTTATTAGCAGGGTGCATTCCAAAGATGAGTCTGTATTTGGTTCCTTCTCTAGTCAGCTTTGGAATTTAACTTATTCACAGAAGGCTGTGTGTTTTCTTAATCTACCTTTGCACTGAATCACACTCATGCCCAACACAGTCTTTAGTGTATGACTAGCAGCCTGATAACTGACACAGCTGCTCATTTCAACAAAGCTGCCATGTTAGGAAGTGTGAGAGGAAAGGGAGAATAGACTTGAGCTTTTTCAGCACTCAAACAGAAAGATCCCTAAACCTCTCTGTTCAGGCAGGGGGGCAGGCAGCTGCTAAATCAGGAGGGCTTGAACAGAGGGGATTTGGATACCCCTACTGGGAGGTAACCCTCTGCCCTTTCCCTTGTATGCTGGCTTGTGTGGAAATGTAGATTCTGAGTTGTTGGCCTTAGGCCTGCAGGGGCACAGCATGTCTGTGCAACTCCTCAGCTGCTGGAGGGCACTCATGTTTCCCCCAACAATTTTTATTTTTGTTTTGATTTTCCTTCAGAGAGCACACATTATATTTTCAGAGCTGGTTAATTCTCAAAACCTCTGGGTGCTATTAAAAACGTGGCATTTAAATACTCTGCTTCTGATTTTTTAAAAACTGCAGTGCATTTTCTTTTTTTAAATTTTTTCTATTAGTTTCAGGTGTACAAAACAATGTAATAGATTTACACCCCTCACAAAGTGATAATTCCCCCTCCCCCAATCCACTACCCATCTGACATCGTATACAGCTGTTACAATTCCATTGACTCTATTTTCAAACTCCTATTGGTATCAAAGACTTAGTGCAGGCTTTATAAATGCTGCTATTGCTATGGCACCTTTAAAAGCTAATCTGCTCCCCCAAATCTACCGTGTGTTGACCTTAGGTGAGAGCTAGGGATGTAAAATACATTTTACATCTATTCAGTAAATCACTTATTTGTTTTTGTTTTATTTTTTTCCCAAAGAGAAACCCATTTAGGCATCTGTTGGCAGAGACATTTTTAATCAACCAAAATCAAATTTTCAAAATTTAAACTCCATTCCAGTGGGGGGAAAGAGTTATAAGTCCCTAGTTAAGTGGGATTTGGTTTTGCACTTGAGGGAGAATAATAATTTTCCTCTTTACTTCATCATCTTGAGTTTTAGAAGCCCGAGCTATTTTTAGTGATAAAATGGGCAAGGTATAGTCATATCCAGTCTAAGTATCATTAAACTATTTACTTAAAATATTGATGACTCAGTTGTTGGGTCTACATTACTTCTAAAATTGCAAAACAAGGATGAATGTCCTTCAAATTATGTCTCATAGCAATTGCTCAGTAAACTAGATCAAATACCATTTAATAATTCTTTACTGATTCTTCTTCATAAATATTTGTTAATGTCAGCTTCTCCTTTTTGTCCCATGGCTGCTTTGGTGATTCATGTTACTTCCTTTGTACTGCACTCTGTCATAGCCTCCCAACTGGTCTCCTGCTTCTACCTTTGCTTGTTCTCCAATTCTTTTTTCGTACCCCAGCCTCATCATCCCAACAAAATGCAATTCTGAAAAGATGAATTACTGCCATTTGCAACAACATGGATGGATTTTGAGATTATCATGCCAAGCGAAACAAGTCAGACAGAAATAAGTCAGACAGATTTCACTCATATGTGGGATATAAAACTGAAATAAACAAGTATACAAACAAACAAAAACTGGTAGACACACACAACAATCTAGTGGTAACCAGAGGGTAAGTGGGGAGGGGAGGTAGTAGAAGAGGGAATAGGGGGGTCAAATCTATGGTGACAGATGGAGAACTGACTCTGGGAGTTGAACACACATGCAATATATAGATGATGTATTGTAGAATTGTGCACTTGAAACCTGTATAATTTTATTAACCAATGTCACCCCAATAAATTAATAGTCAACAACAACAACAACAAAATGCAATTCTGATCTATGTCACTCCACTGCTTAAAACCCTCCAAGGGGTTTCATTGTTCTAAAGATAAAGTCCACAGTTCTTTTTTTTTCTCCAGCTTTATTTAGAGGTATGATTGACAAATAAACATTGTAAATATTTAAGGTATACAATGTGAGGTTTTGATATACAGACACATTATGAAATGAACCCCCCAATTAAGCTAGTTAACCTATCAACTTTTTACCTTTTTCTTGTGTGTATATGGTGAGAACACCTGAGATCCACTCTGAGCAAATTCCAAGCGTATATTATTAACCACAGTTTCCATGCTGTATATTACACATCCAGAACTTACTCGTCTTATTGCTGAAAGTTTGTACCCTTTGACCAACATCCTCCCATTGCGTCCATTCTCCAGCTTCTGGCAACCACTGTTCTTCTACTCTATTTTTCTATGAGTTTGGCTTGTTTTAGATTCCACGTGCAAGTGAGATAAGAGACTAAGGAGTATTTGTTTTTCTCTGGTTTATTTCACTTATCATAATGTCCTCTAGGTTTATTCATGTTGTCACAAATGGCAGTATTTTCTTCTTTTTATGGCTGAATGATATTCCATTACATGTGTATACCACATTTTCTTTATGCATTTATCCATCGATGGACACTTTGGTTGTTTCCGTATCTTGGCTATTGTGAATAATGCTGCAATGTCATGGGATACAGATATCTCTTTGATGTCCTGTTTTCATTTCCTTTTGCTATTTACTCAGAAGCAGGATTGCTGGATTGTATGGTAGTTCTATTTTTAACTTTTAACTACTGTTTTCCATAGTGTCTGTACTAACTTACAGTCCTACCAACAGTGTTCCAAGTTCTTTACCTCCTCACCAGCCCTTGTTTATTTTTATTTTTTGACAACAGATGTGGGGAAATATCTCACTATAATTTTGATTTGCATTTCCCTCATGATTAGTGATGCTGTGCATCTTTTCATATACTTGTTGGCTATTTGTATGACTTCTTTGGAAAAATGTCTATTCATGTCTTTTACCTATTTTTAAGTCAAGTTTTTTTTGTTTGTTTGTTTTTTGCTATTGAGTTTCTTATATATTTTCTATACTAGTCCTCTATTGGATATATGGTTTGCAAATATGTTCTCTCATTTCATAAGTTGCCTTTCCATTTTGTTGATAGTTTCTTTCACTGTACAAAAACTTTTTAGTTTGGTGTAATCCCTCTTGCTTATTTTTGTTTTTGTTGTCTGTGCTTTTGGTGTCATCTTCAAAAAAGCATTGCTAAGACCAATGCCAAGAAGCATTTCCCTATGTTTTCTTGTAGGAATTTTACAGTTTTAACTTTTATGTTTAAATCTTTAATACATTTTGAATTGATTTTTGTGTGTGGTGTAAGATAAGGGTCAAATTTCGTTCCTTTGCATGTAGGTATCCAGTTTGCCCAACACCATTTACTGCAGAGGCTGTTCTTTCCCCATTGGTACAACTAAATGGAAAGATACCCCATGTTCTTGGATTGGAAGTATTAATATTAAAATATCCATACTACCCTAAGCTTTTCACACATTCAAGTGCAGTCCCTAGCAAAATTCCAGTGACTTTTTTTTTCACAGAAATAGTAAAACAATTCTAAAATTTGACCAGGGATGGGATACTTTAAATAGTGGGGAATAATATGAACAAAGGAGTGGAGGTAGAATATTACATGTGGTTAGGTTAAAAGTATAGAGCAGAAGTTCTCAAACTCAGCTTCATTTGGAATCACATCAATAATTTTTTTAAAATAGTGCTTTCAAGGTCCCATCCCGAGAGATTCTGATAAAATTTTTCTGAGAGACAGCCTGGATATCAGGATTTTTGAAACTTTCCCAGATAAATCTAATGTGCAACCAAGGTAAAAAAAAACAAAACAAAAAAGATCCACCATTCTAGAGTATATAAAACTAGGAGAAAAAAATTTAGAATTATAGGTTAGAATAATGTGCTGGATTACATAGATTACATAGAAGACTCTGAAGATTGGACTTTGCTTTATAGACAAGGTAATTCATTAAACACACACACACACACACACACACACTCACAAGTGCCGTCTGTCAATTAAGTTGGCAAACTTGTTGCAACGATGTTACTAACCTTTTTTGATATCAGAGGGATTATTCATTATGAATTTGTACCAACTGGACAAACAATTAACAAGTTTTTTTTTTGGAAGTGCTGAAAAGGCTGTGTGAAAAAGTTAGATGACCTGAACTTTTTCGCCAACAATTCATTGCTCTTGCATCAGGACAATGCACCAGCTCACACAGCACTGTCTGGGAGGGAGTTTTTAGCCAATAAATAAATAATTGTATTGGAACACCCTCCCTACTCACCTGATCTGGCTCCCAGTCACTTCTTTCTTTAACCAAAGATAAAGGAGATATTGAAAGGAAGACATTTTGATGATATTCAGGACATCAAGGGTAATACAACAACAGCTCTGATGGCCATTCCAGAAAGTGTTCCAAAATTGCTTTGAAGGGTGGACTAGGAGCTGACATCAGTGAATAGCTTCCCAAGGGGAGTACTTCAAAGGTGGCCATAGTGATATTCAGCAGTGAGGCATGTAGCACTTTTTCTAGGATGAGTTCGCAATCTTAATTGACAGACCTCATATTCTATCAACTCACTTTCATTTTAAGTTTCACATAACCTCCTTTTGTCAACTGATAAAAACCTATTTCTTTTTAAATCTCTCCAGAGAAGCTCTTGTGAGTAGTGGGAGGAAGTGACTTTCTTGAAATGGGTAAGTTTGCTCCCATGACTCTGTGTGTAGGAAAACTAAATAATATACTGATGTCAACATTCTGGTAAATGACAAAACACTGTATCCAATAATATGTTGCCAATATACTTTATTACTTAGTGGAACTCCCAGGTTAATACTGATCTACTAATAACGACCTTGAATTGCTGTTTGCCCAACCCACAGTTGCATAATTCAGGCCACATTTCCTCAGTTTATTGACACAGAGGATGGCATCAAAGCCTCAGTAGAGTCAAGATCCATTATCTCTATTGGTTTTTAGGATGTGTCATTCTGTCAGAGAAAATTAAGTTAACCTGACCAGACATATTCTAAACATTATCCGGGGTTTCATTTTCTGTAGGGTGTCCAAAATTGGGTTTTATAATGATCTTTCCCAGTATCTTCTCAGGTTGGATCATTGTATGAGTGCTCAAAATTAACTCATTTTCAACACCTAGTCCTTCATATAACCCAAAGACCCATTAGTAATTACTAACCTAGAAAATATAGGATTTAGCAAAGCTTTTCTTGGGATTTCTCCCATTGGCCCTCAGCCACCTTAATAGGGGTAATTTCCTCAGTTGTCTAAATCAAAACTTTAAAAATAAATGTTGCCTTGGCTATACAAAGATGACTCTTCTGTACCTTTATCCATGGAGCCTGAACTCTCAGTTTGTGTTCTCTAGACTGCAATTCCTAAATTTGCTCTCTAACCTACAACACTTGTCCATCCTGCATTAGTATGAGACGGTTAGCTGGGCTTTGAGGTATCACGGGTAACTCCGTCACAGAAGAGGTATCTAGGCTGCGTAGAGTAGAGCCTGTGACCTAGTCTGCACATGCACTAAACCTAAGCTAATCACTCATAGCTATGTTACCCTGAGTTAAGGAAGGACAGTGACAGTGTTTGTCCAGTAAATCATGAACATCCTTTACTCAATATGTGTGAAGAGCCAAACTTACACAGTATTCCAGGAATAAGTGTTTAAACCCAAATGCTTAGAATCAAGTGGAAGAAGCCAGAATATATAATATATGTGGATCAAAGGAGAATTTGTGATGCATATACTCTAAAGGCATTGAGAGAGATTCTAATAATACTGGCCACAGTTGTTAAAAAAATTTTTAAAAGACTGGAGTTGGTGTGATGAAGGAAGCTTCACAAAAGCAGTATAACCTGAACACCCTAATTGAGGATAGAACTTATTCAAATTAAGGGGGTAAGAAGACTCAACATATTTTACTATGGAAACAACTGCTTTGGTTTTTTATTTGCTTCCTTAGAAGAATTCAACCCATTCTATGGGAATGCACCCCATTCTGTGGTTTACCATCAACAGGGACAGAATACGAATATTTTCCCTCACCTCAGAGAAGTGTTTGAAAACACTCTCTTAGAAAGGAAACAAATTTATTTGGTTGCTAATTGTTTGGGCTCTGGTTTTAATGAGCCACCCATTGTAAAAGATAAAGAGGATAGTAAGGTTTTCCTTTACTCTCTTTTTTAGGTAAAGCGATTAAAAGGGTATGAACAAATATCATGCGATAGTTAAGATCATGGACTCTGGTGCAAAACTATCTGTGTTTGTATCCCTGATTATTAGGTGGCCGACCTTGGACAACTTGCTCCTCCTCTTTAGGCCTCAGAGTCCTCACTCATAAAATGAGAACAATAAGAGTACCTATCCCAAACGGTTGTAATGAGGATTTAAACAGTGGTTATTGTTTTTGTTATTATTATTGATTGTTGTATTATTATTGGTCTGGCAACCTGGAAAGGGATGGGGAGTAGATGGTATGGGCAGATGGGACCACAGAGCCCTCCAAATGATTCCAGGAGAATTGGCTAGGAAGTGTGTGTGTGTGTGTGTGTGTGTGTGTGTGTGCGTGCGTGCGTGTGTGTGTGATGGGGAAGGAGAAGCTGGGGATGAGGCAAAGTGCTGCCTGGACAGTGCCTGTTGAGTACACTAGAGAAGGACTCCATGAAGAAGATTATTTTGGTACCCAAGCAATCAGATTTCTCCATAGCAGCCCACTGCCTTGCCTAATGAAGAATTTACTTTCCAGCCAGTCTCTGAAAGAAGGAACATTATCACATGTGCTGTTTTTATCTGTGTGTGTGTGTGTGTGTGTGTGTGTGTGTGTGTGTGTTTTAAATCAGTTGATAGTCTAATAGAAACAAGGGCCATCAATGCTATAAGAATTTGGTTGGTCCCCATCAAATTAACCTTATGTGGACAACAACGAAGCTGCCAAACAAAAAAGAAATGAACACACAATAAAACCAAGAATCCGTGTCTCAAAAAGGGGTCCCCTGGGCATGGAGGAGTTCTCTTAACCTGTATGTCTGGGTTGACTAAATCGGACAAGTTTGACACCCTTCATCTGGAATAGTTTTAGTGACACCTCCTGTTGCAAATAGCAGAGCCTTGAAATCATGGAAGGCCTCCCTTTCTAAAGAGCTACCTGTTCCATGGAAGAAGTTTCTCAGACAGGTACTCTGAGACCAGTCAGCCCGGTCCTTTGACCCACAGCATCAGTATCACCTGGGAGCTTATATGACATGTGGAGGCTCAGGTACCATTCCAGACCTGCTAAATCAGAACCTCCCTTTATGAGGTCCCAGGAGACTTATGTGTGCATTAAAGTTTGAAAAGCTCTGCTCCAGTGGACTCAAATGGGCCACATACCTTCTTGGGGTGTCTAATTCTCCACCCTGGAGTAGCAAAGCATTGTGAGAACATTGGCTGATCATTTCCCCAAATTCAAGAAAATATATCCCCAGAAAGCAGAGATAATGATAATAAGTGTGGCAATTACAAGTAAAACCTCTTCTTTGAATTAGCAATTATAGAACTATCTGAAGAAATGTGTGCAGTTCTTCATTTTGAGACCTTTGAACCTGCAGAGGTCTTGAAGAGGAAGATGCCTCTGGAATGCGGCATAGCACAGATCCCTTAGAAATTTAGATCAAAGGTGAGAGTCATCAAAGTGTTTGTGGGCTCAAAGGCAAAAAGACCTCAGTTCTGAAACTCAAGAGTTGTGTCGAGAAGGTTTTTGTCCTTCTGTATGTCTTTATGAGGAAGAGGGCTTCCTGAGTCTTTGAACCCTAGAGCCTGCCAATTTGAGTGGAAGAGGTGACATTTTCCTTGAAGCTGCAGGCTGCATTCTGTTCAGATCCTCAAGCATCAAGGTCAGGCCCTGTTCAGAATAACTGAATGCTAATTGACTTGTTGGGAATTAATGTGCATTATCTTATTTACCCCAATGTTCTGCGGGCAGTTTGTAAATCATTCTCTCCGGCAGGTTCTGACATGGATTTGAAGTTTGTTTTTGGTTTTATAGGAGTTGGGTTAATCTCTAGCTGTGCTAGAGGGTGAGAGAAATTAGAATGATAGAGAGGGACCTCTCCCCTCCACACTTCTGTATCACGAAAGATCATCACAATTGATAGGGATTTTGGAGCCTGCATTTACCTCCAGGTAAGAAACAGACTGGCTATATAATTATGCTAACACTTTCCAGGGAGGTGGTTTTGTTCTTTAGCTTTGCCAAATATATGCAGGCTCCTGCTTCCTTGAGCATTCCCACTGGCAACTACCCAACACACACACACACACACACACACACACACACACACACACAGTAGGCACAGACTGGTTGGCACACTCATAAAGACCATGCAAGGTGACCTCAGTGATTTGTGTGGCTTCCCCTTGCCATGGTCCATTTCTCAATGCAGTGGGCAGTCTTCCAAATACACAGCCGCTCTCTGCACAGTAATCACTTCGACTGCCATTGAAATCCCAAGCAGGAGACATACAGTTTCCCTACATCTTGCTTTGCTTTTGGTCTATGATGACTAGAATCCCACTGTTGTTTATTTTTCTTGCTGCTAACTGGCTGTATAACCTTAGACAAGTCAATGTGCTTCCATTTCCTTGTCTATAAAATTAAGGGGTTGTCGTTTTTTGCCATAACCTGGGTTTCCTGCTTTTTCCTTTGGTTCTTTGAAACAAAATGGTTGCCAGCACGAAAGCTACTGACTCATCTTGGATCTGCAAGCTGGAAGAAGCTGCAGTGCTGTTGTGAGAACTGTAATGATCTCAGAGGCCTTGTCTGGAGTTCTGGATCTGCCTCTGACTTAATGTGCATCTGACTTTCGGCAAATCTCTCAGATCTTCGGTTTCTTCATCTGTGCAATGGAGATAAATATCCTGTCTTGCCTTCCTTGCAGGGCTGTGATGAAAGAGCGCATTGTACTCAGGAAAGTGCTATGCAGTGCAGAGGGTGATAAATTACCAGGTTTGCCTGATCAGGCCTTTTAACCAGGGAGATGGCATCAAGCTGGTCCCAACCCCTGGGAGTCCTCAGCCACAGCTGCGGTGCTCAGTTCAAGCTCCACAGCAGAACCCTGGAGAGATACAGTTCCCCTCGTCCCTCTCAACACCACCCAATCACAATTTCTGGGGAAAGTTTCAGCCATATGAGATAGATGTGCAGCCATATTTGAGAACCACTGATCTGAGGACAAAGAAATCTTACCACTCTCTTGATCTCAAATCCTACTATTCATTGTAAATGACAGGCTGTCCCTTCTCACATGTGATGCCTGAGGTGTACTGTAGATAGGACAGAGTCTGCAGGTGGCTGTCCTCTTGCAGCCTTCTTATTAACTTGACAAATCTACCTTCTAGTCTTGATTTTCTTGATTTTCTTTCCCATCTATTAAATGGAAGAAATCTCTCACTCTGCTATTGGAAATGAACTTCCTGAGAACTGTATCTTTTGGACACAAGGCAAGCTGAAAGTCGAGCTACGTTTAGTCCTCTCTAAGCCCTCTTGTAAGCATTAACCTGGGCACAGTTGAATTTGAGCTTTTGCCCTTTGGGGCACTGCAGTTACACAGTTTGATAGAAACAGGAGAAGAGGACGTAGAGAGGAGCATCACAAATGGGTTTCTACGTAGATGATTCTCTTACCAGTTGGAGTCTGTTTGGAACTGACACTAGTTAAGTTCTGTGCCCAAGGAACAGCTGTGGGATGAAGTACATAGAGTTTATGCAAATTGCTTCACAGGTCACCAAGGTTTAGGCTTAGTCTTTCCCTTCACTGTTCTTTTGATCAAGTTCTTTGTCTCTGGGACTAAAGTCAAATTAGATATTTCAGAGTCATAGCCCCAGGCAAGTGCCTTAAGAACCTCAGAGGATGTGGCCAGGGTGGAGGGATGGGGGAAAAAATAACCTCATCCAAAATATATATGATTCAAACTTAAAGGAGTAAAGCGAATTCTCAGTAGGTGGATTTTTATTTATTTCATTTTAGTTTGCCAGTGAAATGAGATAAGAACATCTGTCTCCTGTTAAATAGGAGCCGCGTTCTTTCAGGTAAGAATGATAATGCTGGAGGAACACATTTCTGCAAACTTGCCTTAATCTATTTCTGGGGTAATGGACTTTCACAGTGACCTCAAGTGCTGCTGTTAATAGCTTCTTGCTTCTTCCATCAGAAATGCACTAGACCTGTTTTCAGATGTATGTTCACTTTGAGGAAAAGAACAACAGAACCTTCTCTGAGAGAGAGGAAAAACGATTAAACCCTTTCTCTAACCTAGCAGGAAAGAAAAAAATACCTCTGTGCATGCTTCTGCTGGTATAAACAGCAGTATTAGGAAAAAAGCTAGTGTCTTCATGACTGAAAAATATTTAGGACAGAACTTGGTCTCCAACTCCTCTGTATTCCCCTCGTTACTTTAATACTGTGAGTTTTGGACTCCAGGGAGAAAGTCTAAAAATACTAGAGCATACTTGTTGAAAAGCAAGTAACAAAGATGGGAGGGGCCAGCTTTTGCTTTAAAGGTAATAAAGAAAAGGAATATAAAATCATAATGTTTTCATTTTTAAACTCTAAATCAAAGTCAGACCTTGAGCTATTGTTCTTTATTTTTATTTTTAATAGGTAGTGTGGAGACATGGTAACACAAATTCAAATGGCGCAAAAGGAAATGCATTGAAAAGTTATTTTTCCTTCCAATACACTCTATCAGCATGCCAGTTCTCCTTCCCCGAAGCCACCTCTGATGCCTGTTTCTTGTGGTTCCTTTCAGAGATATTCTCTGCATATTGGGGTGTGTGTGTGTGTGTGTGTGTGTGTGTGTGTGTGTGTGTGTGTGTGTTTGAGCACACATTCACAGGGCTCTCTCTCCCTTCGTGTAACTTAAGTAGTTCCATTCTACACACAACCTGCTCTTTGCTTTTTTTCACCTAGAAAGATATCCTAGAGATAATTTCATATCAGAACATAGAGTCCAATCTTCTTATTTGAATAGTATAGGAGTCCATTGAGGCATGTATCATAACTTATTTAACCAGCTCTGTACTGATGGGAATTTAAGCCCTTAGGATCCATTTACCACTACAATGTTGGAATTAATATTCTTATACATATATCTTGAAGTGTAAAATACTTTTGAATCTTAAGCTGCCATAATGTAGCTTGATTCACACATCTCTTCTGTGGTTGCAAGTTTCTCCTAGGCCCAGCAGAAAACTTTAGCAGACGTAATTGTATTTTATTTTTGAAATATTAACTGTAGGTTAGAGTGCAGAGCTGATTTCTGCATGTGGGATTTCCCTCTGGTTTAGTTTCATTGTGACCAGCCTAGCCAAGGAAGATAGACGTTTGAGCTGTGTTTCCACACAGCTACTACATCAGTTACTGAGCTAATATGACCCTTTCTGCTGCCATGGAAAGGTCACAAGAGTCACCTTAACAGCCTGAGGAAATCAATTCCAACACTGGTCTAGGTACCACCTCTGACTCAGGGCTTTATGTATGTATAGAATTTCTGCCTCTGCATTGATAGGGTCATACACATATATGCACCAAAAGTCAGGGCACCCTAGGGCTCTGGCTTTCAAAACCTAGTAAATAGAAACTAGAATATATTTAGAATAAGACTGAAGTCTCTGGGAATCCAGGAGCTTTATACTTTTATTCTTTTTAATTAGCAAACATATTTTGGGGATGGATAAATAGGAAGCTAGCCATGTAGGGACGGTGAGGTAATCCTTCCATCCATCCGCCCCTGAAAAGGTGTCTTTAAAAGCAGGAAGCTTACTGCCTTAGGGTAGAATTGCTAGAGAAGATTTGTTCTTTGACTGGTAAAAGAAAAGGAAACAATATGGAGAGGGGCAGACAGGATCAAGGTAGTGAAAAGAACACAGGTTGAAAGTTAGAAAACTCATACTTTAAGGACTGCATGAATTTAGTTAGAACCAAGTCAAACCCGAGTAAAAAAGAAAACATATTTGTTATGCGGGATTATCTTGATTCAGGGGTTTAAGAAGCAGCACTGAACCAAATCTCTTTTCACCCTCCAAGCTTTGTCTCTTCTGTATTAGCTTCACCCTCAGGCTCCAAATGGTGTTACAATGGCTGCCAGTAGCTCCTGTCCTGAATCCTCCTAGGCTCGAGGCTGGCAGATAGAAAAACTCCTCTTCCCCTAAGATGCCAAAAGAAAGTTCTAGATGGGCAAGGGTCTAAAGTCAGAGTGCTCTTACCAAGTGAATTGAGAAATTGGTAACTGATAAATTTCCCAAACAGCCTCTCACTAGGTATATGGCTTTGGCTCAGTTAATTTCTTATTGTCTTACTTTCCTTGTTTGTAATGTATGGTTAAACTTGCTCATCTTTGTGGCCTCCTGCAGTTATAAACTAATTTTCTTCCTCTCATCCTTTCCTTTTCAAATTTATTGAGCTTTTACCCTAGATGGGCATTGTAATCCTCATTCCTATTCCTGACTATATTTTAATATGGATAAGAAACAGATATATATTTAAAAATGAAAATATAATATATGTAATCTAATAGAGATACGCTTAAAGAGCAATAGGGAACACAGAAGAGGGAGCAAATAGTTTACTTGTGGTAATCACTGCACTCAAATCCAGTTTGAAACTTGAGCAGACTGACAAATCTGTGGTGCCCACATTAGCAGGTTGGATGCATGGACTAGAAATGTGAAGCTGGAATTACTGACAAGGAGAAAAGCGCAGTGGCCAATTCACCCACATTGACGCTCAACATACTAGGGCAATCTACACTAGTACCCAAAGATGGTGGAGGACAGTATAGACACAGATAAAAAGGCATTAGCCAAAGAGTGGACAAGCATGATTTCTGAGCAAGTATGAAGGAACTGAGTTAAGAAATGAATGCTGAAGGATGATTAGATAATTATTTTAACAAGAGGTTGTCAAGGAGCCCCAAAGTCTAATTTAACTAAACCAAAGGTAACCACACCACCACTGTCTCCACCAGAAAACACATAGTGATTTGTTGTACATAACTCAATGAAGTGAGAAATCAGCTAACAAAGAAGATTAGATTTTATTTTCTAGAATCCTGAAACATAGGAGAGTCTCCCTTGTGATGGATTGTGTGTTTATACCTGAAGTCAGAGGAATGCATTAGAAGATCTCTTAAAGCCCTAGGGTTCACAATTCTAATATTTTGTTTTACTTCAATAGATGTTCTATGAAGTGACTACCCCAAATGAAAAATTGCTACTGCATAATAGTTGATGCTAATTTGGAGACAAATGTGCTGATCCAGGAAACTGTTTTAAAGAATACAAGGAGAATTCCATGCTCTCTAAATTCCAGGGAAAAGTAGCAACAAGAATTATTGGAACAAGTAACGTTTATCTTGTGGAGCATATTCTCCCTGAGAATGCCAAAATGCATCACAGAGATGCTCACTGCAAAGATGGGACCTGCTGGAACAGGAGGAAGTTAACACGGGCTGAAAGACTGAGCTTTCTTATTCTACCTTTCCTTTCTAAGCCAGTTCTTTTCTAAAGTAAATTCTTAAAATTATATATATATATATATATATATATATATATATATATATATATTCACTTTTCTAGGTAGAGTTAATTACAGTCTTATTTAGAAATAAGAGAGGGGTTTGCTTTACCCTTTAAAGGTCCTTCCAGGACTATTGTGATTCTAATTCAATGCTTTAGGCATTAAATAGTGTCAGGAATCTAAATGCGTGGTTTTTGTTCTCATACAAAAAGGGAAAACAAATGTTTCAAAGAGAAGAAAGAGAGTGAGAGAAAGAAAATGCAGTCTTTTCCATTCGGTGTTTACTTTTCACAGGAATACAAATATTTAGCATTGTTGTGATTTTCACACTGACAATGAAAGTCAGTTTATTGCAAAGATGTGAATTAATTCTTGAAGTCTAAAACTCAAAATAAATTTTTGAACACATGTTAGGAAGAACAAGCTGTGCTAGAGGCGATGTAGTAGATGAGGACATAGTCACCACCTCAGGGGGTTTCTAGGTGAATGGGATATAAGATTTAGACTGATGCCAGCGTAATATACTAAGAGAATTCCTAGAAAAGAAAAATCTGTCAGGGAAAAGTCTAAAGATGAAGTAAAATTTGACATGGACCCTGAAACAAGGGTAGGTTTTCTGGCAAGAAATGAGGTGAGGGTTTCATGATGGAAGGAGCAGCATCAGCTAATGAACAGGTAGGAGAGCCCAAGGGGCAACAGATACAGCAATTTGACTGGAGCAGTAAGTTACATATGGAGCAGGTGTGACTTACCAGAAACGTAACTAGTGGTACGTGAGGTATAGCAAAAAGCTATGGCGATCGCAGGTTTATCTCTGGGGAAGAAAGGGGACTGACCCATCAGGACATCTGGACAGACCTCTGTGCTGAGCCCTCCCTGGTACACTATTGCACTGGACTGCAGTACACAGGGGACTGGGCTGCAAGGACTGTGAGGAGATACGGGGGTAAGAGAGAATGTTTCTGCTTCCATCAGGGTTCTTATGTTTGAGGCCCATTCTAATAACTATCTGAGTTCGTGGTCTTTTAAATGGATTTCTTCCCCCAGAACAAACTCCTCGTCATGCTCCAAGCATTAGCTCCCATTCCTCTCCTGGAGGATAGGAACAGTGTCCTTTCCTTGAGCATAATCTTTGTCAGGTGCTTTGACTTGTGATAACCCATTCTCAAATCAACCTTACAAAAGTAAATATTATTATCTCTATTTGATAGCCAAGCTGTCTGGAGCTCACAGAATTTCAGCAACTCTCCCCAAATAATATGGGTACAAAAGGTCAGAGCCAGGACTCAAACTTGCCAGCTACGTGAGTGAGCCACCTTTGAAGTGGATCCTACAGAGCCACTAGCTGACATATGACCTAAACCGCACAAAAGTCCCCAAATAAGTTGAAGCCAAGTCCTTACTCTATTTCTGAAAAAAAAGAAAAGAACAAAAAAAAATGAGTCAGAGATAATACCCTTAAAAAAAAAATTAAAGCCACATGATCTGTCCTAAGGATACTTCTTATGGGGTCACAAAGTGCCCATCATGATAGGGTTATAGATTATTAGACTTAACAACATGGATTTCCACTCACCAAGGGTGATCTGCTTTACAGCCATTGCTGAGTGTTCAACCTGTCAATAGCAAGCTGACCCTGAGCCTCTGGTGTAGTACCCATCTCCAAAGGAAGCAGTCAGCTGATTACATGGCACTATTTTAACCATGGAAGGGACAGCACATCGTGCTCATTGGAATAGACACTTACTCTGGATACTGATTCGCTTTCCCTGCCAGAATCACCATTCATAGCCTTAAGACATGTTTTATTCACTGTCATGGTGCATTAGGTTTCAATGTTGCATAACAAATTACCACAAACTTATTGACTTGAAAAAACACACATTTATTATCTCACAGTTTCCGTGGGTCAAAAGTGTGGGCGTTGCTTATCTTGGTTCTCTACTGTCTCACTGAGGCTGCCAAGTGCTCTCAGGCTACGTTCTCCTCTGGAGGCCGGGCTAGGGAAGAATCTGCTTCCAAACCCATTATTGGCTTGTTACTGGCTGTCATCTGGAGAATGATTTCAGGTCCTACAGGTCACATGCATTTCCTTACCATGCAACCCACTCCACAGGCAGCTCAAAATATGACTATTTACTTTTCAAAGCCAGCAAGAGAATCTCTCCCTCCAGTCTGTTATGATGAAATCTTATTAAATGAAATATGATCCTGAGAGTAACATCTCATCACCTTTATCATATCTGCAAATTTCCTTTTGCCATGTAAAGTTCCATATTTATAGGTTCTGGGGATTAGGATGTAGATACGTTTGGGCAGTTCTTATTCTGTCAACCACAGGCAGTTCTAGTGAGTAGAAGCCGTGGATGCTGCTAAACATCTTACCATGAAGACACTAGGCCCCACAACTGACTCTGGGTGGTGAACACGCAATGTGATATATACATGCTGTATTACAGAATGGTACACTTGAAACCTATGTAACTTTACTAACAAATGTCACCCCAATAAATTTTAATTTTTTAAAAAAGAATTATCCTGTACAAATGTCAGTAATGTTGAGGTTGAGAAATCCTGCTTCAGGGTAATTTGTTATACAGCATTATTGAGGCGTTAACTGAATAATACACTGACAATAATGATTCCCTAAAATTCTCAAAGGCTTAGTGAGTCTTGTAGGAAAAACAAAGAGCTAAGAGTCATCAGACTTGTTTTTAAATCCAAGATTTGTCATTTATTAAATACTTAGTGTATGGAAAAATCTACCCCTGAATCTCAGATTAATGATTTATAAAATAGGAAAAATTACACACTAGCTTATAGACTTTCTCCAAGGCTCAACAGAACACACACACACACACACACACACACACACACGCACACACACGCACAAAATCTTTGTGAAGAGGTGTACAAAACTAAAACTTTCTTTTTTTATTATTAGGATAGCTGCAATTCTATTCTGATGAAAATTTCATTAGAATAATACATTGTAGGACTTATAAAAATGTTTGCCACCAGATGCTATAGATTTCTTTAACTGGCATATTACAGTTTGACACAGAAATGAACACAATTTTGTAGAAATAATTGCTCACTGATTTTTTTTAATTAGAAGAAAAATCATATATAATATATAATATATTATATATATATATATATATATATATATATATATATATATAAAACATAGTTACACATATAGGTAATGTATATCTATTATTTAGAATTTTTCTTTAATCATATAGATAATTAAAAATCAGTGATATTTGTCTAAAAAGGATGACTTCTCTCAATTTTTTAACCCTTATTTTCTTTTACTTGGCAATATTTGTTTTGATCAGAATGAAAATGTAATATAATGGAGGATAAAAATGTATTACGTTTCATTAGCAGAAATTGAATATAATAAGATAGTGAATTCAAACGAACAGGCCTAGACTCCAAGATGGGTTGTAAAAGAGCAGAGCAATTGAGGAAGGTGAGACCGCAGATGGCGGAGAGTGTGCTTTTGTGACTCAGGTGGAGTTTGGCCAAAGATTCACAGGGAGTCATGAGGACAGAGCAGGGCAGGCCTCACTCTGGGCTGCTTTCATTACAGGCCCCTTCCCTATGTTGCTGCTACTAGAATTGCCCCAAGATTCATACAAACAAAGTAAATATTAATCAAGAGCATATCCACTTGTACCATAGGAACTTCATCTTGGAGCAGTTAGTCTGGAGAGCAGTTTAGGAAAGGTTGTGCAGCTTCAAAGGATGTGATTTCAAAAAGGGAAACAATTTAGGTGTTATTTTAAATAAGACTGTTTTCAGCCCACATGGTTAGGAACTTCTTGTGGTCCTGAGACTTGATTATCTCATTACTGAAGCAACCTAGCCCAAGACAAGCACTGTGGTTCTGGAATCCTGCTGCTCCATGGAGAGTGCCTGTGAGATGGCATTTTCCATTCTGTGCTACAGTAAAGATGTTTGTGTTTCACCAATTGCACGGATCTTGGGCCACCATTGTAAGTTTCAAAAATTTGTAGAAGGTAATTATATTTTAAATGGCACACTGTTGGAGATGAGGCAATATGCATAGATAGATGCCCTCCTCTCCCCCAAATAGTGGTAAATGCACAGTACCAATATTAACTTCTTGGTACAATATTTTTCTCAATCGAATTTGTGTTCATAAGTGACCAGTGTCATTCTCCACCACACTTCTTTATTCGTCGAATCCCGAGTCTCTGTATGGTCTGGCAAACTACGTACTGTTTTGAGCACACAGTCTTGCCTGGAATATTCAGGGCAATATGCAATTGTACCGAAGCACTGAGAATGTCTCTAACTAAGACTGAACAGAATAAAAAAACACACCAAAAAAACAAAAAACAAAAAACAGGGAGAAGGCTCTTTGGACTTTGGGTTTTTAACTCTCAAGAGCAAGACAATTTGATTTAAAAGTTCAATTTCTTTGGAATTGAATGTTTTTGTACTTAAACTTGCAAGGAAATTCAATCTCTGATCTTTCCTCTCTGGGAGTTTGATAATAGGAAGGGGTTTATATTCAATTTTGGTGCATCTCTATTTTGGCATTTTATTATTGTATCTTCATGTTGTCATTTAATCTCATTGAAGGACTTATGATGTGCTATTTTGGGTGATGTTGCTGGATGCACTTGAGAACTAATATAGAGGAGAATCAGTTTTATGTTCAGCTTTGAGTACAGAGTGGAATTGATTTAATTAGTGCTCCTTTCTGACCAATTTCAGAATATACTGGATTCAAACCTAAACTGTTTGTAAGTTGTCCCAGGATAATACACAAAAGAGCAGTGGCGGTCTTAAGAGACTGGTCTTGTGAAGGGGGAGCAGAGCTCTGCCTCCATAACTCGCTCTTCTCCCTGAATTGGAAAGTC
The DNA here is from genome assembly GCF_036562045.2 of Rhinolophus sinicus. Lineage (NCBI taxonomy): Eukaryota > Metazoa > Chordata > Mammalia > Chiroptera > Rhinolophidae > Rhinolophus > Rhinolophus sinicus. Next base: position 125,473,788 of record NC_133753.1, on the reverse strand, counting down.
TCACTCCTGGTTGACCACAGGCTTAATGACTAAGCTCAGGGGTTAAGAGAACAAAAAGCCAGGGAATGTCAGTAGCAAATACTTCTTGTCAAGTCCTGATGTTTTCTTCCATGAAGAGAGAGCCCAAATAGTGTTATTCTTTCTCTTTTATTCATTCTGACTCAGGGCAGACAGGGAGAGTTCTTTATATATTTTAGGTACACTTTTGTCTTATATGTGATTTGATATGTGTTTTTTTTTTCTCAGTCTGTGGTTTGTTTTTACATTTTGTCAATAGTGCCTATCACAGAGCAAAATTTTTAATTTTGATGAAGTCTAATTTTAAAAAATTTTTCTTTATGGGTCATGCTTTTACTATACTGTTTATGGGTGCTTCACCAAATTCTAGGTCATGAATATGTTTCCTATGTTTTCTTCTAAAAGTTTTATAACTTTATGTTTACATTTAAATCTATGATCTATTTGGAATTAGTTTTAATCTATAAGGTGAGAAGTTTAGGTCAAAGTTCATTTTTTTTTTTTTTGGTACATAGTTATGATTGCTCCAATACTGTTTGTTGAAAAAAAAAATAATCTATTTATTGTATTTTTTAATATCTTTGTCAAAATCGAATTGCTGCATTTGTGTGGAAACATTTCTGAACTTTCTCTTCTATTCCACTGATTTATGTGCTATCCCTTCACCAATACCACATTGTCTTTGGTAGGGGTTAAATTTACTTCCTCCAACTCTTCCCATTTTTAACAATTGTTTTAGCTATTCTAGTTTCTTTGCTCTTCCATGCAAATTTTAAACTCAATGTGTTCACATCTACAAAATAGTCTAAACTTTTGATTGGTAATCTATTAAATATATAGATAAATTTGGGGAGAACTAACATCTTTGTTATGTTGAATCTTCTAATACACGATAGTGGTATGTCTATTTATTTAGGTTGTCTTTTATTTCTTTTATCAGCATTTTAAAGATTTAAATATAGAGTTCTTGTACATGTTTTGTTAGATTTATAGTATTGATATTTAATTTTTGTTGTACCAATAAATGGCACTGTTTTTAGTTTAAATTTCCAATTGTACAATGCTAGTACACATGATTGAATAGTGTGTACTGACCTTTGCAACTGTGGTTTTGTTGAACTCAGTAGTAGTCTAGGAGCTTTCTTGTAAATTCTTCGGGATTTTCTTTATAGCTAACCTTGTAGTCCTTGAGTAGGGACATTTTTATTTCTTTCATTCCTCTATGTATTTCTTTTTTATTTAATCAGAGTTTTGACAGGCTCATGAGGCTTGCACTACAAAATTGGAATTTAGAGCCTTCCAATATGGTGAGAGCTTGATCAACTCCATAGGTTGGAACTCTGAAAGTTTATATCTTGTTAGAGTAAACTGGAAACAGTCCTATACTCTCAGGGGTGAAGCCTTGCTTTTAATTCTCCTATTCTTTGAAAGAATTAGGTTCTCTTGATTTGCTAGTGTCCTTTCCATTGTGCCAGGGGAAAATTAATTCTTCCATGAAAGAAAATAACATAACCCCAGGCCTCAAATTGTCCCTATTATATTTATATAAAATGGCTCACATTCAGCAGGCAGGAGATACCTACACATGTAAGTGAAGAAAATGTGGCCAAAAGCCAAGAGGAACAACATATTATAGCTAGATGATACGTAGAATTATAGGTGATAAAAATATCAAAAAATCAGATGTAGACTTTAAAATAACTCTGTTCATTATGTACTTGGAAATAACTAAGTAATGAGAATTTTGAAAGAGGACTGGAAATAATAAAAAGTAATAAATTATACAACTTCTGTAACTGAAAAAATATAATATTGAACTTTAAGAATTTAATGGATGAGTTAAAAATATGACATTCAAAGTTGAATGCACAATAATGAATTGAAAGGCATTTCAGAAGGAAATATCCAGAATAAAGCATGCAGCAAAGAGGTAAAATAGAGTAAATAGGGTAAGAGGAATGGGGATACATAAAAAATTCTAGTATAGGTTTAGACTTCTGTTTTCAGTTTAAATTTCCAATTGTGCAATGCTAGTATACATGATTGAATAGTGTGTGCTGACCTTTGAACCTGTGGTTTTGTTGAACTCAGTAGTCTAGGAGCTTTTTTGTAAATTCTTTGGGATTTCTATATAGCTAAACTTGTAGTCCTAAAATAAGACCGGTCTTATTTTACTATAATAGAGGACTGGATCTTATATAATATAATGTAATATAATATAATATAATATAATATAATATAATATAATATAAGATCGGGTCTTATATTAATTTTTGCTACAAAAGATGCATTAGAGCTGATTGTCTGGCTAAATTTTATTTTCGGGGAAACACGGTATCTGATTCCACCCAAAAGCAAAGAATTGAGGTTGGATTAAAACACAATTAATACATGCTACAATGATGCCCATATAACATAAGATATGGAAAATTTGGAAATAAAAAGAGTAGGAAGAGCTATATGACACATATGCTAACAAGGAAAGCTGGTCTTGTTAGATTAATATCGAAGGCAAGATACATCATTAAGGACAAGTTGGGTTATTTTGTAATGATGTAATATTAATTATATGTTCTATATGTGTAAGCTGTATAAAGCAAATAGTGATGAAACTAAAAAGAAAAATAAATAATCTTCACAGAGGGAGATTTTAGCAAACCTTTCTTCTACTAAATATTTAAGAATAACACTAACCTCAAAAGAAAAAGAAAGGAAAAGGAAACAAAATTCTGAGATAAACTAAAAGGGGAAGACTTGCCAATTCAGTTTATAAAACTAGCAAATCTTAATATCAATGCCTGACAGGGCGTTAAAAGGAAAGTTACAGGTCAATTTCACCCATAAACATAAATGCAAAAGTTTTAAATAACATGATATCAAATTATATCCAGTAAGACACAGCAATGATAACATGCCATGACTAAGTTGGCTTTATTTTAGGAATGCAAGGTTGGTATAATATATGAAAGCCAACCAATGCAATTCATCACAATAACAGAGTAAAGAAGAAAACTCATATATTAATCTAAATAGATGCAGAAAATACTTCTGAAAAAATGTGATACATTCATTATGAAAAACATATATAAGACAATGACAACAAGTACTCTGATAGAAAATAATCTAAAAATGTATCAATTTTGTTGATACTAATAGAGCTCCTTCTATTCAATATCATTCTGCAGATTAAAGCCAGTAAATTAAGACATGATGCATAAATAAAATATGGGACTGGGAAAGATAAAAATAAAATTCATTATTTATAGTAGTGGTTGCATTTCCACATAAAATTTAAAGTTCACTTGTAAAGTTCCAGAAAATACTTGTTGGGATTTTGATGATGCTTGCATTAATTCTTTAAATTCATTGGTGAAAAAATCAGCAGGTTTCTAATACTGTGTTCCAATCCGTGAAATGCTTTTTCTCTCCATTTATTTAGCTCACATTTTATTAGTTTTGTTAATTTTTGCTTTGCATATTTTAAGGGCATAATTTTAGACCGATATAAATATTTCCCTGGTGAATTAAATTGATCGTTTTGAAATTTTTCTCAATATCCCCATTAGTGCTTTCTCTTAGTAGTCTAATTTCTCTGATATTAATCTAGCTATGTCAGTTTTTCTTTTGGTTAGTATTTGTAGGGTCTATTTTTTCTTTTCAAATTTTCTGTATCTTTATGTTTTAGATGCCTCTTGTAATAGTATAGGGTTGTAATTGTCTTTAGTCTGATCATATTTTTCTTATAAGAGAGGCACTCAGTCCATTTATATGTAATATAATTGCTGATGTATTTGAATTGAAATCTACCATTTTAAAAAGTGCATTCTATTTCCCCTGCTTGTTCTATATTCCTATTTCCTTTCTTTTTTCCCCTCCAGTTATTGAGCTATAATTGGCATATAACATTGTATAGGTTTAAGTTGTACAATGTTGTGATTTGATATATGTGTATGTATTGAAAAATGATTACCTTGATAAGGTTAGTTAACACATCATTGCAAGCCATTTATCTGAAAAGGGGTTAATTCCCAAAATATATAAGGAGCTTATATAACTCAGTAGCAAACAAAACAAAACCTCAAATAGTCTGATTTAAAAAATGGGCAAATGACCTGAATAGAGACTTTTTTCAAAGAAGACACACAAATGACCAACAGGTACATGGAAAGGTTCTCAATATCACTAGTCATCAGAGAAATGCAAATCAAAACCACAAAGAAATATCAAGTCACACCTATCGGCTATTATCAAAAAACAAGAGATGACAAATGCTGGCAAGGGTGCAGAGAAAAGGGAAATCTACTTGTTAGTTGGGATGTAAATTCCTGCAGCCACTATAGAAAACATTACTGAGATTTCTAAAAAAATTAAAAATAGAACTATTGTGTGACCCAGCAATTCCATTTCTGGGTATTTAACTGAAGGAAATGAGAATACTAACTTGAAAAGATAAAGGCACTACCCCAGCACCCATGTTCATTGCAGCATTATTTACAACAGCCAAGATGTGGAAGCAATCTAGGTGTCCATATATGGATGAATGGATAAAGAAAATGTGGTATATGTGTATAATGAAATATTATTTAGCCATAGAAAAGAATGAAATCTTTCTATTTGAGACAACATGGATGGACCTTGAGGGCATTAACTTAAGTGAAATAAGTCAGACAGAGAAAGACAAACACCGTATAACCTCAACTTATATGTGGAGTCTAAAACAAAAAAACAAATAAGTAAAGCCTGAACTCATTGATACAGAGAATATATTGGTCATTGCCATAGGTGGGGCATGAGGAGTGGTTGGAACAAGTAAAGGTAGTCAAAAGGTACAAACGTCCAGTTATAAAATAAATAAGTCATAGGGATATAATGTATAGCATGGTGACTATAGTTAATAATACTGTATTATGTATTTGAAAGTTACTAAGAGAGTATTTCTTAAAAGTTCTCATCATAAGAAAAAAATGTGTAACTATGTATTATGATGAATATTAACTAGACTTATTGTGGCAATTATTTTGCAATACATACAAATATCAAATCATGTTATATACCTGAAACTAACATAATAGTATATATCAGTTATACCTCAATAAAAAAAGAAGAAGAGATCAGGACTCAGATGCACACATGTAGAAGACCAGGTAAAGATACAGGGAAAAGATGACCATCTATAAGCCGAGGAGAGAGGCCTTAGAAGGACCTATCGCTGCCTACACCTTGATCTTGGTCTTAAATACTGCAGAACTGTGTGAAAATAAATGTCTGTTGGTTAAGCCAAAATAATAATAATAATAATAATAACAATAACAACAACAACACGGCCTTTTCCTTAAGGTAGGTATCATTCTAATGAAAACATTTAAGGATATGTCACAACTCGCATATTATTAGTATTAATTGCCAGCCACCTAACCAGAAAAAAAAAATGCAGCACTTAATGTTAGCACAATTGAAATTCTGATCCAGGAGTACTAAGCCTGTTGAGAGCCTGAGAGGCAATAAATTCAGTTCAGGGACATTTTCTGCATATAAAATGACCTTTAGTATTGACCTTGAAATAAAATCACGTTGGTAATTGATTGGAGAAAAAATCAGTTGGTATAGTTATAACATATTTTTCATGATTTTATAGTTACTAAGAAATTAGAGGCTGTTTTTCTCATCACTATATCTCTAAAATGACAAATCCCCATAAATGTTCTAGGACTAAGTAGAAAGTCACCAAAATAGGACTCAGGTGGTGGCAAGTTCATCCTGTGTCTACGCTAGTTTTCTGCACCTAGCATGTTATCCCCCATCCTCATCTGTGAAATATAATAGTCAGAAGACTCTCAGCACAAAAATTGCTCTGGGGATTCTAGAAAGAAGTATGGCACTTTTCAACAGTTTGAGATTCCTATAAAAATCACCTTACCAACCTGGGCATGGAAGTCTATGGGTAGAGTGGATGGAAAAGAGTAGTCAGGGAGACGTTGTGAGCAAGAGAGAAGATAATGGAGGAATATTCACCCTTTGTTTCAGTGTGGCCTGTAAGAACAGGCAAAAATCTGTGGTAAAGCTGGTTTTTGATTTTTGTTTTGTTTTGTTTTTCGTTTTTTTTAGAGATTTAGATTATTCATCGGAAACTAAAACCACTCAGGTTTCAGATTGCTAAGGGAACTCAAGTGATTCAAAATTGGTAGATTGGTGGAAATGTTATAGAGGTTCAGGTCACAAGAGTGTCTTATTTGTCTTTGTCTGAACTATAAGAAGCACTAAATAATGTTTGTGGAAAGGAAGTGTACCATTTATAAGTGTACCCCAAATTCCTCAAGCTAATTAAAGAAAGGGAATTTTAAATAAAGATGAGATTGGAGGTGAAATGGAATAGTATTTGTTATCTGTGGGATATGCCTGAAAGTGTATCTTTTCTGAGCAAAGGGCAGAAGTCTATCAGTGAATGCATATGTAACTGGAAATGTCAAAGCCTCTTTCAGAACAAACGTGGACAATTTGTAGCCTTGAGTCTGGTTACTGTTTTGTGCTAACACAATGGGAGTCATCACTGAGACTGTCCTGGAAAGTGGTATGTTCAAAAGGATATTTACAATTCCTGTTGGGTGTCGACATATCAAATACTATCCAGATCTATATTCCAACAAACCTAAATTTAAAAAGTGTCTTCAGTCTCAACTGTCAGCTTTCTTTGGAATGGGGTTGAATCTGGGAACACAGAAATATTCTACAATTTTCATGAGTTTTACGCAAAAGATTGACACAAATATGGCTATGTGTGTTATTCCGAAAAGCTGAAATCATTGTTAATGAGCTGTATTATTACATGACCTTATTAAACTCAGTGAGCAAGTTATTAATTAACGAAGCTGATAAATTCATAGAGAAATGTTACATGCCTTAAAAAAAAAAATCTTAAAAAAATAGCTCCAGAAGTCCACATTTCACTTAAATGGGCTACCTAATTCATGAAAATGAGACGAAAAAGTATTTAAAAACTGCTAGAAATTTAGGGTATTATGATTCCCAAACAAGAAAAAGCAAGTTACAAGCAGAGAATAGAAGCATATTTCTAATTCCGGTTTTAATTTTTTTTTAAATTGTATTTACATACACTAGAGTTATGTAATGTAAAGTTTGCGCGAGCTAATGAGGCTAAGAGAGTCAGGCGGGTTGAGAAAAGTGAGTGCTTTATTCTGCACTTGCGGGCGAGGTTCACCGGTCCACAGACAGGCCAGTGAAGTCGCGCCCAGGGCAGAGCGAGGAAGGCATATATGCGATTTTTGGGGTGGGGGTTTGCTGAGTGAGGTGGCAGATGAGCAGTACCCCCCAGCGCAGATCGGGCATGAGCAGCTGCATTCGGATTTGTATATCGCACCAGCGGTCTGCTGCCTTTTCCGGGAAAGGCCAGGGGCCTCAGTTTCCGTCAGGTGGGGAGGGGTCTGATTGGCAGAGGGGTATGACTTGGCTCCCGGCCGCTTTGACCATGCTGGTAGCTGACCTAACATGTAATGGACTCATTTAGTTCATGTGGTTGGTTTCTTACCTCTTCCAAAATAGATTTGACTGATTTGATCACCATGACAACCATGGTCCATCTGTATCTCTGTGGTTACCTGTCGTGAACTGTGGTGGATAGAGACAACTTGCCAAATTATGATGGTTTATTTGATATCAGATATATTAGCTTGGGGGTGGCGTGGGGGTTGATGATCTCACACTGTGAAGCTAAAGGAATGAAGTGAACCAGAGGGAGGTAGTATGGGCCATGAATTTATTTGCTAAGCTTATCTCCATACTATAGCATAATGTCCAACATAGTTGAAATAATGGAAGAATAAATTAATGAGAAAATGCATGAGTGAATGAAAAGAAGAAAGATGGAGGTAGGTTTAGCTGATATTAGACGTTCAGCTGGGAAAGAACAGCATGGGCTCCATGGAATTTGATATTTTGTAGTAATAGTATAGGCAAGTGGAAGACATCTTGATTCTAGCTGCTGATTTGAGTTTGGTGAAGAGCTTTATTTACAAATTTCGGGAGGCTAGCAAGCCTCATTCCAGAGGATTTGTCCATCAGTCTTTTCATGACTCCAGAAGCAAAAGATGGTGAAGCCTGGGATGGAGGAGACAGATGTTGGCAAGAGCAAGGCAGAACTCCAGATTTTTAAAGATTCAATTATTTTATTATTTCTAAGTGTACTTTTCAAATTCAAATATTGTAGCATCATATAGTAACATTAAGAGAGGTGTACATCTCATCAGCTTGCACTTCCATGAATGTTCACACACTGAACAAATCCATGTAGAAAGACCTATCTCAATACACAGAATATTTCCAGCCCTCTAGGAAATCCTCTTTGTGCCCTTTTCAAGTCATTATCTGTCTCTCCCCATCAGGATAACTACTATCATGACTTCTAACACCATACAGTAATTTGCCTGTATTTATAGGTTAAAAAAATGAAGTTATACAACATGCACTCTTTTGTATCTCCTTCCCCTTTCCCCCATTTCATTTGTGGGGTTCATCCATGTTATTTCACGCTGTGAATTTTTCATTCTTACTGCTGTAGCGTATGTGTATTTAACACCTCTTATATAGCCATTCTATTTGAATTTTTTCCAGCTTTCACTATTGTAAATAGTCGAAATTGCTAGGAACATTATTATGCAGGGATTTTGGTGAACATATATGCACCTTTCTTTTGAGTACAAGTATGTAGCTAGGAGTGGGATTATTAGATCATAGGTTGTGTTTATACTCCTTTTTCATAGTTACTGTCAAATATCTTCCCAAAGGGTTTGTATAAGCCCCCAGTGTTTGAAAGGGAATCTTCTGTAGTTACAGTAGAAGCAGATGGGGACCCGAATAGAGTCTGAGCTCTGAGTCTTGCTGAAAACCATTGCAGGACTCAGGATCAAAAACTCACTGCATCAAAGCCAGTTATCCAATTGGAAAGTGCTGTGGGAAGATGGGTCTCAACTTGAGAAGCACTACAGAAATCTAGAAGCAGACATAAGTAAACTGCATCTTAAATCTCATAGCAGTGATGACGACACGGGCTATGAAGGGGAATTCCAGTGGTCAGCACCTTGGCTCAATTAAGCTGTGTGTTCTATTAACTGATCTCCCGAGTCATATGCAAACTAAAACTCAGAAGTAAGATTTAACCATTGGTAGCCATGTTACATATATTATCTTAAAGAATTCTGCAATATAAGGGTTATTAGTTATACAGATGAGGAGATGGGGCCAAGAGAGTTTAAATAATTTGCATAAGATTATAAATGGTAGAGATGTAATTTTTTTTGGTTTTGCTTTTCCCCCCCTCAAAGGTCAATTCAATTCAGTTTTATTGAGGTATAATTTATGTACAATAAAAACACTCCTTTTGAGTGTATAGCTTGATAACGATTTTTGACAAATATACACAGTTGTATAACAACACAGTTGTATAACAACTGCAATCAAGATATAAACCATTTCTGTTACTCCAGAAAGTACCCTCAATCCCCTTTCTAGTAAATCTTTCTCCCTACATCCAGTTCTTGGTGACCAGTAAACTGTTTTTTGTCCCAAAGCTTTTGCCTCTCCTTGAATGTCGTATATATGGAATCATGCCTTTTGTACCAGATTTCCTACACTTAACATAGTGCTTTTGGGATTTATTCATGTATCAGTAGTTCATTTATTTTTGTTGAGGAGTAGTTAGTATTCTATTCTATGGATTTTGATTATCCAGTTGATAGATATTGAAACTATTTTCAGTTTTTGGCAATTATGGATAAAACTGCAGCAAACCTATATGATTTGCATCTGGGTCTTTCTGTGGACATAAATGTTTTCTGTATCTAGCGTAAATACCTATGAGTGGCATGAGTAGGTTGTTTGATAAGCAAATCTGTACATTTTAAAGAAATTAACAAAGTGTTTTCAAATGGCTGTAATATTTTGCATTTCCACCAGCAATTTATGAGATTTTTCAGTTGCTTCAAATCCTTGCAAGCACTTGGTATTGTCAATTATTTTAGTTTTAGCTTTTCCAGTGTGATCTCACTGTGCTTTTATTTTGCATTTATTTCCCTAATGTTTAATGGTGCTAATCATCTTTTCACGATCTTGTTTTCAATTCATTTGTGAAATGTCCATTCCAATATTATGTGTTTTTTTCATTGGGTTGTTTGTTTTCTTATTGTAAGTTCCAGATTTCTTTGTTTATTCTGGATATAAGTCTTCTATTAGATATATATTTTGTAAATATTTTCTCCCAAATTATAGCTTATATTTTTATTTTCTTAACAGCATCACTTGAAGAGTAGATTTTTAATTTTGATAATGTCCAATTTCTCACTTTTCTTTTTTATAATTCAGAGTTATTAGCCAAGAAATTTCACTGAAGGTCTAAAGATTCTCTTCTATGTTTTCTTCTAGAAGTTTTACAGTTTTAGTTTTTATATATGGGCCTATAATCCTTTTGGAGTTGATTTATATTATGGTAAAGGTAATAATCAAGGTTTGTTCCTTTCATATGAATATCCAATTATTTCATATCTACTTGTTGAATAGACTATCTTTTTCTCATGTAATTTCCCTGGTACTTTTATCAAAAGGAATTGATCATTTAGCCCATTGTCTTCCACTGTGTAGTATTACATTCTTCTTACTATCTAGATAGGAAGGGTTTTTTGTTTGTTTACTATTGATCAGGCTAAGTACTGTAAAGACTAAGGATACTTATTCATACTTCCATAAGATCAACAGACAAAATAAGGTATTTTGTAACAGAAAACTTGAAATTGAATCCTTTGTTCATTGAAATATTATAGCTACAAAGGTGTGAATTCCTTTATAGCTGTCAATTAACACCTCATTACATCTCCTAGATATTGCTGAAAGTATCCAGGTTAGTTTGCTCATGAACAGACCTCTCGTTTTATTCCAATCCAGAATTCTCATCATGCTGCTTCTGCTATAGCATCCCTCCTTATAAAATCATGACTCCATTGGGCAAAGCTGTCCTCTATATATATCTTTGCTCCCGTAATTTTGGCCTCAGGAGAGGGGCCCTGCTTTCCCTTGTGGCTTTATATTGAGCATGGACTTGGAACTTATTCATTTCCCACTATATAACAGAGATCTGCCTGTAACTTTTAAGGAAACTCAAGTGGAGTAACACTTACAACTACTGCACAGACCTAGGCCCAACCTGTCCTAGGGACCACAGGGTGCTAATTTCCTATCTTATTCCCATGTGGCATTATGTGATGGGGGCAGCTCGCCAACCATCACTGTAAATGATGGTTCATAGCTACCTGCACACCCAGGAGTCCAAACTACGTTAACCCCATTTCCTGAGAAAGAAGCAGATTTCGCTTTACCTATAAGATTTTGTTCCTCATGTCCTTCCCAGAATATTGGCTGTGAAAACATTCATTCACTTTTGGGCAAACCACTCACTTAGGAGGGGTCCGGTTAGTTTACAGTCTGACAAAGGCAATTATACAGTCTTCATAAGTACATTTCTCAACATCTGGGTTATTTAATCTCATCCTTGTGGTACTATGAAAATGTTTTGGTGAGTTTAATTTTCAAATCAATAGATAATAAGGGAAGTAGAAACCCCTCTGCATACTTTCATTATATATATTTATATTTGTATATAACATGTTGACTTGAGGGGAGAGTAAACTGAGTCTGAGACATTTAGGTGATGAGGGGTCCACACCTTTTTCAAATTAAGGGAAGGTGCACTCTTCATGTGGAGTAGCAGGATTGGTGATATACACAGTATTTGTACAGACTCATTCTCCTCTTTTTGTTCTGTCCTTGGCAGAGGTGGAGACGCCGATGTCCTCTTCTGCACCCCATATATGGCTCTTTCTTCCACCAAGATTCATATATTGTAAGGAAAGGGAAACTTCCCTCATCACAAGGAAAGTTGGGGTGCAAATGTCATTTCTGTTAGCTTGAATACTCCCATACTGGGAATGTGATATTTAAGGAATGAAGAAGGAGGTGATACTTGGGAGACTCAGACTCCACATTTAAGCAGCATAAATAGTGGTTAGTGTATGGCCTTCGGAATTAGGAAGCTCTTGTTTTTAATTGGTATTAATTCTGGCTCTGCTAGTTACTAGTTGAATAAGCTGAGTAACTTGTGTAACTAGTTGAGTAACTGGTTGAGAAACCTTGTAAGGAAAGTTACTTATCCTCTGAGATTCCTTTCCTAAGCTGAGAGAATTTAATATGATAACATGAATTCAGTAGTTACACCAAGTGGTATATCAAGATGGTGGGGGTGAAGTGGTCTGCCCCAGCTGCATTTGTGGGAAGTGCATTGTCTGAGAATTTGAAAAAAATAATACCTACTAAAATCTGGGTTATAATTTATTACCACCGTGCACCACGAATTATAAACAATTTCAGTAATTAAATGTTCCACCCTGCCAGATAACCCACTCACATAATTTGTACCTTGGTATACCACTGAATAGTTAGAAGATATAAGTCTCTCTCATAAGAGTTATTAGTGTAATATGTGCATGTATTTTCTTGGAAGGGCAACTGAGATTGGATGTAAAGCAATCTCAGCCCTAGCTTCTCTGTTGTCTGGATGGGTATGTACACATAAGGTTACAGAAAACCTCTTTTCTTTCTACGTGAAGACACAGACCACAGCTGTCAATTGATTCCTGAGCTTTGGGCCCTTCAAAAACTCTATAGAATAATTCATGGTCAAAATAAATTCAATTTAAATTTATCTTTTGAAAAAAAGCAATCTGATGTCAATAATTATATTACAATTCTTACAAAGGAATAACATTGTTCATCTTCAACATTCTACTGAGAACAGAGGGATTTGTGTACCTCCCTGAAAAATAACCCAATTAGCTCAAAAAGAAGTGTTCACTGTAACGCAATTAAAATAAGTATTTGCTGAAGGTTACTTTGTATCTTCTTTTGTGAATGTGATTCAAAGGCATAATTAGCTCTGAGAGGAAGCAATGTGCTTATCACTCAGAAGAGCTCTCACATTAATCTTTTATTAGATGAAATATTCTTTCTATCCTGGCTTTTCACCCTGCAGATTGAATGGATTCAAATAGACCTTAATTCTTAACTTTTCCTTCCTTTCATTTCCATGGATCTGGATTGGGATTGAATAAAGGCTGATGTTCATGGTTTTTCTTCTCCTGAGAAAGTTTGATTTTTTTCTGTTGAATTTATTGGCAAGTCTATTTTACCTATCTGAATTCTGCAGCACAGTTAAAAAACCCATTTAGTTGATGTTTTTCTCCCCTTTGGTTGCATGCACAATCAGTTGTATAAAGAGTAAAAATCCCAATACCAAATGAAAAATCAAAACAAATTTATATTTTCTTTTTGCTGTAGTATTATTAGTTGATGAAACATTATGTGTTCTCAACCTAAGTAGCTGGCTGGTGGTTCAGTTGAAGATATGGGCGTTAGACTTTATTCTTCTTGATCATAGCAAAATGAAAATGATTTAAAATCTCCAATGAACACTTGATTTCAAGAAATGAGAATTTACAAGTTTGTTGCAGGCATAGCTATTTTGATAATCCCTATTCCTGTTATCAGAGATTATTTTTACTTTCCAACACTCCACCATTGGGTCATTTAAGCCAAAGCATACGTATTGCTCTAGCCTAACCCCTTGAAAAAAACAAATTCCCTAATTTGACACTAACTTCAAGATTTCAATGATAATTTGAGTAGTTTCAGTGCATCGTCACAGATACAGGCATTAAGGGGCTGCAGACGCCATTTTGCTGTCCTAGTTACTGGCTAAATACCTATTAGGCTTTGTGTTAAACCATACCACTGGAGGAGTGAGAATCTGAACAGGCTTCCCTGTTGTCAGCGAGTCTCACACATTTATTTCAGAGTTAAAATTTGTCGCTGCTTTCCCATTTAATTCAATTTTTTATTTTATTCTGTTTCTAGAGCAGAAACTTATTCTCATCTTTGGTATTTTTTAACATAGACAGAATAAAACATTTTGAATCAAGAATTTTTACTGTAGCTCTCAAATGTTGTTTAAGGGAATCAAACATTTTGTAAGTAAGTGTACAACCAGACCAAGCTTTATCAATATATTTGAAACAAATCTAAGTTTTCTGTGATTGGTCTCCTCCAAAAGTTTCCTTACTAATCTAGTAAGGATAAAAGCAACAAGAACAAAATAATTTTGCCTTTCTATTTTTCCTTTGTATTATTTTTAAGAAAAAATGGAAGAGGTGGAAGCAGTCAGCCAATAAATGACAGTTTCTAAGAGGGAGAGCCTGGATGTTTGTGCTCTTAGATGTTGCTGCTGTCTGGATGAAGGGAAAATATGTTCTTGTTCTGATGGTACCACATTCTACATCAAAAATGACTTTCCAGAATGATAAAAATTTACTCTCATCCTTTCCCTACAAAATTTGGAAGTAAAACTGGAAAACACTGCACATTGATATCAGATTATATTATAGGGCACCAGACATCCAAGAAAGAAGCACAAAATATTTTTCTATTATCTTTTTTGGTTCTATGAGGAACAAACAGATTTTCTTTTGTTTTCTTTTTGCTCTACCTAGATCAGTAGCTCTTCAAGGGTGTATTAGTTATGTTTTTCTGTGTAACACATTAAAACAAACTTAGACGTGTAAAAGCTCATACATGTCTTCTCTCACAGTTTCTGTGGGTCAAGAACCTAGGCATTCATTGGTCTCTCTGCTCAGCATCTCACAAGGTGTTGCCCAGGGCTGAGTTCTCATCTGATGGCTTTAGGGAAGGATCCACTTCCAAACTCATGTGTCAGAATTTAGTTTCTCGTGGGTTGTTTGAGTAAAGGCTACAGTTCCCAATTGACTATTGGCTAGTGGCTCCTCACAGTTACTTGCCATATAGCAGCTTGCTTTATCAATGGGTGCAAGTCAACAGAGAGAGTCTGCTAGCAATAGGGAAGTCACAGTCTCATATAACCTAACCACAGAAGAGATATCCCTTCACTATTGTTGTATCTACTGGTTAGAAGCATGTTGCCCAAGAGGAGGGGACTACACAAGGCTATGAATAGCAACAGGCAGGAATCATTGGGGGTCTTTTTAGAGATGGCCTACCATGAAGGAATTTTTTGTTTATCCCTCCATCCATCCATCCTGTGTTTATTCATTAGTCCGATAAATATTTATTGATTTCCGATACTAGTATAGTTAGCCAGAATTCAGCCGTGAAAGGAAAAGTTTCTGTTCTCATGGAGCTGATTTTTTAGTAGGAGGTATAGATAGTAAGGTAGTAAACAAATAAATAATTGACATAGGTATAGGTAGTTATGAGACAGGAAAAATGATAGGTATGGAAATGCCATATTTGATGGGATATGAGGTAAGATTCTCTAAGAAATTATAATTTGAGCAGACATGAATATCTGAGGGTAGGGCATTCCAGGCAGAGGGGCAAGTAAACATAAAGTTCCTGGGATAGGAATTAGTTTGGTATGTTTTAGAAATAGCAACAGGAGAGTATGGGTAGAGGAGAATGAATGAGGAGGAGACGAAATCATAGTTTTTCTTCAAGGCCCAATTCATTAGAGCCTCAAAAGGCATGGAGAGAAGTTTAAATTTATTCTAAAATAGTGGGAAACCATTGGAGAATTTTGTATTAAAGAATGTACTAATTAGGATAATTCTAGCTACTGTCACAAATAAATCCAAAAATATACAAAGGCACAAAAACATGTAACATTATTTCCCATTCATATAAAATACAGAACATGTATTCCTAATCAGTGGGTAACTCTGCTTCAGAGGGCAATCCAGACACCCAGCGTTATTCCATCTGGAAGCAAATTGCATGCTTGCTGCATCAAACTAGCATAAGGGGAAGAAGCGTGGGGGAATCTTATATGGGAGCATCTGAGGGTTAGACCTGGCAGTGGCAAATGTCACTTCCCCGTATTTCATTGGCTAAAAGGAGTTGTATGACAAAACTGCAAGGGAAACTGTAAAAGGTACTCTAGCTTTCAAAGCAAGGAATAAAAACCCTAGATTTTTGAACAACTAGCTATTCTCTGCTATGGTACATGAGGTACTTTTGAAAAGCTCATGTTCTCCTTTACATGGGCAATAAACTATGGGGAGAAAGAGTAGAAACTAGAAGTCCAGTTAGATGACTGTTAAAGTAATACAGCCAGAAATTGATGACTTGTAGACTAGAGAGATAAAAGTGAAGGTGGTGAGAAACTGTTGGACTCAGGATATATTTTGAAGATATGTCCAAGAGGAGTAGCTGATGGATTAAATTTTGGATGATAAGAAAAAAGAAAAATTAAAGATTACTCTCAAGTTTTAGCATTAGCAAATGGATAAAGGGTAGTGCCCGTTCCTGAAATGAGGAAGATATGTTTGGGCAGATTTGTGATTTGGGTGTGAGAAATCACGAATTATCTGTTTAAACTTCCTATGAGATATTTAACTAGTAAGTCAGTGGTTCTGTAAATGAGTCTGGAACTCAGAGAAGAAGTAAATGATGGTTATATGTGTGTAGAAATCATCAGTTTATATAGAACACTTAAAGTCATTGAATTTCATGAGATGATTTAGATAGGTAATACATATTTTAGGATTGAGGTTTAGGACACTCCAACATTAAGAATGGGGAACAGTAGTCAGTAAATAGGAAAACTTCCATATGAGCTTGATAGTCTTGAAGCCAAGTGAAGAAACTTTTTCAAGAAGGAAAACGTGTTCATGATGTCAAATATTGTATTGGGAAATACCAAGGCAGAAGTGACTGTCAGATTGGGAAAGATACAGTCATTGTGACAATACCAAAGTGAATTTCAGTGTAGCGGTGGTATAAAAATGTTAAAGAGAAAACTGGAGATAAGGAAGTGAAGAAAATGAGTATATACACCTCTTTCAGGAATTCTTATTATAAAAGAGAGCAGCTGATAAAAAGTATGAGGGCACCAAGAGAGCTTTTTTTTTAGAAAAATAGGAAATATTATGGTATGTTTGTATGGTAGTAGAAGTGGTATTGTAAAGAGGGGAGGAATAGTAATGAGGAAGGCAGAGGAGATACCTTTCTTGAGTAGGTGAGAGAGTGGGACCCAGTGTACATTTTGAAGAATTGGCTATAGGAAAGGAACATGAACAGGTCAAATATTGAATTAACAGGTAAACACTGTCCAGTGGTACAGATCTCTATTTGTTCATAGATATCATGCTGGAAAAGAAAGTCTTTCTTCTGATTTTGCAATTTTTTTGTTTGTTCTCAGTTAAATGAGAAGGGAAGGCAACAGCAAGGAGTAGGATGAACTGTTGCATACTTGAGGAGAGGAAATGTTTCCTGTTAGTAAAGAGATTTATGGCCTATGTAAAAATGCTCCAAGGACTGAGGTTTTACAGCATCATTAGTTATTGCTAAAATTCAACACACTCTCTTGGTATCATACATTATTACTGGAGATTGGGATAGAGGAATGAATTCATTATGGACTTTTGAAGGTTCATTCAGACCGAAGATTTTCTTATCCAATTTTTCATTGTTGTACCAGCTCTTGGATTCTATAACAGTTTAACAAGGATTTATTGAGCTCAAATGACACGAAGACATATTTGCTTCCCTCAACTTGCTCACAATCCTGATTCATTCCATTCATGGAAGTGAGATGATCTTTGGGACTATCACCTCAGCATTTTAAAAAATACTGAAAAACAGTTGGTACGTGCTATGATCTGAATGTATCCTACCAAATTTCATGTTGACATCCTAATGCTCAATGTGATGGTATTAGGAGGTGTGGCCTTTGGAGGTGTTTTGGTCATTAGGGTGGGGCCCTCATGAATGGGATTAGTGCCACTATAAAAAAGACTCCAGAAAGATCACTTTCTTGTTCTGTTATATGAGGACACAGTGAGCAGGTGCCATCTATGAACTAGAAAGCAGGCCCTCACACCAAATCTGCAGGTGTCTCGATCTTGGACTTCCAGCCTTCAAAACTATGAGGAACACATTTCTGTTTAGGAGTCATCCAGTGTGTGGTATTTGTTGTTGTTGTTGTTTTATAGCAGCCCTAATTGACTATAATAGTATCAGTTTGAAAAAATGAAAATTTAAAATATTTGTCTTATTTTTCAAATTTTCCAGTCATCATCCACATATGAAAGATTATCTTGCTGGAGTAAATCAATTGCTGGAGAAAATTTTCCATAAGCAGGGTGAATATAGCCAAAAAAATATTTAATTTAAATCAGTAAGTAAACTCTAATCTACCTAAGTCTCTCCTCTCTGTCTCTCTCTCTCTCTCTCTCTCTTTCTCTCTCTCCCTCTCTCTTTCTCTCTCTCCCTCTCTCCCTCTGTCCCTCTCCCTCTCCCTCTTTTTTCCTCTCCCCCTCCCACACTGAGATGGCCAGAATTCTTGAAAGTGTTGTCCATACCCACTTGTTTCACTTCCCTACTTCCAGCTCACTCGCTAACCCATTTTAAGTTGCGTTCTCTCCTCCTAACTCTACCAAAGTTGCTCTCATTGAAGTCACCATCTTAAAATTTAATAGATGTTATTTAGTCTTCATCTTATTTGACCTCCCAGTAGCCTGTGACATGGTTGCTGAGTTCTTTTATCATACTCTCTTCCTTTGAAATCTGTGCATCCATTCTGAGCTTTTCCATTCCATTCTCCATCCTACATCCAGAACGATCCTCCCCCGCCAAAAAAAAAAAAAAAAAAAAGAAATCTGAATGTGTCACCCAAACCTGGCCTCTTAAAACACAGACACTTAAAACTTACTACTGGCTTTTCTTTGCCACGTTTCTATTTGTATAGTGACTGATTCATCTGCTCAGCACATACTCCTTTGTGTGACTGCAACCTGTCAGCTTCTCTGCTCTCATTACGGTATTCCCTCCCTCTCACTCTGTAGTCTTCCATCCCTTCCTTACCCATGTCAACAGGGCTCCCAACACAGGGCTTATAACCATGCTGCCTCCCTTTCTTACCCCACTTTCCACCTTTAATGGCTACTCACTCTTCTCAAAGTATCACGTTTTCAGGAACCCCTTTCTTTGACGTCCACTCTGGTTTGTTGTTTGTTTATTATATACTCCCTTGGGATGGCATTCCTAATATTATTAGCATAATCATTTCATTGATTGTATTTCTCCTCCCCAAGAATCTAGGGTACTTATGTTTTGCTTGCTATGTAATCTCCAATATTTAATACAGTATCTGTTTCAGAGCGGAAACTCAAAAATGTGTTGGCTAAATGCCCACAACAATGCCATTTTAAAATGTAGCTCAACTTCCAGTTATTTTTTTTCAGGTACAGTTTTCTTATTATATGTCACCTGACATTAACAAGAAAAGCATCTTTGGATACTAGGGTCTATAGCTGAGCACTGAATTTTCTTGATGACTTTAGACATAGAACACTGATTGTTTACAGTTATTCCTTTAAATTTCCGACTCTAACCCTCAAGAACAATGAGCAGTACCTTAAGCCAAAAGAATGAATAATGATGAAGACTCCACATCTCTAAAGCTGGCTTAATGATCTTCAGGCAGACATGCTGTTCTTCTCACCTATTAACTACTTGGCTATCCTTTCTTTTTCCGTGTTCCAGACAAGTAGAGCTTAGCGGCAATAGGAACTTTAAGCAAGATGAAAATCTTGTCAGTATATACTAATGTACCCTCTGTCCTTTACATCTTCCATGTATATCTCCAAGTGCAAGCACAGGAAAGAGAAAAACTCAGGAAAAGTACAATCATGGTATTGCATCAGACCAATATGTACACACACACACACACACACACACACACACACACTAACTTAATAGATGTTGTAGACCTGCTATTTATCTCAACCATTTTAAAAGGCACAATTTTATAGCTCATATTATTATTTTAGCTCCTTTTAAACAGGAGCTTTGTCTATTTTATCCATCATTGAATCCTCGTAATTAGCACAGTACCTGGAACACAGTAGGTGTCCTTAAATATTTGTTGAATGAATGAAAGATATAGTTATTGTACCAGAGGACCTGTACTAAGCATTTTATAGGGAAAGGGAAGGTCATGCTTAATACTATCAACAACTCTGTTATTATCAATATGCTTGTTATCAATTCGCCTCTCAGCTCCACATTCAACCTTCATTTCTACTGTATGAAAATGAATCTGGGCCCTTTAAATATTTGTTCTTTGCCAGCTGGCATGATGTTAAGGTTTGTCAGTAGAGGGTGCAGGAACAGCATTGCAAGAGAAAGGGGTTCCCTTCTTGAGTTCAGTGTGCTCACTGGGCAGGTTCCTGGAGAAGCATATGCGGCTTCTCCAGCACCTGGTAGCCCCCAGGTTCCTCTGTCTCTCTTTGGGTTTTACAGTCGAGTGTCTTATTAAGACACCTCCTTGTACACAGCCTTCCTTGAAACTTCAGAGGGTAAGTTGCAGAGGGTGGAGTTTCAGCAAGTTCCATTAGTGAGGGACCACAGCAATTTCTCTGCTATCGGTGAGCTATGGATGTGTGTGGTCTGGATTTCAGCCTTGGGCAGCTGCTTCCTTGGGTGCTCAATTTCAGCCCAAAGACTGTTCCTTGTAACTGCTATATCTGTGTTCTCTAGAGTCCTTATGCTTTTTATTAGGCACTTTCTCCTTACTATAATAGAATCCTCTCTTACCTGTAGTCAATTCTTTATCTTAAACTTTTCCCCATTCAAATTATTATGTAATTCCTCTCTCTTGATTAACTGATAGAATTATCTTTATTTTACAAATGAAACTGATATCAAGAAGCAGTATAAATTTGTACAGGTTCACACAGCTAGCAAACAAAGAACTGGTGTCTGAATCCAAGCAGTGTATTTAAGAGACTATGCACCTAACCATTATGCTAAACTGTCTCCTACATATAAATATAGTGAATATATTGTGTTCCATGAAGTTACCAATTGTGTGATATGAAGTACCTTTTTGATATGTTCCAAACTTGGAGGTCACATATAAACTGTTATGTATACACACTAGAGCTCGTATTCCATAGCTTTCTATCACACTGTATTCTTCTGTACTGCTCACTCACTGTGATTCTAGGATTCTTTATCTTTTCAGTGGAAAGGTACAATTAAATCATTTTTAAAATTGCCTTAGTTATCAGGCCCCCACCCAATCATGTTAATTTCTCCACCTAAGTCATCTGTAATTTTATTACATAAATGTATGTATTGTGGGGAAGATTTCTATGCATGTATTAATTTTTCTGCCTCTGTTAGCTAGTTACATAGGTTGCATGTAACTTTTTGAGTATTTCTTCAAACCACATTTAGAATTAACCATATGATCAGGTCACCAAGGTAAAATATTGGAACATAGATATTGTAGATAATTTGATAGTTGTGACTTTTTGATATCTTATTACCATTCTGCATCTAGTATAATATAAGAAAAACAAGCTAAATATATATATATATTTTTAAATCAGATTTAAAGGCTAGAAACTGTGCTTAATTAAAGCTGGTGGTTATTGAGAGAGAGAGACAGCGAGACATAGATTAGCTCTCCATGTTAGGAATGGATAGCCTGATTTTCTCCTCAACCTTTCTGAAATTGTTTACTTGAAAAAGGAAAAACTCCAAGAGAATTTGTGCTTTTTCTGTTTCCTAATTCACATTGCTTCTTTATGTTTGGTTTCTCCAAAACTGAAGAAAAATTAAGCTAATAAGTCAATTATTTCTCCCACTCTTAGAAAAATACAAAACAAAAACAGAAACAAACAGGTTCAGTCCTATAATTTGGAGCTTTGCATACCTCTTCTGGAAACTTACAGTTGTTTTTGTTTTTGTTTTCTTCAATAAAAACAAAAATAATTTATTGGTTTTAAGACAAATAATTGAATTCTAATCTTTACCATAGAAGTATGTGAATGAGTAAGCAGTGCTCCCACCTGATAGCCAAGCAAACACAGCATCTTCCAGCATATGACTTGGCTCTGCAATTCATTATTGTTACCATCATTATATTTCCAACGTGACAGCGTTAGTTTTGTGAAAAGGATTTAATTGGTTAAAGAAAAAAAGTCTCCTGTCCATTTCCAAAGAGCAGACCGCCTGATTTGTTCTTTCTCTTAGAGGGGAAGGATGAAAGTCAAAGCAAGAGTGCTCCTGGAGACATTTTGAGGGCCCAGTGGAGTGGAGATGCCCCTTTTGACCTTTCATCAGTCTTTTCATTTCCCACAGAAAGATTCCAGAAAGATAACCTAGAAAGCTTATGTGATGCAGAGCTGAGTTCCTACGGTTAGTTATATGCGATATCAGAGACAGAATTCATGGTAAGTAGATTGTCTCTTGTTTGCGATATTTTAAAATATAATTTTAAAGATCTCTTGGTGGTTGCATTTATTTTTAT
Organism: Rhinolophus sinicus; assembly: GCF_036562045.2. Lineage (NCBI taxonomy): Eukaryota > Metazoa > Chordata > Mammalia > Chiroptera > Rhinolophidae > Rhinolophus > Rhinolophus sinicus. Next base: position 125,451,365 of record NC_133753.1, on the reverse strand, counting down.
TGTGTGTGTATGTGTGTATTCCAAACATATGTTTATATGTGGGTATAAAGTGTGCATATTATACATTAGTTTATGGTTCCATAAACACAAAATGACTGTTTGAGGTGCTGCTTCAATCATGGGTCCCTATATACTGGTTATTTTGATTTTTTTCTTAACTATGCCCAAAGGATATTACATTTATCTATTTTCCCATGAATAAACCTGTTAGTGATGTGAGGGATTTTTTTTTTCCATTTTGTCTTCTTTCAGTTAATTTTAACTTCATTATTAAGATGAATTGTAACGATGTTTAAAACCCCAGAGGCAAACTGGCTTCATTTGATTTCTTCTGGTAGATGAAAAAAAACTGTTAACAATTCCAATCTTCTGTGAAATGTGCCCTGTGCTTTGTGCTTACATTTTTAATGTGCCTTTCAAAATAGAATTGATTTGGTTATTTTAAAAAAAATACAAAACAATAAATAATTTATAAGGGAAAGGATAGGTTTGTTTTTCTTTTTTTTTTCTTTTTTGGGGGTTATGAGCAACTGAAACAGTAAAAATAATCTTACCATATTAACCAGTTGAAAGCAAAACAATGCTGTTGTTAATTAGTTTGAGCTTCCAAAAAGTATTTACCTCAAGATTCAACTTGTTTGGCATGTGCTGTCTCAGGAAAATAAGTTTGTCTTGGCACTCCATGGAGTCTGACCCCTGCTCAGGCCTTCAGATCTCCCAAACAAAAAGAATGGATGCAAGTAACAAATACTGTCTGGAATTCACTCAAAGGAAAACATGTTATAGTTGTATCAAGTGTCAATTTCTGGTGGAATTTCAGGTACCTTCATGAAAAAAGTGACACATTTTTATGAATTAGGTAGCTCTTTGTAATATAAACTTTATTTCATGCCAAGAAGGTGGCCATTTTTTTTTGCTAAGCTTCCAGTTCAGGCCTTGGGGACAGAGTCATCTGGCCATTAGTTTCTGTATTATATAGAAAATTGCCCTCTTCCATTCATTTAGGTAACAGACATTTATTGAGCACCTTCTTTGTGCCTCGTGTTGTAGGAGATAAAAAACCTGAATTAAACACAGACTCTGCCCTCAAGGAACTTCAAGTCTAATGGGAAAGATGGGCAAAAAATATTGTTTATAGTCACGGAAGACCCAAAGGAAGAAGGAGGAGGAGGAGAAGAAGTAAGTACCATGTGAAAATAATATATGAGTATTGCGGTGTCTCTTGGGAGGGGAACTTGACTTAAACACCACTTCTTCTTTGTATCAAGAACATAATGGGGTGACTTCTTGTTTCGAAGTTATTTTTCTGTGATAGAATTTAATATCAGCTGAATTTTAGGGAACAGAGACACTTCAGTTGCTGCTTCTTCATCTTTTCTCTCTTATTAGGGCAGTGGCTTTTGTGAACTACAGGAGCCCCTCACCCACCCTTTTGGTAACAATCCTAGACCTGCCTTGCCAGCCTAATTATTAGCAAATTGCTCTTGCTAGATCAATGGACATGTTTTCAAGTCTAATAAGAATGAAAAAAGTGTTCAAAGCTGGGATATTTTTAGTCCTATGGAGAGATTGATTTTCTATGAGGTTCTCTGAATTACCTTAAAAACAAATCAAAACAGAAAAACTTCTTTTAAGTCCCAGCTAACATTTCAGGTTTGAGACTCATGATGATGAAGGAACAATTTCTTTAATGTCCCTCTTTCTGCAGTTACATTCTCATCATTTCTCTGGGCTGGGAACCCACTCATGCTTTCTCAGTAAATGTAATATCTTGATGGTATCAGCTTTTGCTGTATTAAAAAGTACAGCTCAGATGCTTTAAACCATCAATATTTATCATTAGGATGATTCTGCAGGCTAGCTAGATGTTCTGAGCTATGATAGATCATCTGGGGCTAGGATGGCCTTGCTCACAAGTTTGGAAACTCAGAAGGGGAAGCGATGGGGACTCCTCATTATTTGGAAGCAGTAAGAGTCCCAGTAGTGGCAAGAAAGGCCAAGCCCCAATGCACATTTTTGAAGTTTCAGCTTCTGGTGTGCTGGCTAATGCCCCATTAATGAAAGCAAGGCATAAGACAGCTCAAGACCAAGAGATGGATCAAAAGACTGCATCTCCTGATGTGAAAGGTGGCAAAGTCACACTGCAAAAGGTTATTCATACAAGGAAGTATGAACAAATATGAGGCTACATTTTGCTGCACCAACTTACCTTTGAGAGGTAGAGTCAGGAGAGGGAGCTATTTGGGGATAGATAGATATTCTGTAGCAGACCTTAGAGTACTCCAAATGCAAATGGATTTCCCTGAGTCTTGCCTCTGTTGCAAGTTTCATCATCCTGCAATTCATTACCTTTTGGAGATTTTGGAAGTTGTTCTCGAGCAGAGGGAGGCTCCAAAATGAGAGTGGAGCTTGTTAAAGTAAAAAGTGGCACCAGATAAGATAGCAGACAGAAGTTGATTTTCTTTTAATGCTATTGTCGGCACTGGGGCAGAGAGCCCAGAGCAAGTCTGAATACCTAACTTCAGTGAAACAAAAGGTGGAAGGTTTTAAACCCTGGGGATGAGCAGGTGGAAAAGTACTGGAGGATGTTAGTGAGGAGGTTGATCAATGGGATTTGTTGAGCACATTTAATTATTCCTGAGTTTGTAATTTTTTTTCTGTGATTAAGCCACGTGTGCTTGCTAATTGACACCCATGGAAGTCAGATTCCTACCCTCCACAGAGACTCCAAGATAGGGATGCTATCTACTCTGATGTTTACATTTCAAACATGACTACTATGTCCTTGAGAAAAAGATTTCCTGGGCTGTGAAACTGGCAAGAGGCTGAGAAGCAATTTACATACATTTCAAAGGGGGGCAGAGAAAGGATTTATAATGACAAATTTTCTAAAATAAATGCTCTAAGAAAAGGGAGGTCAGGAGCTAGAGGCAGGAATAAAGCCCATCTAATTTAGTTAAACTGAGTGGGTTGTTGTTCATTCCATGTTGGTCAAGCCGTCCAGGAGCAAAGCAACTTATTTTATACCTCTGCACAGGGCTGCCTGGTCTAAACATCCCCCACAAAGACTGTCAGAGAGAGCAGAAAGAACATTTTAACCAATTTAACGTTTTAATAACTGTTCAACAAGTTTTAAAGTAATTTTAGGGGAAAAAATCTCTGTATGTATAATTCTTTTGTTTTCTATGTTGTTTCTAATGAATCGTCAATATCATCGCTCTCTGTCAATGTCTCTCACCTTAGTATTTCTGTGGGTCCCTACTATGGGGCTCTGACACAGCCATGTATCTACAGGGGTGCCAAAAAGATGTATGTACATTTTTTTTTTTTTTTTTTAGGTTTTATTCATTATTCGATAAAGAAGAAGTCTTAAGAAAAATATTAAAGTAGCTATTGAGGAAAAAATTAAGTAAAATAACTAAAATTGGAAGAAGAAAGAAGTGGTATTTGAGGAAAACTAATGCATACAGGCTAAAATTCTCATCTATTTTTGCCAATGAGTGAATCTGATAAATTAAAAATGGAGGAATAAAGATTATATGTACAGATGTAGTGGCAAATTCTAGAACCAAAAGCAGAAAGAATTAAAAGTGATTACCTCAGAGGTATTAGACTGGGGATGGAGATGTATGTACATTTTAAGAAAGGAAAACACTGTATTAACATTGTAATAATACATACCGATAACAAAAGATGAATACAAGTCACATTTGACTTTTGCAATTACAAGAGGTGCTCAAAGTGGTGACCATCAGTGTCCAGGCATCAGAATCCAGGCATCAGATACCATCAGTATCTGATTACAGTGAACTACTGCTTGAGCAACGCTGACCAAAGTGTCCATTTGTATACATTTTTTTTGGGCACCCCAGGTATAGTGAGTATCATTTACTGAAATACACATTAAAGGCCAGGCAGCTGACATACATTCTATAGAAGAGGAAAATGAGACTTAGAGATATTAAATGACTGGCCCAAAGTTTTGTAGATCAGTAAAACAGTGATAAGATCTGGACCAAAACGTGTCTGACAATAATCCCTAGGTTGCAAGCATTCCTCCAACAAGCCAGTCTCAGAGTGAAAGCTGGCCCTGGATGAGATGCTGAAACTCAGTCTTAAATACTCTTTAACTTCCTGTTTGTTTCTCATTCCCCCCACACTGTGGCATCCATCCTTCCAAAACTGTTATGCTCTGGCTTATTAAAACCAGTTCTCAGGTAAGGTCCTGATGTCTACTTTGCAAAGGTATTGGATTAGAAATCCTTTTAATTGGGAAACGAGTTGTTGATGTTCTAGAAGGAAAATGTAATCACCAGTCAAGTGGGTGAAGAAAGCATTGTGTTTGTTTGCTTGCTTTTTTCATTTTAAACTAATGGGGTGAGGAGAAACAGGAGCAGGGAGAAGGTACCCTATCCAAGGTGTCTGAGGACATACCTCACCATATCCATTGGTGTGTAAAGATAGAGCCTTGACAGAAGCGCTATTGGAAACAATCTCATGCTCTGAGAAGTTGCATTTCTATCAGTAGGAGAATATCAGTTGTTTGAACTTTCTTGAACTGAGATTTCTTAATTTTCTTAAGAGTATGTTTCGAGAGTACTGTTTGTTTTTTTCTAATAGAAGTTGATATCCCGTCTAGTTTTAATGTTGTTAGTAGCAGGGCTATTCTTAAAACCATCCCTGAAAAATAATTAGCCACCCACTGGAAACTCTGATAGAATGTTCCCTCACTCTCTAAGAAATTCTGTTTCATGTCATGTCTGTTTTGGAACATACTATGCAATTAATAGCCTTTTAGTTCCTGTTAGTGGTAGAAAGAATGAACAGTGAACAGTAGATGTAAAAATGACACTTGTCTATTTCAGGAATGGTCTGAGACTTAATTTGATAGTCGGGACAGAGAAGGACACAAGGTCTTTTTTCCCCTCATTTGATGTCCCCATATTTTATTTCTGAAAATTACCCATAAAATAATTAGCCCAAAACATGGTAATAGAATGGTTCAGGTTTGTAAGAAGCAGTATAGAACTGATGACGTCCTTATAGGTTTTGGTTAAACCATTGGAGGCATTGCTGCCCAGGGGGCAGAGATGTTGGCTCTGCCCTAATTACGCCAGTTGGAAAAATCTGTTTGGCTTCCAGGAAGGTGGCCAGACACTGAAATGTGGACATCATTCTTCTCATCTCAAATTGAGACATGTGCTTTCTAGTGCTTTGTGGAAGACAGAGGCCGGCAGACTCGCTGCCACATTAGCCTCTCTTTTTCCCTGGGTATAATCCCAAATCAAAGACCTTACTGTCAATCTGACATCTTCCAGGATTTAAAAAATAAAACACACACACACACACACACACACACACACACACACACACACACAAAGCAGTCCCCCAATTTGTGAAGATTCTAGTAATGAGCTGCAAATCATGCAACAGCTTTCCTTCGGGAACTTCACAAGACAGAGAACTGGCTCAGAAGATGCTATTTTTAGAGTTCCAAATAGGTTTATCTTATTCAGCATCTAGGCTACACTAACAAAATTGTGATTAGAAATGCTCCAGAAAATAAAAAAAGGTATTCACTCATCTTTGGACATTTTAGAACTCAAATTCTGTGTCTTACAAGCTGTTGAATCCTTTCTAAATGGCTGTTGTGAGGGTATCACCACGCAAAGGGAAATGAGGCAGGCACTGGTACGTCATTATTTCTGCAAAATGTCTGTCCATGTATTCCCTCTCGGTCAGGGTACCACAGCTCAGACTCACAGTACTCCATGGCAGGCGGGACAATAAGGCATTAACTCTTGGACAGGAGACTTGCTTCATACCTGATTACCTCAAAATAGTGAGTTGTAGGAAGCTGTTGCTCTGTCTGGTATGAATTAATTCCCATTTTGGGGTCTGTTCAGGTACAGAAAGTGGCATGAAATTGTGTTCTAGAGCACCTCAGGCGTATAGGCTTGGACTAAGTATATGACTTGAATATCAGTGTATCATTAAGTTAGGAAAACCTCCGCAAATCCCCAAATAAGTTATTGATTGTCATAGATCATAATAACAGAGGGAATTTCACTGAAGAACTGAATATTTAACCTGCCAGCACATTACTTTTACATTAGCCGCTAACACTTTTCCCCATCATAAACAAGCCATCTGAGTAAAGGAAATAACAATATAACCAATGGACTCAAAATTGTAATTAGGCCAATAAACTGCTTTAGTGATGCTACCTGTCAAACAGTCATTCTAGGTAAAGGTAGGGGGGACGTTTACTAACTAAAAATAGTAGCTGCTGATACAAAGAAATGGCCATTATAACCAGTTTTGCATTGCCCTGTGTTGCATCTAGTTTAATATGTATGTCTTCTGCATTAATAGACAAAGATATTTAACTGTTTGTAAGCAAACAAGGAAGACTTTATCCTCGATAGAAGGGATTAGAGGAAAAATCAGAAGAGTGGGATGTAACCAGGAATCTTATCTAAAGGAAAAGGAATTTCAAGAAGGAGAAAGAGTTCAGTTAGGTCTTCCAAGAGTTAAAGGAGAAACCATTTCTGCAGCAATGGCTGAAATTGTAGCTGGCATATCTTTGCTGTGATCCATGCAGTAAGAAACAGAAACCAAGGACAGGGCTTCATTCCATTGTTGTCTTTCTCCCACATGCACACACCCACCAACATGCAACTACAATGCTTCTTGGCATAGACAACACCCCCCCCCCTGATCTAATATAGTATTTAACCAGAGAAAGGATATTGTTTTGTAAGAGCCATCTTATAAGACATAGGTGATATGACTCACCATGATCTAATTCTGTAATTTGTATCAAAGTTGGTCCCTTTGAGAAAGATATACTTAGAAAATCATATGTTATATTCCCATACAGACTTTTAAGTGACAAAGTTATTTTTGCCCATGAGACTTATTTTGTGAATGTTTTTATATATAAACATTGTGTTAATGTACTGGATTTCATGTGCCTGAGATAATATGACTATCAGCTCAAAGAAATAGACTTTTGTCATGTAAAGCATTCTTTTGGGATTGATGACTTTTAGTTTTGTATTTTTTAATTTTTTAAATATTTTTCAATTATAGTTGACATTCAATATCATATTAGTTTCAGGTATTCAGCATAGTAATTCAACATTTATGTAATTAATGAAGGAATCCCCTGATAAGTAGTACCCACCTGGCACCACACATAGTTATTACAATATTATTGACTATTTTCCCTATGCTGTACTTTACATCCCTGAGACTATTTTGTTACTATGAATTTGTACTTCTTAATCCCTTCAACTTGTTTACCCAGCTCCCAACCCCGCTCAGTCAACCATCAGTTTGTTCTTTGTACTTATAAGTCTATTCCTGCTTTCTTTGTTTGTTTCTTTGTTTACTTTGTTTTTTAGATTCCACATATAAGTGAGATCATTTGGTATTTGTTTTTCTCTGTCTTACTTATTTCACTTAGTATAATACCCTCTAGGTCCATTCATGTTGTCTCAAATGATAAGATTTCATTCTTTTTTATGGCTGAGTAATACTCTATTGTATATATGTACCACTTCTTTATCCAGTTATCTATTGATAGGCACTTAGTTGCTTCCATAGCTTGGCTATTGTAAATAATGCTGCAGTGAATAGGGATATATATATATATATACATATATATTTGAATTAGTAGTTTGAATTTCTTTGGATAAATACCCAGAAGTGGAATTGCTAGGTGATGTGGTAGTTAGTTCTATTTTTTTATTTTTTTGAGGAAACTCCATACTGTTTTCCATCGTGACTGCACCAATTTTTAATCTTACCAACACTGCACAAGGGTTCCCTTTTCTTCACATCCTCACCAACACTTGTTGTTTGTTGATTTATTGATAATAGCCATTCTGAAAGGTGTGAGGTAATACTGAGGTTTAGATTTATATTTCTCTGATGATTAGTGACGTTGAGCACCTTTTCATGTGTCTATTGGCCATCTGTATGTCCTCTTTGGAGAAATGTCTATTCGGGTCCTCTGCCCATTTTTTAATTGGATTGTTTGTTTTTTGATGTTGAGTTGTATGAGTTCTTTATAAATTTTGGATATTAACCCTTCATTTGATATATCATTGGTAAATATCTCCTATTCAGTAGGTTGCTTTTCATTTTGTTGGTGGTTTCCTTTGCTGTGAAAAATCTTTTTAGTTTGATGTAGTCCCATTTGTTTATTTTTTCTTTTGTTTCCCTTGCCTGAGGAGATATATCAGAAAAAATTATTAGTAAGAGCAATGTCAGAGAGTTTACTGCCAATGTTTTCTTCTGGGGGTCTTATGGTTTGGGGTCTTACATTTAAGTCTTTAATCCATTTTGAGTTTATTCTTGTATATGTTGTAAGAAGTGGTCTAGTTTCATTTTTTGCAGGTATCTGTCCAATTTTCTCAACACCATTTATTGAAGAGATTGTCTTTACCCCATTGTATATTCTTGCTCTTTTGTGGTAGACTAATTTACCATATAGTCATGGGTTTATTTCTTGGTTCTGTGTTATATTTCATTGATCTATGTGTCTTTTTATGCCAGTATCATGCTGTTTTGATTACTATAGCCTTTTATAGTTTGTTACCAGGTAGCATGATACCTCCAACTTTGTTCTTCTTTCTCAATATTGCTTTGGTTATTCAGGGTCTTTTGTGGTTCCATATAAACTTCAGGATTGTTTGTTCTAGTTCTGTAAAAAATTCCATTGTTATTTTGATAGGTATTGCATTGAATATGTAGATTGCTTAGGGTAGTTTGGACATTAACAATGTTAATTCTTCCTATCCAAGAGCACAGTATATGCTTCCTTTATTTGTATCTTCTTCAATTTCTTTCTTCATTTTCTTACACTTTTCCAAGTACCCGTCTTTTTACCTCCTTGGTTAAATCTATTCCTAGGAATTTGTTTTTGATGTAATTGTAAGTGGAATTGTGTTCTTAATTTCTTTTCTGACAGTTTGTTATTGTTGTATAAACATGCAACTGATTTCTAAATATTAATTTTGTATCTGGTACTTCACTGAATTCATTTCTCAGTTATAATAGTTTTTTGATGGAACCTTTGGGGTTCTTTATATATAGTATCATGTCATCTTTGAATAAAGGCAGTTTTACTTCTTCCTTTCCAATTTGGACACCTTTCATTTCTTTTTCTTTTCTGATTGCTGTGGGTAGGACTTCCAATATTATGTGGAATAAATGTGGTGAAAGTGGACATCCTTGTCTCATTCCTGATCTTAAGGAAAATGCTTTTAGATTTTCTCCATTGAGTATGACGTTAGCTGTGTGTTGGTCATATATGGCTTTTATTTTGTTGAGGTGTGTTCCCTCTATTCCCACTTTACTGAGAGTTTTTATCATAAATGGATGCTGGATTTTTTTCACATACTTTTTCTGCATCTATGATCATATGATTTGTATTCTTCATTTTGTTTATGTCATAAATCACATTAATTGATTTACAGATATTCAACCAATCTCCCATCCCAGCAATAAATTCCACTTGATCATGGCATACAATTTTTTTAATGTATTGCTGAATTCAGTTTGCTAGTGTTTTGTTAACGATTTTTGCATTTATGTTCATCAGGAATATTGGCCTATAATTTTCTTTTTTGGCGATGTCTTTATCAGATTTTAGAATCAGAGTAATGGTGGCCTTGTAAAATGAACTCAGGAGCTTTCCCTTCTCTTGAATTTTTTTTGAATAGTTTGAGGACAGGTGTTAATTTTTCTTTGAATATGTGGTAAAATTTATATGTGAAGCCATCTGGTCGAGGACTTTTGTTTGTTGGGAGTTTTTTGATTATTGATTTGATTTTGTTAGTAGTAATCGGTCTTTTCAGATTTTCTGTTTCTTCTTGATTTAGTGTTGGAAGACTATATGTTTCTTGGAGTATCCATTTCTTCCAGATTATCCAATTTGTTTCTTATAGTCCTTTGTAATTCGCTGGTATCAGTTGTCACATCTCCTGTTTCCTTTCTGATTTTATTAATTTGTGTCCTCTGTCTTTTTTTCTTGATGAGTCTGGTTAGAGGTTTATCAATTTCATTTATCCTTTCAAAGAGCCAGTTCTTGGTTTAGTTGATGCTTTGTATTTTTTTAGACTCTATTTTGTTTATTTCTACTCTGATCTTTATTATTTCCTTACTTCTACTCATGCTGGGCTTTGTTTGCTGTTCTTTTTCTAGTTTCTCTAAGTGTAAGTTTAGATTGTTGATTTGTGATTTTCTTGTTTCTTGAGGTAGGCCTGTATTGTTATGAATTTCTCTCTTAGGACGACTTTCACTGTGTCCCACAGGTTTTGGGTCACTGTGTTTTCATTTCTATTTGTATCGATGTAGCTTTTGATTTCTTCCTTGAGCTCATTGTTAACCCATTCATTGTTTAGTAGCATGTTATTTAGACTCCATGTGTTTCTGTGTTTTTGGTTTTCTTTTCTTGTAATTAATTTCTAGTTTCATACTATTTTGGTCAGAGAAGATGCTTGATATGATTTCAACTTCTAAATTTGCTGAGAATTGTTTTATGGCCTAATGTATGGTTTATCTTAGAAAAATGTTTCATATGCACTTGAAAAGAATGTATATTCTACTGCTTTGGGGTTATATGCTCTAAAAATATCAATTATATCCATCTAGTCTAATGTGTCATTTAAGGCCCCTCTTTCCTTGCTGATTTTCTACCTGGAAGATCTATTCATTGATATCAATGGGTTGTTAAAATCCTCTACTCTGACTGTATTACTATCAATCTCTCCCTTTATGTCTGTCAATTTTTGCTTTATATATTTAGGGGCTCCTACGTTGGGTGCATAAATATTTACAAGAGTTATATCATCTTGTTGGATTGATCCTTTTATCATTATAAAATGTTCAACTTTGTCTCTATTATAGCCTTTGTTTTAAAGTCTATTTTGTTTGATATAAGTATGCTACCCTAGTTTTCTTTAAGTTTCCATTTGCATATAATATCTTTTTTCCATCCTTTTACTTTGAATCTGTCTATACCTTGCAATTTGAAGTGTCTCTTGTACAGTATATGTATAGCTTTTGTTTGTGTGTTTTTTTAATCCATTCAGCTACCTTATGTCTTTTGATTGGAGTATTTAATACATTTACATTTAAAGTGATTATTGATAGGTATGTAGTTATTTCCATTTTATTATTCATATTTATGTTCTTTTTATCCTCATCTTCTTCTTAAAGAAGTCCCTTTAACATTTCTTGTAATACTGGTTTGGTGTTGATGAATTCCTTTAGCTTTTTCTTCTCTGGAAGTTCTTTATTTGTCCTTTGATTTTAAGTGATAGCCTTGCTGGATAGAGTAGTCTTGGTTGTAGGTCCTTGCTTTTCATCACTTTGAATATTTTGTGTCAGTCCTTTCTGACCTGCAGAGTTTCTGTTGAGAAATCTGCTGACAGTCTTATGTGAACTGCCCTGTACTGTAACTGACTGCTTTCCTCTTGCTCCTTTTAAGAGTCTCTCTTTGTCTTTAACCTTTGGCATTTTAATTATGATGTGTCTTGGTGTGGGCCTCTTTAGGTTCATCTTAATTTGGGACTCTCTGTTCTTCCAGAACTTATATGTCTATTTCCTTTGCCAACTTAGGGAAGTTTTCAGTTTTCAAATAGGTTCCCTTGCTCTCTGCCTTCCTCTTCTGGTATGGGGTTGATGACATATAAATGCCTTTGATTGCTTCAAGGACTATGTACACTCCTTTTCAGATAACCTTTTGTCATCGTACCAGGAGACTTATCCATACTTGCATCCATCTGACATATTTTTCTCCAATTCTTAAATATGAGGCACCTTTCTTTTTATCCCAGCTCACTTCATCATCTATTACCTTAAATTTATCTCCTGCCCCATTCATATAGATGGTTCTAGTTACTAACATTTCTCTTTCCTATATCATCAATTTATCTTCTGCACTGGCTCATTTTCTTCCCTTTTAAGAAACTCAAGTGTCTCCCATTTTCAAACTGCCCTATCTTGACACTGTATCTCCCATCTGACACTATACAGTCTCCCAACCCTCATCTCATGTAAATTTCTCTTATTCCTCTTTCCCTATAATATTAACTGTATTCTATTCCTTCATTTACATTTTGCTCCTCAATTCTCTGTGATTTGCTTTCAATGTCCCATTCTTTGGAGTCAATGCCCTACTCTTGGAGTTTATGAATCACCATTTAATTGCCAATTCCAGTAAACGTTTCCTAATTTTCAGCTTATAGGCTTCTCTTGTGTATGACCTCCTGCTCTATGTACTTGGTGTAGGTAACACGATTTTCTCCCAGCTGCCGTCCTCTGTCCGTGACCATTTATGCTCCTCCTCATTCTTTAAGTATTAGTAAACTCCAGGCTTCTGATTTTTGCTCAGTGTTCTTCTTTTTTACATATTCTTTTTCAGTGTTGTTATCTAGCTCCTGCCCTTTCCTCCATGACTCCCACTGCTTATCTTTAGGCCACACTTTTCTTCAAGTTTCTCCAGGTAAGCTTACTGGATATTTTGGACATTTAGATGTTCCAAACACTCCTCATACTCAATATATTCCAAATTAAACATCACTTTTCCCCACTAGAATTTAGACTCACTCTTCCACCAGTATTTTTTGTTTTTTTGAAATTCAAATGTACCAAAATTTATAGATAATAATTCTGCAATTGCTAGCATATATGAGTGGCAGAAATATAACCTTTAGGTCCAGGTTCAGGGACAGGACAATGTAATTCTTGTTCCCAGCTCTATATAAGAAGACTAGATCTTTTTCCTTTTTTACCCAGAAAGTCCTTATAACTATGGACTCTGGGTAGATATTAAAAACCCCAGACTTTAATTAAGGAATATTTTATCCATTTCCTCTTCTGTCTGAACCTTATCTCCTCCCTCAATCCTCACCCTAAAATTCATAAACAACATTCTGGTTCCTGGAAATTTAAAAAATAATTAAAATATCATTACCCAGAATTTCTATGTTTTTGAAGTGCATGGGTATGAAAAACTGATGTGGAGTGGAGCGAGATATTCTTGTGTCTGCCTTGCCGACAATGCCAACTTACATGGAAACACCACTAGGTACCCAGTGAGTCACTGAGTTTCACACAACTCTTTTCTGTCCCTTTATGTAGTAGTCATCTTTCATTTTTATGGTAATCAGAGTTAAAATTCAAATAGTAATAAGAGTAGTAACTGGCATAAAGATCCAAAAATAACTACGGGCAGCCATGACTTTGACATATTGACTAATCTATTGATCTTACTTGTTGCAATTAGCTTTATTGTAGAATAATTTATATTCAACAAAATAAACTCATTTCAAGTATGGAATCCAATGAGTTTCCAACTCATTTGTTCATCCTACTAATCAAAATAAGAAACACTTCACCATACCCCAAATTTCCCTCATGCTCTGTATTAGTTTGCTAGGGCTGCCATAACAAAGACTACAAACTGGATGCCTTAAACAGAGAGACAAAAGAAATTTATTGTGTCATAGTTCTGGAGAATTATGAGATAAGGCCTTGGAAGCATTTGTTCTGAGGGTTGTGAGGAAGAATCTCTTCCATGTCTCTTCTAGCTTCTCTTGGCTTGTTGGCAATTGCTGGTGTTCTTTGTCTTATAGATGCAGCCTTCATCTTCGTATAGCATTTTCTCTGTGTGCCTGTCTGTCTCTGGGTCCTAGTTTCCCTCCTTTACAAGGACATGGGTCATATTGGATTCGAGCCTACTCCAATGGTCTCATCTTAACTCGAGTATATTTGTAAAAGACTGTATTTCCAAATAAAGTCACATTCTGAGGCACTGGGGTGGTTAACACTTAAACATCTCTTCCACTATCACTCTCCTTTCCTGAGAGCATTGCCCAATACACCACATGAAAAATAATCCCCGTCTGTCTCCTCTAGTAATATATCTGTTGGACTACATGGCCCAACAAATTCAATGGTTCTAGAGGTAATAGTGTAGGATATGGATGCTGTGCAAAGTCTCTAGAAAGCCCCCATAGGAGAGTCACAGAGCAGCCCTCTAAGATTCTGAGAAAAGTAATATGTTCTGGGATAGAAGATGACTTCCTGTTCAAAAAGCAGCGTATGGTGTGCTACTATGCCCTGGTAGAGCTTGAAAGTCTAATGAAAGGACTTCGTGTGACTATGCCACCACAAGTGTCCATCATGTTCAGGGTATTAACACATCTTCTGAAGTCATAATACTAGGCAGGTGCAGGAGGAATCCTTTTGTGATAGAAATGTTCAAGCAAATTTAGGAGGCAGAAGTGAATATATGAACAGGTGAGTCAGATTCTCATGTCACCTGTCTTAGAAAACATTTATGGTTTTTGTGTGGTTTTCTTCAACAATCAACAGTGCTCTCAACATGTCACTGCTAGGCAAGAGTGAATCATCATTGCATTACAACCTCCTTGGAGGTGGTCATGAAGAAAAGTTATGAAGGGAAATCTTCCCAGTGGGCAGAGGTACAACTCATACACTTGTATGTTCATACTGTATGAATGAAGAATTGATCTGAAGTATAGATATACATGAACTTATGAGCCATGTTGAATAGTTTGGTTATTTAGGGACATTGAAAGAGCGAGATCAGATAACCAAAAACAAAGAAATTTGAGGAAGAGATATGTGGATAGACTTATGGGAATGGGCACAAAGATTGAGAATCTTTGTGTCTCGTGTCCTACCAGCATCCACCTCAGAGGAATCATTAAATATCAGCTGCATAGAATGATTTATCTTGTGCATATAAGCACAAAATCTTGGGCTTTGGTTATTATAGTACTTACACAATGGGCCTGTGCACAGAGTAGTAATCATAGCAGGCAGAGAAGCTGCCTGTCACTAAGGCTGATCATGTCTTACTGCCCTCCTGCCAGCAGAGATGGACACTAAGACTTTGATTTGATATCATCCCTCAGAGAGGTCAGGTAGCCACTTAGGGGCATGTTGATTTTATCAGACCAATTCAACCTTGAAATTGGTAAGCCATATTCCATATTTCACATACGGGTTTGCTTTCTTTATCTGCAGTGCCTCTACCAACACTATCTTTTGAGGGCTTTGAATGCCTGATTTACCAACATCAGATCTGCATAACATTCCACGAGACTACAGGAAACTTTTTCTTATAAAGAAGGTATGACTATGGGTACATGACCCATGTGATCCTGACTTATCCATGATGGGAAAAAAGAATTTGTCTAATAGATAGAGTGGCTTATTAAAAGCTTGAGTATCACACTCCACAAGGTACAGGATCTGTTCTCAAGGATGCAGTTTATACATTGAACTAATGAATAGGATTTTGTGCTACTGTGTTTCCCCGAAAATAAGACCTAGCCAGACAATGAGCTCTAATGCATCTTTTGGAGCAAAAATTAATATAAGAGCAAGTAGTAGCTGGTAATTAGTTACCTCTCTAGTTTATACCCCATTGCCTTTCTAACAGAAATGACCAGGCATTCTTAAATATACTTGGTTCTATCAATCACATAGCAGTGAGCAATATAGCCAGGAGGAATTTGGATATAAACCAAAGTAGTATAAAACACTAATAGAGTTTTATGGAGCTCTCCTTGCTTATTTCATTTTGGTGCTATTGCATAAATGGTGACAAGGATAATTCTGGATTTTGAATGAATTAGACTCTGGGAGGTGGGACATTGTCAATACCATATAAAGACTATATTTACTTTGTACTTTTAGTGTGTAGGGGTCATGTATCCTATGTTTTTTAGTTCATAGATTTCCAGATTAAGAGTAGTTATAGCCAAACACCTGCATTTGAATTTGATGTAAATCATGAGATATTTTCCATATTTCCATATTGGCTTATTTTACTTAGTAAGACACATTTAAGTTTCTTCCATGTCTTTTCATGGCTGGATAGCTCTTTTTTTCTTTCTTTCTTTCTTTTTTTTTTTTTTTTTGCACTAAACGATGTTCCATTGTCTGGATACAACACAGTTTATCCCTCCACCTATTGAAAGGCATCTTGGTTGCTTCCAAGTTTGGGAAATTATGAATAAAGCTGCTATAAACATCTGTATGCAGGTTTTTGTGTGGACATAAATTTGCATTCCTTTGGAAATACCAAAGAGCGCAACTGCTGGATCTTATGGTAAGAATATGTTTAGTTATATTAGAAACCAGAAAACTCTTTCCAAAGTGGCTGTACCATTTTGCATTCCCATCAGGGATGAGTGAGAGTTCCTGTTGCTCCATATCCTCACCAGCATTTGGTGTTGTCAGTATTTTGGGTTTTGGCCATTCTAGTAGGTGTGTGGTGGGATCTCCTTGTGTTTTAATTCTAAATTCCCTGGTGACATATTATGTGGAGTATCTTTTCATATGCTTGTTTGCCATCTGTATATATTTATTCTACTGTATTTTTATTTTGAAAGGATCATCATATTTAAAAGCTACTGACCTAGGCAATACTATGAAGATGTTAGTGTTAAACAGTGCCCATATTTCAGTTACTTAATTCATGAGTCAGAAAGGTGTCAGTAGTAGAGGGATGAAACCAACAGTGGGCATGGGGGACAGTTTATGATGTACTTGGGACATGCCAAGTTCTTTCATACAACAATGGTAGGAGACAGGCTCATTGTTCCCTCATCCCTCCTGGGAGGGGTCTCTTAGTCATGTGGAGGAAAAGGATATAATAGAGTATATAACTAGTGTAATAGTGTAAGGACAGTCTGAAGAAAACCACCACTATTAAGATGATTATTTTCTGCCATAAAAATTTTCACTGTGAAGTTGCTAAAGTCTCCATCAGTGATGCATAGGATCTAGTTGCCTGCCCTTGTGCCTCAGACCTGAATGTTAAGAGCTCAGATCCTGGTGGTGATGTTAGTGGAAGCAGAAAGTACACATGAACACTGGAGAGGGAGAAAGACTAGGAAGCAGCGGAGATTCATAAATTCCCAGCTGAGATTGAATTTAATGAACTGAGAGGTGATTTGACTGGAAAAGAAAATAAATTTTTGCACTAACCTCTGAACTCTGAAATTGTATCATCATCTAGTTGCATTGTGATAGAGTAATATTTCTGAAATGCTAACTCATGTCTCTCCTCCTTTTCAAGCAAATAGTAGCCTGTACATGTTGTGATAGGGAAGAAATGCATAGCAGAAAGCCCATTGATTCTAAATTTCTTTCTGGGTTATATGTTCAAAAATTATTTGGTAACACAGACAAAAATATTCTTAATAAACATCCTGCACTAGAGAACCAAAAGTATAAGGAAAGTGGGCCTTCCCTTGGAGATTTAAAAATAATTTGCCAGTTAAAGGGAAGAACTATTGAGATAAGGGAACTGGGTGGGTCCCAAAGAAGCTTGCCGGTAGTCATAAGTGCTGTTCATCCAATATGTCTGGCTAACCCCCCACCCCTCCTTTAGAAAATAGTAGAATTGAATTATTCAGTTTTCTTCAGATTGTACGTGGCCATATGACTCACATTGACTAATGCAATGGGAGTGGAAGTGATACATGTAACTTTAAGAGCCACGGTGTGACTCACCATCTTCCCTTCTTGCTGGGGTGATTTTTGTGGAAGCACATGGTGGGATGAAGCCCCAATCAGCCTGAGTCCCTGAGTGAGTACAAGGAGCAGAGCTTCTCTTGAAACCTGTGTTGAATACAGCATGATTAAGAAGCTGCCTTCCGTGGTGTTAAGCAATTGAGGTTTGGGAGCCGTGTGTGTGTGTGTGTGTGTGTGTGTGTGTGTGTGTGTGTGTGTGTGTGTGTGTGTGTGTAGTCATCTCAGCAGGCCTTAGAAATAGAGCTTTAATGTTGCTGTCAAAAGTCTAGCTCAGATTCTGAGGTCAGATTTCCTGGGTTGGAATCCCGGCTCTGCCAATGACAAGCTATGTTGTCTTGGGCAAGTTATTTACCTTTTTGTACCCTCCTATATAAAATGAAAGTAATAATAATACTTTGCACAGTGTTGTTGAGGATTAATAAGTTAGTATTTATAAAGTGTTAAAAAACAGTTTGAGACACATATAAATGTTAGTTTTCTCTCTCTCTCCTCTAATTCTCTCTTCCTCCCTCTCATGTCAGGCCTTTCCTAAGAGAGAATCCTTGACAAAGAAATGAGCAAAATATTAACCTCCAAGGATTTAAAATAGTAGCTTAAGTCATTTGAAGTTTTAAAAAGGTATCAAATGAGAGCTTTAATGAGAATAATAGAATGCTTCCTTTAATCATAATTCCTTAACCACATTGCAGTTGTGTGCTCCTGCGAGGCAACTGGGCATTTAATATTATCCGACTTCCAAATAACTAGTTTCATGCAAACACTCTCCTCCCCCAATCATGCTCTTCCCTTCCTCTCTTCCCCAGGGAAGAGGCCACCAAATATCCAGGAAGAGAGCTAACTAATTAACTTTTAAACTCAGTTTCATCTTCTTATCCCCAGCGAATCTTGAAACCTCCCTAAGCTATCTGAGTGAGTGCTGCAGGTTTGAAAGCAATCTTTTAATATATTCACTTGATTTTTAAAGACAAAAACCTCCCTGGAACATTTAGCCACAGGGACCCCTTTTGCTCTTCTGAGTTGCTGCTCCCTGAACTTCTCTGAAGCTGCTGTTAGAGGTGGTTGGAATACATTTCCAAAGATTCAAGTTCTGTTCTGGACCATTAAGCCTTTGAGGGCCAAGAAAAACCACAAAGGATTGCTGGTGACAGGGCTAAGGGGGAGAAACAAGCTTTGAAATATAGGCGAGGATAAAAAGCAAAGCCTCTGCAGGTATGTCATTCCTAGTCAGATAAAAATACAAACCAAGTAGACAATAAAGGCGGGCTTTGCAAAGCTCCTGCCCATGGGGTGGAAAAGCTGGGGAGGGGAGGGTCAGAGAAAGGTGGATAAAAACCCCTCCTGGTACATTTAAACCTAAAACCTGCTGTTTAATTGTAGTATTGCCACAAAAATCCTTTCGAGCCTGTGGAGCTGACCAAAAAGGAACACAGTTACAAGAGCATACAGGTAGGCATTTTATAGGATCCTGGACATCAGAAGCCCTGTTCCCAGTTTAGCAAGTCTCTCAAAACTGTAGGTTCTAAATCACAGGTTTCATCTGCATGGCTCGTCAAAAAAATCACAAATTTCAAGTTTTCCTCCAGGATGCTGACGAGAACATTCAACCAAAAATAAGGTCACTGGTAAAGTGATTCAGGGTTTATTGAATTCTTAAGGTTGTTTTCCAGGGATATTTATAAGAGAGATGTAATTTTGGAAAGAAAAATATGTTGTGAATTGATGGCAATTCTTTCTGGCCCCAAATCTTTATTAAGGTGAAAGCATTGCAGCCACATAGAAGAATTCGAGTCTCAGCTTTAACTTTTCTTCACATAAAAATGTGCCAACCACAGTATTCTGTAGAAAGACCTGGAGTTTTAATGCCTTTAGTTTTGTGGTTCCTGATTTACATGGGGCATTGTGCATAAATATGCAGTGCCCCACTTCCTTGATGAAAATAGGCTTTCTTATTTTATGGGCCTGAATACATTGTACTGAATTTCTCCACGAGGGACAAAATTTATGTTGAAAGCTGATCCAAGGAAAATCGACTTAAAAGGATTTCTCCAAAAGTAGAAGTGCCCACTTTAATTGTAGATCCTGGTAGCTGAGCTGAGCTAAGATCATAAGATATATATTAATGATAATAATATAAATGTTTTTATAAAAATAAACAGGAAATTATAGGTCACAGAGAACACTATCCATCTATGACTTTTTATATAGATTTTTCTATTTACCTCTACTCAAGAGATTTGTCATGGTTCAGAATGCTTTCAAAAAACATATTTTAGGAGCCCACCTACAAATTTTCCATAGTCTCAACCTTGCTTTCTAAGTATGGACATGTTAAACCCAGATCTTTTTAATGGAGTCTAGTCAAGACCATATCTGACTCCATTTTTCCCTACTCATCTCAGCTCTTATTATAATTCCTTCAGGTATGATATTATTCAAGCCTGTGGTCAAAGTTTTATATCACACTACTTTCCTTTCCATCATCCTCCCTTCCTTCCTTGCCCTCTTCCTGCTCCTCCTCTTTCTCCTCCTCTTTCTTCTTCTTTAATGCTGCTGTTAAATAGCCTCTAACACAAAATTCTAGGCTAAGAAACTTCCGTCATTTCAAATCTCAGTGCAGACTTGTGAATAGCAGCAGTGCTATGAAGGCTATTATGGTAGATTTATTCATCAGACAAGAGCTGTAGGCAAATGTCTGAGGTCCGTAGCAATGGGAAACATAAAGCACACCATCTGCATCCAAAGGATTTACAGACCAGTGGGTTGTAAAGACAGGATAGTAGGAGGGTAGGGTAAATTGTTGAAAATCCTTTATGACTTTCTCCCTTACAAAGAGTTTCCTCACGCCACCCACGCTCACAAGTGAGGAGAGTTTAACGGTTTCATTTTGCCATTTGAATTTTCTTTGTTCCTGAAAAGAAATTATCTTTCAGCAAGTGGGAATTTATATAAAAAATCATTATATTCATAATGCATTAGAGAGCTAAAATATAATTTTTCTAAACCACTTTGGGAGAAATGTTGAAAATCCAATATGTGATGGTATAACAGCATTAGAGTGAAAATATCATTGTGGAGGGCTAGTGTGTGTGATGTGATATTTCTCATTTGACCAGACTTGACTGTAGAAGCTGTAGGTTGGGTCTATGTGGTATGACCAGAACAACAGTTTGAAAACCAGCTGGATTTCATGCTTCTTTTATTGAACTGATTATTTGAGCAAACTGACTTGTTAAAAGAGTCAAGGCGGGCTATGTGGTTCATGTAAAGCAGCTCCAGACCCATGGTGAGATTTTAGCACATGGTTCTTATCTCTGACCCCATCCACCTTTGACTCCACTTCTGATTTCCCTGCAGTTCATTGAGGTGGTTGGTGTTTTTCATGGTACTCCGTGCTGGTGAAACAACTCTGAGTATATTTGCACAGTAAGATGTTTTCTTAACTCATTTTTCCAACACAGTATTTTTTCATCTGCTTAAGGAACACTATTCTTTTTTTTTTTTTTTTTTGTCTTTTTTAAGGCTGATTTCTTCACCCTGGCTTTCAAGGCTTATTGTAACTATCTGTGGTAAATATCTGGGGAAGAAGCATTCCTTCTTATGCCCTTCTCTGCTTTACCCTGTAAGGCCCAGGCTTCAAGTCTGGGAACTACATTTTCTAGACTATTTTGTCTGCAGTGTTTTGGGTAGATTAACCTTGAGCCTAGTAGACATGCAAGATTTGGAAAGAAGAAAAGAGGCAGAAGCCATTTTGTTCTTACTCTGACATTACACTGTGGATTTTACAGAGATGAGTTTGGTAATGACCTCTGTTTTCATTTGCTGTTTACCTGCCACAGGTGTGTGGAGGAACTGTGAAGTGTTATTTCTGCAGGTTCTTAACTTCTAGACATGAGTTCCTCACTCTGTCCAGGTCTTTCTATGGTTCATAAAATTCTAATTTCCTGTATTATATCATTTACTGTTTTAAATAAATAGAATGGTTTTTGTTTTTCTAACCAAACCTTGGCTATGTCATATAAATCGCCCTCTATCCAAAAACAAAAGGTAAAACACAACTGATTCCATGCAATTGTTGATCTTATCTCTCCCTTTGTTTCATTTATTCAAATCCATCTATATCTGCCTGCATGCAAGATTTCCTCCTCTTGAGTCCCTGCTAAATTCACATTTCTTAACTCTTTCAGTGGTGGCAGCCTATAGTAAACAATTTCTCAGGTTTCATTTTAATCCTCTTTTGTATTATTTTGAAATTACAGTTGTCTCTTTAATATCTCTCATTGTATTGTGAGTTCCATAAGAACCAGTCTATCATTTTATTTTTCTTCTGATTCCTTTACAAAGGCAACACTGTATGATGTACATAACAGGTTTACAAAAAAACAAAAGAAACGAAGGAAGGAAGGAAGGAAGGAAGGAAGGAAGGAAGGAAGGAAGGAAGGAAGGAAGGAACGGAGGGAGAGGGAGGGAGGGAGGGAGGGAGGAAGGAAGGGAGGAAGGAAGGGAGGAAGGGAGGAAGGAAGATTCCAAATATTTCTGTGGTTTTTATTTTATGATTTTAAAAGTTACATATCCTTATTTTACAGACATATAAAAAGAAAGGAACATACTATTCTTAATTTTCTAATTCAGAAATGATCACTCTTACCATATCAACACATTTTAACCATGAATATTTAAAAATAATTTGAATTGTATTAGGAATAGGAATAAAGTTTTGTATGTCATTTTCTCTATTAACATTATAAAACAAATATTTTACCATCATTACAAATTCTACATGAGCATTGAGATGACTTTATGCTATTTGTACCTATATGCCATCATTTATTTAACCATTTCTCTATTGCTAAATATTTAGGTTGTTTTACATTGTGTACTATAAATAATGCTGCCACATAAATAATTGCACACAAATCTTTTAGCATCATAAAACAATTTTGCTCAAAATTGTTGAACATATTATTTCCTTAAGATTAGAGATTTTAGGGGTTACCTATTTAAAATATATAGTATTATAAGTGACTTGCAAATACAGAGGAGAAAGCAAAGAATTCATTGATAGACAGTGGCTTTCCTCAGATATTGATTTAGTTCTTTATATCAACATGGGTCATTTATATATACACAATTAATTGTATTGGTTGCATTTTGGGGGATATACAATTTTTTATACTTTTTCCTTCATCTATTGATATTGAAGGTTTTCTTGCATAAAAAGTTGACCAAAGCCTAATCCATAATAACACAATCAAGTAAAGAATCCAATCAAGGAAATTATTTCACTTCTCATTTTAATTTAAGAACAAATTACTTACTATATTTTGTCATGTATAATGGACACCCATGTTTTTGGCCCAAACTTTCAGGGAAAAAGAATCTTTCATTTT
Organism: Rhinolophus sinicus; assembly: GCF_036562045.2. Taxonomy (NCBI): domain Eukaryota; kingdom Metazoa; phylum Chordata; class Mammalia; order Chiroptera; family Rhinolophidae; genus Rhinolophus; species Rhinolophus sinicus. Next base: position 125,428,386 of record NC_133753.1, on the reverse strand, counting down.
AGCTTTTTAATTCAAATTTTTATTTGTTTACTTTTAAGTACTTGGTTTTTGTATTATAAAGGAATTTTAGCATTTTTTTTTACATACTATAGTACAACAAATTTTATTAACAAATAATTACAAAACACAAGAACAGATACACAGTGCAAGAAATTTTATGTACCGGTAACAAATTCAAGATATTTACACATCATAGAAGACCAAGAACTCTTTGTTGTTGCAAGTTCGTGGTAAGTTCAACAAAACTAAATCATATTCCAGGGTATTTTTTTGCGTACGAATATCGTTATTCATTTCTAGAGTTACACTTTTAATTCATAAGCATAAATAAAAGAATTGAAAACATTTATATAGATAAGGAATTAGCACCACCCATGTATAATGAGCATCCTTATTTTTCCCTAACAAATTTAGGCCAAAAAGTGCACGTTATACACGGCAAAATATGATAAGTTCTATGAAATCCAGAGTAGGTGGGAGACTGAGGACACTTGGAAGATGAGTAGGTGGCACTTAGGTGTTGTGGTCAGCTCCAGTTGAGCAGATTGCCTGGAGGAAGAGGAGGAAGGGGAGCGTCATGAAGTGTTGATGTGGGCCAATGCAAAAGTTCTGGGCCAAAATAGAATTATCTCGAGGCTTAATCATTTTAGAGAAGTGCTCTCAGGACTATGACCCAGATGAGCAATATGATGAGCTCATTTCTCAATTGAGGGAGTTGCAGTGGGTAAACAAAGACAGCTATTTCCAAGTTAGCCTCTGGGCAGTCAATTCCCTGAATTGGCATTTAGCATATCAGACATTGATAGTTTCTTTTTTACCGTGTTGGCATTTTTAAAAATGGAAAACCACGTCCAAAACCAATATAATATAGAAGGGAAATAAAGGTCAGATTTCATATAATAAAGGCAATCAATTTGTTCTGCTGACAATCCTTAGAACTTCAGCGCTCAGGATGTTCAGAGATAGCTGCATGATGGAAAACATCAGAGGAGGAAGCTTTCTAAAAATTATAACACATCTGATGTGTACGATCCCTTTCAAGAAGTGTTCCAGAAGGAAATTCTGAAGGAAGCAAAACACAGAATAAAATATGCTGGTTTAGGTAATGGAGTAAGTGTTCACATTGCACAAACTTGTAGACAGCCTTCTCCTTTGTTTGGCATGAGTGATTAATAGCTTTTTCTGCGTGTAATTTGTCATCACACACACTGGGTTCTCAGCACCCTGATGTATGTGCAGCCAACACAGCCCTTTGGCACTGGATCCTTACAGGAATAATACTCAAGACAGAGCATGTATTCTGTTGCGCACTGTGCTGGGTGATCTAGGAGTAGGAAAATGGTGGATCTTCCAAATGGACCTTAACAATGGATTAAAAAACAAAACAAAAGCTGCTTACTATGAGTCTGGCAATATTTTAAGTGTTTCGCCTATATTAACCTATTTAGTCCTCACAGAAACACAAGCAAGAGGTACTATTAGGATCCCTGATGGATGAGGAAAATAAGCATACTCATAGACACAGAACCCAATAATTTTCCCAAGTCGCAGGCTGAATTTTCTGGGATTCGGTACAATACTCTCTTAAAATACCTCTGACTACTTTTTTTAAAATGTCAATAGTCATTTATTAATTGCATACTGAAAGTGTACCTGGAATTGAAGAAATATGTTACATAAAACACACTTTTGCCCTCCAGAAATTAAAGTACTCATTATTTTCATTGTCAATAGTATAACAAAAATATGTTAAGATACCACAAGGCTTTTCTACCTGTTAGCAGCACTAAAGAGAAAAAAGCATCAAATACCCCTTTTAAGTGAACCCAGTAAAACCCAGAGTTCAAAGACCAGAGCCTGTGACCAAATGTAATAATTAACAAAAGGATAAGAAAAACTGTTTAGCTGCACCATTTTCTCTAAAATGTTGATAATACAAAAACAATATTTTATTTTAAAAATATATAATTTTATCTTTAATCAGGGACTCTACTTTTATTCTATTGTAGTTGGTGCTAAGTTTAAAATCTGTTCATGATAAAAAAAATTGTTTTTCATGGGGTGGCCAGATGGCTCAGTTGGTTAGAGCACGAGCTCTGAACAACAGGGTTGCTGGTTCGATTCCCACATGGGCCAGTGAGCTGCGCCCTCCACAACTAGATTGAGGACAACGACTTGAAGCTGATGGGCCCTGGAGAAACACACTGTTCCCCAATATTCCCAAATAAAACTTTTTTTTAATTGTTTTTTGTAACTATATAATAAAGAAGGATTGATGACTTTCAATGCATGTGCCAACTAAGTCTTTAGTACCTGATCCCAACCATCTTTTCTGTCTCAACCCTGGTTACTTCTCAATACGCTCTCTGTAGTCTAGGCACCCAGATTATTTACCATTTCCAAATATGCTTTGTCTCACCCTATCCAGACATCTATCTGACATGACTTCACTCCTTCACTGCTTGGCAAATTTCATCTTCAAACTTCAACTGAAATATTTCCTATTTCTAAAGTCATTATGCATATCTCCTTTTCAGGAGACTGTAATTATTCCCTCCTCTGTTCTACAATAGCCTTTCTTTCTTGCCCTGATTAGCACTTATCATGTTGTACTATTTGGCATTCTGAATATCTCTATCTTTCAAGTGGCATTCCTTCAGAACAGGAGCAGGAACAATGCAATACTAAATTTTATTTTTATTTTTTTTAAGATTCCCCCATCTGTCGCAGAATGCATGGTTTCAAATATGTACTTGCTAGGCTTATGTTAAATTAATAATTACAAATACATGCATAGCAAGATAAGTGATTACCAAACATCAGAAGAGTGGGAACTTTATCACACAAACTGGGAATAAATGGTGTTTATTTATCTAACCTTAAAGATAATATCTGTGATTCTAATCTAATCAGCCAGTACCATAATACATACAAAGGGAGCCAGAAAAATGTATACACATTTAAGAAAGGAAAACTGTATTAAAATTGTAATACTCAATATATACCCATAACAAAAGATGAACATGTCATATTTTGACTTTTGCAATTACAAGAGGTGCTCAAAGTGGTTACTACCATCAGTTCCCAGACACTTCTGATTACAGAGAACTACTGCTTGAGCAATGTTGACCAAAGTGTTAACATCTCTTAAAATGCGTATACATTTTTTTGGCACCCTCGGTATTTATATATCTGGAGTTGGTAAACTGATGATATACCACAGATTGGCCCTGAGCTATTCCCAGAAAGTCATCCGCTGATTTTTGCTTTACTGCTACCTTTAACTCTTGCTGTTGCCTTCAGTGATCCATGTCCCTCTGGTCTAGTTATTTTCCATATTGATTATTGACCATGAGGTCAGAGGAACAGCGGCTGGTGAAAGCTTAGTACTCATTCCTCACCCTTCTCTCCCTGCTTGCTTCTGTTTCCTGTGCAGCTCATTTCATCCTTCCACGAATATTCGTGGACACCTTCAATCTATGATATATTGTTCTAAGGGATTGGCACAGAGATGTGAACAAAAAGACAGTTCCTTCCCTCACGGGGTGGGAGAGTACGCACCGGAAAAGTGGACAAATAGCCACTGTTTTGAGGTCTTGACTTCACCACCTCCACTCTCCTGATTCTACTCTTAGTGAGATCGGTTAGCAAGACTAGGAACTTTGGTTGTGATCAATAAAAGTGAAAGGGTTAGGAGAGGGGGTATGGCGGACGCAGCAGATGAGACAGAAAGGAAGCAGCCTGGGAGAGGTTTGTCTAGCAAGGAGAAGATAAGGAAATTCAGCGAGAAGGTAGCGTACTCTCTTCTAAATGGAAGTACTCATATTACATTGAAAATAGAGACAAACAAAATGTAGGAAATAAAAATAAAAAGTATACTAAGCACATGATATTTATCTTATAATAGTGTTCTAAGTATTTTGCAACTTAACTCTTAAGTATTAACTCTTACAACCTTCATAAAATCCTATAGGTAGACTGTCATATTATCCCCATTTCACAGATGAGAAGACTGTGGTACAAAGAAGTGACGTAAGCAAAATGAGTGACAAATGTAGGATTTTGACCCAGGCAGTATGGCTCCAGAGTCCTTGTTCTGAATTGTTAAATGATATTGTCTCTTAACAAAATACTTCTTTAAGTAAAAACAGATGTAAATTATCTTACTACAGTACAGGCAAATCAGAGGCTTTTTATATGCCTTCGAAGCTGGTTCCGAAGAATTTCAGTTATTATGAATTGATATTATGGTATATGGATTGTTGAAGTATTTCAGCTTTGCCTCCTCTCTTATGTCCTTGGCTCTGTGGATACGCCTTTTACGAAAGAGAAGAAAGGAGAAAACTAATAGCAATGTTTCAGAGAAGCCTAACCGCCCAATGCCCCTTCATGTCCTACTGCCAGACAAATTTTTAAAATTGGTATCGTATGTAAAAAGCAATTTTCTGTAGAAATTTTGTAGAGTTTATTAGTAGGCTTCTAAATGGTCACTAGGATAGACTAGGGAGAAAGGGGGAGTTGGTAAAACTGAAAACTGTCCTCACATATGAAGCTTTAAGTTTGGGACCTATCAGCTGTGGTAGGGAATTGGATAAAGTCCAAAGGCTCTAAGCACATGGGCATTTACTATAGAATAAGTGTGACCATGAGAGAAACACAAAGCTTGATAATGGTTTAGAAAATGGGTCAACAATCTTTCTCTGTAACGGGCCGTAGGTAAATATTTTAGGGTTTTGGAACACATGGTCTCAATTCTCTGTAGCAACTATTCAACTGTAGCACATATGCAACTAGAGAAAATACCTGATTGAATGAGTGTGGCTAGGTTTCAATAAAACTTTACTGAAATAGATAGAGGGCCATATTTGGCCTATGCGCTATAGTTTGTGGAACCCTGGTTTAAACCATAGGTGAACAACTGCTACTGAAAAATAAAACTTGTCTCCCCACCATTTACTCTGCTTCTCTTAAATAGTGCAGAATAAAAAGGAATTGGTCAGGGTTCACAGAAGAACTGTACTGATTGGAAGTCTGGGAAGTTCTACTTTGAAGAAAGATATCAGGATAGATGCTGGAAATAAATATAAAGATGAAGAAGAATGGCCTAAAGTCCAAGGAAAGATGTTGGGAAGCAGATAAGGAAGCAGCTTTCTCATTTGAGGGCTCAGGGCCTAGTGCTCTAGTTGTAGGAGACAGAAAAGATGCATAGCTATGACCTCATAATCTAAGGCCTGAAGACCTGACTCCATGGTGCTTATAGGGAAGCTGCTGAGGACGCTTCCAGTGCTGTCTGTAATACCCCCAAGTTTGTCCCAGATTAAAAGGGAGATAACAATAGAAGCCAGGAAAAATCCTAGGGCTTGAGTATCTCATAAAATGTGAGGCTAGCTTAATTACCTTAAGATACATAGTATATAAACTCATTGGTTTTATTTTATTTTACTTTATTTTACTTTTTCTTTCTCTGATTTTTAAATGTTTCCTTGGGTTCTAAAAAAATTTGATTATTTTGGAAAAGTTGCAGTTTCCTCTTCCCTAAACATACATTTGCCTAGTCTCTACTCTGTCAACTACCGCTGCCTGTATTTAGGTCCTCGGGTTTCGAGCCTGAATTATTGGAACAGATTCATAACTGGCTGTTTTGCCTCCCGCCATAGCCTTGAATGTCCTCCATTCATTAATCTATCTTACATGTGAAATCTGACCATGTCACTTGCTGATTCAAGACCCATCAGTGGCTCCCCACTATGCAAAGAAAAAAGCCTGAAGTCCTTAAAACGAAAAAAGGCACTTCACTGTTTTGACCTTGTCCACCTCTCCACCATTCCTTTGCCACTTACTACTTTTAACTTCATATTTGAGATACTTCAAATGGTTTTTCGTTTCTTGCCGTGCGGAGCTATTTCTTGCCTCTGTACCTTTGGTCATGCCCAAATCCTCACTCCTTGAGAGTCTCTGTGACTCTCATTGATCATTTAAGATTCAGATTTCATTACTTTTTCAGAATCTGTGTACATTGTTGTGTTAAAATATTCTGTTTTCTTACATTCTCCTCCACTGGAGTGTGAACAGGACTTATATTCTTATGTCTGTAGTATAGGGCCTGGCACACAGCATATGTTTTTCCAATAAATCAAATGAATAAATATCCATGATAATTAGGTGAACAGAATGTTCTTAGGGATGAGGTTCAAAACAGGGAAAAAAGTCAAAACTTGGGACAGAAAACTAATTGCTTTCAATCTAGGATGAGTTATGCATTAAAAACAGATGCAGGGTAAACTAATAAACAAAATGCAAGTCATTCCACAAAAAATCCTAATTATTTTTTGGGGGAAAAAATGACATTTAACATAAGAGTTTGTAGGCTTCTGTCTAAGGAGACTTTGGTATCAGTTTGAATCCTGAGCACCACAGATACTCATAGGGAATGTATACCTAATTTTTCCCCTGTCAAAACTAATGGCAACCTTTGATGATGCCCTTAGGTCTGCAGACATGCAAAACACTTTGGTTGGGCATTTCAATGTATAGGAAAAATATATATGACACATTTAAAACAGCCTAATCCTTAGCTTTTTTGCACTTATCTCTGGCCATTGCCATGCTAGCTCATTACCATTGTGATAAATAGTTGGTGGTGCTTTTTCTAACGTTTCCTGCACAATTCAATAAAAATCAATAATAACTATTTATTACTGGCTTTGCCTGGCATCATGCTAAGCACTTCACGTGCATCACTCCAGTTAATCACAGTGGCTCTAGGGTAAGAAGCTAAGGCCCAAGGCCACGCAGCAGAACTAGGATTTTGACTCCAGTGACTGTCCTTTATCATCACACTGTGCATTTGCTCTAAGTTATAGATTCCTTTAGGGCTTTCTGCTTCAAATGCCTTTAGTCAACACAGCCACGGCAGGATCTGAACACACACTGAAAATCTCATGTTCTGCTCATTCCAACCCTCTACTGAGTGTGTACTTCAGTCCCTAGATTCAAGCTCAGGCTGAAAGTGTAGATGCTTTTATGAGATTTCTGCAGAAAGCAGGTGATAGGAAAAAAAATCCAAACCATTTCTTTCGTTGGGAGAGATACATCAAGTAATTGGGAGGAAATGGGGCTACATTTCTGACATAGTTCCATTTAGCACACAATTTCCACTCTTGGAGAACAGCACTGACGTCTCCCCATAATTGCCTGCATGGACGATGGAAATGGGAGATGCAGTGTCACAACACATAAGAGTATGCCGAACCCAATATTGCCCATCAATGAATGGCTCAGGGATTAGGTGGGCACCCTCACTCATGCTCTCATTTAGTTTTTCTTCAAAAGAATACTGCATAAAATATACAACAATAACATGGCTGATTTTAAAGTGTTTTCTTCTGACAGCATGTATTAGCACAGAATTAGAGTTGGAAACTGAGAAACGAATCCTTCTTCAGTTGCTGACCTGCATTTTGAAATGCAGTCAGGTAACTTATGCCAGGACCAACCAAGCCATAGGTATTTATTAAGTATCTATTAGCAGTTCACCATGAATTTTCTTGCTTTGGATACTAAAAGACTATCGAGAACAGTTTTAGCTTACCCTGAGCAATACGCGAGACGAAATAATACACATCATTGCTTAAATGGCTGTTAGAAACTATTAACGATTGAGAAGATGAGATAAATGATATCTGTACTGGTCAGGCATAGTGGGTATTTGCTCTTACTGCCAACATGTACTCATTTTTCCTCTAATAATATGATGCATATTTTGCTCTGAGGAATCATGCATCTCCTACTCTCAGTCCATTTAATTTGGGTGATGACTAAATAAGGAATAGGCACATAACTGACTACAGCCAATTAGATTTTCTTTTTTTTTAATTCCTGGATGTCTGTAGCTGTAGCCAGCCTTACACATGGACTTTTGAATTAGGTGAAATAATAAATTCTTTTTTTTCTTAAGCCGGTTTGCATTGGGTTGCTTGCTACTTGTAACCAAAAGATACCTAACTTGGGTTGTTCTACTTCTTCTTTTTTTAAAATTTTTATTGGGGAATATTGGGGAACAGTGTGTTTCTCCAGAGCCCATCAGCTCCAAGCTGTTGTCCTTTTTTTAAATTAAAGTTTATTGGGGTGACAATTGTTAGTAAAGTTACATAAATTTCAAGTGTGCAATTCTGTATTACATCATCTATATCTTGCATTGTGTGTTCACGACCCAGAGTCAGTTCTCTTTCCATCACCCTATATTAGACCCCATTTACCCTCATCTAGAGACCCCTTTCCCCTTACCTTCTGGTAACCCCTAAACTATATGCCTATGAGTTTTTGTTTCTTCATTTGTTTGTCTTATTGTATTGTTGTTTTTAGTTTTATATAGCACATATCAGTGAAATCATATGGTTCTCTACTTTTTCTGTCTGACTTAATTCGCTTAGCACTATAGTCTCAAGATCTATTCATGTTGTTACAAATAGTACTATTTCATCTTTTCTTACCACCAAATAGTATTCCACTGTGTATATATACCACAACTTCTTTATCCATTCATCTATCAAAGGATATTTTGGTTGTTTCCATGTCTTGGCCACCATAAATAAAGCTGCAATGAACACTGGAGAACACATGTCTATGGACAAATGTTTTCAGATTTTTTGGATAGATACCCAGGAGAGGGATTGCTGGGTCCTATGGTAATTCTATTCGTAATTTTTTGAGGAATCTCCACACTGCCTTCAATAACGGCAGCAGCAGTTTGCATTCCCACCAACAGTGTATGAGGGTTCCTTTTTCTCCACAGCCTCTCCAACACTTGTTACTATTTGTCTTGTTGATGGTAGCCATTCTGACTTAGGTGAGGTGATATCTCATTGTGATTTTTATTTACATTTCTCTGATGATTAGTGATGTTGAGCATTTTTTCATATGTCTATTGGCCATTTGTACGTCCTCTGGAGAAATGTCTCTTCAGATCCTCTGCCTATTATTGAATTGGGTTGTTTCTTTTTTTGTTGTTGAGTTGTATGAGTTCCTTATATATTTTGGATATTAGCCCCTTATTGGAGGAGTTGTTTGCAAAAATCTTCTCCCATTCAGTTGGTTGCCTCTTTATTTTATTGATGGTTTCTTTTGCTGTGCAGAAGCTTTTAAGTTTTATATAGTCCCATTCATTTATTTTAGCTTTTACTTCCCTTGCCTTTGGAGTCAAATTCATAAAATGCTCTTTGAACCCAAGGTCCATAAGTTTAGTACCTATGTTTTCTTTTATGCAGTTTATTGTTTCAGGTCTTATGCTTAAGTCTTTGATCCACTTTGAATTAATTTTGGTTCATGGTGACCGTTAGCAGTCCAGCTTCGTTTTTTTGCATGTGGCTTTCCAATTTTGCCAGTACCATTTATTGAAGAGGCTGTCTTTTCTCCATTGAATGTTTTTTGCCTCTTTGTCAAAAATTATCTGTCCATATTTACGTGGGTTTATTTCTGGGTTCTGAATTCTATTCCATTGGTCTGTGTGTCTGGTTTTCTGTCAATACCATGCTGTTTTTATTATTATTGCCCTGTAGTACAAGCTAAAGTCAGGGAGTTTGATACCTCCCGCACTGTTCTTTTTTCTTAGGAATGCTTTGGTTATTCGGGGTCTTTTGTGGTTCCATACAAACCTGATAATTTTTTGTTTTATTTCTTTAAAAGATGCCATTGGGATTTTGATGGGGATTGCATTAAATCTGCATATTGCTTTGGGTAACACAGCCATTTTAACTATGTTGGTTCTTACAATCCATGAGCATGGAATGTCTTTCCATGTCTTTGTGTTTTCTTCAATTTCTTTTAAAAATGTCTTACAGTTTTCAGTATATTGGTCTTTCACATCCTTCGTTAAGTTTATTCCTAAGTATTTTATTCTTTTTTGTTGCAATTGCAAAAGGAATTGCTTTTTTTTGTTGTTTTTTTTATGAGATTTCATTGTTAGTATATAGAAATGCAATGGACTTTTGTACTTTGATTTTGTAGCTGGCAACTTTACTGTATTCATTTATTATTTCTAAAAGCTTTTTAGTGGAGTCTTTAAGGTTTTCTGTATATAGCATCATGTCATCTGCAAAGAGTGACAATTTAACTTCTTCATTCCCAATTTGGATGCCTTTTATTTCTTTCTCTTGACTGATTGCTCTGGCGAGGACTTCCAACACTATGTTGAAAAACAGAGGTGATACGGGACAGCCCTGTCATGTTCCTGAACGTAGAGCAAAGGGCTTCAGTATTTCACTGTTAATTATGATATAAGCTGAGAGTTTGTCATATATGGCCTTTATTACGTTGAGGTATTTTCTTTCTATACCTATTTTATTAAGTGTTTTAATTACAAATGGATGTTGTATCTTGTCAAATGCTTTTTCGGCATCAATTGATATAATCATATGATTTTTGTCCTTTATTTTGTTTATGTGATGTATCGCATTGATGGATTTGCATATGTTGAACCACACTTGTGCTCCTGAGATGAACCCCACTTGGCCGTGATGAATACTCTTTTTAATGCATTGTTGCATTCGATTTGCTAGAATTTTGTTTAGGATTTTTGCATCCGTATTCATCAGAGATATTGGTCTGTAATTGTCTTTTTTTGTGTTATCCTTACCAGGTTTTGGTATCAGGATAATGTTGGCCTCATAAAATGAGTTAGGGAGTATTGTCTCTTCCTCAATTTTTTGGAAGAGTTTGAGTAGGACAGGTATTAGATACTCTTTGAAGGTTTGGTAGAATTCACTAGTGAAGCCATCTGGCCCCGGACTTTTGCTTTTGGGAAGGTGTCTGATGACTGATTCAATTTCCTTATTGGTGATCGGTCTGTTTAGATTTTCCAATTCTTCATGATTCACCTACGAAGGCTATATGTTTCTAAGAACTTGTCCGTTTCTTCTAGGTTATTGAATTTGGTGGCATATAATCCTTCATAGTTTTGGGTGATCCTTTGTATTTCTGTGGCATCCGTGATAACTTCCCTGCTTTCATTTCTGATTTTGTTTATTAGTGTCTTTTCTCTTTATATCTTAGTGAGTCTAGCCAAGGGTTTGTCAATTTTATTAATCTTTTCAAAGAATCAGCTCTTTGTCACATTAATTTTTTCTATTTTCTTTTTGTTCTCTATTTCATTTAGTTCTGCTCTGATTTTTATTATTTATTTTCTTCTGCTGATCTTGGGTTTCATTTGTTCTTCTTTTTCTAGCTCTTTAAGGTATAATGTGAGGTTATTTATTTGGGATTTTTCTTGTTTCTTGAGATAGACCTGTAATGATGTAAATTTCCTTCTTAAAACTGCTTTCGCTGCATCCCAAAACTTTTGGTAGGATGTATTTTCATTCTCATTTGTTTCTATGTATCTTTTAATCTCTCCTTTTATTTCTTCTTTGACCCAGTCATTCTTTAAAAGTATGTTGTTAATCTCCCCATATTTGTGTTTTTTTTCTGCTTTCTTTTTGGGGATATCCAATTTCAAAGCCTTGTGATCAGAGAATATGCTTGGTATGATTTCAATCTTCTTAAATTTGCTGAGGCTAGTTTTATGTCCCAATATATGGTCTATCCTTGAGAATGTTCCATGTACACTAGAAAAAAAATGTATAGTCTGATGTTCTAGGACGAAGTGCTCTATACATGTCAATTATGTCCATTTCATCTAACGTGTCATTTAGGGCTGCTATTTCATTATTTATCTTCTGTTTGGATGATCTATCCATAGCCGTCAATGATGTATTTAAGTCCCCTGGTATAATTGTACTTTGGTCAATTTCTCCCTTTTGTTCTGTTGCTTGGTATATTTTGGTGCTCCCTGATTGGGGGCATAAATATTGATGACTGCTGTGTCTTCTTGTTGTATAGTCCCCTTTATCATTATGACATGTCCATCTTTGTCTCTTGTTACCGTTTTTATCCCGAAGTCTGTTTCATCTGATATCATCATGGTTACACCTGATTTTCTCTGCATACCATTTGCTTGGAGTGTCAATTTCCACCCATTCACTTTGAGTCTATGTTTGTCCTTGTAGCTGAGATGTGTCTCTTAGAGGCAGCATATGGTTGGATTTAGTTTTTTGATCCGATCTGCTATTCTGTGCCTTTTTATTGGTGAGTTCAGTCCATTTATATTTAGGGTGATTATTGATATGTGAGGATTTCGTATCATTCTATCTTTAGTTTTCTGGTAAGTCTATGTGTCCATTGTTTCTTTGCTTTTTTGTTGTTGTTTATTATTTCTGTGTGGTGGTATTCTATGATTTTCCCCTCTGATTCTTCTTGTATTATGTTATATATTTCAGTTCTGGATTTTTTTTTTTTTTGAGTGGTTACAATTAAGTTTATGTAAAAGAAAGTTTGATCTTTAGAGTATTCCATTTTCTTCTGCATGCTTACTTTCTCCATTCCCATATTCCAGTTCAGGCCTTTACTCTCTCCACCCTTTTATGTTTTGGTTGTCACAAATTATCCTTGTTTACACTGGTCGAATAGCCTCCATCAGTATTTCTTGTAGTGCAGTTTGTGTATTGGAAAATTCCCTCAGCTTCTGTATGTCTGAAAGGTCTTTATTCCTCCTTCATATCTAAAGAATATCTTTGCTGGGTACATTATTCTTGGCACAGATTTTCTCTCTTTGAATAATTTGAATATTTGGTTCCACTCCCTCCTGGCTTGTAGAGTTTCTGCTGAAAAATCCGATGATAATCTAATGGGCTTTCCTTTGTAGGTTATCGTCTTCCTTTCCCTGGCTGCCTTGAGGATTCTTTCTTTGTCGTTCATTTTTAACAGCTTCAATACAATGTGCCTTAGAGAAGGCCTGTTGGGGTTGAGGTAGTTAGGTGTTCTATTTGCTTCTTGGATTCGAGGATCCAGTTCTGTCCACAAGTTTGGGAAGTTCTCATCAACAATTTGTTTGAATATATTCTCTGTTCCCTTCTCTCTTTCTTCTCCTTCTGGTATGCCCATTATTCTTATATTGCTCTTTCTGATGGAGTCAGAAAGTTCTTGTAGAGTTCTTTAATTTCTTTTAAGTCTCAAGTCTCTTTCTTCTTCCATCCGTGTCGTTTCCAGATTTGTATCTTCCGTGTCATTGATTCTTTCCTCCATCTGATCAACTCTACTACCTAAGCTGGCTATTTCATTCTTCATTTATTTTATTGAGTTCTTAATCTCCAGAAAATATTTGGTTCTTGTTTAAAATTTCAGTCTCTTTGGTAAAATGTTCATTTTGTTCTTTGACCGTGTTTCTGAGTTCATTAAACTGCCTGTCTATCTTTTCTTGCATCTCGTTGAGTTTTTTTTAAGAACAGCAATCTTGAATTCTGTGTCATTTAAGTCACATATTTCCGTATCTTTAAGTTCATTTTCTGGAGACTTTTCATTTTCTTTCTGAGCTGTCTTGTTACCTTGGTTATTCATGGCTATTAATGATTTATTATTTCTCATCCTTGATATCTACAAGAGTGGGTTCTGCAACAGATTGATGGAAAGCAGTATTTCTTTTGTTTTCCAGTAGGTGTTGGAAAATGTTTTATTTTCTCTCTGACTACAGCCTTTTATTCTCTATCACACAGTAGTGTTATCTTTTATTTGCACTATTCTGGCTTCTCACACAATGAGCTTTCCCTGGAAGGCAGGCTTCTCCTCTGTGAACAGTTCATCTGGGTCATAGGGCACTGCCTCCCTGGGGGAATGTGGGGAGCTTCTGAAGTTCCAAAGCTCTTCCAGCACCAGATTCAGAGCCCATGTGTTTCAGCAGCTCTGTTTACTCCTTTAGATGATTTCCGTAGTACACCTCTTAGTCTTGCCTGTCTGCTGCACAGGGAGTCCTTTGTGCAATTATAGTTGTTCAATTTGTGGTAAATTCCAAGGGAGATTTCAAGAGGCTCACCTTATGCTGCCATTTTTATGACATCATCCAAAGCTAATTCCAGTTGATGACCTTCAATCTAGTTGTGGGTGGTGCAGCTCAGTTTCAATTTCAGTCAGTTTTCAATCTTTAGTTGCAGGGGGCACAGCCTACCATCCCATGTGGGAATTGAACCAGCAATCTTGTTATTGAGAGCTCCAGCCACCTCTCTGGCAGCTCAGAGGCAGCTTGCTGTCTACATTCTAGTTGTGGAGGGCACAGCTCACTGGCCCATGTGGGAATCAAACTGGCAACCCTGTTGTTGAGAGCTCCTGCTCTATCCAAGTGAGCCGTCCATCTACCTCAGGTTTTTCTACTTCTTGATAGGATATAATAGACTTCTGTTTCTAAGTAGGATATAGTAGATGACGGAAGAATAATGTACCTACTGCAACAGCTAGAAATGGAGAGATAAATGATGAAATTATTATTTTTGAATTCATGAGAGATATGTGGAAGTAACAGAGATGAGATAAACCATAACTCTCAAGAGGGAAGAAGTAAGCTGACTACCTCCAGCTATTTTTCAATATGGGTCATCTGCCAATTTTGGGCATAACCTGAGGACTAGTCTTGCTGACACAGCAGGACACTGCTGGGATAAGAGTAACCACCAAAGTTTTTAGCAGTGAAATGGGGTTGGTGTGACAATTTTAGAAACTTGGGAGGACTCAAACACTTCTTTTTCCTCAAACAAGTTCTGGAGCTACATGGGAGCTAAGCTAAAAGCTTCTCAAATGCAGAGGAAAAGTGTCCAGAGTTTCTTGGTGCTTAGGAACTGAAATCTACCAGTGAGGGAACTTACATCAAGAACATTACCTGTCAGCAGTTGAGGACACTTACCTGGGGGCTAGATATAGTGACTGAGATTTATAAAGAGTGGAGATGGAACAATTACTATTCTGGGGCTCAGGAGAGAGCATCACACAGTTCTAATAAAATAAAATGAAAATCTAAGATTTATGTATGTCCTTGGAGCAGTGAAAAACAGAAATGGACTGAATATTATAAAGATTGCAAGAGTTTTGCCCCAAATGAATTTCTAGTTGAATTGAAATGATCATGCCCTCACTACAGTTGCTTCAACATGTAGGGAACATTATATGGTGAAAGATAAAATGATTTGGACCCTCTGTAATTCTTCTATTTATTATATCTGGCATACAGTTAAAAGTTAATAGACTTATGAAGAGACAAGGTAACATAACCAATAATTAAAAGGCAGAAAATAGATGATCTAGGTAACAGAATTAGCAAAGTATTTTGTTAAATACAAAGTAATATGTTAAAGAATTTAGAGAAGATGACCAAATAGGTAAAGGATATCTATAAAAATTAAATAATTATTCTAGAGCTAAAAGAAAGAAAGGAAGGAAGGAAGGAAGGAAGAAAGAAAGAAAAGTCCCCCAAAAACCAGCACACACACACGCACACTATCTGAAACTATCTGGCTATAATAGAACACAAAATTTGTTCATTCAAAATAGGTCAATAGAAAACATCCAAACTGATACATAGAGGAAAAAAATGAATAGAACAGAATAGAGGGCAAAAATATATGAACATACTTAAAAGTATATAGTATGTAACATATGTATAAGAGGAGTCCTAAAAGGAGAAGACAAAATATGACAGTAGTAATATTTGATAAGGTTATAATTAAACATTCTCAAAATTAACTTTTATCAACCCAAAGATCCATCATCATAAATCTGGTAAAGAAAACAAAACAAAAAACTAAAGGAAAACAAAATAATCTTACAAGTCTTCAGAGAAAACAGTCAAATTACCTTCAAAGGGAAAAATAAAAATGAGATAGTTAGCTGACTTCTTTATAAGCACAATGGAAGCCAGATGGAAGTGGAGTAATATCATTAAAGTGCTGAATGAAAATAACTGCCAAACTAGAATTATGCATTCTGCAAGAATATCTTTCAGAATAGTATGAATGTTTTCAGACAAGGACAGAGAGAAATTTTCTTCAATAAGCCTGCAGTAAAAGAAAACCTAAATAGAATTTATCAGGCAGAAGGATTGTCACAGACAGAAAAAAGAAATGCAGGAGGGAATAAAAAATATTAGAAAGGATAAAAGATAAATATATGAATATTCATATGTATAAATATTGAATATATGTGAAGTTTTATTTATATGTAGAACTAAAATGTATGACAAAAATGGAAGTTAGAAGTTTAAGTGTCTGAAATATTAACAGTACTACAAAGTGATAAATGTAATAAACTGAATTGGACTATATAATTTAAAGATGTGTTTTGTAATATGTATGGATACTTCTAACAGAAAAGTATAAGACTAGGTTACTAACAGTTAATAAAATAAAAATATAGAATAATAAATATATATGGTTAACCCAAAAGAAGTCAAGAAAGGAGGTAAGTAGGCAGATGGGCAAAATGGAAAATAAATAAGATGGTAGACATAAACCCAACTATTATTAGAAACTACTTTAAATATAGACTAAATGCTCCAAGAAAATATCTAAGATATACTGCTGACGAGAGACACATATTACTTATAAAGACAAAATGTTTTAAAGTCAAATGTTGGAAAAACATTTTACTTCACAAAGACCAACCGAAAGAAAATAGATATACTAAGAGACAAAATAGATGTGAAGAGCAAGAAGCAAGAATATTTTATGATGATAAAAAGGTCAATCCAACAGAAAGATACCTCATCCTTAAGTTTATATGCACTTAATATGACTTCAGAACAAATGAAACTAAAGTAAACAAAACAGAATTAAAATGACATGCAGAAATTTCATGCAATTAAAGTTGATTTAACAAGTAGACAAAAACTCGGTAATGGTATAGATCTGAACAACAAAATCAAACACTCAATTGACATATATAAAACACTAAAATCAGCCTTAATAATATTCAAATCATTTTCATGTGCACATGCCAAAATTAACTATGCTGGGCCAAAAAGAAAGCCTCAAAAATTTCAAACAAATAAAATTATTTAGTTTGTTCTATTACTACAAATTATTTAGTGTGTTCTATTATTCTGAGATTTAGCTAGAAATCAATAACAAAAGTATAAGGAGGAAAATCCCAAATTCATTAACACACTTTTAAATAGTCCATGGGTAAAAGAAGCAAACAAAATGGAAATTAACAAGTATTTTATATGCAATGACTAAGAACATTGGCATATCAAAACTTTTGGAATGAATCTAAATCAGTGCTTGCAAGAAAATTCTTAGTTTAAATGCATTTAAAGAAAATAAAAAAGATAAAAATAAATATCAGGATTTTATTTCAAGTACTAGACTACAAAGAGCAAATCAAAACTATGGAAAATTGAAACAAGAAACAATACAGTAAGGGAAGAAATACATGATATACAAAATCATAGGGAAATCAACAAAACCAAATATTTTGCAGGTGGTTTTTTTTTTGAAGATTACTGAAACTGGCTAGACTTTCAGCCATTAAGCACGATTAAGAAGGGAAGATGGGACCGGAGAGAGAGAGGTAGCAAGAGAGGACTACAGATTTTATTTTACAAATAAAGAGAATGTTATGAACTCTAGGCAAATAAATTTGATAATTTGAGTAAAATAGAAAATATCTATGAAAAGTATCACATATCAGTGATGACAGAGTAGAAATATAAAATATGAGTAATCTTGTATCTGTTAATAAAACAGAAATCTGGTATTAAAACATTTTTCAAAGATCCATATAGCTTTACCAATAAATTCTTATATTTATTTACTCAAGAAAGAAGAACACTCAACTTCGACAAAGTCTTCCAGAGAAAATACAACGAGGGATCACTTTCTAATTCCTTTTATCGGGCCATGTTACTTTGATTACAACACTACCAAGGGTATTATAAGAAAGGAAAATTATAGACCAGTTTCTCTCATGAATATGGATACAAAAATCTTTAACAAAAATTAGCTAATTGAATCTAGTAATGTAGAGAAAAAGGATAATATTTTACAGTCAAATGGAGTTCATGGAGATATATACGGTTGGTTTATTATTTGAAAAGTCATTTAAAGTAATTTGCACATTAATACAAGAGAGGGAGGCATCATCAAGATGGTGACATAGACCCTTCATGACTTCAAGTCTCTCTCACAAGAAGACCAGCTAGCAACTACTGTGTTTCCCGAAAATAAGACCTAACTGGAAAATAAGCCCTAGCATGATTTTTCAGGATGACATCCCCTGAACATAAGCCCTAATGTGTCTTTTGGAGCAAAAATTAATATAAGATCTGGTCTTATTTTCGGGGAAATACAGTAGCTATCCATAGACACACTACCTCTGTGAAAATCCCAGAATCTAAGGATGAGGCTGAAGTATCCCTCTAGACAACAGAGATTGAGGACCACATTAGAAGAGTTAAAAGGAGCAGATTAACCTTGACCACATAGCATCGCACCCATTCCACTCCTCAACCCCCCCCCAGCCCCCACCCTCACCCCATCCCTCATGGTAGCGCTGCACTGAGAGTGATCCCTTTGGATGGTTTTTCTAGTGAGAAAAAGGATATCCAACATTCCCAGAATGGTGGGGCACTTTCCAGGAGTCTCAGTTAGGTCACACCTCACAGGGACCACTGGGGGATTCTGTGGAGCTCAGCCACTGGGGAATCAGAGACAGAGAAGGGAGGCAAGGCTTATAGCAACCAGAGCTCAGATTTTGGCAGACCGTATGCCTGCTTGCAGAAGCATCTGTGATCCCAGCCAGGAGTTCTGACCATCTGTAGAGCCGAGCCAGTGTCCCCATTTAGCCAGGGAGCTCAGTTGTCATTTCTGCTTAATTTGGAGCCTCAATCAACTGGGCCTTACTGGCCATGGAACCCATTCTCCATTCTTACCTTGGCAGGAGAGCAAATCTGAAGTCATTCCAACTGCTGGGTGTAGTCCCCAGTCCCACCTCTCAGTCACACAGCCCAGCCTGCAACCCTACCTAGCAGCTAAACCCAGCATACAGCCCTGCTTTATTGATGAACAAAGCCTGCAATAAGTGCACCCAGGCAGAAAACCCAGTCAGTGACTCCACCCAATCTTGAAGCATAGCCTGCAGCCCTGTAAGACCGGAGAGCCCTAGACAGAGACGTCTCCTAACTGCATAGCACAGTCTTCATTCCCATTCAAGTGTGGGGTACAGCTGGAAGCCCTGCCCAAACAGAAGCCTGCCAGCATCCTTGCCCAACAGTGGAGCATACCTAACAGCCTACCTGATAGTGAGCCCCAGGCTGTGGCCACACCCAACTTCAGGGCACAGCCTGTGGCCCCACCTGAATACAGAGCATGGCTGGCAGCACCATTTGGCCAGAGAGCACACAGTCTGAGGTCCTTGTGGAACATTGCCCACAGCCCTGCCCAATTGTGGAATCACCAGTGGTACCACCTTACTAGGGAACATAGCCTGCAACCCCATCAAACTAGAGGTGATTGCAGAGCCCAATGCCTCGCCTCACCTGATCACAAAACACAGTCAGCAACCCTGTCTGACCAGGGAGCCCACCTGGTGTCCCCACGTGGATGTAGAGCAAAGCCTTCTGGGGATCAAATGTACAGCATGACGACTTTAGTTAATACTGCATTGTATACAGTAATTCCTCCTTATCTGTGGTTTTGCTTTCTGTAATTTCAGTTACCTGTAGTCAACAGTGGTCCAAAAATATTAAATGGGAACTTCCAGAAATAAACAATTCATAATTTTAAATTGTACGCTGAGTACCTCACGTTATCTCATGTAGGCACTGTATCACCTAACATTATCACAAGAAGAAGGGTGAGTACAATACAGTAACATTTTGAGAAAGAGATCACATAATTTCATTTAGTATTAGTACATTGTTAAGTTATTCTATTTTAATAATAGCGATTGTTAATCTAATAACCACAAATATAGACTTAGCAAATCATATTGTACACCTAAATTTACACAGTTATATGTCAATCATATCTCAATAAACATGGAAAGAAAATAAAAGAGAGAAAAAAATTATATGATTGTATGTAAAACTATACTCTGATTAAAAACATTGAAAGAAGTTCTAACATATCCATTAGAGAGATGCTTATGCCAAAATTACTTCTTGATTTGGATCTTGAAGCATTAATAAGAAGAGTGCCTGTTGCCTGAGCTATGAGGATTTTCACTGGGGATGTTACAGATAGAATGCCTGAGTTGGATCCAAGTTCCTACAAGAATGACTAATATGACTTCTAACTCTCTGAGATCATGATTCACATTTTTCATCAACAGCAAATTAAATTATAGTTTAATGACTCCTTCATATGCCTCAATTTTAAGAAAATTTACACTTAAAAGAAATACATAATAGTCATTAATTTATTTGATGATAGTTGCTGCAAATATATGTGGTAGGAGACTTAAAAAAGATGATCTATGTATGCTCTTAACATAGGCACCATAAGGTCCCTCACTGTTGACTTATCCAAACAATTAAACAACATAGAAGACAGTAGAATAAAATTCTTAAAAATATGAGCTTCAGCATCAAAATACCAGTGTTTGAATCCTTGTTTTGCTTTTCATTAGTTATTGTCTAAGCTACTGGGTTCTCAATGATTTTTTAAATTATTATTATTATTATTTTTTTTTTGCCTAAGTACTTTATAAGGGAGACCTTAGCTCTGGTGAAGTCTATTACCTTCTTACAAATCAATGAAATGACCCCCTCCAAAAAAAAAAAAAAAAGAAAAGAAAAGAAAATCCACCAATTGTTTTCTCATCTGTAAAATGAAAATACTAAAAGTAACTTATTCATTGAATATTTATAAAAATTAAAAGAGATAATTCATGTAAACTTTTAACAAAGTGCCTGGCACAAGTTATGTGCTCAATAAATATTCACTATAATATAATGACCATTATTCCTATTTTCTTTCTTGTAAATACCAAAAGAAGCATAATTTTTACTATCTCAGAAGTATTTAGGACATTTTTACTTGGCTATGGTAATCATTATTGACTTTCTCAACAAATATTTTCCTTTTTACACTTAGATAAGGTTGCAAAGTAAAGGTCATTTTATGTTGCTGGCCTC
The DNA here is from genome assembly GCF_036562045.2 of Rhinolophus sinicus. NCBI lineage: Eukaryota > Metazoa > Chordata > Mammalia > Chiroptera > Rhinolophidae > Rhinolophus > Rhinolophus sinicus. Next base: position 125,407,400 of record NC_133753.1, on the reverse strand, counting down.
CTTACCTAGTCTAATCAGCAAGCCATTATAAAGCACAGTGAGATTGACCACAAGAGCAAGGCTTCCGTTCCACTTGGACCTAATTATATTTCTAACAAATGAGGACAAAATGGAAACAGTGTTAAATACTTTTTATTGCTTTTCCTTGGTGGCTGCAGGGATAAAAGCATACTTTTATTTGGAAAAAAGCAGGCTTCGCATGTGGCCCAGAGCTGGGTGGATGGCAAATAATTGTGGTAGGGGTGTATGGAGGCCAGTTTCTCCATGGGCCAAGATAATACCCAGCCCAATAAAGAGGTAAGTATACAAATGTTTCCATATTGAGGACTCTGATCTTCTTTAATGGATTCCTTAGTGTATGCTTGTTTCCTCTAATCAGTCTCACTTTATGCATCAACATTTATTATGATTTATGTGCTCAGCAATGATTAGCGTGAATAAGGTTGTTTGATTACATAGGGGAAAGGGCTTCTTGCTGGTGACACATGGAGGAGCTTGCACATTTCTAGAGGCACTGAGGAAGCTTTTTTATCAAACTCTAGTTAAGCTCTAACATAGCTCAAGTGATGTAGTTGAGGATATTATCACAGCCCAGGTTGGACTACCTGACAGAAGTTCCTTCTGCCCTTCTGGGAATTTGCCTTAACTGGTGGTGGCAGAAGTCTGGCTTTAGAGGTGCCATAGACTGAATGTTTGTGTTCCCCTCAAAATACATATGTTGAAACCTAATCCCCACTGTGATGATATTAGGAGGTGGGTCCTTTGGGAGGCGATTAGGTCATGAGAGTAGAGCTCCCATGAGTGGAATTAGTGCCCTTATAAATAATGTACCCCAGAGAGCTCTCTCTCTCATCCCTTCTGCCATTTGAAAACACAATGAGAAGATGGCCAACTAGGAACAAGGAAGCAGTCGGTCACCAGAAACTGAATCTGTCGGTACTGTGATCTTGGACTTCCAGCTTCCAGAATTGTGGGAGACAAATGTTTGTGGCTTTAGTCACCCAGTCTGTGAGTTTTTATTATAGCAGCCTGAAGGGACTAAGACAGGAGGATACAGCTTATTCCACTGGTGGTGGGATGATCCCAGTAAGATGACACATATATCTGGAGCCTGGCTTAGCTGTCGGCTCTGCCATGCACTTTATGATTTCTGGGGACAACAGGAAGCAGTCTCCTCTCTTCGTAGCTCTGAAAATTCCCTTCACCCAACAGCACAACCTCCCATTCTAAAATAAGTGACATGTTGAAAATGGCGAATACTCCCAAGATAGGTAACATGTTGACTTAAATTTAATCTGAGACGAAAATGTCTGTCAACAGTGACTTTCCTGGACCACTTTTTATCTATAGATGGTTCATGGGAGTTGGCAGTAAGTAGAGTATCCTCAAGGGAAGAAAACAAGACAGTCTCTGAAGGAAACATTTATCATTTAATTTCATCCAGTGTCAGCCTATGTATTGGCTACAGCAATATTTCTCAAACTTTGGAAGAGCTTTAAAAATTCACATTTCTGAGTCCCCATCGCACATGTACTGAATCAGATCTCCAGTGGGGGGAGGGAATGCAGTGGGCAGGGCTCAGAATCGGCACTGGAGTAAGTTCCCATATGATTCTTGCCACACTCAAATTTGAGACTGTCTGTCTTAGGGGAATCAGCTCTGTAAGAGTGTGCACGCTGTTGTGCACTGCCATGGGTGAAGGGGGTAACATGCCAGACTTCTGGGGATACGCACAAGTAGGCCCTGTGTGCCTGCTGGGAAGGACACCACTTACCAGGCTGTACTTGGGTGACCACTCTTGACTCATTGCCTCTGCTCTCTGTATGTACAGCTCCCAGTGTGGCTCAGTGCAGCCCCCAGCTCCTTCATCATTTTAAGATTTTTTCCAGATTCTCTGCCCACTGATAGCATTTTTCTGTTTCAAATGATTTACCTTATTAATGCTGCCCTGAAGAACGTGCAGCAACAATTCTTTGCCTCACCCAGGAACACACACACACACATATGCGTGCTCACTCACCAACACCATAAGCCACCATATTAGAGCTGAATAATCTTTGCTAGTCCCATCGTATCAGGAAGCCTAGTGTTCATGCATATTAACACACATACGATGCTCTCATCATTTCCACACTTCCCATTATGCTAGCAGGTGTGGGTGACATTTGCCTGTGAATCTTTTCCGTGACAACCACGGGTGCTGCTCTGAGGTCCAGCTCAGCTCTTTGCTTTTGCGCCACCTGCTCTGCACACATTCAGCCCTCATTTTCCCACGGCACAGTTCTCTGAATCTTCAGTCTTAGTTCTAATACTTTCTTTGAAGGCCCTGGGAGAGCAATCCATAGGGGTGGCCCTGGTTTGCACCTCAGCTCCTTTCCTTTACACCCTCCCACTGCCCCCTTCCACCTCATATCAACTCTTTCTCTTTGTGTCTCTTTCTCGGGTTATCAGTATGCAGGGGGTCACCCCATAGCAAACATAAGCAGGCTCTAGGGGAGGTCACTTTAGCAGAGGTGAGTCTGGCCTTGGGAATAGGCACAGATCTCACATACTGGTTCAAGGGGATGCCAAGCCTCGGGAATGGTCACTTCATGTCAGTGACTGACTGCTGATCACTCCTGCAGCCGGAGGAGCTTGGCAGGCTCATTCGACAATTTCCTCAGACCTGCTGGAATTTGCAACGTGCCTCCTCAGTGCCTCAGATGCAGAGAAGAACATTCCACATGGGGAACCTTTAGTCTCCTGCCTCATTAGGCTATATAATAGCTAACAGATTGCATACACCAGCTGCCCCTCCTTGCCCCAAGGCCTGTTAGTATAAGGGCAAACCTAGCTCGTGCAGGCTTTACAAGGCTCAGAGAAAGAGCAATGTTAGAAGCCCAGAAGGATGCAAGCAGTTTTCGCTTTGTGCACAGACAGCATTTTAAAATGATAAATCTTTCTTTATTATGTAGCTTTTCAAAAGGAGAGTAAAAGGCACATTCACAGTAACAGATCTTTTTAAGTATGTGTATGTGTGAAAGAGACAAAGCTATAAAAATTGCATTTCTCCCTTTGGCCAGAGCAAGGATGTCAGCCTTTCTCTGAAACCATGCGGTCAGGGCAGTGGTGTCCTGTGCAGTACCCCACTTCCCCGTGGCCTTCCTGGGCCCCCATCAATTATGTGACATTGAGAAACTTTGGAGATAATTAATATCCTAAACAGTGCTAACGTACGGTCAATAACATAGCTTACTCAGTGCTACCAATGACATTAAATAAGAATCTGGAAAGCTTTTAACTTTTCCAATATCCTCAGAACGTTTAGTAGCATCTTTACTACTGATATCACAGGTTTCTTGATCTGTTCCTTGACATGAATTTTCTTCTTCCCTATACGTAACTTTCTCAAAGAGACCACATTGTACAGATGAAGTTTTTTCCAAGACTGGACCTGATATGCTTTTTATACTTAGTTATGTTTCCTTATTTGTGATATCTGTTTATAGCATCTTCAGTGTAATTGTTGTTGTTCATTTGGTTTAAAATTCTCCATGTTCCCGTTCACAGGCAGGACTGATATACTGGCTGTTTCTGTTATAGCCCAAAGCACAGATGTAATTGAACACACTCTACTTTTAATTGTTCCTTGCCCCTCAGACTATTCTGGACCCTAGAGGACAGAGATATCATTGAGAGTGTTTCTAGGGAGAGCAGATTTAGGATGGTCATTAGGAAAGACGAATCGAAAACATAAAATGGAACAACAAAGAGTTCATTTTCCAGGTGAGAGATATGGAGGCAAGGGAAGGTCTGTTCTGAGGAGAACCACAGAGGAGAAAAATACAAAGGTTAAGAAGAGGAAATGATCAGAGGTAGGAACTAAAATAAATCCACTAAACTATTGATCTGGTGTGGACTGCTTTAAAAAACCAGATAGTTTTAAGGGGTACTCAAAGGCAGAGATAAAAAGATACGAGTACCCTTCTTCCAAGTGCGTTTGCTGGCCACAGCTGGAGAATGATATAGGTATACAAAAAAGTTAATAAGACAAAGATACCCCTTATTTGATCAAATCTAGTCCCCATAACCCCATAGCAAATAGCTGGGGATTGTCAAGAGTTGGCAAGTGATCACCATTTGGAAACAGGTGCCTCTCACAGGGAAAGGTACCTCACATCAGACAAAGCGACGATTTTCTTATTTAATGCTCTTCAGACATCCATCACCTTCAAGCGTGACAACTACTGCCATGTCCCCAAGACTCTTTTTAGAGTATCAGCAAACTTCCTTGAAGTCCCAGAAACTATCACTCATGTTGCCAAATGCTGTGGACTGAATGTTTGTGTCCCCTCTTCCCATAATTCATATGTTGAAATCTTAACACCTCCAATGTGATAGTATTAGGAGGTGGGGACTTCAGTAGGAAATTAGGCCAGGAGTCCTCATGTATGGGATTAGTGCTTTTATAAGAAGAGACATAGAGGAATTGCTTCCTTTCTGCTCACTCTGCCACATCAGGATACAATGAGAAGACAGCATCTGCAAACCAGGAAGCCGGCCCTCACCAGCTACTGGACCTGCTGGCACCTTGATCTCGGACCTCCCAGCCTCCAGAGCTGTGAGAAACAAATGTCTGTTGTTTAAGCCACCCAGTCTATGGTAATTTGTTAGAGCAGCCGGAACTGATTCAGACACCATGCAAGTGACCTGCGGTTGTCTCTAGGCCTCTGGGAGACTCTCCTCAAATAGGAATGAGCTGAAGGGACTTGGATTGTCAAGTACATTGAAGGCATTGCTCTTCTATACTAATCAAAAGGCTGGAAATCCCTGGGCTGGAGCTCCCCGTTGTGAATGTTCCATATCAGAGATAGCACCACCCAAAGTGTGGTAGAGAAACGGAATATTCTTACAGACTCATGCACATTTTGTGCATATGTCAGCAATCTGTATAGAAACACCTATAAAGATTCTGGATCCAGGATTACAGCTTCAGGTTCTCAACATATTTTCCCTTATTATTTTAATAACAGGATCTTTGTTTTTCTAACTACGAGTAGTACCCAAGCTTTCTCCTTTTTAATACTTAACTGTGACCCCAAACCTCTGCTTTTTATCCATCTAGCACTTCATCTAACCCTGTGCAGTCTTATTTTTATCCTCACTGCTATATTGAGACTTCACTCAAAGTCACCAGTAGTCTTCTCTGCCTTAAAATATACAGTTCTCCCTAATTGCACCATTTGACTCTTGGAAATCTGATTCTTTCTTAAACTTATTGTCTTGGTTTCTATGACGTGATGCTTTCTGACTCTTCTATTTCTCTTGTCGCTCTTTTTCTGTACCTTATTTTCCCTCATTGTTTTGCCTTCATGCCTCTCCTTCCCTGATCCTCAATGATGGTGGTCCTTCAAGATTCCTTATGTTGCCCTCTGCTTTTCTTTCTAGAAGTTCATCTTTTACCGAGGTCATTTGTTTTTATATCTGTAGTATCACTGTGAAGATGAGTACTTCCAACTGGAAATCAACAGCACCAATTTTATATCTATAGTATGAACCTAATATTTACAAAGTTATAAAGATATCAGTTTAAAGTCAACATGTATAATCTTTAATTCACATATTTTCCCTTAAATTTTGCTCCCTCTTCCAACTATTTCAGTTCCCATTTTTCTAGGACTAGCATCATGTTGGTAAGGTCCCTGCCTTATGTCCCTTCTAGCCTCTTGGTTTTCAGCTCCTGCCCCTCTTGATGGGTCCCTGAAATTTGTCCCATCCATTTTATCCCCATTCTCATTGATCTCATTCAGGGTTTCATCTCTTTTTGCCTAGATGCCAGCCCTGTACTGAATATATGGTTGGAAGTTGTATAAATGTGTGAAATGAGGTGGGAGGATGATGGCTGGCACCTCTCACCTTTAACTATACTTTGCCCATCGTTTCCTCCTCCCTATTTTTCCAAAACTGTCTTTGGGCTGAGATTTCTAAAGTGCTGTCCTCAAGGCAGCCCTTAGCTATAAGGAAGCTGAACTGGTTCCAAGCCACAGTAAGAAATAACGTGCATAAATGGGCAATTGGGAGCTGTGAGAGGGATGTGAACTTGGGGATTGCTTGGGATTTGTGAAGCACTGTGAATTAGGGTAAGTCTCAACCTCTCTGTTTCTCACTTTCCTAATCTGTAAAATGGGTATATTAATGCATGACTCCGTGGTGCTGTAATAAGGACTGACCAAGACAACCCTATTGTAACCCCTTATCTTGACTCAAGTTTAGATAGGTTTCATCCTGCCTCTAGGCCTCTGACCTCCCTTACAGAATCCAAATGGCCTATGACTCCCCTGCCCCCTTTTCATTTCTCTCTCTCTTTCTTTTTTTTTGGGGGGGGGTATGGAGAAAACATTCATCTTTATTTTTAATAATCATTCAAATTCTGTACTTTCTTCAGTTATGACTGTCGGTACCACTTGTGACTGTAGGCACAGTATTAGCAGTATCAGTAATTGTGTTACCAGTTGAGATCTCAGATATTTTCATATCACATAGTTGTCGCAGATATCACAACATATCAATTAAGATCATCAACTTGGAAATTATAGTCATTTTTAGATTGCTGCTAGACCTTGTTATTTATTCCACTACTAAAAAACTATGCATTTACTGTATGATAAATATATTTATTTTATTGATGAATTTATTTCATTACAATTGCTTTCATTTGCAATCCTATTATTTTAATTTATGCATGTAAAATATTATTCTAAGGAGGCCATAGGCTTCACCAAACGGTCACACAGATCCATGGCACAAAAAAGGTTGAGAGCTCCTGCTATAAACTAAATGAACTGCTCGTTCTATCCTCAAACACATTCTCTATCTTTCTTCAATTTTTTTCAGTTACAATTGACATTCAGTATTATTTTATATCAGTCAGGTATACAGCATAGTGTTAGACATTTATATAATTTATGAAGTGATCCCCCTAATAAGTCTAGTACCCACCTGACACCATACACAGTTATTACAATATTATTGACTATATTCTCTATACTGTACTTTACATCCCCGTGATTATTTTGTGACAACCAATTTGTACTTCTTAATCTCTTTACCTTTTTCACTCAGCCCCTCAATTCCCTCCTATGTGGCAATCATCAGTTTGTTCTCTGTATCTATGAGTCTGTTTCTGTTTTGTTTGTTCATTTATTTTGTTCTTTAGATTACACATATAAGTGAGATTATTTAGTATTTGTCTTTCTCAGTCTGACTTATTTCACTTATCATAATATCCTCTAGGTCCATCCATGTTGTCACAAATGGTAAGATCTCATTCTTTTTATGGCCAAGTAATATTCCATTGTATATACTCGTGTGCACCACATCTTCTTTTGCCAATCATCTATTAATGGACACTTAAGTTGCTTCCATATCTTGAGTATTGTAAATAATGCTTCAGTAAATATAGGGGATGTATATATCTTTTTGAATTAGTGTTTTGAATTTATTTGGATAAATACTGAGAAGTAGAATTGCTAGGTCATAACGTAGTTCTATTATTTAATTTTGAGGAACATCCATACTGTTTTCCATAGTGGCTGCACCAATTTGCAATCCTACCAACAGTACACGAGGGTTCCCTTTTCTCCACATCCTTGCAGTACTCTAGGAGTGTCCCTTGTGTGGGTTGTGTGTGCCCTCCTATTATAGTTGAGCCTTGATTACTGTTGGCATGTCAGTGTGTGAGATTGACCTTCAGGCTGACTGGCTGTGAGGATTGATCATGACCACAGTGTATGAGCTGATGTTCGGGGGCTGATCCCACAGAGCAGGATTTGCCCCAGTGGGATCTTGACCACCCTTTGCATATGCTACTTGTGGGGCTAATTGGGTAGAGCTCTGTTGTGGTCTGAAGCTGGCCACCAGGTGTGTTAGTTCTAGGTCCTCTTGTGAGAGGCTCTGGTGTTAGCCAAGGTCAGCCGCTGACTGTAACCAGCCCAGAACTACCTGGTAGGAGCTACAAAGTGATCTACAGTTAGTAGTTGCCTGTGCTGGACCTGGAGACATGTGGGGGAAGCCATGATGTGAATGGAGGTTGTCTGCCACCAGTACCAGGCCTGGGGCAACTCAGCAAAATGCTCAGGACACCCTGAGGCATGCTGCAGCCTGCCAGCTGCCTATAGGTTCAGCTGCTGAAAAAGCCTTGGGTGGTATTCAAGTTGGGTGAAGCAGGGTCTCAGGGAGTCACCAGAGTAAGGCAAGTGGTGTTCACCAGATTAATGCAGATTCAGATTTGGCACCAATGCTGAGCCTGGAGCAAATGTCACAGGGTGCACTAAGGCCAGCTGTTGCAGGCCTGGAGCCTGTGTACCTTCAAGAGTTTTTAAAGAAAGATTGTAGTGTGGGCCAAGGCCTGCTGCTGGCTGCCAAAAGAGCCTCTGATGGTGCATGAGTTGGATGAGGCGGGGTCTCAGGGAGCTATCAGGGTGGACTGAGGAGTTCACCAGTCCAATGCAGATTCAGATTTGGTGCCCATCTCCACCTGTAGGCCCTGTGGTGGGAGGGCTCCACACAGGAAAGATGGTACCCAGTTGTGTGGGAGTAGGATTCAACACAGAGACAATGGTGGCTGTCCCTCCAGCCCTCATCCTAAAGCCACACAACTCAGTTTCTTCCTGTATATCTCTGGTACCTCCTGAGCTGCTGTCCCTCTTTTATAGCTCAGGGTGAGTGCCCAGCAGCAAGAGAAGCTGTACGGGGCCTTTTAAGAGGACACCTGGATTTCTAGCAGTCTTCCATGTCACCCAGATGGATGGCATCCTTGCTGATTTTCTCATCCAGATGTTGTGGGATCTCCTTTTCCTGGCATTGGTCCTCTGAGTGAGGAGCCTGGTGTGGGACTGGGACACCTCACTCCTCAGAGAGAATCTCTGCAGCTGAGATGTCACTCCTGATTCTTAACTGCCACATTTAGGTGTTGGACCAGCCCATTTTGCGTCTCCACCCCTTCTATCAGTCTTGATGTGGCTTCTTCCCTATATCTTTAGTTATAGAGTTTCTATTCAGCTAGACTTCAGATGGTTGTCCAGGTTGCTTGTTCTATAATTTATTTGTTTTGATGTGGTCATGGGAAGAAGCGAGCACAGTGTTTACCTACTCTGCCATCATGACTTGAACTCTTTCCCCTACCCCATCTCTTAAAAGCTTTCTTGCCCTTTGATTCAGTGGAGATGAGTTCAGATTGAATTCTGAAAAAATTGTGAATATCCTACCATGCCCCCCAAATCCATAATATGACTGTTATAATCCTTTCAGCAATACATAGACTAGAAAAAGTTCAGAGAATTCCTCGAGTTTTGTGCCAACAGTAGGACAATTTGGGGTGAGGAAATGGTGGGCCTGATCCAAAATTCTGAGTTATCCCAAACTCACAGTATATTATAAGCTGTGAGGTGGGCAGCAAACTAAAAGCACCAAGGTTAGTTGTATACTGAGCTAAAGGGCTTGCTGGGAGGCAGAGTCCTCAGAAAACTGCTGAAGGACAGAGTGAAAGAAGACTGGGCATTTTTTAAATTGGTGAGAGGAGATCAATGTTATGGAATTCTCTTAAGGTTTTTGATTCACACCTTTATGCCTTGGCTGTTTTTAGCATAGAAAGGGAGAGATTAGAGATAAAATTTATAGTCATAGTGAGTCCTCTCCTTTCTTCCATCATACAAAACAAAACGAAACAAAACAAAACACCATCTAAATACTGAACTCAGCCATTTCTGTGTTCATCTGTTCTTAATTTTGGGCTTGGAGCTGAGGCCAGAAGGGATTCAGTAAATGATTTTTTCTCAATAGCACTGCTCTCTCTTCCTCAGGGCTATTTTCTCAGAGGGCAGAGATCTCCAGGACCAACCACCTCAGTCTGGTTCCATCTTCCTCAGCTGTCTGGGACTTCCACTTGTCCTTGCCAGGAATCTAGGAAGACCTTGGTTATGCCTTTTCCCCAGCTACAGCTATCAAAGGAATGAACATTCATTGGGGAAAGAGAAGCTTTGTTACTAGGCTGTTGAGTCTTCCTTAAAAATATATGAGCAATTAATCTGTGGAGAAACCTGCTTGTTCTGAGATGAAGAGTGTGAGTGTAGTGGTCGAGTGTGTGTGTAGAGGCGTGGTAGTTGTATTTATAGTGATGGCTGTTCCTCAAGTCATTTAACTGCAAGTATTTGTTGAAAATTATCATTGCAAAAATAACAGTGTTGCAGTGCACAGGGCTGCAGAAGGTCTGGGGGAGGATTGATTCTAGAACGAGGGTCTAAGACACTCATGACAGACCCCAAATATAGGCAGGAGAGACAGGCAACACTGGGCTCCCCATGCCACTTTCACAGTGTTGCACCAGAATAAGGGTCCTTCATTATTTCATCTTCTCTGTCATGTTCAGGTTCTAAGATATTCAGCACACAGGGACTCCAGGCCTATAGTTGAATCTTCACTTGGGCCTGAGCTTCTTCCCTGTATCTCTTTTTGCTTTTCTACTATGATAAATTGAACAACACCACCAGTGACCATTTTAGTACCATCTATTTGTCTTTAAAGTATCCCACCTTATTACATCCATTGGTATATTCATTTTTATCAGAGCAGGCCCGGAATAAACTCTAGCCATTTTAGGCTGAAGGTTCCTAACAAATTCTGTCCTCTGCCCATATTTCTCCTTGTGCACAACAGCATGTCCCCCACTGTTATGAAACCTACAACTGGGAAACAGCCTTTTTTTGCCTTTAACTGAGGTCAGGTGATTAAATTCTTGTTAATGAAAAGTAAGTGAATGCATTCTATAGAAATACTGGAAAGTCCCTTTCTTCCCTTCCTCTTTTCTTATACTGATGCTTAGCACGTGATTGTAATGGCTGGAACTCCCATAGCCTTTTTGGACTATGAGGGTGAGGGCCACACTCTAATAATCACAGAAAGAATCTAAGTCTTTGGTGATCATTGAGCTATCATTCTAGCCCAACCCTGGCCACTCATACTTTTTCTTCTTATATGTATGAAAAATAAACTTTTATTAGCCATTCCACCTCCAGTTGGAATACTACTTTTAATCTTATTTCAACTACATCATCAGCATATATTAATTTATTGGGTTTACTTATCCCCTATCTTTATTTTGTGTTATATTTCTATGGTATCTCCTATCATCATTACATATATTCTTCTGTTTTAACCTTTCCCCTCAAACAAACTTCAGTGGAAACCAGTATTCCAGGAACTATGCCAGGCTTTTGGAAAACAAAGATTAATAATATAATCCTCCATGGCTATGAGACACACACCAGACCCCCTTTCTAAAGCAGTACAGGGGAGCAACATCAGATGAATATCAGTACCACACAAATCAGCTTTGCTGTTAGCATATAAAAAGATCACGTCTGGTCTTCGTCCTTGAAAAAATAAAAATTAGCCTAACAGAAAAGAAGAACAGAGGTCATACAATATGAATGTTTACAAGCATTCAGGGGATAGCTAGATTAATGTTTCTTTTCCTCGCAGGCTTACTGTTGAAAATTACTAACCAACTGGAGGTCTACTATTAAAATAGAATCAGCAGTGACCTCATAGGGAGCCCTAAACTTTCAAGTTGTACTCCCCTTCCCTTCACTGGTTGGGTCCAATCCAAAAGCAGGATGACTATGAATGGCCAGACATCTGCAAAACAGTTTTTCTTTCCTCTAATTCTTGCAGTTGTTGTAATATTTATTTAAAGCAAATGTACTTTCAGTCCTTAAGCCCTATTTAGAGAATTCTGAAAATGTGTCTAAAAGTATAAAAGGGAACATTACACTTTTGCCCCCACTTCCTCTAATCTAGGGCTTTTGAGGTTGGTTATAGGGGCCAAGGTATCCAGTAAAGCCAAGGTTTCTTGTTTTCCATGTCAAGCCTTTGAGTATTACTATAGCACTGACTCGTTCCTCTTCCTCTTATATTGTTCCTGTGGCTACCAGCTTTGATCCGGGGCACACAGTGGGCTAATTACTGTGCATTCTGTCTTTATATGGCTAATCTCTTTTAATTCTTGCAGCTCTCTGTGAGGTAACGTAATCACTGTTTTACAGAGGAGGAAACTGAAGCTTGGGGAGGTGACGTAACCTGTTCTAAATGGTGTAGCTAGATTTGGATCCAGGCGGTCTGGCTCTAGAACTCTTTGTTTCTAACCATGACACTGTAGTTTATAAAATGCAAAGAGCTCACAAGTATAAGAAATGATCAGAAACTTGTCAGGACAGAGAGCTCATGCCCCAGGAGCAAGCTGCCTCTCTGTCTTCTTCCTTCTGTTTTACAGATATGGGAGGTTATGATGTTGTAGAGGCAGAATACTGGGAAGGAAGTTAATTTTAACTTGGAGCATACAAACACGTTTCTCTGAGTAGGCTTTGGCTCAGGACATGTTGTCAGCCCGTGGTGGGCAGAGTTTTATAGCCAATAAAAGCACCTGCCATTCTGCCACCGATCAGCCTTTATCTCCTAGATGCTGAAGGTAACAGGGACCATTACCGCAAGGAAGGGTGGAAGACATGCCCTGGCTAGTTGTCTATCTTCCTCTTCTGGTGTTTTCTCCTTTCCTTGGAAGATGAGAAACAGTCTCTCTGCCGGGTCTCTGTCCTCAGCTATCGTGCATTCGGGCCAGCGGAAAGGATAACCACTTTCAGTGGAGACCACACTAAGACATAACGTTTATTGCTACGGAAGACGGTTTTGTTCAGTGGTTAGGCGTGATCGTGCTTATAGGTAAATAAAGCGATGGCCTTTATGTTTGCTCTTCTGTTCCCCAGGAATGCTCTTCTCTTCTTCTAATTCAGCTCTCAATGCAGGTGTCACCTCCTTATCTAGACTTTCTCTGGGCAGCCCATCTTAAACATCCTCCTCCATCATCCCACCTTGTTTAATTTCCTTCAGAGAAAGTATTTTTTTCTCTAAAATTACTAGTTATAATAACTAGTTATAACTATATATTACTAGTTATAATGACATATGCTAGTTATACCACTAATTATAATGATAAAACTAATGGCATATAATGATAAAACTAGTGATAACTAGTTATTGTTAGTTATATTGACATGACTAGTTATAATCTTTTTGAGGACAGGAGATTATAATCTCTCTTGTTTAACACTAGAACCTCAGCTTCTAGAATTAGTGCCCGACCTATAGAAGATGGTTATTAAATATTGGTTAGATGGATGAATGATTAAGTCCCATGATTTTCTTTGTATATAAACATAGTCTATAAAATACAACTAGAATTTACAAAGTTTGGACATACTTTTAGTATGTGTTTTCCTTTATAATAAAGTCCAGAATGTAATAAAGTCCAGAATGTTCTTTCCCCCAGCTGACCAAGATATGTGCCACATTGTGTGTCCAACCAACTTCTGATAGTTCTAAGCGAGGGATTATGCACTCCCTCTACCCTTGTCCTGCATTCTGCTAGAGGAAATATGACAAGCTCTAAGACAGTTGCTCTGTTTTCTGCAATTGTCTTGTACTTTCTTTGTGGTGTGTGTGTGTGTGTGTGTGTGTGTACACATGTGTGCATGCACACACATGTGTTGCCATCTAACACACTCTACGCTAGAAGGTGCTGTATCTGTCCTAATGCCAGATGAACCCAGTAGGAGAATGCTTGTGACATGGGACAGACACTAGTCAAGGTGGGCTAGGAACGTTGCCAAGGAACTCCCTACTGGAACACTTGTTTATCAGATATCAGCCAGTCATGAGGGAAACTATCCTGCAGACTTCAAAACAGGAGGGCAAAAATAAAATACATTTATTTTTGCCCTTCAGAATGAAGTTCTTTGTGTAAGCCAGTGGCATTTTCCACCTGTGTCCATCTCTAGTGCTACCAGCAGACCTAACAGGCATTACAGGTTCCCAATTGGTTAATCCTATAAACCATCCATTATTCATTGTGGACCTGCTGTGCTCAGTTTCAATGCTTGATGCTATAGGGCACATTGGTAACATGGACTTACACTCTAGTATTTTATATTCTGAGAGGGGATATGAGACTAATTCTATTTATCACAAAATATAATTAAGGCTAAGTTGGCTTTCAGGACAGTACTGTATTGTTATAGCATTGTTTCAGGTTTATAAATCTCATGTCCAAAAAAAAAAGATTGTAAATTACAGGGATAGTGTGATGTTCTTCTATATTTTTACTGACAGCAATTATATAGTACTGGATATATAACAGACCCTCATGAAACACAATGATGGTTTGAATGTATGGCACTCTATAGAATTTGATCTAGGCTGCTGTTTTGCTAGTTAAAAGGAATGTGAGGAAGGGCAGAAACCCTGTTCTAATCCCAGAGCACATTTCAAGAGAAAGAATCATAGGAGCCATGACAGAAGCACCACTGAATTGCTGAAGGAGATTGGCTTTAAGTTGACCCAGAAAGTTTCAAGATGTCGCTAGAAAAGGTAGCAGCTCTAAAATTGCCATGTCATGTCTAGGAGACCAAATAGTGCTTTGACACTTGGTGTCCTGGACTCCCTAATTAGTTACACTATTGCCAAAGTTTCAGATGCCCTACCTCTATCAGAGGCCCGGGAAGCTCTGCATGGCCTCAGTGCCATTGTCTGCCTGCTTTTGTTGTTGCGATGCCTGCTCTTTTACTGAATTTAAGTTTGCCCTTCTTTTGTTCAATTCCCTTTTCTGACCAGCTGCCCTGAACCTCATTCAAATGCCATGTGCGTGTTTTTGAAACTTGGCCATTTAATTCACAGAAGAGCCTTGGGAAACTTTCAGGTTTCAGGTTGTGCAGGGGTCACATTGCTTTGAAATTCAGCTTCCAATTGATGTTTAAAAAAAGACTCAAAGAGGGACTCCAGCTGCACATTCTGAGTTTCACCAGGTGTGTTAGCAGAAGGCAGCAAGGAAAGGAGGCAGACAGGTTGGAATCATATCACAGTATTTCAAATGGATTTACTGTACTTGTTATATGGTATTCATAGATCATTATTACTGTGCATCACAATAAACTGAAAATATAAGAAGAGAGGAATAAGAAAGTACTAGTGAAAATGATCACCCTGTATTGCTGGGACCCCAAGCTGAGAACCGGAGTTCAAGATTCCAAGAGTCTCTGCTTCTGGCTGTGTATCCTTTCAGCTGAAAGTTTTGTAAGATCCCCTAGCTTCTGCAGAACTCTACACCCATCTGTCTAAAAGAAGGAAAGAACCCTCCCGTGTTCCCAGAGCATCAGGGCTACAAGTGAATGATACAGGGGAGAGGCATTCTGGAAATTCAAACTGTTTCACATCTTAGTAACAGAAGTGAGGAAAGATCTCAAGAAGTTCTCCCCTTTTCTCCAGAGCAATGTTTCAACCAACCACCCAGTAAGGCAGTTATTTACAGTTTTGTTTTGAAAATGTCCCTTGGACATGAGATTTTTTTAGTCAAATTTCATTTCCTGCTACCTCTTGTGCACTGGAGCATCTATAGGACAGTATAGGCCTAAGAGGTGACAGAAGTGGATGGAATGAACTAACATTCCAGCCAAACCCTCACTGGTGTACACCCCCGGGGGTCTTTCTTTATTGCTGGGTCCTTGGAATATGCTTTTCCAATGTGCTCAGCCGTGATTTGGTCTTTGAGTACACACTTGTCACTGAAGAGTTAGTCAGTTGCTACAAAAGGTGTCATGGACATAAGGGAGTATGCAAAGTTTGAGAGGAAGTTTTTCCCTTTAAAATGAGGCAGGGGGCTAGCATGCACTCATGTTTTCAATCAGACCTTTCCCTTACTATTTTAAGTCTCTGTCGGTCCATGGTAAGAGTCATG
This sequence comes from Rhinolophus sinicus, assembly GCF_036562045.2. Classification (NCBI taxonomy): domain Eukaryota; kingdom Metazoa; phylum Chordata; class Mammalia; order Chiroptera; family Rhinolophidae; genus Rhinolophus; species Rhinolophus sinicus. The sequence continues at coordinate 125,391,580 of NC_133753.1, read as the reverse complement.
GTTTTAGTTACATCGTTTATACTTCATAATGAAAGCACTAGACCCTGAAGCCAAGTCATGACAAGTTGAAAGTATTTTAAGCTCTTCATTCATCTAAAACCTCCTCTCAACACAAAACTTATTTTTCTGCAGCTTTTCAAGTTGACTTCTTTCATGGGGGAAAATAAATCATTGCATGCATTAAGTTCTTTGGATTTCCCTATTTTTATTTCCTAACTGGCATATTGTCATTTCCTCTGCCATAAACAATCTGATCTTATTGAAGTCTTTGCCATTTCATCTCTTTAAGTGGCCTGGCTTCATCAGCCTATTGTCTTACATTGAGAGTTTTTGCTTATGCTGAATATAAATTGCTATATTCCAGTTCTATGAAAATCACAGAGTTTCAAATTTTATCTGGGTTGCTCATAGTGACTCGATGAACATATTCCCAGTAGTAGAGGTCTGAAAAATGATTAGGTCTAGATTTGGGTAAGGACCAAATTTGCTGACTCTTAAATTCTTCAGTCTACTTTACGTTTTAGTTTATGTATCTTATCTTAGTTATATTTTCTTGAGACTTTGACATTCTATCCATCAAAAGAATAAATGCCCCTCTCTGCTTAAGTTACTTCATTTTTTAAAAAACTGGAGATGTTAATAGTACTTACTTCATACAGTTGTTGGTGGATTAAAAGAGATACTAAATGTTCAGTATTTAGAACAGTACCTGACATATAGATATTGTCCCCAAATGTCATTATTATTGTTACAATAATTATTAGATAGGTTATTAATGCAGGGAGGGTGCATATCCTTTCAATGACATTTAGTTTCAGATCTCAGATGTTAGGAATGTTGAGAGATCACTTAGGACAGACTTTGAACATAGCTAAGTGATCTGAAGTCCCTCCCATCACATCTTGCAGGCACCATCATACGGTTTTAGTTTGCCCTCTCTTGTAAAGAACACACTGCTATCTTATTCTTTTTTCTTTCTTTTGTTTTGTTTCCTTTTTCACTTCATGCTTCAAGCATGTGTTCTTGCTTAGTCTAATGTCCCTTGTTAATTATATTGTGTTAATCCCTAAAAATGCCCACTTTTTTTATAGGCAACTTTCACAATTAGAACAGCCATTTCCATGTTTTGTTTGTATCACAGGGTTAATAGAAACCTGATTTCTTTTTTTTCCTTTTTTTTTTATTGGGGAATATCGGGGAACAGTATGTGTCTGCAGGATGTCAGGTCGTTGTTTTTCAATCTATCTAGTTGTAGGGGGCGCAGCTCAGCTCCAAGCTCAAACTGTTGTTATCAATCTAGTTGTGGAGGGCGCAGCTCACTGGCCCATGTGGGAAGCGAACCAGAAACCTTGTTGTTGAGAGGTCGCGCTCTAACCAACTGAGCCATCCAGCCACCCCATAGAAACCTGATTTCATTTAGGTCCTCCCACTCCCATCAGATTGTCTGCCACTTCATTCACCTCTAACAGATGAGACACTCTATTGAGATACCTCTAGAGAACGACACTGCACATGGCCCTTGTAATTTATGTCAAAATGCTGAGTAAAAATTTTTGTTTGACTTAAATATTTTCAAGTCTTATTAGCTTTGCTATTCTTTACTCTAGTATGTTTCTAAGACACTTGACACAATTCCTCTAAGGAACATCCTGTGTGTTTTTTGTGTTTAAATGATGTCTCTACTAACATTTCCTTAGTAGATGTAGTTTATACTACCTGTTAAACTCAAGTGACAGAAAATGCAATTCAAACTGACTGAAGAGAGATTTAATATCACTTAATTTAGAAGAGCAGGGTCAGGGTGGCTTTGGATGCTGTGTAAGCAAGCCAAGGGTCAAACAAATTCCCAGGATTTGGTTTCTCCTTATGTCAGTTCTCTCCTCCTGTTGGTGCCACTCTACTCCAGATTATCCCTTCTCTTCTTTAAGATACTCAACAGTTCTACACATTATAGTCCACTAGGAAAGAAAGAATCTTAGTAGAACAAATTTAGATATTTACAATATCATTAAATATGGAATTATAATAGAGAATTGATGATGGGATGAATGCTTTAGACTGGGTAGTGGGGTAAGAACTTTTTTGAAGATGTATTTTTAAGTACAAACTAAATGAGGAAACAACCATGAAAATGTCCTAAGAGAGATTGTTCAAAGCAGAGGAAATAGCAGGTGTAAATGTCCTGAGATAAAAATGGGCTTGCCGTATTCTAGGGCCAAAAAGAAGGCCAGGGTGGCTAGAACTGTAAATGAGGGGGTTTGGAAGAAGATAAGGTCAGAAGTTGGCAGGGCCATACTTTATGGGTTCCTACAGACAATCACAAAAAGGAGTTTTTGGAGATGTAATGGCTCTGTGCGATGTCAGAGAGATAGTGGATGGGGGAAGGGCGTTCAGACAGTGTGAGGGATATAAATGATAAACATCTAAGTGTTACTTTGTCTTGTGCACCTGAAGCTTATAAAATCAATCAATCAATCAATCAATCAATAATAATTTTTTTTTTTAAGGGGTTTTGATTTTTATTTTGTAGTAAAATAAAACCCCTGGAATGCTTTTAGCCAGGGATGAATTCATTTGCATTAGTTGTCAAAAGCTAAGTTTGGCTGCTCTGAGGAAGATGGACTATGGTGAGTGTGTTAGCCTGGTGCCCCCCTTTTCCCCAGGCTCCTGAAAGTAGAGGCTAAGAAAAGAGTGTGCACATAGTGTGTATGGGAGATGATCCTAGGGAGCCTGAGTGAGAGAGAGACCAAAGAAAAAGAAAGAGTCATATAGAAGCTAGTACAAGTTCCAGAAATAGTCACCTTCTTTCTCACCATGTCTGATTAGGTTACTCGCCCTTCTCTGTACCAATCACTTAGGGAAATACTCTGATTGGATTTGACCTACTTCACTCTTGAGTCAGCAGCTGAGCCTTTCCAAAATCATGGGAGCTAACAGTGGGGGAGGGACAATGGCTCAGAGGGGAATTGAGGTACAATTACCAGAGAGGTGATGAACGAATAATGAATGGCATAAACAATAGATCATCTTCATAACTCCTCTTCCTTAAAATCCATAGAAGGTTGAGTCCAAAAATGACAGCATCTGGGTCTTATATATTAGAATTTCTTTATTATTCTATAATACTGAATAGTAGGCTTTCCATTTTTCTTATATTTAAATAACACAGAAGAAAAAGCACACAAGGTGCTTTGAAGGTGGAAAAATGTTGAAAATAGGAAACCAAATTTTCATAAAATACACTGCTGGACTTGATAAGGTAGCATCATTATAATAAATTTTGCTGTGCAACCTGTTAAAGGGTAGGACATTAATTTAGAATTCAATGCGTCTTTGAAAGGAGACTTACCTTTTGCAAGAAGCACTTTAAATATTTCATATCTCTCGGTTAATTTGAATCTGAATATATCATAAAATAATCTTAATTTAATTTCAGTTTCAGATTATTTTCAAAGAATCTACCTCTTATTCTTTTAAAAAATGAGAGCTTGGAAAACACAGGAGACATTTTCTGAGAACTTAGTTGAATATAAAAGAGTGACACATCTGTGGGTTGTGTTTGGGGATCGCTAACAAGGTGAGGCTCAGGAGAGATGTGCCTATCTTTGTATGCAGCAGAGGGTCAGCAAACACAGAGAAAGAACTCATGCCAGGAAGCATTGAAAAAGATCCCACTAAAAGATACAAAAAAAGGGAAAGACCCCATACTGTAAAAGATAATATTGTTAAAAGTATGTGGAAGCATTCTCAATAAGAGAAAAACAAAGAAACAAGACACAAGGACACATCCCTTCTAAGCAGAGAATGAGTAATGTCACACACATAACTCGAAGGTCAGATGGCTGAGCTACATCCACTTGTGGTGGTGAGGGAGGAAGGAGGAGGAAGTACTTGAACTTGGACCAATGACCACAGGCTGTCCTGTAGGGACGGCTCTTCCCTGGGAGACTGGTTAATATATTTTTGTGGCAACCTGATCATCTAAAAATTAATTTCTTCATCCTGGTCTCATTTGTTACTTCCTTTTAGTGTCATTGTTCAAGGATAAAAGTTTGATATGTTATTGTTGGAGGACATGCTTTGCTTCCTGGGGTATCTTAAGCTTTCCCACTTACCTCTCTCAGATGGCCTTAGAATTTAATACCCCGAGGCTTGGAAGCAGTTTCTCCTATAAAAGGCCATCAAAGAGCACAGGTGGATTTTGTTTTTTAATATAACTCCCACTCTGTGGGGGCCTATTCAGAAAGATCCATTTCTCTGGACCTGGTCTTCAGTACAGTCTCCAAATTGGAGCCTAAGCTTGAAGATCAGCTAGAGAAGCAATGGAGATAGACACAAAACACAGCTGAGACTTTCATTGCAAAACAAAAGAAAATGCTGCATTGGTTTATATTTATTGAGGTAAAAAAATTTTAAAAATATGCTAGCTGCAATGACAGGTAAGCCCTGAAGTCTCTGTAATTTAACAAAATAAAATATTTTTCTCACTCGTCTCAAGTCTGTTCTGGTCAGCACGTGACAGGGTGGGTGTGTAAAGGAGTAAGTGGGAGGGGCTTCTGCTCTACACAAGTATGTATTGAGGAGCCAACTTCCAGGCTTCCTGTGCCCCTGTCTTCTGGGACTGCAGATGGAGAAAGAGAGCTGGTATTTATCAGTAGTTGGACTCATTTTGGGTGTCCAAACAGCTTCAGTCACATGAATGGCACCTAGGCAGAGGCATCTGGAAAACTGAGTATACTTGTTCCTCTCTGCATGTCCATGTGGTTTCTCTCTCAGCATACTTGAACTTTTTTTTTCCTAAATTAAACTTATTGAGGTGATATTTATGAGTAACATTGTGTAAGTTTACATGTAAAATTTTGTAGTACATCATCTGTATAGTTCATGGTATACTCATCACCCAGCCTAGTCTCCTCCTATCACCATATATTGACCCCATCTACCCTCTTCATTCTCTCCCTATCCCTCTTCCCCTCTGGTAACCATCATATTATTGTCTGGGTGTCTATGAGTTTGTTTTATTTGTTTGTTTTCGTTGTGTACATATATGAGTAAAATCATATGTCTCTTGTCCTTTCTGTCTGACTTAGTTTCACTTAGCATGATATTCTCAAAATCTATCCATGTTGTCGCAAATGGCAATATTTTATTGGTTTTCTTGTGGCTGAGTAGTATACAATGGAATATATGCAATATATGAACTTCTTACAAGGAGGCTCAGGGCTCAAGGAGAGCAGGAAGATGGGCTAGCTATCAGATGAATACTACCTACTGACCCAGTCAACACTTGAGGACAGAAGAATCACTCAGTTGAGTTCTGCCTAAGTTCCAGACCCACAAAATTGTGCGATGGATTTGATTGGGAAATTAAAGACCTGGCAGAAGTGACTTATTACAGAAATTAGGTATTACAATACTGAGAGAAGCTGGGGAATTAAAAGCTTGGAAGGGATGGTTGGAGGATCAGAGAAGTCCCTAACCAGGGACCATGAAGGGAGAGAAGTCTAAATGTCTTAGTCCATTTGGGCTCCTATAATGAAAACAGACATTTGTTTCTCACCACTCTGGAGGCTGGGATGTCCAAGACCAAGACACCAATATAATTTCCTTCTGGGGAGAGCCCTCTTTCTGGTTTATAGATGGTGGAAGTAGTGAGAGATCTTCCTGGCATCCCTTTTATAAGGGCACTCATCCCATACATGAGGGCTCCACTCTCATGACCTAATCACCCCCCAAAGTCCCCACCTCCTAATACCACCAACTTTGGGGGTTGGGATTTCAACATATGAATTTGGGGGGAAACAAACATTCCGAGATAGCACTAAGCAAAGCTCCTGCTTCTACAACTCAAATAAGCTTAATCATAGTAAGTCCCCAGGACAGGCAGTGGGAAAGAAAAGCTGATGGAAGTCAGGGTCACACTGTAACCTTCAGGGACAAATGGAATCGAGGAAAAACTGGGAATCACTTTAGTCTCTTCCTACAGCTAACCTTGGTGATAGGGAAGATCTGCAGAAAGATCTGGTACCCTTTACCACAGAGTAGCAGAGCCACTCAAGCAAAATGAGTGGGTTGCTCTTGGATGTTTGAAAGAGCCAGAAGTATGAATGCAAATGAAAACCAGCATCCTTGGCTCTGACTTCCCCTCTATCTCCTTTACCAATTTAAGAAAATAGTGAACTCACTCCTCTCACTCTGTGCCTTATTTAATAAATCCTTCAGAAGCTCAGAATTATTTAAATGACTTCTTTTTCTCTTTAGAGGGAGGTTTATTATATTAGCTATTTCCTTACTGGCAGGATTGAAAGTCACATTGTTAGCAGATATCACCATTTTCATTCCTCCTTAGAGGAACTGATAGGTTGGAACTTAAGCACCAGCGTTCGGTGGACACCATACCCTGTGATTCAGGTTAAATGTGATGTAATTCCATAAGTACTCAGCCTCTTCACACCAAGGTAACATCACATACGGGAGGTTTTTTTCTTGGCTTTCCAGGATTTACTGTCACCTCTGAAGCTTGACACTTCACGTTTATTTCAAGGGCAAACTTGAGCTTTCCTTTCTTGTTGTTTTCATGTCTAATGAATGTGTTTTTCCTAAGCGGCTTTGATGTCAGGTTATTTCTCACCCAGAGCTACACTTTAATGTGCTATCTGTGGAGTGCAACTACTAGAGTTTTACAGTGCCGTTAAACGAGGTAGGCGTGGGAGCCGCTGCAGCGAAGGAAGGTTGAAATCTTTTCATTTTACTATTAAAGAGTCCCCACTGGAAAGGGAAATGGGTTGTTTTTAATTTTTATTTGGTCTATGGTCGTATGAAGGAAGGAGAGAAGAAAGTTTTCCATTTGCATGGTGCCATTATGGGATTTCAAATAATATACTGTACAAAGGTGATTACAGTTAATTTTAGTCTTTGTGAGAACTCAGCTACCAGCGCTCAATCTCTCTAAAGAGGTTGGGTTGCACGGAGAACAAAAGAAATTACTGGTTTCAGAATGGGGAAAATAACAACATGAAGAAAGGCAACTCCCCCCTTTATTCTTAATGCTTTGGGAGAGCACTCCAACACTGTTCTTAAGTTTCCTAGTGCCAGTGGGGTGACTAACACACACTTTATTTCCAGGGATTTCTGAGCTCCCACAGGTTAATGAGCACCTAGACTAATAGCTCTATTGGGAATTCAATTTAGAGTTTTATGTAAGGTAATATCCACTTCCATAGGAATAAATATTTTTTATCTACACATAGGGTTTGTCTGTTAGGATTAAAACAAAGTTGTCTATTGGGTAATGTCTTCTGAAATTTCTCACTCAAGCCAAAACAGCAGCAAAGTCCAACCCAGCCGTATAATGATGGTGATGATAAAGGTCATTAGCACCTTTATTATTGTATTTTTTTAAGTTCAGAATAGCTTATTCTTTAGAGCAAATATAAACTGATTTGAGTCTATGCACAAGAATCTAATTGATGCTAAGAGAAATGTTTCTCTGCATTAACAAATGCATTGCATTAGATCTGGCTAGTCGCCTCTTGGCAATAGAGATGTTACTGGATGGCTTAGCTTTTGTGACCTTTAGAGGCCAGCTAACGTAGAGGAAGAAAGGAAGACACATCTTATTGTGCAGACAATGGACACTGTAAGCAATTGCAAAAAGCGATTGGTCTCACGACATAAATCTCTTTGCCTCAGAGAGGTTGGAAAAATCTTCGTGATTCAAGGACACAAAGTTTAATTTATTATTTTTCCTAGGTGCCACTGAGGGATGGAAGGAGGGAGAAACCTTATTACCAGAAGCATTGTTCTTCTATTGGGAAACAAAAAGGATGTGAAGAGAGGATTTAAGGGTTATCTATGACCATGCCTTTGCTTGTTATCAAGATGAGTAAATCAAAGTCTTTGTGCATGATTGTTTGAGAAGTCTTGCAGCATTATTAAGTTACTGCTGGACTGTACACATACACCAAGGCATGAGGCTGACACTTTGAATACTTAAGGTGTCTGTTATGTCAGGATAAACTGAAGAAAATCATTGTCATGGTATCTCTTTTTTATGAGAACCCATTGTTTGGAGTATACTTGAAGTAATGTGTGTGATAGAAGAATCTAGTGAGTGACACAGTAAACAGAAGTGTATCACATACTTTCCTTTTTCTTATGGGGATTTGTCATGATTTGCTGGGGAGAAGTTTCAAAATACGAAACCTAGGTAGAAAAGAACAACTTCTTTGGATTATGATCTCGCCCATTTTTGTGATGTGCTGAAAGAGGTCTATAGCATCCAGACTATGGCATCCAGACTGAAGTTTGTTTCTGATAATGTTGTCTGGTCCCATTTCCCAGCACCGTGGTGGAGCCTTTTTTTATTATTATTACATCCAGTTATCCTTGGGGTGCAGGAGTAAGTTGTCTCTGGTAGAGACCAAACCCAAAGCACGGGTACTTCAACCTCTCTTTCTACACTTGAGACGGTATTGTCAGAGATTCGAAGCCACGGGAAGTTCCTCAGAAAGTGATTTCTCAGTGTTCACAGCATCGCTAGAAGTCCTTGCACCTGCCATCAATAGATGTCCTTGGCACTGTTTTGTAGATCATAAGCGTCCTCTCCGAAGGCCCTTTCTGAAGAGAGGCTCTTGAGGCAACACTCAAACACCAACACTAATTCTAGAATGCACCCAGGATCTCAAGAGCACAAATCACGCTGGCAAATAACATTTAACGTGTAAATCAAATAATCCATGGACCTTGAAACTAGCACTGGAAATTAAGTTGAGTTTCCGGCTGCTGCCTCTTTTCTGCTTTGAGGAAAACAGCAAGGAATTGGAAATATCTTCATGGACATCAATAACATGTACTGTGGTTTTGGAATTTAGCCCCTAGTGAAACTAGTGATTTATGCATCTTGGAAATAGTAATGATGATTAAAACAAAAGAGGACAATTTTTTTCTTCTCAGCAATATTCACAATTGAACAGGTGAATTACATCAGCAGAACTAAGATCATGAGGGAAGTTTCCTCATATCCCCTTGTTTTATGGCCTAGCAGACGGAATGTTCTAGGTCCAGTGCCTGTCCCTCAGGGACTGATACACTCAGGGTAGCTCATAGTAGGTACAAAATGGGACATGCTATAAAACAGGCACATTTGGCATTTTCTACTTCCATTTCTTTGAATATTATTAAATTGTTCTAAACGCATTGTATTTTTGTGACAGAAAAGTATATTAAAACATTAATTTTTGATTGTCTTTCCAAAGTTTTTCCATGTAGGTGTCTACTTCAGTCCCTTAGTAGTTTCACTCTTCAAGTGTTTTTGTAGAGCCAAACGCAGAAGCCACCTAAAGTAAGTGGTTGTTTCTGTGTTGTTGTGGGGTTTTTTTGCTTTTTATTTTTATTTATTTATTTTTTAACATTCAAGTTCTCTAAAGGAATGACACTGTGCTGGTGTCTCATAGGGAGACGGAGAAAATGAGCCTCTCAGGAGATCCCAGTGCTAATCTCTTGGATGCTGCAGGCTGGCAAGTGAGGGTTTGCAAAACCCTCAGGGAAAGGGGAGCTGCAATAATGACTGTAGTGGAACTCAGAATTGGATTTGAATGTATTTAGAGAAAATACATTTATATTTCCTACACACTAGAATTTATGGGATGAGATTCATACCCACCCATGTTTTTACGTGTCCTAGCAATTTATTTTATGTGCTTGCATCATAGTACGCATAAGTCATTCTACTAGGTCATAAGTTGTAAGGGTGTACTAATTAATAAGCCACTGCCTCTCAGCTTCAAAGCACTTTTTCATGTTCTACTTTTTGATACTGGTGTCTAGATGCTACAGTTACATGTCTGCTTTGTCCTAACACCTCTCTGTTAGGTGCTGCCAATAGGGAAACTAGAAGGAGATGAAAGGCTGGAAAAGGAAGAAGGAACACTTCCCTTCCTGTTTGCTTCCTGTTTTTATCTTTGTCACCCTAGGAACACTTCAGCATCTCAGCTGTGGCAGGTCACTCTAGTAGCAGCACTTGATTTAAGTTCACAGTTTTCTGAATCACAGAACCAATGACGTCGTACCCTGTCAGGGACCCAGCACCAGTCAGTCAGCAGCTGAGACACTAACACCTGCTGGCTGACCCCTCCACAGAGGTTTGCGGGGCAGATCTATATAGGTCCACATCTCCAAAATTCTAAGTTTTAAAAAGTCTGAACTTTTCCCTCTGATCCTTCAGTTCTAGGGGCAGAATCTGTGTCCTAATACATTCGTGATACTCCAGCATTTCTTTTATTATGGCTTTTCAGTTATTTGATAGATAGTTATTCTATGCATTCTATATATATTTCCTCTGTTAGGTAACTGCTGTGGTTTCTGTCTCCTGACAGGACCCTGACAGACACAAGGGAATATTTTTTTTTATGCATGTGCCACCTTTGTTTGGTGTTTTACACTCATATATTCAGTAAATAAGCCTTGGTTTGATTTAATTTGCTGCCATACCAGATAGCAAGAGGATTGTCTTGAAAGCATAGTGGTAAAGACCAGGAGCTTTGGAATTTGACAGAGATGGGTTCAAATCTCAGTTCTGCAATTTAGTAGTTGTATTATTTTAAGCAAATTACATAATCCTTCTAAGGGTTAATTTCCTTATCTGCGAAATGGACATAATAATGTGTCCATCTCATGTGTCGCAAACATAAAGCAGGCCATTGTATGCAAAAGTCTGAGCAACTAGTAAGTGTTCAATAAACAGTAATTATTATTATTTGTACAAAAGAGATGATATTCAGAAGAAGAAAGGAAGTGAGTCTGCAAAGTATATAGCCTTGGAGGAAGGTGCAAGAAGGGAAGAAACAGGAAAAGTTTAGGAAAACAAAAGAGAGCTGAGTGTGTGTTGGGGGCAGAGAAGAATAGATGGTAACATATGGAGGAGAGTGAATAAATGGGAAAAGGTGACTCAACCTCTTTTTCATAAAATATGTAATTTTATATTGAACGGTCCATGGTATGTTTCATTTTGTCCTTTGTTCACTTAAAAAATCATGATGTCACAATGATGTTTATTCAGTTTAAGGTAACTAAATTTCTGAATATCGAAGTTCTTTATATTTACCTGCTTAATGTTAGAAACTTTTCAAAGGAGATTATGTATTTCATTACCTTCTTTCATTCTTTCCACTTACTTATACGTTAGTAGAGAAATGTTATGTCATACCTTGATAACATGTCGAATATGTCTTGTTATCTCTTCCTGAATCTGATCCCTTCTTTTCCTATTGAATTTAAAAATCCACACCCTTAAATATGGATCTTGTAGCATCCTTAGATTCTAATTGCTCAGGCTGAGATTTCCACTTCATTTGTGTGGCATGGCATGTTACAATTTGCATACAAGTCCATGCACAAATAATTGGGCTCATGTTGTATGATCCTTCCTTTGGTCCATTTTCTAATATTTGTATGTTATGCTGGATGCCGGGGATAAATAAGTCCATACCTATGCAAAGCAGGCTGGTGAGTTTGTAAACAGTACCTCATGTCTTCAGAGGAGGTCGCATATGGACCAGACCACCCAGTACATGTTGTCTTTGACAAGTGGTAGGGATGATGTTAAGTTGAACTGACCTATAACAATTTCTCTAGTTAAAAAAAGAAAAAAGCCACAGTACTTGTCACAACACACACACAAGCAGGCCATTAATGCTGATCACCATGAATGTTGTACAGATTTGTTTGTCCCTACAGAGTGATTCCAGGTGGCTGATTTACGAGGACAAGGTCAATGGTGAGAAAAGACACAAAGCACTGTAAAATAAAACCCAACTCACATTTATTTGTTGCACCATATATGGACCTATTTGTGTATCTATGCATATACATGGTGGATAGTCAAATATATATGTGTGTGTATCACACATATATATTTCCTTTACTTTTTTTCTGTTTTTGTTTTTCAACTGTTCATGGTCTTCTTTCTCCCTATTTGCCCATCAACCATTTCTCTTTGTTGTAATCTGTTGTCCCCAACTGGATAGGAGGGAAAAAGTACTCTGATTGCTGGAGGTCCTGTGAAACTAAAATCAAAGACAGGTTTCCTCTAATCTATAGTCCAAGTGCCTATATAAGGAAGGGAAGCACCAAAATGGTGTGTGTGTGTGTGTGTGTGTGTGTGTGCGTGTGTGTGTGAGAGAGAGAGAGATTGATTTAATGGTGAAGACAAAAGAACATTAGAAGCACCAGGGCAACTATTACAGATATGAATATCAGAATGCATGGGAGCAAGTAAAGACACAAGAATCAGTAGATTAGAAGCAGTGAACAGAAGGCAGTCTGGTTAAACATAAGTGATAGTATCAGTGATTTGGATACAAAGGATAAATTTGTGTTAGTGGACATGAACAATTTAAAGGACCTAAGACGGAGCAGAGTGCAATTGCCAGCCTGCCTTTTTCTAAAAGACCTCCAAATTCTCTTTTCTTACTGTTTTCTGCTTATAGTCTGCTAGGGATTAGAGATCCAAATAAAACAATGGTTAGGGTGTTTTTTTACATTAAAGATACTGCGGGTGCGAATGAGATCATGTATGTAGAAAGTGCATGAAATTTAAAGCACAGATGCTTGTTATGTATAATGGGTTTTCAGAAGTCATTGTTGCATGTTCTTTCAGGAGAGTAAGGGTTTTCAGGTAGGTAACTGTCATATATGGAAATAATGATTTATATTTTATTATTAAAGATGTTTGTTGAACCAGCCTGAGTTAAGAGTATTGAGAATTATGAAGCTTTTCCAAAACAAGTGAAGTATAATTTCACAATTACTTGGGAATTTCACATTCAAGAAGTTCCAATATAATGGTAATGAGGCATTTCATTAGGACGAACATTTATAACCACATAAGAAATAAAGGATTTTTAAAATAGTAGCCTTTATTAAAAATTTGTACTAGTAAATTATAGAAAACAAATAGGTAAATATTTAATTAGAATTAAATAAAAGTATAAATATGTGGTAAAACTTAGTCCTAAGCAAGAGTGAAACTTCAATAGGTCAATTTAAAGTAATCAAAGGGTAAAAACAGCACTTATATGAAAATTATTAGGAATTCATTTCCAAATAAGAAATCTTTGAGTCCTTCCTCTGAATATCACCTTCTCATTTCTTCTGGTCTTACCCAAATCCACACTTAATAAGTTTCCTTTTTTATTTATTTATTAATTCATTCCTAAGACATTACTAAGGTATCCACCATATGCCAGAACTATTCTAGCCATAAGTGATACTGGAGCTTATATTCTAGTGGAGGAGACAGAAAATAATCTAGTAATCCAAGAAATGCATCACATGTTTTCAAAAGGAGATCTCAGGAAAAATAAAGTAGGAAAAGGAACTGGACATGGGACATGCAGGAGCTGGTATGTTAGATGTGGTGGTGACCTAAGGCCTCCTTGAGGAGGTAGAATTTGATCAGAGTCTTGAATGTGGTGAGGAAGTGAGCCATGAAGCGATCCCAGCTTCCCAGGTAGAGTCAATATCCAGTTAAAGGACCGAAGGCAAAAATCAACCTATTGTGTTCAAGGAATAGCAGGCAGACCTTAGGCAAAGATGGAGAGAGGCAAGGGAAAATGGAAGGAGACAAGGTTGGAGAGCTGTACCAGTTACCTAATGTTACACACACTTAGTGTCCTGAAACAGCAATTATTTATGGGCTCACAGTTCTGCAATTCGGGCTGGACTCAGTTGAGTGGTTCTTCTGCTACCATGTCTAAGCTATAGTCATTTTGTGACTTGACTGGGGCTGATGCCCTGAGATGGTCTCACTCACGTAGCTGCTGATTGGTGCTGGGCCTTGGCTGTGTCCCCAACCAGAATTTCTTTCTATGGTAGTGACAGGATTCCAAGAATATAAGCCCCAATTCCCAAGTGTTTAACAAGCCTCTGATTGTATCATGTTTGCTGATGTCCCCAAGACGAAAGCAAATTACATGGTCAACACAGGGTCATGGCGGAAGGAAAATGTATGGGGTTAGAATGCTAGGAGGCTATGAGTTTGAAAATATACCACCAAGGTGTGAAGAGGTGGGTGACTTCATTCCTTCTTATATTCTGACTCTTCTGTTTCTTTTTTTCTTCATTCTTTATGCCCAAGACTACTTTATGGTTTTCCCAAGAGTTTAGATGAAGTCCCTGCCATCCTTGAGCAATTGAAAATGCTCCCAACCTTTTATACACACACACACACACACACTCACTCACTCACTCACACACACATAGTGTGATAATATTTCAGTGGCCTACTGGGGTAATTAGATGAAATGCTTGCTGTTAGAGGTGATAAGCTCTGGTGTCTGGGGGAGCAATATCAGCCTATATTCCATATATGGCACACTAATTTACTCTAACATGCTACTTGGGAAGTGCTGACTTAAAGGATTTCAACCCCAAATTCTCCTTCTAATATTTTACTTAAGTCTCACCATTTTTAGATAGTAATAGTAGCTAATATTTATTTGGATGACACTATTCCTGCCCAATATTTATTATCTTCTCTCCTGCTTAGTAGAACACAGATTTTGTTTGGGGCAGCAATGTGTTTTTACCGGGCAGTGAATCCTGACAGATCTAAGCCAGTGACAGGTATTGTTTCCTTCACTTTCTCAGGGTTTTTTGTTGTTGTTGTTATTGTTGTTTTTCACTAGGCATATCGCATGTTACTGATCAGGTAAGGAAGGAATAGGGAAGCCTACTAGAGGGGTGTCTCTCAGTGGGAAGCTTTAACTTTCTTAATTAGAGGGACAAATGGTGTTTGTGACATCCTTTCTCTATTTTTTTTTTCTTGGATATGAACATTATGCCTGTTGATGTGACAGCTATATTGATAGAAAGAGGGAAAGATTGACAAATTGTGAGAGATGCTACTGGCCTTTAAATCTATACTAATTTCTTCAGGCTGCTGCAACAAATTACCACAAACTGGGTGTCTTACAACAACAGAAATTTATTCTCTCACAGTTCTGAAGGGCACAAGTCTGAAATCAATACGTCAGCAGAGCCCTCTTTCTGCTGAAGGCTTTAAGGCGTATCTTTCCTTGCCTCTTCCAGCTTCTGGAGGCTCCCGGCAATCTTTGGCATTCCTCGGTGTGTGCGAGGCATCACTCCAATCTCTGTTTCCATCTTCACATCACCACTGGAGCTTGACTGTCTAACCTTCTGTTCTGTACAGTGTTGTGGAAAGCATGTGTTGCTCTAGAGGTGCCATAAGATCAAAGGAGCTGAAATGCTGAGCTAACATGTGGGGGACAGCGCCTTAGAAACCTGTCTGCAGAAAACTTGTCTGCAGAGAATTTAGCATGCCGGGGCTGCATGAGAGTTGAAAATTGTTTGTTGTCATAGAAAACCTAACCTGTCTTGACTCATGCACTATCTTTGATGGATAAAGGATGGGGAGAGGCTCTCAATATTTATATGTTAACATTCTTCACACATGTGTCTTCTCATGTAATCATCAAAACAACCCTATAGGTGAGTACTACCTTTTTATCTATTTTATAGGCAAGGGTACAATAGCTCAGAGAAAGGAAGTTGCACAAGGGCACATAGCTACTAGGGGGGAGAGCTGGGGCTTAAACTCAGGTCAGAGTCCATGATCTTAAGGTTCACACTCCATCGCCTTCAACAGTGTTCATTCACTGCCCAGGTGAGGCCCTGAACTCTTTCTTCAATCCTCCTAGATCTGGTTAGTACCAATTATATTCAAGGCCCCGTCCCAGATGGTTGTATACCAAATTTAACCACAGAAGGTGTTTTTCCTGACTTTATGAAACTTTTATTTTCTGTTGGTTAAAATGATGTGAGAAACTGATTAAAAGAGCAATTGACCTATAGTGAACAATACTGTATGATACACTTAAACTTTGGTAAAAGAGTAGATCTCACAATAAATGTTCTTATTCAATAAAAACAAAAACAAACTAGAGAAATTGGCTTTCTCACAAAGTATACACGGATACACAAATGCACACATGCATATTGTCATAGTATAACTGCTCTTTCAAGTACTGAATAGACATAGCACTTATCAAACTGATCTATAATGCACATTATTATTATTTCCAAACTTGACATTGAATGACCCAATTCATGGATTAAATATATTCCAGTGATTGCATGGAAGGCATGGTTAAGCAAATCTAGGTAAGATGAGATTAGTTCATGTGGCGTCAGGTCCATTAAAATGACCCATTTCGTTTCAGTCCCCTTTCCTAGTTGATTGGTGCTGCAGACATTTTCATTTGTCCAGACTACTCCAATAATCCGTTCTGCTGACCTCTCTCTCAGTTGCCTTTAGAAGTCAAAAGTTTCCCTCAAACTACTCCAACTCTTATAGTAACCACGCTTCACCAAGCTTTATGAAACATCAAGTTCTTGTCCCTGAAATAAAAGTATAGTTACTTTTATTGTGAATGACTTCCTTTCGCTGGGTGAAATTCAAAGTTTTCCATTTTTATCTGTTCAAATAACTGCCAGGTCACACAGGGGCCACAAAGATATCAATAGAAATATTTGTGACTCAACATTTCGGTGGCTCTAGACATTGCAGTTAGAAAGTGAATAGGATATATTTTCCTGATATAAGCTACCCATTTTTTAATTCTGCCTATGTCTTCTATTTTGAAGTAGCTCTGATTCAAAAAATAAATGCAATTTGCATATTTATATTAAGTCTACTCCAAATCTTTTCATTGACTATTTTATCTTTTCTAAAGTGCATGAGTTTCAGATATAGATAAAGAGGCCTATCGTCTGTGACCTCTGGCCTCCAGACTTTCTATTACATTTGATAAAAATTACAGCAGTTGGATCTGTAGCAGTCAGATTTGATTGTAGTTTCTGATAAAGTAAGCCTTTGTCAGTTTGAATTATACTTTAAAGGTTATCAGGACAACCAGCTAGAATTTATAAAAAATATTAATATTTGGAATGTTCTTATAAAACAAGAAAAAGAAACACTTTCCAAATTTCTTGGTGCTTTCACTCTAGCGTAGGCTCCTTACGTTGTACGTAAAATATAAAGCATTAACTAATATATTTGAAGACATCCTATTAAATCCTGACTGGCTTAGGGTTGGTAAGCGTGAAATACAAAGTCAGCAGAAGGTGCAATGGTGGCTGCCGACTACAAAGAAGAATTGAAGTGGCTTCTCATTATAGCCCCATAACTTTTTGCTAACTGTGCCTTTCCACAAGGTATGGATTCAGCTCCATTCCTTTGAGTGGAGGGAGTTAGGGTATTGGAAACAATTGCCTCTAAATAGGTAAAGGATTCCAAATTCATGTAATGCCATGTCCTTGTTTTGCCTAAGCCACCACAAAAAAGATGCTAGGTGTGAGACATTCGGTCCTAGAATCCTGAAAATCACATGTACTTCACAGCAAAAACCATGTACTTATCTCATCAACAGATTATAAAATTAGCATTGTTTATGTTTTAACATCTCAAACTCCCAAAGAGCCTGTCTATAAGAAAAACAATATATAATAGGACATTTACTGTTAATAGAAATAGAATGATTCTTTATACAGTATTAACAAGAGCTATTAATAGGAATCATTTTTTTTAAATTCAGACTTTGATGTATGTTTTGGTACTCTATTGTTGATAAAAATCTACCCCAAAACTTAGTGACTTAAAACAAAACCAAATGAAATAGGAGAAAATATTTGTAAATCATGTATTGATAAGAGGTTAATAGCTAATTGTGTAAAGAACTCAGACAACTCAATAGCAGGAAAACAAAAAATCCAATTCAAAAATGGGCAAAGAATTTGAATAGAAATTTCTTAAAAGAAGACATACAAGTGGTAAAGGCATATGAAAAGGTGCTCAACATCACTAATCATCAGGGAAATGCAAATCAAAACCATAATGAGATATCACCTCAGATCGGTTAGAATGGCTATTATCAAAAAGAGAAAAGATAAGTGTTGGTGAGGATGTGGAGAAAAGGGAACCCTTGTGCACTATTGTTGGAAATGTAAACTGGTCCAGCTATTACAGAAAACTATGGAGGTTCCTCAAAATATTAGAAATACAACTGCAATATGACCCAGAAATCCCATTCCTGGGTATTTATCCAAAGGAAATGAAATCAATATCTGAAAGATGTATTGGTAATCCCATGTTCATTGCAGCATTATTCACAATAGCCATGATATGGAAGCAACCTAGGCGTCCATTTATAGATGAATGGATGAAGTATGATGTGTATAATGAAATATTATCCAGCCATAAGCAAAACAGAAAGCCTGTTATTTGAGACAAAATGGATGAATCTGGAGGACATTATGGTAGGTGAAATAAGCAAAACACAGAAAGACATATAATATATGATCTCACTTATATGTGGAATCTAAAAGAAGTTAAATTCATAGGAACAGAGTCAATTATACCTCAATAAGCTTGAAAAAATAGAACAAAACTATTTGTTCATGAATTTGTAATTTGGGCAGGATTAGGTGTGGGCAGTTTGCCTCAATTCTGTGTGGTTTCAGTGGGCGTGGCCCAAATGAGGCCAATAGATCTACTTCTAAGCTCACCTACTCACACGGTAAACAGTTTGTTGATGGCTGTCAGCTGATAGCTCAGCAGAGACTCTTGGCTGGAGCCTTTGATTCTTCTTCACAAGAATGTAGCTGCTTGGGTTTCCTCACAGCATGGGGGCTGGGCTCCAAGAGGGAGAAAGCAAAAACCATGAGTCCTCTTAAAGATGGGTCCTCCAACTGGCACAATATTTCTGCTGTATTTTAATGGCCAAAGCAGTCCCAGGCCAGCCAAGATTAGAGAGGATGAAGGAATAGACAGCATTTGATACGTGAGTGGCATGCATGCACAGGAATGGAATGAACTGGAGGTGGCTATCTTTGCATACAAGCTCCACACTGTAATTAATAGAAGACAATAGGTTTGAAAGTAGGAATGACTAACATTACACATTTGAGCTTTTGTCAATATAGTCCCCTGTATTTATGTCAGGAGCTTTTAGAAATTCCTTTTCAATTGTTGAATAATAAATTTCTCTTTTTAAAATGTCAGCTACGGGTGTTTATTTGAAATATGGAAAAGGCTACCCATCACAAAAGTCTATCAGACACAGAGAACACAACTAGTTAGTAGCAGATGGGGTGCTTGAAACCACCACGTAACTCTCTGTTATTATTACACTTTCTCATTTGATAGTGCTCAGGAATGCCTGAAAACCTGACTAGCTTTCTGGGTTTTCATTTTTCTCAATATGACCATATCTAATATTAGGTACTTTTTTTGCTACAGGTTAAAAAAGAATATTTAGAAATCAAGACATGGGATAGAATATATGAAACACGAAACAGCTGAGTTTGCTGGATTTTAACTCAGAATACAGGAATAAATGCATCCAGAATCCTGCATCCACAAGAGTAATAAGTTTTTGCCAAACTCCTTTAGAGAATTTCATCTGAGAGAATGGTTTCACTCTAGGCAAAGCCAAAAGGAACATTTTGTGGTGAGGGTACTAGTCTCAGTATCAACTGGGGCATTTAAAGCTTGATATAATATGGTTAGTGGACCTGAGAGGGTATATCAGGGTTTCTCAACCTCAAAACTATTGACACTTGGGGCTGAATAATTCTATGTTGTAGGGGCTGTTCTGTGCAATGTAGGATGAATAGCAGCACTCTTGGCTTCTACACACTGAATGTCAATAGTTTCTACCAAATGTTCCCTGGAGGAAAATTGCCCCCAGTTGAGAACCGCTGGGTTTTAACAAATTCATAATTTGTAAAAGTGTTTTTCCCCTGATGCAACTTCATTTGTCTCAGTAGTGTTCCTCTGCCTGCCCTGTCATAATTGAAGCTGTCTTAATAAGCCAGATTTGTCTTCCATGTCAATGAAAAAAAAAAAAAAAGCTCCTTTAATTTTAAATTTGAATTGATGTTTCAAGAAATAGAAATAGATATGTTTACTTATTTTTAATGCATTTACCCAAGTGCTATTTGTGGATACCCCCCAAAAGTGTCTTTTTAATTTAAGAATTTTAAGAATGGAAAATATAAGCTAGGCTCTTGAAAAGAACCTTCACTATCATCTATCATAGGTTCCTATGGCAGTAGAGCCAGAAGAGCTTTAGATAGCATGTTGCCCAAACTTCTTATTTATAAATGAAGAAGTCAAATCCTAGAGAGATCATTTGACTTGGTCACATCTTCAGACTTAATCATGGACAGAATCGAAATTAGAAACCCAAATCTCTCAATTTTCAGCCCAATTCTCTTTTCACTACTGATCATGCTTTGCAAGGGAGCTCTTATTATCCTTCTGGTGCAGTATTTGTACATACACATATGCTACAGTTTTTTTAGACAGGGCCCTATAGCACCATGGCTGTAAGATTGAAAAGCTATAGAAAGGGAGGAGATAGCAAAGGATGTTTATTTCAAGGAAATTCCATTTCTGTGGAATCTGTTATGATGAGGTTTAACTGTACTAATAAACACTTGTATATGTATTTTCTATTTCCAGTGTTTGGCTATGACTATATCTACTTAAGAAATGATCTCTTCCTCTTCTCTCTCACTACCAATAGCCCTGAGAGATTATTTGGCATTGACACCACCTTCTTGGGAGTGCAATTTACCTACCTGTTTTAAAAAATAAGCAAATCTACTTCCTCAGTTATTCCCTAAGGTAACATTCACACCATGGCTAGAATATATTTTGACTGTGTTCTAAGAGAAAATAGACCTGAGGAGCAAGATCAAAGGAAGGACTGGTGGCAGCCCACCTTGGGGTGATGGGGAGACAAGTACAAAGAAAAGGCTCCCTTGGAGAAGTCTCAGAGCCAGCACTCCCTTCTCCAAGGTTCTACCATCTCTACATTCCAGACGCCTCCTAAACCTTTCTGTTCCTGTGCTGTCGTTTTGCTATTCCTGATGCCAGAAATTTTTCTGCTTTGAGTTTAGCCAATCCATTTTATATTTAGCCTTTAAAAATTAGGATAACTCTTCTAAACACTTACTACTTGAGAAGCAATTTACTGACCCTAGCAAGTGACGTATAATGGGTACATCTGAAGAATGGTAAGACATAGTTATCTTATTCTACAGATGGGGGGATACAGGCACAAGAAGTTCAGGATGTGTCTGAAGACTCAAACCTCTTAAGCAATAATACTGATAATACATTGCTTTTTCCTGCACCCTGCCCTTTCAATACCTCTTAATGCACAAGCTTTAAGATGAACTATAGAGGAATAAAATATTCAGGATCATGTCTGCTGAAAAAGAGAAAATCTGAAATGTGCGAGTCACAACTAAATTTTTGTAATGTGGAAGAAACAAGTAGGTATATCCCTACTAACATTCAAGCTTCTCTCTGCAAATAGTATTTTTAAATAATTTATTTTAAAAAAATAGAAGGGTTACATAAAACTGCCATTGTTATTCTGGAACTGGATTCAAAAGTATTGGTCAGGGTCAGTGCTCTAGAAGAGAGAACAGTAATCATGAATCCTCAACAAGACTACCCGGCAAGTGAACCACTTCAAATTCTTTTGGATATAGACGGAGAATATATGCATGGCTGGGTGGATGAATGGATAGGTAGATGGATAAACAAGTTAACCATAGATAGACAGAAAACTTAGGCTTCCTACTACCTCATTAACTATATAAATCCAGCTTTTGATTGGTTGGAACCTTTTTCTGAGGCTATACATTCTGATTCCTGTCTCATCATTGGTACATACACTCTGCTCCACTTCTCCTAAATGCAATTAATATCTATTTCCCCTTGGGAAGGGATGGGGACTGAGTTTCTGAACTCCTTCCAGGTGACACCTGAAGAATCCATGTTCATGCTGACCTCTGATCAGGAGCAAAGGAAGATGACACAAAAAAGGGAAGGTACAGGCTTCTCTATTTTAATCATTGGTACTTTTTAGGTAGTCAAAGCAGCTAGGTACTTATACTTATTTAATGATTGTAAAAAAAAACTAAATAAAATAATAAAGCCTATATTACTGCCCCACTCTTATTCTCACTTAGTATCCATTACTTATGTTCAATTTAACTGATAAATCAATTTATTGGTTTGAATATATATAAGCCCGGAGCACAGAAGACTCTTTTTATAGCAAGTTTGAATACTCAATATTAATATTCTTTTTTGAAAGACTTGTACATGATTGGTACCAAGAGGTTCCCAAACATTAGTTCTCTATGTATTTCCAATTTTCTCTACTGTTAAGACCAGAATAATTCTGCTTAGGTCATTTAGAATGATATGCTCTATTTTCAACAGCTTATATAAGGAGAAAAAATGCATTGTTGTTTGCCAGGATGCAACACACATATTAGATAGTCTTTTGAAATGAGGGGAGAAACATTTTAAAAAACTAATGTACATGTACATTTATCATAGGCTTATATATAAAGTAAAAACAAGTAGGAACAATTAATACTCCAACACAGTAGATGAAATTATGGTACATCCAAACAATGGGACACTGCAGTCATGAATGGGACACACCTTCAAAGATATTATTAATTGGAAAATGTTCACCAAAAATGGCATAGCTGATCTCTTGAGAGAGGTGTTTACAAAGATTATTCTCTACCTCTTCAAAAGTGGCAAGGATACTACTGGGCCATTGGCCATGCTGCTAGAGGGCGTGGTATGGACATAGAAAAAGACAGTAATTCTGGTGTCTTCATAAAAGCCTTGAATTTTCTTACTTGGTTCTTGGAACTCATGTCTGTCTTAAATGTACGTGATGAGTGTAGGGCTCCAGGATAACGGGAACACCTAGGCCTTTTAGTCTAACCCTAACCCAGAGTGACTGACATTGTCCCTTGCTGTCTATCAGATATGGTCGATTTCCTGGAGGTAGGGTCTCCAAAGGCTTAAAGCTAAAGCCTAATAGTGGTAACAAGAGTAGCAGTTTTTGTGAGTTTGTGATCCCTGCTGTCTCTCAATCTCATGCATGATCTATTTTTTTTTTAATTTAGTCTACTACACTGAATGTATGTATGGTATATATGAAATAGATCAAAGATGTGATGGATATAATTCAAAACACTAATAGTGGTTAACTGTGAATGGAGAAAACTTGGGTAGCTTTTATTTTTCTTGAAGCTTTTCTGCATTTTCTATAATGATTTATTTATCAGAACAATCACACGTCTGCAGACTTTTACACACAAATAGACATGCCCAAGGAATAAAAAAGAGAGTGTATTTTAAATTCTGTGGGTATAAATTTAGAGGCAAAATAAAAAAGTATAGCTCTAATATCCATGCTATCACACACTGTGATTATGTCTGAATATTAGTTTAAATCAGTGTTCATTTGGCCATAATTTTATACAAATGGTCCATATCCTTACAATTTCTGTACAAAGCAGGGCTCATTGTTTAGAATCTGTCCAACAATACACCTTATTTACAAAGGTTGTTCAGTTCCTACATAAGGATGAAATGAGCAGCTCACTGAGCAAAGATAAAGATCTATTTGCTTGGTTCAGCTCGCTCAGGGTCACTGATGCAGGAACTGGAAGCCAAAATGATAGCACAGCCAACATTTCTCCCAGTTTCTCACTTTGGTGGAGCCAAATGACTTCTTTTCAGTCTGATTTGGAGAGGCACGGCCACAGGAGGCAGCAGCCACACACAATGAGAGCAGATTAGGCTGGCCCATTGTGGGTGACAGATAATTGTCCCTGCAACACCCCCTTCAGGGCCTGAACGTGTTTGTAGCCAGGTTCTTAGCATGTATGGCTTTCCATCTCCAAACTCCTGCCCAGTAATTCTGACCTTCCTCTCTTCCGAGGGGTCTCAGTTGAGCTATGGATATAATTCTGCAGAAAATCTTAACCCTCTTAGTCTCCAGATGAAAAGCTGAGAGCTGAGAGAAAGAATGGAATGAGGAGAATTAAACCTTTTCATGTCTCACCCCTGAAAATTTCTGGTCTATTCCCAGAAATGTGTATCTACTAATGCCAGACACTGTTCTGGGTGCTCAGTAATTGTTCATTTTGTTGGTTAGAAGTCCTGGTGATTCTAACTCGTCTCCAGATCAGTGATGTTTCCTAGGTGTCTGGGGGAGGCTGGAGAGCTAGAGTTGTGGCTCTACACAGTCAGACCTCACTGCAGCCTTCCCCGGGACCTCAGGAGCATCACCAATCTGGAGGTGGTCTTGTCTCATTCAGTATTGAGATCAATGTCAGGCCATGAAATCGGCCCCAGAAGGCACACTTTGTTAATCCAGCAGACCTTTAGTTTTGTGAGAATCTGTGGATGGTCATGGTGACTTGAATTCTGGACATTATGGTTAGAAAGCACATGGTGGTAGGCAGAATTCTGCAGTGGCCCCAATATTTCTGTCCTTGCTGTATGTGCCTTGTATATTCTCTTCCCTTGAGTGGGTGCAGAACCTATGCATATAATGGGATATCACGTCCATGATGAGGTTATGAATAGTTGACTTTGAATTCATCAAAAAGGAAGTGATCTGGATGAGACTGATCTCATCAAGTTAGCCTTTTAAGGTCTTGGGCCCTCCCTGAGAGATTTGAAGCATGAGCATGTGAGAGGGTCTAACGGGGGTCACAGGACAAGGACTCAAGTGTAGCCTCTAATAACTTAGAGGGACTCCTGGCCAACAACCAGTGAGAAAACAAAGACTTCAGTCCAAGAATTTCAAGGAAATGAGTTCTGCCAACAGCCTGAATGAGTCTGCAAGAGAACCCCAGGCATCTGATGAGACCCCAGAACTAGTTGACTCCTTTATTTCAACCTGGGAGACCTGGCTGACTCAGACCCAGACTCCTGACCTATGGAAACTGTGAGATAATAAATTTGTATTGTTGTAAGCTGCTAATTTTTTGGTATCTTGTCAGTGATATACACCTCAAAGTTTGTTTAATTTATGATGTAAAAACAATATTGACAACACCTCGGAAAATGATGACGCTGCTTATCCTAACTTATCTTCAGTTCAGAGAACTCATTCTTTTCCAGAGGAGCTCACTCAATTGTTGGCAAGCTTTTATTTATCAGGCATTGCGATCTTTTTCATATTGAGTTGAAATCCGCTCTGTAGTTTTTACTCATTGATCTTAAATCGATATTCTAGAATGACATTAAAAAATATCCCCAATCAGGGCCAGCCCAGTGGCTCAGGTGTTTGGAGCTCCATGCTCCTAACACTAAAAGCTGCCAGTTTGATTCCCACATGGGCCAGTGTGCTCTCAACCACAAGGTTGGCGGTTCAACTCCTCGAGTCCCGCAAGGGATGGTGGGCAGTGGCCCCTGTAACTAAGATTGAACACGGCACCTTGAGCTGAGCTGCAGCTGAGCTCCCTGATGGCTCAGTTGGTTGGAGTGCATCCTCTCAACCACAAGGTTGCCTGTTTGACTCCCACAAGGGATCACGGGCTGCTCCCCCTGAAACTAGCAACCGCAACTGGACCTGGAGCTGAGCTGCACCCTCCACAACTAAGACTAAGAAGACAACAACTTGAAGCTGAACAGCACCCTCCACAACTAAGATTGAAAGGACAACTTGACTTGGAAAAAAGTCCTGGAAGTACACACTGTTCCCCTTCCCCAATTAAAAAAAAAAAAATCCCCAATCCTTCTTACATATATCAGTCTTCCAATTAACTGAAGAGAGCTATTATGACCTAATTAGCTCCAATATACCCTGTGTAAAAATCCAGACTCCTGGACTGCCCTTATTTGATACCTTTTCTATATATTTCAGCAACCTGTGCAATTGAAATTGTCAGACACCCTTCAAACATAAGACCCAGAATAATGTCCAAACTGTGATCTTATAAGTACAGATCTTATGGTTTCATCACCTCTCTTATTTGGGTGTGGAGCAAGTAACAGGTGATCAAAATTTATTTTATTTCTTTTTAATTTTTTAAGATTTTCAATTACCGTTGACATACAGTATTATATTAGTTTCGTGTGTATAGTATAGTGATTAGACATTTATACAACTTATGAAGTGATCAACACGAGAAGACTAGTACCCATCTGACACCATATGTGGTTATTACCTTATTACTGACTATATTCCCTATGCTGTACTTTTTACATCCCGGTGACTGGTTTTGTAACTGACAGCTTGTACACCTTTGACCTTAAAGATGAAGGGATTCAGATAAAAATTTATTTTAAGTTAAGTGCCTTAGGAAACAAAGCTGAATACGGGGTTTCACTTGCAAAGCATTTGGTAGGAGTGCCCTAGGGAACAACACGAGTGGGGCACTGAGGAAAGCAGCATTAGGCTGAGGCAATGTTGAAGCAAAGTGCAGTGCAGGCAGTGCAGAGGCCTCAGCCAACTCAGTGAACTTGAGAACTCTGACAGCCCTGCAGAATTGGCCTACACTGAGGCAGGAGGACTGGGCCTTTATATCCTCACATCAACCAATCATTATATGTAGCCTGCTCCTGGGGAGGAGGAAACGCCATTACCTTCATCTCAGGCCAGTTTCCAGGGAGGGACTAATATCTGAACCCTTGGCTGACAACACCGCTGGCAGCTGGGGAAGGACTGTCTCAGGGGATCTGGGTGGCACCCAACAACATTCATTACAGTCCACTTAGTGTGCTACTCAGATCCACTGGCCTTATATAAAAATGCCATCCCTTCAAGGAACAGAATTTCCAGGATTCTGGTTGTTTTCATTTCCTGGGGAAATAAAAAGAGGAAGTCGAGTGGCATGAACGACAGCCTCCTGCCACTGATGTTTATCTCAGGATGCAACTCATGCTAATTTCTTCTCTTCTATTACTCAGTTAAGATTCTTCTCACCCTCGGCTAGCATCTCTGCTGGTCTGAGTGGATTATGTGATAAAATGACTGACAGGTGGTTGTCCCTAGTGCCCATGCCTTTTTCAGGCCAGCTTTACTGCAGTGGTCCATTTACTGACCAGCTTGGGCAGGGGGTTAAGAAGAGAGGCTCCCATGAATCACCTCAATGTCCAGGTGCTCTTCCCATCCCCCACTGTGAAACGGCTGACTTACCGCCTTCTTAGGATTAGAATCAATTCACCCTGACAGGATGTTAACTCTCCCTTGCTTATTTGTATTTTGGCACGAGGAACCTGAAGTCATCAGGGGGCAGACGTGGCTTAAAGTTTAACATGACTCTCTCTGAGTCTCCTGATAAAAGTATTTCCTCTTGGGAACTAGGCCTAAGACAGAGCCTAGAATTCGGGGTAGAAAACACCGAAATTCTCCAAGTGGGTCACTTGGAATAAAGCTAAGCGGGATTATTACTCCTACCTCTTGGATCCTGGCCCTATGAATTTTACATACTGAGAACACAATACTTTATAATGGTTGTTAGTTTGAGGCATACACTCTGTTCTGACGGATGCAGATGGGCATCACAGAGGATCATAATGAAGGTGCCACTTCAGCTGTGCCTTCAAAAGGCCATTCGATGTCTCTGTTATCCTGGCAGCCTCTGAGGGCTGATATATGTGATTAGTGGCTGCCGTAGTCATATGTGCCCACTGCCACACTTCTTGTGCTGTAAATCAGGCAGGACCCTTAGGCAGATGCCATGTTATACCAGGTCCTACTTCCATAAATCAAAAATCTGTAAATCCTGAGCTGAGCTAGCTAGCTAAGACCCTGTGGGCAGAAAAGGCTAGCATATACCCAGAATACGTGTCAGTTTTAATCAAGTTGAAATGCTGACTCTTCCAGTGATTCCACCAGAGTGAAAGAGGTTCAATGTAATGAAAGTGCCACCACTAACTGGTTGGGTTTTTGAGGGATGGTGTCATATCAGGGACGCAGCGTTAGTCTTTATTTCCGGCAGGCTGGACGTTTGCTGTAGCTGGAACTAGATTGCTCTTTGTGAGTGGGAGTTCATGCATAGCCTACGCTCCTGCCACCAAGCTGACGATGTTAATGTACCTGTGATACAGGTACTGAAGTGGCTTGTAATGGAGACAGATTAAAATCAAATGGTTAAGTCATTCTGTCTAGTTGATGGGTCAGTCTCTTCCATAGCAGTAAACTCTGGTGGTCAGTAACATGCAGTATGAGGGTCTTCACCCTTTGCGCCTGTTTCCACAGGTATAGTTACATGCTCTTTTCAGATTTCTTTGTTATAGGCGTCCAATCTTTCACCATCTAGTCCTCAGATTAATAAGCCAAACCATTCACCGCTATCAGTGAGTTAGTATATAGTATTATACCAGGCTGCTTCTCTGTCTACATAAAGCGGATAATCAAGTTCACTACTTGAAGCCTTGCCCATTGGGAGGATTTTTCTCTCATGACTATTTTTCAGCAACATACTATATAGTAGGGCAATAGTGTATCAGGAATTCATTTTTGGTTTGTACCAACATATGCAGCCAACCTATCCATGAACCAATTTTACGTGGATTTTTTCCCCCTCTATAAGCTGGTCATAAGGACTCCTATGCAGCAATGGATATGAGGAGAAGTTCAAAGGCAATGCACCCATGGTGGACTTCATAGGGGTTTGTAATACCTGTATATATAGCTACCCTCTGCCGTCTGGCCTTTTTCATGCCAGTTTTCAAATGTACCTCTTCCATCTTATGACGAATTGCTATTGGGCCCACGCAAACATATGACTTGATGGGTTTGAAAGGACCCAGTTAATGATGGTTAATCTGGCTGCATGGTCACTGTGGTTTGTGATGCTGTCCTGCCAAGACCAGCTAATGTGTCAGAAGCTATTTTTCAAATGGTGAAAACTTGGCATATCCTTTCTCCAAACTCCAGGGTTTTTTGTTGTGATTCTGCTGTTGAGGCTTGTCCTACATTCCTAAGGGCATCTTCTTCCACCATAGATACCTCTAATGCCACTGCATCTATCATGTGGCATAGGCCAAGCAGTGGGGCTACTTCTACCACAGCCAAGACCTACATCAGAAGCCTTTCCTGGCCTGAACCCTAAAATGGGCAGCCATCTGTGCCACTCAAAATTGGTCAGAGCAGTATTCCTAAAATCGGAATATGCTGCCTCCAGAACCTAAAGAGATCAACCCGGCATTGTGCTTTTTTCTTAGCAATGAGAGTGTTTAAATGCAATAATTTTATTTTGGATGGTGGAGTCCTCGTATGTCCCCTATTACTGAACCCCTAAAAAGTTAACTAATATGACAGGACCGAATCTTTTTCAGGTTTATCTCCTACCATCTCAATCACAAGTGTCTTACTAAGGCCTTCAACATTTTTGCTACTTCTTGCTTATTCAGTGTGATTAGTCTGATGTCGGAGATACATGGGCCAATGTCATTTCTGCTGGATGTCCAAATAGACATCCCTTAGGGACCTATTCTAATAGGTCCCTTAGAATTATGTTATGCAGAGGGCAGGAGAATTAACAAAGGGGAGGGCAAGCCTGTAAGTATATACTGTGGTAAATCTCACATGAATACAAACTTATTTACGTCCTCCCTCCTCACTGTGATGGAAAATACCTCATTTGCCATGTCAGTGGTCATGTACGAGGTACCGAAAGCCACAATAATTTGCCCTACTAAAGATACCACAACAGGCACAGCAGCAGCGATTGAGGTTATAATGTGGGTGAATTTGACATGGTCCACTGTTATACTCCATGGTGTTTTTTATATAGGTTTCACTGGTGAAGTAAATGAATGTATGATGTGGACCCCCACCCAGGCAATCCTTTAGGCCATTAAGAGTGGCATTAATTTCTGCCATTCAGCCCAGTACGCACTGTTGTGTTTGACTTAACTGTCTTGGTTGGGCATGGGGGCAGGACTAGTTTCAGAGGCTTCCAATGAGCCTCCTCCATGTTAGCTCTTACCTTACGGGCTAGGGAAAAAATGCAGAAACTCTCAACTACCGAGTATGTTATTATTCATTCAAGGATTCAGAAACAATCACTGAGAGAGTTTATGGATCTACTGTGCCCACTGTGAGATATACCAACTTAAGACACCATTTACTATCTTACTTCATAAAACCCACTCTAACAGGAGGGCTACAATGGCACTTTGAGTCTCCAGGTGTAAATGTCAACTTGATACCTGTTAAGCCTGTATTTAACATTTCCTTTCACCAATGTATTATCTTAGTTTTGGCTCTGATAACAAAATATCATAAACTGAGTAACATAAAAAAAAAACACAAAAAAAACAAAACAAAACAAAAAAAAACAAGCATTTATTTTTCAAAGTTCTGGAAGCTGAAAGCCTGATATCAGGGTGCCAGGATGGTCCAGTTCAGCTGAAAGCCTGCTCCCATTTTACAGATGGCTGCCTTCTCATTGTCTCCTCACATGGCAGAGAGCAGACAGAGGAAACAAGCTCCCTTGTAACCTTTATAAAGCACTGATACCAATCAGGAGGGGTCTACCTTTATGACATCATCTAATTCTAATTACCTCCCAAAGACCCCACCTGCTAATACCATCACATCGGGGGATAGGATTTTAGCATACTAACTTTTGAACACTGTCATTCAGACCATAACAGGTATGGTTAACAAGATAAGTGGCCATAGATTCCTTTGTGGGAGGATTTGATGACTCATGGTTTTTACTGTGGTGTTGCATGGTTCTTCCCGGGGACTGACCCTATTCTTTAACCAGTAGGATCTAAGTCTAAAAATGGGCTCACATCCAGAATTCGGGCAAAGGATCATAAGTTTTTATTGAAGTAATTGCCTTCAACTTCCCAATTTTTCATTTTTCTTTATTTGTTTCATTTGACTGTATACATTAAACAATAAACTTGTTGGCTACCATCTGATTTGCTTCTAGCAATTCCATGTGCTGTATGTTTCTGTGTGTCAGCTTATCCTCGTTGCCACTCTGAGCATGCCACTCCTTTAGATAATTGTGTCTACCTTCCTTCTAATGGATAAGTGTCATCTGCCTTCTATTACGTTGAGATCCCTTTATCCCTATTGCTATGAAGGAGAAACAGCTTTTTGTAACATCTGCCTTGAACCACAGAAGGCACAACTGAGTTTTTTAATGACTTCCATTCCTATTGTTTCAGTAAACAGGATGGATTTGGGATATATTTTTAGATATAACCAAAAGGACTTATGGATGAATTAGATGTGGGGAATGAATAAAAGAGAGATATAATGGATGACTTCTAATTTTTGGCTCAGTGAGATTAAGACTTACTGCTGTAACGAAAACCGCAAGAGTAGCAGGCTTGGTGGAAGGGGAAACCGGAAGAATGTGGAAGCTTATCTATGTGCAATTTATTTTGTGAATTGGAGATGAGGCTTTTCATATAACCCTGCAACATTTCAGCAGCTTATTTTTGGTCTGCCTTGTTAGCCTGACATATTAGGAAAACAATCATCTGCCTGTAATTGAGGCTTACTGACCAGGGCTTGAGTCAGAATCAAACCAATGTCTGGGGTGATAAAGCATGAAGTGAAGGAACAAGTCAAGTTGCTTGGCACTCTTCCAGTTCCTCCCATTTCTCTGTATTCCAGATGGCTCTGTTTCTTGGGCTGCTGGAAGCAGCTGCCTTTTAGGATTTAACATCTGTGTAGGGAGTCATTTTGAGAAGAAGATGGAAGAAGGTACCACCAGTGCCATTATAAATCATGCATTTTCAAGGAAATTAGATAAGACATATCCCTGAAGAGCACCCTAAACTAGAAATGGCTCCAATGTCAGTCAGGGGCTAGAAAATCTGACCTTCTCTGCTTGACTCATTAATGGGATAGATGGTTCTCCTTACTTCACTGCTACAGTTTCCCTAAAAGAATTAACTATCAGATCCAAATGCTAGTTTGTCAGCAAGCTTTCCTCACACTGTCATTATAGGGGAGACTGAGCCAACTGCCTCATTAAGAGCCTGGCTTTTAGACAGAGCAGATTATGTCAGAGAGCCGGAAATGGTTACACCATTTTACAAATGGGAAAATGAGGGAGTGAGGGGAGGTTTTTGATTTTTCTAAATTCGTATTGAAAAATGCCAAAACTGTAAAAGAGATGTACTGACTGATTGTGAGACCAATTACAGGAAATCTACCCTATGACACAGTAACATAAAGTAAAGAAATTTACTCTAGCAGTACCTGTATTCATTGGCATAGTGATAAAATGATCACAGTTGGATTGAAAATAGGATCCTATGGGCAGAAATGTTTTTTAATGGCCCAGCTCTCCACCTCTGAGAGGTTCATTTTAGCCCATTTATAAAGGATTACACAGGAAACACCCTTTGCGGCAAGCCCTTCCAGCCTCCTTCAGCTTTTCCTCAAATTTTGAGGCAACTTCCAACGTCTATTTAGGATGCTGATTTTATTTATTTATTTAAGTTCTCTTTTCTGGCACACTACGATTGGGTTGCAAAGTTCTCTGACACTTTGAATTCCCCTACATTTGGCAGTTTCTTGCATCATAGAGTGACACTTTCTAATTTAGAAAAATTCAAAATGGAAAAGAAATTCTCCAAAGCAGTCAACCTCAGACCCTTAAGTTACCTGAGAGGATTAGGTAACTAATCATCTTTAAAAAGTGCCTTTCTCCAAGTGGAAAGACTCTAAAGACCTCAATCAATTAATACATTGGGAGGAAGAAATAAAGATGGCATATAAACACTGAGAGTTGGCCAATTAGGATTAAAAGGAATCTTTCCTCATTGTATGCAGTTATATTTACTTTAAATATATTTTGTAAGTCCTGTATTCAATAATTATAGGGCAACTGAGAAGCAACTGAGAAATATATTATTAGAAATGGTTTATAACTTTGAAGGTGTGATAAGGGAAATAATGGTTTCCCAAAAATGTCCACATCCCAATCTTTAGAATCTGTGAATGTGTTACTTTACATGGCAAAAGGGACATTGCACATATGATTAAAGTTCAAGATTTTGAGATGGAAAGATTGTCCTAGATTATCTGGATAGTTCCAACCTAATTATATGAGTCCTTAAAGCAGAAACTTTTCTGGCTGAGTCAGAAAGAGTTGTGACAATAGAGAACGGGTCAAAGAGATGTGATATGGCTAGCTCTGAAGATGAAAGAAGGGAGCCAGGACCCAAGGAATGCAGGTGACCTCTAACATCTAGAAAAGGCAAGGAAGTGAATTCTCCCATAGAGCTTCCAGAAAAGAAGACAGCCTTGCAGACACCCAGTGAGACCTGTGTTGAATTAGTAAGATGATAAATGTGTGCTGTTTAAGCTGCTAAATTTTTGGCAATTTGTTATAGTAGCAATAAAAGAAAAGCTAATGCAGAAGGTGAAGTGCAAGAATGTGGACAGATGGCCATGGAGAAGCCATTTTTCTTGTTAAAAATAAATTTATATATTTTGTTATATTTCTACTTCTAGAAATAATTCCTAATCAATATATAATTCTGGAAAATTAACAAAAATATAAATAAAAAAGAAAAATATAATGACTTAAAATTTCAGCATTCTTTGTCAAGTATTATCAATGTATTGCTATAATCCTATTTAAACCCTTTCCTAAGTATGTGTGTATGTGTATATACACATACATATATATCATATATATATATATATATATATATATATATATACACACACACACACATAAACACACAGTTATACATTTGTATGTATATGTACTCATGTATGTATATGTACATATATGTATATAGGTCTATATAAATGTACATTTGTATATGTACACATATACACACATAGTTTACATATACAGAATAATTTGAATTTTATTATATGTATGTAAAAACAAAAATAACTGTTTAGAATCCCTACTCTGCTCCAAAAATGGTGGATCCAATTAATTGTAAAGCTTTTGTTTTCCTGAGCCCCTTCATGGAGTTGTGAATACACTTGAACACAATCTCCATAGTTACCAAGCTAGAAACTTGGCAGTTATCCTAGACATCTCCTTCCTCATCCCAGGCCATCCCCAGTCTCTTCCTATGTTATTGTCTTATGCTAGTAAATCTGTCTATTTCTTTCTGTGTTACCACCACCCTTGTCCAAGCCACCATCATAGTCTACCTGGACTACATCATTACCTTTCTATATCAACTCATCCTGACTCTCCAAAGCAAATCTTCACATGCATCCAGGGTGATCTTTCCAAAAAAAAACATATCAAATATCATCCTGGGTAAAATATTTCAATGATTTTTCATTGTTCTTAGGATCAGACCAAAACATCCTGAATTTGACCAAAAAAAAAAAAAAAAAAAATTATCTACATCATGTATTTTCTTCCCACTTCTCCAATGCTTTCTTGTGTGATTGAATACTTGGGAGGAAATTGAATGACAATTTGAGATTTTGGTCTGGATCACTGTATATAGTGAGTTGATAACGTAAAATCATTTCTCACAAATTGATTTTGAAGATATTTTTGCCAGGCATGCCCCTGTTGAAAATTGGGTTCCATAAGTTTGTATTTCTCCAAATATTTTATGTTACACATTTTTCTATATCATTAGATGTTTTTCAGATGCAATAGAGGAGAGGAGGAGAGACTTTGGAGGTAGAATGGTCCAAAGGATCCCCCATGTGACAGTAAATAATGATGGAATCTGCAGATTTTGTGTGAAAATAAACCCCAGCATTCTGCAGTTGCTGGGATCTGTGGTAACTATTTCACCCACTGATCCTATGGAAGTGTCTCCTCTTCTTGCCTTAACAAAGTGAAGGAAAATAAGCTGACATTCATTAAGAGCTTATGCTATGCCACACTGGTGTATAGAGACTGTCTGAAATGTATAAGAAAAGACAAGCCACTCAAATTTCAGTCATTCTGCAAAAGAGGAAGAGAGGTCCACATTTAGCCATTCCTCTGAGCAGGAAAATCCATGGAGAAGTTAAAGGAGCTTGGGAAGATGGCAAGCAAACTTCCACACCCCAGACAGAGAACTGGGTGCTCTTCTGTGTTAGAAACAGATGGAACCAGAAGCAAAGGGTGAAGCATAAAGGACAAATTGGGGAGAGTCCAGGGCTGGTGGTCTTACAGTTCGTTTGCTCATACCACATTGATCTGAAGGGCATGGTCCTTATTATTTTCAGATTTTTATTGGCTTATCCCACCTTGTTTCAGAAAGGTTTTAAGGTAGACGGTAGGCTATGTAAAATACAATGCGATAACATTTATTGCAAGAAGGTGGAAAATTAAAAAGAAAAAGGTCAGGAGTTATAAACTGGAATAAAGCATAAAATAGAGGAAAGTGATGCCCTAGGACAGTGGTAGACTCTAAAGCACCAACCTCTGACAATGTACCACCTGCTGGCAGTGGTGATTAGCCCTGATAGGATAGGGTAGCAGGGCTTAGCCAGCAGTTGAGGCCCTTACAATTTAGGAGGATCCCAAGTAGATAGATTCCCATTCTGTTTGCTCCTCAAGCATCTTCCTTTCACTACCTCTTTCAAAATATTAATCATATGTGTGGTTACCTGTGCAGTATCTGTTTTCTTTTTTTTTCTGATAGATGAATGGATAAAGAAGTTGTGTTATATATACACAATGGAATACTATTCAGCCGTAAGAAAAGACGAAATAGTACCATTTGCAACAACATGGATGGATCTTGAGATTATAATGCTAAACGAAATAAGTCAGACAGAAAAGTAGAGAATCAGATGGTATCACTGATATGTAGTATCTATTTTCAGCGTTTAACTATAAGTTCCATAAAACTTGGTCTGGAATGTTCAGTACAGTATTCTGTCACCTCACACAGAAACTAGAATTTAGTAGTTACTCAGTATGTTGGGTTTATTTTTCTTTGGTTTTGTTTTTTAAGTTAATGCATACTGGATCATGGCAGAACTCAGGGAGAAACACAGGGAGTTAAAATGGGTTAAACCAGAGCTGGGAATAATTTCTTGTTTTTCAAAAATGGCACTTTATGGTTGTATAATGTACAATCATATGGATGGTGCCATGATATGTTTAAATAATCTTCCATTGTTGAAAATCTTGTTTATTTCCAAGAGCACTCTGCTGAATATCTTCATTAACAAATCTTTACCCCCATCACAGTTAGAACTGGATTTCTAGAGTGAAATCATTGTATTGAAGAATGTGAACTATTCGAAATGAAATATTGCCTTCTATTTAAAGAGTGACTAACTGTCTTACAATACTAGTTGGATATTTATATTTGTCTATCTTTTGTTATTCAGTCTCTACCTTCAAGGATCATTTTAAACTCGTGACTTCCCAGAAGCTACTGCATCCTTACTTAAAAAGGCACCATATGCTGACCCTCCTCAGTTTTGGACCCACTAACAAGGCACACCTTTGCCAGACAGAGTAACCGCCCCCCACTAGATGTCTATGTCCTAACCCCCGTTATCTGTGATTGTGATGTAGCATGGCAAGGGGGAACTAAGGTTGCAGATGGAATTAAGTTTGCTAATCAACTGACTTTAAAATGAAGAGAGTACCCTGGATTATTTAGGTGGGCCTGATATAATTCCAAAGGTCCTTTAAATGTGAAACATGGAGGCAGAGAAGTTAGTGTCAGAGCAGTTTGATATGAGAAAGACTCAGATCTACATTGTGGGCTTTGAAGATGGAAGGGACAAAGAGCCAAGGAATGTGGCAACCTCTAGGAGTTAGAAAAAGCAAGAAAATGGATTCTCCCTTAGAGCCTCTAGAAGGAACCAGCCCTCCCAACACCTTGATTTTATCCCACTGAGACCCATGTGGGAACCCTAACTTCTAGAACGGTAAGATAATACATTTGTGGGGTGTTTAAGCCAGGAAGTTTGTGACAATTTATTACAGCAGCCATAGGAAGCTAATACAACACTCTTCAGCTTCCAAGGACCAGCTCTGCCTAGCTTCACCCCTCCCTCTTTATCTTGGAAAATAACACTTTTCCCATTCCAGCAACAAGTGCTCAGCCAGCTGTTTAGTCATGCTGCAGCCCCTTTTGCTTTATGGTTGTGCCCCTTAAGTCATGAAGTAAAAATACATTCCGAGGAGTGGGATTGTCAGGTCTCAGCTCAAAACTCCAGTTGGAATTTATGTTCGTTGATGTCTGACCAGCCGATCAACTGATATGGACCAACACAGACCCTTGGCGACAGCCGTATTCCTTTGGCCCTTGTCCTGAGCTCTGCTTCCTTTGATAGATGCTAATCAGCACATATTCTCCAAAGGCAAGAACAATCTGTTAGTGCAGTTTCTTAACCTTTTTCATAAGCCTGGTCCTTTTCCCTCACTTATTCCAAAATGAGAAATCCTCACACATTTTTAAATAGAAGCAGCAGAGCCGGGTATGGCAGATGACTTTAAATGAGGTGATCGCTTAGCCAGTGTTAATTGCACCCTCTCTGTCAACAAATCCAAAAGAGGAGATCAGTCTCTGTGTGAGTCTCCCTGGGAAAGAGATTATTATTTTATGGGACACTTATTGCCATGAACTCTCACATCAGTCATGGGCAGCAGCTGCAGTGTAGGAATTTAACAAATGCACGCACTCCTTGCCTAAGAGCAACGCTCAGGGTTCGGGTGCTCGATCAGTGGTGCCGGTGTCAGACCTACATTGAACCAATGTTTGACGAGCACACATGGTGTAAGAGACACTGTGCCAGAAACTTGCCCGTTATCTGATCAATTCTCACAACAGCACTCATTTTACAAAAAAAAAACAAAAATGGTGACACATAAGGGTTAAACACATTTCTCCTGCTCACACAGCTGTGTAAGTCACACAGCCAGTATTTGAACTGCCAGTCTTTTGATGGGGATTCAGTGCTCTTGCCACTTGCCACAGTCTCCACCTCACAGCACTTGGACTAGGAGGGCAGAGACAGAGGCCTGCAGCCAGCTCCCACTGCAGCCTAGCCCCATGGCCCATCCTGGCTTTTGGATAACTCCTCTCTGTCAGCTGCCCTGCCCATGGGCTCCCATTGTGACTAACCCAGAGCGAGAGACAGTTGGTGCAAGCCATGGGGACAAAAACACAACTTTAGCAGCCTCGGAGCAGAAAGTGTGCCTAGGGAGGAAAACAAAACGATATTTTCCAAAGGGAAAAGTGAATCTCCAAATGCAACCACATAGGGGGAATTATACAACTATTTTAAGAATGGAAATATTGTTTAAATAAGTGGGAGTAGAATCACAACATTCTAGACCCAGAGAAGATCTTAGACATTGTCCAGTTCTATTCTTCAATTCAAAGATGAGGAAACTCGGGGTAGGAAATATTAAGGTCCATGGCCAGAATCTTATGTGAAGTAATCATGGAGATTGAATTAAAGTCTCTCACAATTTAGGTCAATGTTTTATTATTTTTTTTTTTTTGTTTATTCATGATGTTATCTCTTCTAAAGGACTATAATTTTCAGTAATGGCACAGTATAATTTAGCTACATAATTTGCATGTACTTTTCTGAAAAAATGTTAATTTTTCGATAGTAACATATACTGTTAAAAGAACTAAAAAAATGCAACAGAGCTTTAGTGAATTTAGCAGCCACTTATTGCAAGTCCTAGAGTAGAATTGTAAAAAGCAGAAAGACATGATTTGTCTGCATACGTGGAATCCTTTTATTATGGCTTTTCTTAAGAAAAAATAATGGGTCATATACTTAAAGACAGACTTATCTTATCTTTCACTAAAACATAAAGAAAAAGTACCCTATGGTAGTAGTGATGATGAAATGACAACTGAATAAAGCATAAAAATTTTATT
The DNA here is from genome assembly GCF_036562045.2 of Rhinolophus sinicus. Lineage (NCBI taxonomy): Eukaryota > Metazoa > Chordata > Mammalia > Chiroptera > Rhinolophidae > Rhinolophus > Rhinolophus sinicus. Next base: position 125,352,888 of record NC_133753.1, on the reverse strand, counting down.
TCCAAAGCAGCAAAATGACCAATAACTTTATCTCCAATGCCTACATTTGCTATATGTAAGTGTACAACATGAAAAATAAGCCAGAATGAAAACAGAACAGGCAATCCTGGAACAGTGTCTAAAATAACTTGCTTCAGCCATACATCTTACGTTGACTATGAAAATTTCTCACTATGGATTCCTTCATTGATCCTGATTAAGAACTCATGGTTTCTCATTGAAGGCAGTAAAAAAATAGAAACTATAAAGAATGAAGAAAAGAACTTTGCATGGTACACTATATTCTACTAAATTAAATTTGATATAGTGGGCTACTGAGTGTTCCTGTGATTTTGATTTATATGCACATTAGAAAACTTCATCTTCCTTAGGTGTATTATATAAAGTTCAGAAAATAGAACGTTAATGGTAATTTCCATAAAGCTGGGTGGCAAACATTTGTTCAGGAATATTAACTCTTTTTATGCCACTTTATTTTAATGAAAAAATAATTTTTCAGCTCTGCAAATTCTCACTTATAGTATTCTGTTCTAAATACACAAGTTGTTTTAAGTTTGATGAACATTTGTACTAAGAAGAGTGCCAGGTTCCAGTTCATTAGTAAGCAGTCCATTCCGAAAGTTTTGTCTATGTCATTGTAGGGAGCCTAACAAATTTTCGTTCAATTTCCTTTATCTAGATAATGTTTATAATCAGAAGGTCCCCAGGATGGCAATATCTTCCCCCTTTTTCTCTGTGGATAACAGAGTTTTCCATCCCTACCACTGGGATAATTATTTGCAATTGGAGAGTACAAAGGCTATTCATTAAGAGACTGCATGCTGAATTCCTTGGTTTGGATATCAGCCACTTTAAAACTTGTTGCACTGGAGAATTATTCCCTTTTAGGTGGTCAGCCTAAAAAAATTTATTTTCTTCTTGATCCATGAGGGATAACAGACGATTACTTTCTACCCTAACCATTTTAATTCTCTCTAGATAAAATAGGCAACTATATTAATAGTTATAGGCATTAATTTAATTAATACAGTTACATACAGATTCTTATTGCCCAGTAAGAAAATAGAAGGTCAATTACAAGGAAAACTATTCCTATTCAAAGCTTAATATATTTCTATTCACAGTTCAATGACATTTTTCTTTTTATTCTTAATGATTCAGTGATAACACATCATTATGTCGCCTACCTCAAAGTTTTCTGTAGTTAGTGGGACGTGCACTTGAATAAATGTATGTGTCTGTGTATCCATACTTGCTTGCAAACCTGGTAAGCATTAATCCGAATTAAAACATGAAGTAGAAAGCAGGCTTGGTGTTTTCAAATGGAATACTAAAGCTTTGGGGTCTTACTAATCTAACCTTCAGAAAGGGATCAGGAGTGCTACTGCGAGCTCAAATTGGATTCCAAGTCACTTTGTGAGCTAGTCAATTGTTTTCTCCTATTTCCAGAAACTTTGTAAATTTTTTTTCACAATTCTTTCGACATCCTGGCGAGGCTGCTATTGTTTTCCATCTCACATAGGAAACAAACTAAATATGAAATACCTAGGAGATGGAATTATGTTCAAGAAAGGGAGGTGGGAAAGGATGGCTTAAGATCTCTATGCTGGAAAGTCTTGGCAGTGCCAGGCTGAGTTCTAATTCTGGGTGGAATAGAGACCTACCTGGCAAGAGCTTGTTTTTATCGTGCCAGCACAGGAAGGCAAAGAGTGAAAGTAGGGAGCGGACAAACTCTTCTCTGGGGAGTTCAATTCACTTCTTTGATTCTTTTTTTTTTGGCTCGATTTCTTTGCTTGGCTCAAAATTTTGTTTTTATTTTGGCACCAATGACTTACTTCTTAGGGATATTTAGGAGAGAATTCTAAATTTAAAAGTGTAGTTTAAGATGGTTCTACTAAATTTAGTAGAGAGAAAATACTAGAAATGTCCATAAATAAAATATGAAAAAGAAGTGTTCTACAGTCATTGGAAAGAGAACACAGATTGTGCTGATGTGTTTTTATAGTCACTGTATACAATTCTTGCCACACTAACCTCAGAGTCATAGGTTACAGATGATAATCCCCCAAGCTAGGAAAGAGTCTATGACATCTTTATTGGGATGATTTTAATGTAGGGAAATTAGGAAGAAAATATCAGAGAAACACAAATAAAAAATAGTCCAAGAAACCACATTATAACAGAAATAAATAAAATCACAGCATTCTGACTTTGTAATACAGTGGGCTAAGCAATGGGAATAAATTTCCCACTAAAAGCATCTAAAAAAGCTTAGTATAATATAAAAACACTATTAAAAGACAGTCTAGATAGTCAAATTAATTTCAGACAAAATAGCCTATAATGAAAAGTTACTAATAGAGATAAAGGGTGTCACTTCATAATGATAATGGGTTTAATTTACCAAGAATATATAACAATTTAAATTTTTTATGCAATTATTAATGCAGGTTTATATTTTTTAAACTTCAAAGTGACAGAACTTTGAGAGAAATATACAAGGCCACACTTTAATTGGAGAGATTTTTACATACAGTAACTCTCACAGAAACTGAAAGATCAAGCAGACAAATGTGTAAGAATATAGACATTTTTAACAGCATAACCATAAGCTTGAAATAAAAGACACATAAGGACATTTGCACCCAACAAATGGAGGCCTCACTATTTTAAAAATGGTGAAAATTGTAAAAATTAGTCACATACTGGGCTCTGTCTCTTACTGCCTTGCTTTTTCCCTTTGGGAGCATTTAAAAAACTCCGAGTCTCAATTTCCTCAACTTTAAAATGATGTGAAGAGCAGTTGCCCTGTAAGACTATTGTGAGCATTACATTAACAATGCATGTCAAATACGTGGAATGTACAAGCTGCCAGGAAATAGTGTCTCTGCACTATCCTAATATTTACTTCACCCAGGTTTTAAAGAGGAGAGCCTTTATAAAGCTGTCTTCAAGGATTTGGCAAATAAGCTTCTATTAAATTTGTCCCTAATTTTTATGGTTTTATATATATATATTTTTTTTTTGCCTCTGTCCTGTGCTTTACAGTCCAAATATTCCAAATATTTAATACAAAAAGGTTCTCCTTCTGGTTCTTCAGTTATTGTAATTTTCCCTTTCTGGATTTTCTGTAATCATGTTCTACTTTTGGAGCATGATAATGCCAGTTGCTGCTGGAGGGTAAGCGTGTGAAGGTTTCTGGGGTAGTTTCAGAGTTCAGAAGAAGTCGGTTTAGTGAGAGGTCACACATTCTTCCCCACATATGTATATTCTAATTCAGTTTTTACCAGTTTCCATAGTAGCCAAATGGTGTCTATGTAGTTTGTTCAAGTACTAACCATTTTTCAAAAGTATTCACAACAATTATGCATATTCTCATTTTTGGTTTGTTTGTTTTTGATTTGCAGAGTATATTTGTAACTTAGCCAGAAAAGAAACTCCTAGAAAGGCCCACAGTTAATATTCCTTTAGTATTCGGTCACAGTTCTCAGCAAGCAATAAATCTGGTCAGTGCTCAGTAAATACATGTTGATCAGTACAGGACTAATCAGACACTTACTAGACTAGAGCAAGGTAGAAGAAGAGGAAAGGAGTGTGTGAGGGCTTGAAGGTAGTGAAGGAGGAGAGACTGAAACAGACTTCAAAGACTGAATGTTTGGGAAAATCCTGCGAGAGCAATCCTTTATGAAGTGTGTGATGTTGTGTGATTGCTCACAGGTCATTGATGATGTAGGGTTTGTACAGTACAAACCAGAGCTGCAAGCAGGCTGATTTAATTTTTTTGTTAGCAGTGGCACAGACTATAAAATATTTATGTTCATATTCTAAATATGTATGCCTGGAGTAAATAAATAATTTACTGTTCAGGCTGTAAATTATTTACTAAGTTATTCTAAATATATAATACTGCTTGCATTTTACTGAAAGTAAAACAGGTAGACTGATGGTCTTCCAGGGTTCTGAAATAAAAAAGAAAAAAAAATCAAGACTTAAGCTACAATAGGAAGTTTTCCACAAAGGAGAAAGACATAGCAGAAGACAGCCCCAAATATATTGGAAAATCAAGAAAACTCAGCCTTCCTTTATAGAAAAAATCATTTTTACATGATATTCCCAAATGCCCAATCATTAATCATCTGTATTTTCTTTGAAATTTCTAAAATGGGCTTCCAGATTAGAAAATTCAGTACTACAAAAACTTTTTTGTTTGTTTGTTTCTAAATTCCCTTTTCAAGCCTGCTGTGACTTCAAAGCAGTAAACAAGGCAATGTCCTGTTTGGGTTGGGTACTCAACAAAACGTGGTTGTATGGCTGGTTCATTCTTTGGAATCAGTCTGCCGAAGATTTCAAATCCCCAGCAATGAATTGGAAGAAAGCTTCCTCTTGAATAAATTTGCTTTCTTTTTAAGCATAGTATCTGTTGGTTGGCTAAACAGTTGAGACTCATTTTCTTGGCAACCAAAATTCTGAGTCAGAGTCACTTTGGGACACATCTGTTTCCAATATCAAGCATGAACTCATGCCTTCTTATCTCCTGCACACAGGCCTTGTGGTAGTTAAATCTACAGTGATTGAGGGGTAGGTCTGCAGCCCAGAGTTCTCATCTCCATCCTGGAGACATAGCATGGGCATTAATTTGGGAATTAATGATTCCTCCTTTGGTGCCCAAAGGATACATTTTATGCTGTATACCAACAAGATCGTAGTGTCTAGAGGCAGACATTCCAGACTGCCTCCCTATTTTATCTGGAAGATCTTGGGCAAGTTAACCTCTATGTGCCTCAGTTACCTTATCTCTAAACTGATGATCATAATATTAAACACCTCATAGGTTGTTATGAGGATTAAATGAGTTAAAACCACAAAATACTTGAATAATACCTTACACATAGTAAGCATTCAATGAGTGATAGTTCTTGTTACCATTACCACTGTTATTATTGATAAGTATTGATCTTCTCTATTACATTTTGTACTTATTTAAAAAGAGATTTTCCTTATTAATTTTGGTAAGTACCATGGTACTGGCCAGGTCACAATCGGTGAGTATTTATTGAATGAATGAATGAATACATGGATACATATGAATAACTGAATTAACAAATGAGCAAATGAAGTGAGATATGTGCTTCATCACAATGGATTTTAAGTTCTTGAGAATCTTCAGTGTAACTGACTTCCATTATGTGCATACATGTATAACTCTATGATATAATTGCCATAAATTAATAATTTAGTGATAATTGTGTGTCATTTAACCAGGGATCCCTTTGTCAATCCTAAAGAGATAAATTTAGGAAATTGAAAAATGTTGTGCTTAGTTTCCTCTGCCATTCATTGATGCATTTACCTAGAAATTTGAGAAACAGGTGCCCTCAGAAGGGAGGCTCTCTTGAACTTCTTGGTAACCTTTGTATGTTGCATTGGTGGATCTCTTTACAAGCTTCCTACCAGTGAACACATATTACAAACAACAACCTTTAGATGGTAGAGTGGTACACAGCAAGGCTCTTTCCTAAGAACAATTGCACTTACCTTTCTCTAGGAACTCAAGAGTCACTATGGCCTCCCAGTCTTTCACTGAATTACAATAACATCACTACCAGGAAATCCTCTGAGAACATGGAGTCTGATGGAAGTCGAGCTGGTTAGAACTTGTGGCAGCCAGTGTAGGGAGACAGTGGCAATATTTATTTCTGTGCTTTCCATGGACCACTCAGGGCACAGATCTGGAGTTGGCTTGATCCAGTTGCCAACCTCTGAGTAGACAGGGTGAAGCGTTGCCTTGACCACAGCCAAGTGAAAAATCTGTGTTGCCAGGTGAAGACTGGGTGTTGGGAAGGAAGTAGGCTGTCTTATCTGCAGTCTACAGCATCCCCAGCTTGAGTGTCAGAGGGGAGGGTGGAAGCCAACAACAAAGATGCTATTCTATTAAGGCTCAAAGGAAGGCTTCCTTGTACAAGGGCGGTTGCAGAGAAGACTATTTATGTAACGCTTTGATTGTGACTAAGAATTATTTTTGGTGCTTACCTTCTTTCCTTCCTTGATACTCACTCTGTCCCTGCACCTTGCCGAATCAATGTCATTTACATCAACACTGGACTATCCAAAAGAGAAAGAATAATGGGTGGAATAAAGGAGAGAGAGATTCAGGGATGGGTTGTAGCAGGAACCTGTTATACACATTACTTGAACACAAATCTGTGCTGATATTTTGATGTATCAAAATATTCTTTTTTCAATTAGTTTTATTTTTACCCATGAAATGTCTGATAAGAATTTATGTGTTTCAATACATATTCATTAATAGAAACAATGATTTATGTCACTAAATTATTTGCCATTTAATTTAGAGTTTAAAGTTCTCATAGTGTCTTGCCACCTCTTTCTTTTGTTTTTTTTTTCCTTAAAAAAATCTTTGACCTGTAAGAGTTAAAATGTTAATGCTTTTCTTTAAGATAATGAATGATTTTTATTTTCTTTTGTGTGCTTGTGTGTACTTTCTAAATATTATACAAAGGGCCTCCATCACTTTAGTAATCAGAAAAAAAACTATTAAAGTACTAGTTGGATTGCAAAAGAAAAAATCGCAATACTTCCTGTGAGGTCCTCCTCTGGTGTTCTTCCATGAAAACATTTTCTCTCTGCATGGGTGTAACAAGAAATTGCTCAATGCTTTGTTATTCTTATTTCCATCAAGTTTGTCCCTTTTATATGACCTCCACCTCATTTTATTACCCTGCTTTTACTGTTGAAATAAGATAGTTCATGGAGGGGAAAATAAAGATGCTATTTGTCAGTGAAATAGTTCTTCCAACTTCATGGCATTAATTGCTAATCTAGATACTATACTGTACCTCCTTGCCCTCCCCCACCCCCCCATATGCTCAATTAACATTTTGGACTGAGCATGAACTTAAGAGAGGAAAGCCATGCACCTTCTCCCATCTTCCCCACCTCAGGTACCATCTCTAGTCTGGCACAGAATGGGTAAGGGTGATACTTCCCTCACTAATATACGGAAAATACTTCTTATTCTTGGTTTTTCTCAGGTCTAGCCACTAGCTCATGACAACCAATTTTTTGCCTTTATGTTTATTTCTTAACTATTCAAAAGGAAGCAAAGATTCCTTTTCCATACTCCTAAGACTTTCTGTTCCCAATGCTGATTGGGAAAGAGTTGCTTAGGAAATGTTGCTGATTCTGTAAGCTCCTTCTCTGCTTTTTTCACCCTTGAGTGCTTGGCTTTATTGAGGCTGGGCTCTCCCTCTGTGGAGCATCAGGGTGTGGCTGAGACTTCATTGGACCTGTTTCTTCTGTCTCTCCCATCCTTTCTTCCTCTCTACCTTCTAGAAATACAGCATTTCTCGATCCTTTCTCAGTGAAGAGTATTCAGAGCGAGATCGCTAGAAAGAGATGTCACAGTCATATTCCTACACAGGAAAGGGACAAGAGCTGCATTTAGAAAGGGAAAAGCTGCAATTCCTGAAAACCCCGCTGCTGGAAGAATGTCCTGACTGTTTAAAAAATGCTTTCTCCCATTAGGCATGGCATGATCAATAAGTAGTCACTTACTATTCTCTCTGTTGGGACACTTTTTCCTCACTCACTTGCCTGGCTGATTTCTATTTATCCTTTAATACTCAGCTAAAACACAAACTCTTTTTTTCTATGAAAATAATATATTTTATATATATTTTTTTTATTGGTTTCAGGTGTATGAAACAATGTAATAGTTAGACATTTATCATTTATATCATTCACAAAGTGATAATCCCCCTCCCCCAATTTACTACCCCTCTGACATCGCATACGGCTGTTACATTTCCACTGTCTCTATGCCTAATGCTGTATGCCACTTCTTGTAAATATATATATATATATATATATATATATATATATATATAGTTATATAGTTATATAGTTATATAGTTATATAGTTATATAGTTATATAGTTATATAGTTATATAGTTATATATATAATTATAGTTGACATTCACTATCGTTCAGTTTCAGACTCAGGTGTACAGTGCAGTGATCAGGCATCTACATCATCCCTGAGGTGGTCTCCCTAATAAGACAAGTGTCCATCCAATACCCTACAAAATCTTTACATTATTGATTATATTCCCCAACCTAACTTTTGTACCCCCATGGCAATCTTGTGGTTACCGATTGTTCTTTCTAATCCCCTTACCTTCTCTGTCATCCCCAACCCCCCTCTCATCTAGCAATCCTCAGTTTTTCCTCTATATCTCTGAGGCTGTTTGTGATTAGTTCATTCATGTATTCTTTTCTTTAGATTCCACATATAAGTGAGATCATATGGTATTTGTCTTTCTCTGTCTGACTTATTTCACTTAGCATAATGTTCTCTAGGTCCATCCATGTTGTTGCAAATGGTAAGGTTTCATTCTTCTTTATGGCTACATAACACTCCACTGTATAAATGTACCACAGTTTCTTAATCCAGTCATCTATCGATGGACATTTCAGTTGTTTCCATGTCTTGGCTATTGTGTATAGTGTGCAATCAATATAGGGGTGCATACATTTTTTTGAATTAGAGTTTTGGATTTCTCTGGATAGATACCTAGGAGTGGAATTGCTGGATTATAAGGTAGTTCCATTTTCAGTTTTTTGAGATACCTCCATACTGATTTCCATAGTAGCTGCACCAATCTGCAATCCCACCAACAGTGCACAAGGGTTCCCTTTTCTCCACATCCTCGCCAGCACGTGTTGTAAAACACAAACTCTTTTTGGAATAAATTATTTCTTTCTGCCTTAATGCCAATGAATGCCTTTCCCCATGGCCAACTCCTGTTTCACTAGGTGACCATCTTCCAAACACCCCCAACACCCCTTTTACCATAGTCCTCGTTATCTTGCATTGTAATCATTTATTTTTGCCTCTAGAATGTGAGCACTTTTAGGGAAGGTTCTGCATCTATCTTTCTTTTTATTCTTGACACCTAGCATGGAGCTTAGAGCACAGTAGGATCTCAGTAAGTAATCACTGAATGGATAAAGTTTTGGTACTTCTGTTGCAGTGTCAAAGACATAGAATCCATGATAAGAGACAAAGGCCACACACTGTGTCCCAGAAGTTCCTCCCCATGATTAAAATGGCCAGTGATATATTTCTCTGATTCGAAATGTGAATTACCAGTAGAGTCAAGTTTTCCTGAAAATACAGTCCTTCTCCAGTCCCTGGGACTCCCTAACACGGTTCTCATTGTGGAAAGGCCCAAACTGTACTACTATACTCTTACTCTGCAGTTGTTAGCCCTTAGCCATCTCACGCAACTTTCATTTTGGTCACCTTTGTGATTCTTCATCTCTAGTGCTGGCAAGAGCAGGGTGAATAAGAAAAATAGTCTCTGATGTTCCACGGCAGCTTGGCAGTCACTCATAGCTTTGGAAATCAAGAGACCATCTCTACGTTGTCTGTGCAGTGGCATAGCTCCAAGTATTTTAGCTCTGAAAAACGAGCTCAGTTTCTGTCTGTGAGCTAACACATGCATTTTGCACATGCCCTGTGAGCCGTGTGGAGATAGTGGCCTGGAATAACAGTGCCAGTGCTGAACAGGCTCCGTGAGATCATAACCTTATGTTTACAAAAGAATAATGATAACCAGAGAAGTGACGTGATTTGCTCAAGGTCACATAACATTTCGTTATAAAAATGGGAGTAGAACTAGAAGCCAAGTTTCTGGTGCCCAGCCTAGTGTTCCAAACACACTGGATTCAACTTTCTAGACTGGAGGAGGGCTCATGGCTTAGAATGGAGCCTGGGAAAGAGAGTGACTTTCCCTTTACAAAAAGGGGCGGGGCTGGGGAGGAATTCTACAAAGACTGGTATGTGACTTTAGGTAGCTATGGAACCTCTCTGGGCCTTGGTTTCCATATCTTAAAAGTGGGAATGACAATAGCTCCCCGACCAGCAGTTTTGAAGATTAGGTGACATCCTGTCAGCACAGTGCCTGGCACAGAGCCTGGCCCTAGGGGAAGCTCAATGAATAAGCTCAGTGAACAAGAGCCATTATTACCAATGAGCATGTTGTCCAGCTCTGCTCCCATTCCAGCTCCAGAAAGCTTCCCAACGGGCAATCAATGCAGCAACCCGCTGGCTGCCAAGCAGTCACGCAGGACACATTTGTGAAGGGTTGAAGAGCAAATCTAGTGTGCAAGAAAACAACCAAATTCCCATAAAGCCTAATTATTTGCACTGTTTATTAATAGCCTTGCTCCTCCGCCTCTCCCCCAGCAACAAATTAGGATCTGACTTGAGGTATCGCTCTGGGAAGGGAGGGCCTAGTGTGCATTTCTGCAGGGGGTATCTCCTGCATAATTCATCCTGGCATCCAGAGGGGGCCTGGATGGCTGCCCGCTCTCAGCTTCCTTTTGTATCTCCCATCATTACCCATAAAAGCCTTCATTATGATTCGGGTCCCCTTTATTGCACATATAAATAAAATCTGACAAAATTGTAAGTAAATCCTTTTGTGGTAAACGCTGATAGAAGAGGGCAAAAATTAATTTTATGCATGAAGAATCTCATTAAGTAGGCTTCACGGAAATAAAAGGAACTGGCATCAGAGACTGGCGGGGTGCTGGCTTCTCCACAGTCTTGCCCTGGAGGAGGCAGCACGTTCCTGCTGTCACTGGTGGCACCGAGGTTCACACGTGGTGTCAGAGTCGCTCCTTCCAGGAAAGGCAGTCAGAGGCAGGCAAAGCCTAGCCCCGAGGCTCTTCCACTCCAGAGGCCCCAGGGATGCAAGCAGGGAGGACACGTGGAGGAGGGTCTTCTAGAAACCTTGAGCCGGGCCCTGCAGAAGGCAAGAGGCACACATGAGAAGACTGAATTGCCTGGGCTAAGCAGACACAGCTTTGAAGATCCCTGCAACCAATTCTAGCTCCTCCTCTGTAGGAAACTCCAGTGCTAATTTTATGCCCCCACACTGCTCTCAAGCAGGGATGAAGGATGGGGTACAGGCTGGCAAGTGGAGGGAAGGAGGGAAGAGGAAAGCAGAAGCAGGGGCTCCAGCAGAAATAGGATTTGTCTGCTGGGGACAGAAAATGTACAGTAGGCTCATATGCGCTGCCAGGGAGGCCCAAGCTTCACTGACTGATTCTGTATTAGTTCTTGATATTATGCATTTTTTCACTGCATTTTTCTGGTTTTGATTCATATTGTGTGATCCCATTTAATGTGGTTTGTTTCTGCTCCTGGAAGAGAAGGTGTTGACATCAAGATAAAAGTAATCAGTTTAGTCCATCTCCTCTCCCCAACTGTCTGCTTTCAGCCATTGTATGTTCAAGCCAGTGCCATTCATTAATACAAGATGATTTTGCTCTAGATGTAAAATAAACATCATTATCTGTTATTTGTGGTTTAGTGTACAAAGACCACACACAAATAGCTTATCACACATCTTTTGATTGGTTGACTATATTTCTAAGTACAACACATTTTAAACATACCATGAAAGTCTGCTGAGAAGATAAGGTTTTAAGAAAAGATTACGTGTTTCACTTATTTTCCAGCATGGCTGGGTGTCTCATAAGGAATAGACAGTCAGATACAATGGGAGCTGTATTGGTATCAGAGAAAACAAGCAATAACAACACTAATAAAAACAGGAAGGAAAGAACAATCCCTCAATAATAGATATTTATTGATGTTAAAATGTTCCAGACAAATTTCACTACAAATCCCTGAAAACGTCCTGAGAAGACACCAAACATATTAACATTTGCCTGTGTACTTGGGCGTCCACAGGGCAGAAATCGTATTAGAATAATGGTCAGAAGGGAATTGAATTCAGAAGCAGTGACAGAGCTGAGTTTGAATCCCAGCTCCATCTCTTAGCAAGTCTGAGACCTTGTGTAAAATAGTTAATCTTTCTGGGCATCAGTCTCCTCAAAGTTCCTTTGAGGATTGCAGAAAGCTACACAGTGCCTGCTTCTACCACAGGCTCTCCATAAATGACAGCTCTTGCGAGTCTTTAGGGAGCTGAGATTGGATGTATAAGGTGAACCAGATTGTAATCTCTGGGCCTTTTCCAAACATTTGCATCTGACTATCCCTTCATCTCACTGAATATCTTCTGTTCCATATGTCATGCCTGCGCTTTGATGAAACTACCAAAGTGATTAGGATAAAGAGCAAATACATTTTTGAAATGTCAGCCCCAGAGCATTGTTTGGATATGGTTTCCAAGTTCCCTTCCAAATTGTTTTTAAAGAATTCAATTTTCTTTCTTAACTATGCTTGCTGATCAAGGCACCTGCTTCATTGGTTGGTAATGCCTTTGGCTGTATAAAAGTCTGTCTTCATCATAAGATCCAGCTTAATTGCTTTGCTCTCAATTGCTGGGTTTGCCTTTTATTTTGACTGTGACCAAAAAAAGGTAATACTTGAGCTATTAATACCTCTTTTAAAGTGACAAATATCTAAAATGTAACTAACTGTTGTGCAATTTATTAGGGAATTATCCATTTGTGATTGAGTGAAGATCGTTTTGCTTAGTAGTAATACCATAAAATCTATGCAAGTTATTTGCTGCTCTTTTAGAAAGCTGTGCTTTACTGCAGAGTTAACACTTTGAAAAAATGTGAATTTACCTATTTCTTCTTTGGTTCTTTTTCATGCTTGTCCACCTTATTGAACCATTGTGTGAAAAAGATGAGACATGAGGTATAAGAAACTGCATGGTTCTTCAAACTAGCTACACAGCCACCTTTTGTGGGACCTTGAAAAATATACAATCTTGGCACTCACCCCCAAACATCTAGGAGTACAGCTTGGGGAGTTCTTTTAAATTACCCACATGTAACTGTTCCATGAATAGTTGGGGGATTTCACAATTTCACAATTGAGGAAATTAGGGGAAATGGGGAGTTACGCAACTATTGAGATCATAGAGCTAGGTAATGGCCAACAGGTTTCTGACTCCCCGGGTCCTTCTGAACCCACCACTTTCATTGGAAAACCTGGTTTGATGTTATTATCTGTATGGGATTTTAAAAATGATTTATTTAAATATAACTGAAAATGTAAACTCTGTAATGCTTTTCCTAAAGCATAGAAAAGAATATTACAATATCAAAACAGCAAAACACCAGGGTTACCGTGGAGGATGCCTCTGAAATAATCCAAGTCTGGAGAGAGAAAGGACACAAATCTCAATTTGGCTTTTTCAGCAGTTCTTTGAATGCATCCCTTGAACTTATCTGACTGACATATTGAGTATTGGGACAGCCAATCAAAGTATCTTTGCTCATTTAACAACCACATCTGACTCCTGCATTGATTGATGGCCCAAGGACCATGGGACTCATGCTTTAATTGGCCTTCATATGACATGACGGTTAGCTAAGAGGAGGAACTGGAGGTATGATATTTCATAACTCTTTGAGAAACCAGATCATACTGGACAATAGAATGTGGCCACTGTTTCCAATTCTTTTTTCCATTTCTTCCTTCTCTTCAGACTGGTTCTGGGAGAAGCAGTTGGGATAAGCACCGTAAGTTGTCCAATAGCTGCAGAGTGGCTGGAGTCAGGGCTGATGGCAACTGGGACCCTGCCCTCAGACTCTGTGCCCTCTGGGTTGGCAGCAGTAAACTCCTGTACTTGTTTCCTCTCCTCTTTGTCTCAGGTCTCCTTTTTTGTGGTGATGCCAGAAACTAATTCCTTTGTATGCTTTCAGTGTTTGAATGATTGAATGGTTTCCCCTAAAGAAACTCAATGTAAAGATGATTTGTATGTTAAGAACTTATTTAATTTTGAGCCTCAATTTCCTCATTGGCAAAATGTGAGAATTTACCTGTCAGCATTGTATTTTGTCACCAAATAATAATTTGGTGACAAGTCAATAATAATTAAAAAATAACTACTGATAGCTCTGTATTACTATTCATTATATTAACAATTTTGATATAGAAGTGTTTTTCTTGTGAAAGATTCCAAGCCCTTCTATCATATTCAAAAACAAATATGCTCAGCCTGCACAGTTAGTAGCATTTTGATCTACATTCCCCAAAACATCTTGTATTAGAACGTATTTCTTCAGCGCATTTATCAAAATTGTTTTCAGGTCTTTCTTTACCAGTTTTTGAGCTCCTTGAGGGCAAATGTTATCACTTATTCACTTCTATATCCTTGGGGACCTAATGCAATGCCTAACACATAGTAGGTGTTCAGAAAATGCTTGTTGAATGAATAAATGAATAAAGAGGAGCTCTCAGGCTCAAGAACACAGTGTGTAGTCATGGCGGCCAACACAAGGCTCCTCAGTTTAGAACCCACAAGTGCTCTGAACTTTGAGTTTTTGTTTTCCAAAGTACAAAGAAATGATAATGAGCTCTGTCCTGCTCCTGCCTGCCATATAACTCAGCTGCTGTGGGTTAGAAGCCTTGGCAGGGATAAGGCAAAACGCCATTATGTCAAACTTGGCACCTTGCTGTAAATTTAGATAACGGGTCTACTCAGTTAAAAAAAAAAAAAAAAATACGAGGCAATCTGGGCTTTCTCTTCTCTTTACTGGAGTCAGATAGTTGTAACATTTTTTTCAGGCTTCATTTTACTCCCTTCTGTTCTAAGAGAATAGGGAAATCAGCTTTGACAAGAACTTCCATTAAGCTCATGCTCTACAGCTATGTGGCCGTTTGCTACACAGGGGATTGTTTGCACGAAAACTGTTTAGAATTCAGAGATTTCTGCACAGACACATATACTGGCTTTTTGGTGTAGTGATTGCAAAGAAGTCATGACTGACATATGTATTCATTCAATAAATATTTGTTACGGTGCTAGTAAATTAGGACAAGATTTTCCTACACAGTTATTTTTGGAGGTGAAGCACCAGGTAAGCAAAACAAATTTCTGGTCTTTAGAGCTGCAGCAGATGTTGAACTCTCCTTTGCCAGTGGAAGATCAGAAGATGTTGTAAACAGGACTCCTAGAATCCATTAGGGGTCACATCCTAAGGCCTTGGCAGGGGGCAGTGGGCTACACTACGTGATGTGAGGTGGGGGAAAAAACGCCAACTTTGCCCTCTTCGTTGAACACCCTTCACCCAAAATGCATTTATGCTCGTCTTGCTGACTTGGTAACTGAACTCAAACAGAGCCTGCCCACTTTGATCTGCTTTTTTCTCTTAATGATTTCCAAAAGGTCACAGGAAAATAGTAAATAAAAGAACAAATGAGGAAAAGAAGATACACCCTAAGTATAATAGTTTTTAAGCAATTCATCTGGAAAGTTTTTGCACAGCAGCCTACACATCTGAAGGCCATTACCAGATCCTTGAAGGATAATATCCCCACTTCCTGTTCACTGCATTTATCTTCTCTGCTTGGCAGGAGAAAATCATTCTGCTTTGCCTTGCGGGAGACCAGGGACCAATTTTCATCTCACCTGTTTTCATCGAGCTCATACCACCACCTAGAAAGGCTTTGGGTATGTAGTGTTCGGTAAATATTTGTATACTTGACTCACTGGTGCTGCTTTCCCCTGTACGAATCAAAATAAGACCAAGTAATTTGAGTCTGATATCTGCGGTAGAGTCTATTTAGCTACAATATCTAGGAGCATTCCAGGCATCTTTAGTAGAATGGCATACCATCCCAGGTCATAGCCATCTTTTCACACATTAGATGTGACTCTTTCTAACCTCCCAATCAATATACTTGGTCTGATGTTCACCGTTCCCTATTGACTACTTGTGGTGCTTTGTAAAGAGAAGAGTGACTCACAAGGTTCCAGCCCTGACACTACATGACTTCAGAAAAATTATTTAACTTTGTTGAACACTTATTTATCTATACAATAAGAATGTTGGAATAGATTATCTCTAAAATCAGAATGGCTGAGGTTTTCTCTGGGTACTGACACCACTCTCTTGGCAAGCTCTGCCTGGAGCACTAAGCTTATAATAGTTGGGAGGCCACATTCTGGCTCAGAAAATGAATATCTGAGTTGAATATAATGTCTGTCATCCAGGTGGAAGGGTGAGTTTGCAGACTGAGTGTTATGCATGCACCAGCTGTGTTCTGATTTTTATTAGTTGTGTGGTCATGGACAAGTGACTGAATTGGGTGTTTCATCCATAAATGAACATAATGTGAGTACCTAACTTGTGGAATTGTAATGAGAATTAAATATGGTGATACATAGAAAACACTTAGAATAGTGACTCAGACGTGGTATATACACTTAATAAATGTTAGCTATTATTATTTTTGATGTTAATGTTACATATCAATTATATACCTAAGATATCTTCCCACTCTGATATTTAATTATGATAAGCCAATATTTTCACTTGATGAAAAGTACTGAACCAACTTTATGGTATACATCAAAATACTTGATTTTTGGATAATCTGTCAAGAAGTGTCATTAGTGGTTTGCTGCTGGGAACAGGAGCAATCATTCTTCATAAGAGGCTGCAAATAGGTTAAACTTATTTCTATGTCAAATAGACTGCCAGGTAATGATAAATGCAACCGGGATTCATTCTTTCTGCTTCTCATTTATTTGTTATCACATAAAATATATAATTAGTGAATATGTACTGTGTGCCAGACACTGTCGTAGACCCTGGAGATGCAGTGATAATTAAAACAGACAAGATTCCTGTTCTCACAGAGCTTGATTCTAGTGGGGACAACAGGCAATAAATAAATAAGCCAATAAAAAGGTCAATCTTAGACAGTAATAGGTGAGATGATGACACTAGAACAGTAATGTGATCTGGGATACTTTACCCTGGGTGGTCAGGAAAGGCTTCTGTGGTAACAAATATTTGAGCTAAATCCTGATTCATAAGCAGGAATCAGCTACTTGAGGATAAAAGGAAGATCGTTCCTGTCAGCAGGACAGCATGTGCCAAGGCCCTCATGGGGGTGCTTGGTAAAATCAAGAGAAGAAGGAAGCTCAGTGTGGTGGGGTAGAGTTAGCCCAGAGAAGAAGGTAAGCACTGAGATGGGGAGTTAAGTAGGGTCCAATAATTTGGGGCATCATAGGTCCTCGTAAAATATTTAGAATTTAGTCCAAACATATTGAGAAGACATTTGAATGCTATAAGCAGGGAAGTCACACAATCCGATATATATTTTTAAAGGACTGCTCTGGTTTTTTTGTGGCAAATGGATTTTAGTGGACAAAAGTGCAATCAGTTTAACCAGTTGCCACTAATCCAGGTAAGAACTAAAGGGGCTTACGAGGTAAAAAGAATGTGTAGATGTGGGATATGTTCAGAGATGCAGGTGAAAAGATTTGCTTCAAAAAGTATTTAACATATTATTTAATGTGACATTTTTCCCATAGCTAAAACTGTCTTTAATGCCCCAAGCCCACTATTTCCTCGAGTATTTTCCTTAGTCTGTAAGTATTCTGCCTGGTATTTTAGAAGCCTAAATGTGTTAATGCAACTTTTCTGAGTATTTATCTTGGAAAAAAATGTTGCTCCCATGCAGCTCACCCACTGAGAAACTGAATCAATAGGCACCACCAAGATAAATGTCATTGCTTGGTCTCTTGGAGATGTCACTTTAATTTTTATTGTTCTTCCACATGAAATAAATTACTTAAAGTTCACAGCAAGTGATTAAATGTTCATTAGAATCCTCACGTATTAGAGAGGGAACGTGAACAAACCTGGATTCTTAAACCAACGAACTGTCGAAACTTGCAACCTTCCCCCTGCTTGGCAGGCCTCATGTGAGTGGGTTCCTTGCTTTCTACTTTCCTTCAGAGCACTAGAGATTAAACTAGTCAATTTACAACGCCTAACTTCCCCAAAGGAAACTTTAAACTCAATATATACTTTGCAGTGCCTTTGTTCCTGCTCCATTGCTTTCAAGATATGTTATCTGCGATTCCTCCCTCTGGGAAGAGGGATGAAGAGCTCAGGTCCCTTTGCTTCCCTTTCAAATGAGTGATGCCATTCTGATTTTATTGACCTTTCTTATCTGATCACTTTCACATCTCTCTGCGAACATGTTTTTCCAGCCTAGTTTGACTTCTATCCTAGGAAAGTCTGGCTGTTCATTTGTACAGAATATATAAAGTAGAGCTGACTCATGGGCTAATCAGTATGTGGATCGTTCAGACTTTTATATTCATATTTTTAATCCCTAACCTGTCTTCTCTAATGTAAGCAAAAAGGACGAGGTTTTTTGGAAGAATAATGGGTAGATCTTAGAATAAAAGGAAAGACTAAGAGATTTAGGAAATGAACATAGCTGTGGTAGGCAGGAGATAAGGACTGTTGCTAAAACCATAGTATGGGAGAGCTGGCTGGAATGTCGCTGGCTGCCCTGCCTCCACTACTGGGTCCCAGTGCCAGCACCGATCCTGCCACTCGATGCTAGGAGACAGCACAGGATACTGCCAATGCCTCCTCAGGCCGGGCTGTCACTGTTTCCAAGATGCCATTGTCTCTGCTGCCTCTGCCACAATCAGGTGGAGTTCTAGACTGTCCCTCATTCTCTTTGTCACTAGGGGTACATCCAGATTCAAAGTCCCAGGAGGCAGCATCTCATCGGAAGTGATTTGATTCCTAAACTGGTACTTTTGGCTGCTGTAGTGATAGGCAGCGCTCTGCAATTTAGTCTTTAATTCCGCCTGTTTCTTGGGTGACCGTCGGGAGTAACTTTTTTTAGTGTATGTGTATGGCAACATTAAGCGTCTCTATTTCTTTCTCCAACAGTTTAATAGCTATCTAACTGACACAATAAACTGCATGTATTTGAAGTGTAGAATCTGGTATGTTTTGAAATACGTATAATCATAATCAAGAGGATGTACATATGCATCCCTCACAAAAATTTTCTCCTGGCCTTCCC
This sequence comes from Rhinolophus sinicus, assembly GCF_036562045.2. Taxonomy (NCBI): domain Eukaryota; kingdom Metazoa; phylum Chordata; class Mammalia; order Chiroptera; family Rhinolophidae; genus Rhinolophus; species Rhinolophus sinicus. The sequence continues at coordinate 125,334,028 of NC_133753.1, read as the reverse complement.
TGACTCCTGCAAAGCAACCATAGGTTAATTTGAATTTTCTAGAATTGTGTGAAAATGTAGTCAGTCATACTATATGTATTGTTTTACATCTGACTTCTTTCATTCAGTATAATCATTTCAGATTCATCCATGGTGTGTGTATTAATAGTTCTTTTTATCACTGAGTAGTATTCCTGTGTGTGTGTGTGTGTGTGTGTGTGTGTCACAATTTGTCCATTCACCATTTTATGAACATTTGGGTTGTTTCTAGTTTTTGGCTACTACAAATAAAGATCCCCTGAATATTTGTGTACAAGTTTTTGTATGCACATATTCTTTTATTTCTCTTGAGTAAATACTCAGGCGTGGAATGTTGTAAGTGTGTGTTTAACTTTTTAATAAACTGCAAAATATGTTCCAGAGCAGTTATACCATTTTTACTACCAGCTGTGTATAAATGTTCCAGTTGGTCCATGTCACCCCCAACACTTGCTAGGGCCGAAAATTGGTATCGTCAGGCTCACAGCTCTGGTAGCAATATTTATAGTTCATGATCCAATGGAAAAGAGAGAACACCTCCTTTCTAATACCACATATAAAATATCAGAAAATAATTCTACTGTATGCCAACCACTGTCCTGTGATGTTCTTGGCCAAGAGATGAGAAATACTGTAATTAGAAGTTACATCATGGCCACAGAAAAGGCGGGAGGAAAAAGTTCTGTAAAGCATGGCAGGGTTATTGCCAGAGGAATAGAGAGAGGGGATCTGGGTGAATAAAACACTAGCTATTTTAGTATTGCCTTGAGTTTAATGAGTGTGGAGACTGAGTCAAAGCTTAGTAACACTATTTAATAAAGTTTATGAGTAATACACAAAATAGGCAATATCGATCTAGCTTTCTGCACCCACAGGATCAAGCCAAGAAGGGGAATGGTGGTTCAAGATAAAAGACCTGGAGTGTGTAGTGCCACGAGTCAGGACCCCTGCGCTGACCCAGGAGTGCTCCGTGGGAGGTTATAAATAAGTCCTGGAATAATTCTCTGAGCCAAGGAGAAAACCAGTACAGTGGCTTTTTGGTATACCCTGAAAGCTTGAGAGTGCACGCTGGGGATCCATACTTTATCACTTAACTGATGGCTATTACTTATGATTAAAAATTGTGTCAGTGAATCATGCACAAACATAGACAACAGTAAATTCAAGAAATATTTAAGTACCGCCCCAATTAAGGTAGCCCTAGTCCTGACCTTCAGAAAGGTTTTGTGTCATCTCTTTCTGTATATTCCATCTTTTAAGTCAGGTGCTTCTTCAAGATAATGCTCAGCTAGCAGGGATGTACTAGATATTTAGTTTCCTCAGTACAGTTGATGATTCTAGTGGCTTGGGTAATATTTAAATAGAAATGTGGATTGTTATTTGGAGGTACCAGTTTGTCTTCTGCTTCTGTAAACCTGATCTTTCTTTGTATTTTTATCTTCTGTGTGGAGATGGCATTTTTAATGTTGATATTAATTATATAATTATAGCTTGCTGGTGCTTTACAGAAATAAAACTTCATTGCATGATAGAGTAGAGATTGGTATGGGATATTGATGCCTCTCAAGTGTTTCAGAAGTTAAACCAATTAAATTGTTTCCATCTCTTATGAGGTTTGAGTAATTATCTCATGAAACTTATATGAAATTATTGCTATTATAAAGAAGTATTTCACTGAGAGTTAATGTGATGTTTGAGTTCTGAAACAAAGGTGAGGAGAATCATTTGACTTGCAGTGTTTCAGATGTGCTGGCTTGACATTGAAATGTTTATTCTTTAACTCTACCTTACCCACCTGATTTCTCTCCATCATTAAATTGCTGTGATAGACTCACTTGTAAAAGCCTTGTCTGCAAATGTAAGCATTGCTACCACTTTCTTTCAGTTATAAACACTCCTTAAAACTAGGCTCATGGGCTTTGACTTTCATTGCTCATTCTTTCATTCCAAAATTCCAAGGCCAGTATGTGGGGACAGAGTCCCAGAGAGCAGTTTCCGAGCTCTCGGCCTTACATGGAAAGGGTCTGGCTCAGGTAGTAGATAACCTCAGCTGTGACTAGTTGGCTCTCAGCTGTAACCAGTTGGCTATTAGCCACTAATATAACTGCCATGACTAAGCTAGCAAGCGCGGATTGCAGCTAGCAAGTGGGGTTGGTCGGTTGGTTGGCAGAGAAGTGGACGGCAGATTGCAGATCGTGTGGCTCCTGCTTCCTGTGTCTCCAATCCAGCCGCCAGCAAGAATATAGTGGTAAGAACCCTCTATCCATGGCTCCGTTGGTGTTCCTTTTTGGCCTCACCATATCCTGCATTCTGGGGTGGGGAGCGAGGCCAGAGTCCCTGCATGATACCCTGCATTACACAGTGTTCTATCATTTGACTAATACAATCTTCAATTCCAGGTGTTAGCTGGCAAGACTACAGTAATTGAAAAGATGAGGCCATTTTATTTTACTCTAACTTGCTGGACTGAGTCTCTCATATTCATCCCACAAAATCAGAGTGGCTTCTTTGCTTTGAACTTTAGGCTGCACTAAATAAAAAAAAGAAAGCTAGATCAGAAACAGGAAATGTTCTGCAAATTGGTTTCCTAAAGGAAAACACCTTGTTACCAGGAGGCTTCTTTGGGAAGTCATGAAAAGAAAAAAAAAGGTACTTCTAAGTAAATCCGTTTCAGGAAGATTAGCGAACAAGATCTTTATAGTAGATTCCTCAGAAGTAGAATTTTTTCACTGAACACCATCAATAGATCATAGAAAACTTCTATTTTAAAGGTGAACATGGCAATGATAGCTTTCTTTCATTTATTTTATTGAATAATCGAGGGTTCTTATTATCTTGAAGATATGATAACTCAGCTAAATTGAATTGTTGTATATATGTGCTCAAAACTGTGGCTACAACTAGGGGAATCGAGAAAAGGTAGAAAAAACAAACGTTGTTCCCTACAGTCTAGTAGATAAACAAGGAATAGGGTTATTGTAGTGTGATAAGGGCACCAAGCTGGGAGTCAAGACATATGAGTGGGCCTTCATGCTAGATTTTTGCTGGGTGGCTTTGGGCAAATCACGTAATCCTCCTGGGCCACAGATTTCTCATATATAAAATTACAGTGCTCGACTAACATTATGGGTTTGGTTTCCCCATGTAATCATATTTCTGAAGTCAGAGATGATACAAAGAGAGGTTTCTTTACATGTTTGCTCCCATTTCCTTTCTTACATGAATTGCCAACAGCATCCTGTATTCTGGGAGCTGATCCTCATCCAATTAGCTCCTATGCTGCTGTTCCCCAAGTGACATTATTGATGCAAGTGACAGTCACTGATGATTGCCCAGGCTGCCATATTTTGAATCCTCTCCATTTCCATCTTCTTTGAAGTTGTAGAAACTGTATCCTCTTTCCCAGGCCCCTCCACAGCCAGAGGTGGTCAAGTTATTCAGCTCTGACGAATGAAATGTAAACAACAGCGTAGTGGAGGTACCTGGGGAAACTTTTCTTTCCTTCTTGTGTTTCTCTCTCCTCTTTTATTGCTGTTTTAAACACTCACACAAAGATGCCTGAAGGTGAAGCCACCATCTTGTTTGATGTTGAGCCACTGAGCCTACTAGTAGCGCCCTATTCCCAGACTGCCTGTTGTAGCAAACAAACAAACACCCCACCTAATCTTACACTGCTGTAAATTGGGTTTTATGTTACTTGTGCTTTAAACTTTTCCTAACTGATACAGCACACTACGAAGTACTATCCACCTAAAACTTCTTCATTATCTGAGGATAATTGGTGCTGAAAAAGGCCACTTAGAGTGAAATCATATAAAGCAGGAGCATCAACATCATAAAATGTTTAATTGGGATTTTATCTTGGAAAATGAAACTAAAATTGGTGAAAATCGTTTAATTAATATTTAACATTTAGGTTATAATTATAACTGCAGGCAATGGTACCATTATGGCTTTTTTAAACAACTTCATAGAGGTATAATTGACAAGTCACAAAATTTACCCGCTATAACTGTACAGTTAGACGATTTTTAGTAAATTTATAGTTGTACAAGTATCACTACAACAAGTATCACAGTTTTAGAACATTTCTGTCACCCTAAAAGGTTCCTTCATGCATGCTTTTTAGTCAGCCTCCATTCCTGCCCCAGCCCCAGACAATCACTAATCAGCTTTCTATGCCTATAAGTTGGCCTTTTCTAGAAATCTAACATAAATATAATCATACGATATGTAGTCTTTTGTGTATGGCTTCTTTCATTTAATATAGTTTTTTTGAAGTACATTCATGTTGTTGCATGAATTAATAATTTAATCTTTTGTTGAGCAATAATTCATCGTTTGGATATACTATATTTTGTTTATCCATTCACCAGTTCACAGATATTTGGTTTCCATTTTTCAGTTATTACGAAAAATGCTGCTATAAACATGGGCGAACAAATCTTGCTGTGGACATGTTTTCATTTCTCTTGAGTAAACACCTAAGAGCAAAAATACTGGATCACATGGTTAGTATATGTTTAACAATTTTGAAAACTGCCTAACTTTTCCAAAGTGGCCATACCAATTTTCATTTCCACCAGAAATAGATGAGTCTTCTGGTTTCTCCACATGCTCCTCCACACCTGTGATTGGCCAGTCTAGTGAGTGTACGGTGTTGTCTCATTGTAGTTTTAATTTTCAATTCCCTAATGTCTAATGGTTCTGAGAAACTTTTCATGTGATTATTGTCTATTTATATGCAAACTTTTTTCCATTTTAAAACTGATTTTTTTCTGTATTATGAGTTGTAAGGGATCTTTATACACTTATACAAGATATAAAACATTTATTATATATATGATTTGAAAATATTTTTCCCATTCTGTGACTTGCCTTTTCATTTTCTGAATGATATCTTTTGCAGTGCCTGTTTTTAAAATAATGTTCACCTTATTAATATTTTCTTTATGTTATACTTTAAGTGTCATAACTAAAAAAGGTTTGTCTAACCTAAAGTCACAAAGATTTTCTCCAATATTTTAAAAATGTATAATTATAGCTTTTTCACTTAGGTCTATGATCTGTTGTAAGCTTATTTTTTTTGTATTATGTGAGCTAAGGACTTAAGTTTTTTTTGTTTTGTTTCATTTTGTTTTTTAGTATGGATATCTAGTGTTCCAGCAGTTTGTTGAAAAGAATTCTTTCCCCAATGAATTTCCTTGGCACCTTTGTTAAAAATAAATCACATATAAATATAAGGATATATAGCTGGACACTTGATTCTGTTTCATTGAGGTAAATGCCTGTTCTGATGCCACCATTACCTGAAATCAGATAGTACGTCCTTCAGTTTTGTTAGTTTTCAAAATTATATTGGCTATTCTAGGTCTTTTGCACTTCCGTATAAATTTTAAGAATAACGTCAATTTCTACAAGAAAGCCTGATGATGTTTTGATGGGGATTGGATTAATTATAGATCATTTGGAGGAAAATTGTCATCTTAAAAATCTTTGGTCTTCCTATTCTCAATATGGTATGTCTCTCAATTTATATAAGTCTTTTAAAATTTTCTCTTAGTAGTCCTTTGTAGTTTTTAATATGTAGGTGTTGCACTTTAAAAATTGTTTTTCTAAGCACTTAAATTATTTTGATGTTATTTTTTCATGTAATTTTCTGGATTACATGTTTAGATTTTTCTTTTCTAGTATACAGAAAAGTAATATGCATTGATCTGGTATCTACCTATCTTCTTAAATTTGGGCTCTAGTAGGTTTGGGGTAAATTCTTTATGATATTCTACATATGGGATTATGTTGTTTGCAAATAGAGACAATTTTTCTTCTTCCTATTCAAAATATATGCCTAAAATGCTTTATGTGATCTGACCTCTGAGAAACCTTCTCAGCATCATATCTGCCCACTCTGCTCTTCATTCATTACTCTCTAGTGTCACTGACCTTTTTTTCTGTAAAGCTCATGGACCCTCATCTCTGTCTTAGGGTATTTGCACATGTTATTCCTTCTTCCTGCAACACTCTTCACCCAAACATCATGGCGGCTTTTCTTCATCATTTTCATTCTTCATGCCTCAAGTCAAAAATCATCACTTCAAAGTGAACTTCCCCGGTACTCTGAGAAAGCCCCCTTCACTACAACTATTCCATATCATTCTGTAAAGTATTCTATTCAGAGCACTTAAGACCCCCAAATAATCTTATCTGTTTACATTTATTTTCTGCCTCTCAACCCTCATTTTGAGTGATTCCCTTAAATACAGTGGCCTAGTCTATCTTTTCCGTTGCTCAGTTCCAGTGCTGAGAATAGGGCCTGCCTCGTAGTAGGTGTAATTTTTTTCTTTTTCTTTTTTGATTGACAGAAGAAAGAAAAAGAGAGAAACCTTTACAGCAGGCAAACAACAAAACTGTTCAAGAGAGTGACTTCCATACTTTTAGTTATTATTACTGTAAAGTGGAACGGAAATTATAGCGATTAACCTTCTAAAGGGAGGAAAGGGCATCAAATAAAGGTAACCTGACACAGTCTGATTCTGTGTTGGCACTTTGAAACACTACAGGATATAATAGCTCATATACATGGTCCTGGGGATTGTCTGTCACATGCTGGAGTCTGAGGGAGGGATATTCAGTTGCAGCTGTGCAGATTCTTTCTGTGAGTTGGGGAATTAGGGCAAGTTCTAATTCTGAAAGTTTCTGTAGAGCATAGACCAGCTCGTGACATATGGGCTTGTGGCTTGATCTTTGTTCTTCTGACCTACGCCCATCATTTGGCTGCTCAGCCTGAAGCTCAAACAAAGTATCACCATCATGGGATACAGTGCTGCAAGGCTTCTGGCACTGACACAGAGCCATGGGGACCATTCGGGCAGTGTAACATCCGCTATGGGGCCGGCCAGATTATTTACTAGTTTCCTTGGTGTCATTGTCTTGACAAGTAACTCTGGGAATTCAGTGCATTTTTCCCCTTCAGCTAGACGCCACCAGAATATTTGACTCTCTGGATGTGTCAGACAGGCTCTGTAATTAAATGGCTCAGCATGTCTGTTTGTCAGGGTGATATAAAATAAGGGGGGGAAATGTTCACTTTGTGAAGCCCTGCCATAAAACCTTCAGGAAGGATTACACATCATCAGGCCTTTGGCTCCCAAAGGAAAATGCTCTGAAAGACAAAACATCTTTAGCATCAATTTTGAACCAGAAGAAAATTGAATGAAATGAAGTTTGACATATGGAACGGTTTTCCTAAGTTGTTTCAAATGTGAGTCACAAAAAAGGTCACTTTGAGGATATGGCAGAAGATCAACTGAGATGCTTCTCATAATTTGAATAGAGCCCAGAGCTGATTTACCACTGAGTGCTCATGGCTGGTGCCGTGGGCCACATTCAGTTCAGGAAGAACTGAGTCCATTAATCATTTGTGATTGCAGAGTTGCTACTTGTGTCTTACTGTTGCTTTTATAGAAAGAGAGTCTGAACCTAACTTGGAAAACATTAAGGAAGACTGTTTCTACCTTTATTTACCTAAGCCCATCACAGCCCTTTCACCAAAGATTTCCATCCACACATCGTTTTTAAAAATGTCCCTACATGAGCAACGTTAATACATACAGCTAAAACATAATGAAATATGACCACCACAATTGTATCTTCAAGTCATATTAAAAATTCAGTCTGTAAAATTAACACTAATATGCTATGATGAAACATAGTTATGACACCAAACCAAAGATTATAAGGAGAGTGTATTTCTCAGAAACTATGGTCATGTATACATTTTGGGGCATTAATACATCAATATGATTAATATAAAATCTCATAAAGTATCCATAGTTGTCTGTCTTGGGTCTAGATTCAGTTTACAGCATAGAAGAGTTACTTCAGATTCATTTTTTAAAGGAAATAGGGTTTTCCAAGTCTGTACCATGTATTTCCTTATGCAGCTGTGGATTGAACTAATATACGCTCTTCCTTGTTGTCTCCTCTCCGATTCTTAATCCCCAGCTTCCCCAAACACACAGTAATATGTAGACGTGTTTCTGTTGTCTTGCAGTTCATGAGAAGTTAAATTAAAAGAGATGACAAGGCCAGCATAGTAGCTCTCACTCCTAACTCACAACGTCAGCAAAAGCAAGCAATGAGTGAAAGCATCTTCCCTGGGAGAGGTATGACTAGGAGCTGGAAAGGCAATATGTCTTCCAATATGTTGCGCATAAGAAAATAAAAGGGAGCTTTTCACTTTACATTTATGAACATGTGTCACAGTCCCCTCCCCTAATGTCTGAGCCATCATAATAAATACAATAATGGATTGTACTTCCTTTGTGGACTGATAGTGTGTGTGGACCTGAGATTCATAGAGGATAATTGTTCCTCCAGGTAAGAGCAGCCAATCATCACAAGGAGTAGCAAGAAAAATGCAAAAGTACAGGAGCAGATTGTCTTCTTATCTGAGTTCCCTGCATTCATTTCCTGGGGCTTTTCCTGCAGTATCTCGGGCAATCCTTTGTGAGAGCTTCTATGGCTGTGTTTCAGCCTCCCACACAGACCGCAGGCTAATCCTGAATGAATATAAACACCAGGCCCTTAAGTATTAGTCATGCTAATCAATTTTAATTGAAAAAGAGAAACACACATTTTGCACATTATGGACAAGGTACATCCTTGGAGCTGCTGGCAGGGAAGTCAGGTCATATCCTACATGTTCCTGTCCTAAAAAGCCTCTCCTCTTTTAATGGAGTCCGTATTCTGTGTAGACTTCACATGGAGTAGAAAAAGAAAGAGGTCACTGTCCTGCTGGCCAGAATAATCAGGTCATCTCATTATCTACATGGAGAAGGATGTCACACCCGTATCACACTCTCTATTGCATCCCTTAATAGAAATCAAGTCGTTGGACAGTAGTTTTATTGTGCCGTAGTAATAATGAGTACCATTTGGAGGCTAAGCACTTTCCATATATGATCCCATTTCCTTCTTGTAGAGAACCTTGACCCTGGACTTATATGGCCTGTGGCTACCTCCAACATTAATCCTGATGCCTTCCTCTCACAATGCGCTGGCCTGGTTGATCTTTCTTGAACATGCCTCTTTCCCTCTTTTTCTATTACCTTCTCCTTTTCTCTCATAGTTTTGGTAATCAGAGTTCTCTTAGCTTAGTTTTCTGGACATCTTTGCATAGCTGGTTCCTTATTTTTCTGTCGTTTCCTCAAATCACATCTTTTCAGAGAGGCCTTTCTGGACCAATGGTTTACAATCATCCCTCATCTCACTGTCACTCATTACTGAATATCCTGGGTTTCAATTTCTCCACATCCTCACCAACACATTTCCCTTATAACACTTTCCACAAAGTGAAATTGTCTTATTTACTTATTTACTTGTCTGTCTTCTTATCTAGCATATAAGCTCTAGAAGGGGAGAGGGTTTATCTGTCTTCTATATCACTGTGGCACTAGTGCCACAAACATGTCATGCACATAGTATCTGTTCATACAACATTCGTGGCAAAACAAATCTGCAAACCAGAATAATTATTATCATTGAATAAATTAGTAAATTGCATTTTAGAGACACCAACTAACTTGCCTATAACCCCTAAGTGGCAATGATCGGATTTGAATCCAGGTTTGCTTAGATTAGTTTTAGTTGTATAGGTTGACTGCAGAGCTAGAAACTTCTTCCTCAGAATTACCTTGCTGTTTCTCCAGGAAGTTTAACTCATTCATGTAGCTTCTCTGCTGAAAAAAAATATGATCAACAGCTAATCATTTCTCTAAATAATTTCTGAATTCTCAGAGCTCTATCTAAACAATCATTTTTTTAATGACTTTGCCATTTTAAAAAATAAATAAGCAAATGAATTTAAAAACAAAAACACAGAAAAACACCTCCCCTCCTGAATTTTGCTTCTGGGATTTGTAGAACCCAAACTATCTTTTTTGTTATTGTTTTGTTTTTAATAACAGCTTTGCTGAGATATAATCCACATTTTATAAAATTTATCCTTTTAAAATGTGCAATTCAGTGGTTATTAGTGTATTCAGAGTTGTACAACTATCACCACTCTCTAATTGCAGAATATTTTCATCATCCCATAAAGAACTACCTTACCCATTAGCAGTTTCTCCCCATTTACTTTTCCCCCAGTGCCTGGCAACCACTAACCTTCTTTCTGACTCAATTCTGGATATTTTAATATAAATTGAATAACATAATATAGGCTTTTTGTATCTGACTTTGTTCATGTCAGATATGTTCAAGTTTTATGCGTACTGTAACATGCATCAATAGTTCATTTCTTTTATATGACCAAATAACATTCCCTATACCACATTTTGTTTATCCATTTACCAGTTGATGGACATTTAGGTTGTTTCTGTTTTTTAGTTATTATGGATAAAGCTGCTATGAACATTTGTGTGAAACATTTTGTGTGGAATATGTTTACAATTTTCTTAAGTATATACCTACAAATGGAATTGCTGGGTCATATGGTAACTCTATGTTTAACTTTTTAAGAAAATGCCAAACCATTTTCTAACATGACTACACCATTTTCTATTGCCATCAACAATGCATGAGGGTTTCAATTTCTCCACATCCTCACCAACACATTTATTATTCATGTTCTTGATGAAAGGCATCCTAGTGAGTAGGAAGAAGTATCTCTTTGTGGTTTTCACTTTCACTTCCCTAATAACTAATGATTTTGAGCATCTTTTAATTGCTATTGGTGTATTTTATTTGGAAAAATATCTATTAAATCTTTTGCCCATTTTTAAATTGGGTTGTCTTTTTAATTTTGATTTGTAAGAATTATTTATAAACTCTGAATGAAAGTTTTTTATCAGGTATATGATTTGCAAATATTTTCTCCCATTCTGTGGGCTATCTTTCCACTTTCTTGATGTCCTTTGAAGAACAAGTTTCTTTTTTTTTTTTTTTATAAAGTTCATTTTATCTGTTTTTTTTTATTATGTTGTTTGTGATTTTGGTGTCATACCTAAGAAGCCTTTGCATAATCCAATATCACAAAGAGTTACACCTATGTTTTCTTCTAAGAGTTTTATAATTTTAACTGTTTCATTTACATCATGATCCATTTTGAATTAGTTTTTGTGTAATGGTATGAGATAGAAATACAATTTTTCTTTTTTTTTTTTTTTATGTGAGTATCTATTTGACCCAGCATCAGCATCATTTGTGGAAAAAGACTATTCTTTTACCATTGAATTATCTTGATACCCTTGTCAAAAATCATTTGCCTCCTGCCCTCCCCCTAAGTAAGGGCTTATTTCTGGCACAAAACTGTTTCTTATCACCTTACCTTCAGAAAAATCATGATTTTAGAGTAGTACGTTCCTGATCCCTATCCTAAGAATCTCAACCACAGTCTTGGAATAAAAACCTCTTTATTTCTGGTTCTCCAGTTTTGTCTTCGGCTGGATTCTCCCAGAAGCAGATTCTAAGAGCAGTATCTAAGTACAACTTGCTTGCTTAGGAGGTATAGGAAACGTTGGTTGAAAGTAGAAAAGGGACACCTGGAAGGGAAGGAAGACAATAGAGACTGTATTACTAAGTCACCCCCCAGAGTGGGCAACTGGAGCTCAGTCTTATGGGGAAACACCGAGAAATGACCAAAACACTGCTCCAGGTTATGCTATGTCGGAGATGACGACCTTGGGTGTTTTATATACCTCCCGATTGTCATTGGTTGAGGCTAGCCCCTGAGGAGGTTAATTCTCTGGAATTTCTAGCCTGTGTGTACAGGAGAAAAGTAGCTCTCTGTAGTACTTGAGGAAGCTTTTAGGCACAGAGATGCAGACATTGGCAGTTAGAAGAGACTGGAAACCACCAAAATAGTAAGGTCAGAGGGCTATGGAAAAGGCATTGGCAGTGTCTGCTGCATAAACAAAGAAGTTTTCTTTCTCAGTGGACGCTTAAAACGCAGGCCCAACCTAAACATGCTCAGCATTTACCCCCAGCACCACTTCTAGCATCAGCCAGAAGGAACCCAAAGCAACAGAAAAATACCAAGGTACTACATTTGCAGCAATATACCATTCTTAGCTGATGTACTAGAGAAAATTAAACTTAATTCAAATGCAATACAGCAGGAGGGTGAGAAACTTTTATATTTGGGGTCATTGTTTTCGTCAGTAATCATAGGTTGCAAGTGACAAAAACTAAATTTGCGTAAAGAAAAGTGAACTGTGTTGGCTCATATAATCAAACTGTAGAAAGAACAGGCAGCAGCTGGCCTTTGGGACATCTGGAACAAGAGCCTCGATACAATTATGATTCAGTCTCTGCATTGTGGCTTTTTTTTTTAATCTTCAGCTCTTCTGAAGCAGAAGGAATATGGCTTTCTGCTACTCTTGGCTCACTTCCTTTTAGCTACCCAATTAGAGAGTAATGGGCACTTCTCTGGTAACTGCAATTTAAAAACATTCCTAGGAAGCAACATACTTTGATAAAATATCCTATGCTAACCATTCTGTTCAGAGGATGGTGCTCTGACTTGGTTTATGCTCAGACCCCTGCAATCAGAGGGTTGAGCCTGTTACCAGAAGAAAAGCTGGGCAGTCGAAGCAAAGAACCAATGCTCTCTAGGGAGGAAAAAAAATCAAGGGCCACATAAAAACAAACAAAAATCCTTCTGTCCTCTGAGTCCTCTGTGTACTCCCATAACGTCCCAGGAAAGTCAAACCACCTTGGGACACTATATCAAGTGTTTATAGAGAAGCTCCTGCTCCTTGCAATTCCCATCTTTCCTATGAAATCACAGCTCCAGTGAGATTACGGTATGCTGTGGGACGGCTGATTTCCTTGTTGTTATGACTGCAAGGGGGTAAAGAAAAATCTGAACTAATCTCATTTCTTTTTTTTTTTTTTAATTCCTCTAATGCTGGTTCATTAGAAGTTACAAAGTTACGAAGAGCCATTCAGCTGTGTTAGAAATAAGTGAGTGACATCAAAAATCAAATAATCAGTCTTCAAGCAAAGATTAGAATGAGAAAGAGTGTAAGAATGCTAGGGAAACTCTGAAGTGGTTCCTTCCTTGTTTCCAAATAACTATCACCATTCATCTCCCTCTGGGACACTCCAGACAAAAACACTACCATCCATACCCTTTTCTGAAAAGGGATAGCTTGGGCTCCTTGCTTGTGAGGGAGCAATCTCTTTGAGTAAGTAAAAACAAGAACATTGAAACTACTTTTACTAGTGATGTGACAGACATAGCAAGTAGTTACATGCTAATTCAGGCTATCACCTTTAATTAGGATTTGGGGAGGCTGAGTTCTGCCGCCTTCAGTCTTTGGAAATGAACACTCATGATCAAAGAGCTCCCTTCTTTAAATAATTTAAATAGATATCCATTTTAATTAAAGTAGATATTGAATATTGGATATGAAAATGGCTGCGTTTTTTTTAACCTTTAGATTTGGCGGCTGCTGCTTAAATGAATAGGTCCCTGTACAGAAGGAAATAGCATCTGGCATATTTCCTCTTCAGGGCTGAGGATCAAGCACGCACTCAGCTGGAGGCCTCCTGTGATCTCAGCAGCCCCTTGGACAGCGCAGACGGGCGGAGCCCCTTCCAGAGGCATCTGGTGGGTAACTGTCCAGGGCTCCACCACCACAGGTTCTGCTCTTCTGAAAAGAGGATATTTCTTTCCCTGACTCCAAACAAGAGTGGCTTGTAATGCAACAGAGCATTTGATGAATCCTTAGACATATCCTCAAAATTTCCCAAAAACGTCCCTGCTGAAAAGATGAAGTATTCAACCTTCATGCACTGCACAAATGGGCAAGAGTCTTTCAACCGCAGGTTTCCAGTGCAGTCTGCCTTCTTCTCTTCCCTTCTTGGCCTTTACCCCCTAGGGAGAGGATCTTATACAAAGGGGGGAGACACCATGTCAGCAACAATTTTGTTAAAGGAAAATAAAGATAAGCAGAAGCCAAGACTTCCAAGCCTTGGCAGTTAAGGCAGTGCATGGAGAATAAGGGTGGGACAGGCAGACGCAGGGGATGGCTGATATGATGACAATGAGCAAGGTGTTGGGAGGATGGCAGCGATTTACCATGGTTAGTGTCAGACTAAGTGTGTCGGAGGGCAGTGTGAGCTTAATCATAGTGGAAGAGAGAAGAGTAAAGGAGCTGATGGAATAAGTCTCAAATGTTCAATGTGAGAAACATTAAGAAAGATTTTTGAGACATCTAGGAGGTGGAGACACAGTTCAGCAAGGCTTTGCTTTTTCGTAATACCAGCAAATCAATGTGTGACTGAAACTCATGGCCATAGGTTGATGAGTTTGTAAACATTCTCTTTTGAAACTAACCTGAGGTACTGGATAACTCGGTGCACAGTTGGGCTAAAATAAAAGTAAATTTTGTTTTAACGATTGCATTGGCTTCCGAAATGAAGCTCAGATGGCATCAAAATTCAGCAACATTTGCACGCAAACATACCACATGACTTTGCATTAGAATAAGCCTTTCAAATGACTGCACGTACTATAAATTGAGCAAGAATTGGGCTTGTTTCTAAACACCAGCATCAGACAGGTATCAAGATTATCATATGTCCACTGGAGCTCAGGAAAACATTGACACTAGAAATAAATGGGCCGTTGTCTGTCACTGCTCAGAAGCTCAGTGCTGAGCTTCTGAGCTCAGCGCTTCCATTGCCACAGTGTTGGCATAATAAAATGCCAACAAAAGTAAAGAGCAAGTCAGACCTGTCCGTATCAGGTACAGAATAAGTGTCTGCTATGGTGTTCCTACCCCTAAAAACACTGGCAATCCTGGTATGTACATATATTTGTCAGAGAAGGATTCATTCTGTGAGGGAGAACGACTGACGGCTGCAGATTTTTATCCCCTGTCCTTGGGGAACATTAAGGAATAAAACATGACTGTCTTCCCTGAGCATTCCCATAGCCAGCTGAGTTTTTTACATCTAAGCTATTCTCTTCCTCACTTCCTTGCCACTACCCTCTTCCATATTCCATGACTGTTATATCTCTGTTAAATATCAGAAGAGAAGAATGAAAAATCTAGGGTTCAAATGTCATCTCACTGCAGAAGAGTCCTACCTATGGAAGAGAATG
Organism: Rhinolophus sinicus; assembly: GCF_036562045.2. Taxonomy (NCBI): domain Eukaryota; kingdom Metazoa; phylum Chordata; class Mammalia; order Chiroptera; family Rhinolophidae; genus Rhinolophus; species Rhinolophus sinicus. The sequence goes on along the minus strand of NC_133753.1, from coordinate 125,318,895 downwards.
AGCAGATATTTGGTCAAAAGGCTTTTCTCTAATCCCTGCAATGGAGAAGGCTTGGAGGACGTCATAGTGGGCCACCTTGTACACTTTGCAGAGTGACCCTTTATTATTGCCCTCTGGGGATGGGTCAACCTTGGCTCAGTGTTGCAGTCCAGTCCCAAATCAGATCTCTAACATGAAGATTCAAAGCTGAATCCAACATATCAGGTGCTATTAATCCCTCTTTCATTCTCTTGACACCCCAGCATGTCTTTTTTGGACTCTAACAAAAGTTTTGAAGTAGACAGGACCAAAAGATGGGTGATAAGTGAGCATTGAGATATTCCCTTGTAAGTGCCTCACCTCTAAGACACAGGAAAGCCAAAGTAAGGACCTCTGTGGGTATCAGAACCTGGTTATGTGTAACACAAGCAAACGTCCATCTACTAACCTGGGCTTGGGACTCTAAATTCCTGTTGAAATGCACTGTTTTGATCATGTGATATTTTAGTAATAATATTCTATGGCAATAATAATGTAATAGCCCAAAGGCCACGTCACCAACTAAAGCAGAGAATCTGTACACTGTCAATACTTACCTTTGGGCAGATGCATCTGACATGTGTATGTTGACGGTTTCAAAGGACTAGGTATAGTTCTTACAGCTCCATTACAGCACACACACCACAGGCGTTCATTGGCTCTGACAGGAATTAGAACCAGTGGAGTCCCTTCAAGACATTTCTGTCACAGCGATGGCACAGTGGTTTAGACCTTTTGTTTGTTTATTAACTTGTGTATCTGTAGCACTAGATGCTTGCTTTATTTTGTTCCCTCTGTTTTGCAGCAAACCATAATGGCAGGGATGGCCTTTTTGCTGCATTGCTTATAAGTATGCCCTGAGGCTAATAAGCGTGGGCATGTCGGATGAATATGATAAGATAACTGTGTCAAATGCTGCTGGAAAAAGGCTGGTACATGTCTATTAGCAAAGGAGTCTGAGTCTCCCATATGAATGAGTGTGTGTGTGTGTGTGAGAGAGAGAGAGAGCAAGAGAAAGAGGCAGAGAGAGACAGAGATAAGAAAGTTCTGTGAGACATATCCTACCTTCATTTTATTCATTCGTGCAACAAATATTTACTGAGCCAGTGTGCCACTTGCAGGGGATAAAATGAGCAAAAAATAAAAGTGACTATCTATGCCCTTGCAGAGCTTATCATCTAATGAGAAAGATATTAGTCATATGATAGGTAGTATCTGTTGGAAAGGAAATACAGTGTGCTGGAGAATGCTCAGATCTTAGGTTAAATAATAATAACATTAATTTAGTTAGAGGTTTTAGAAAGGAAAGTTATAATTATGTACTCAAGTATATTCAGGCATATTGTACATATTACATTTTCTCAAGAAAGATAGAATGTATTGATTCTGTAGAATTAGATGAATTGTTCTTGTCAGAGGCAGAAGATATCATGGTCATCGAGATGTTTGAGGGATTAACTCAAGATAAAAGGGTACAAATGATACTGCACTTATCTTGACAAGAGAATAGGAATTACTGAAGTGGAGAAGTTTTGGCAGCAGTAGAGAAATAAATCAAATGGTGAAGGGCTTGATGGATGGATGAAAGAAACATGCAGAGCTTTCATGCTTAAGGATAAATTGAGTTTGGTGCATGTCAACGTATCCCCTACATATGCATCATATGGCATGTGCGTCATTGGCCTAATTAGAGAAATGGTAAAAAGCTCACATTGTCTTGTCTCTAGAGGACTACCAGTCTTTTTGACTCTTATGCAGGAGGAATTCCTGATACTGAGAGTGGCAGAGGCCATTTTCCAAGTTGTGTTATTGAATTAATTGTGGTACCTAGCTATTGTGGCAGCCTGATGTTTCAATTGTTCTTCAGACCCTTTGTCTCCCAGAAGAGGGCTGAGTCAGCACTATAGGGGGCAGGAAAGGAGTGGATACATAGATTAAGGAGCCAAAATCTTGATAAAATGAGCCAGTGAGCAGAAAGGGCAAAATAAGGTTAAAGTCAGCATCTTGATAAAAGGATGTATATGATTGGGTGGACTGAATAAAACTGAGGTGGAGATGTGCTCCAACTCAGTGGTATAAACTGCTGCCTTAGCCAGTTCAGGCTGCTATAACAATTACCACAGACTGGATGGCTTAAATGATAGACATTTTTTTCTCACAGTTCTGGACGCTTCGAAATCCAAGTTCAAGGTGCTGGCTGATTCAGTTCTCAGTGAGCACCTGCTTCCTCACTTTCTCCCTGTGTCCTCACATAATGGAGAGACACAAAGAGCTCTTGTCTCTCTTTCTCTTTTTAAAAGTACATTAATCCCATCCTGTGGGCCCCCCACTCATGACCTCATCTAAACCTAATTACTTCCCAAAGATCTCACCTCCAAATTAGGTGGCTTCAACATATGAATTTGGTGAGACACAACATTCAGTCCATAACAATTACATTAAGTACGTTTATTCCAATAACCTAACAGGGAGTCACTCTGTCAACATAATCAATGTGTTTATATATCTGTGTCTAGAAGAGATTGCTTGTTGTCTCTCATTATCTCACTTTCTCTCTTTCAATAACAATAGAATTCCTAATATTTAGAAGTGAGTTGTTTAATTTCCACATATATTATGATTTTCTAGATAGCTTTCTCTTATTGATTTCTAGTTAATTTTGTCATGGTCTGAGAACATACTTTGAATAATTTCAGTCCTTTAAATTTGTTGAGGTCTGTTTTACAGTGCATGATGTGGTCTATTTTGAGGAATGTTCCATGTGCACTTCAAAATAATGTGTATTCTGCTGTAATTGGGTGGAATGTTCTAGAAATATCAGTTGGGTGAAGTTGGTTAATAGTGTTCTTTGGATCTTCTATATCCTTACTCATTTGCTGTCTAGTTGTTCTATCAACTTCTGAAAGAGAAGTGTTAAAGTATTCAACTATAATTCTGGATTTGCCTTTTTTTTTTCTTTCAGTTTCATATATTTGGCTTCATATATTTTGTGGCTTTGTTATTAGGTATATAAATATTTAATTACCCTTGAAAAATTGACTCCTTTATCATCATTTAATGTAGCTCTTTATTCTGGGGAATATTTTTTCTTTGCTGATATTAGTATAGCTACTGTAACTTTCTTTAGATTAGTATTTGCATGGTATATCTTTTATCCATATAGATATTTTTTACTTTTAAATTATTTTTGTTTTTTATAACTAAAATTAGTTTACTATAGGTAGAATATAATTAGAATTTGCCTTTTTTAATCCAGTGTAATATTTTTTGTCTTTTAATTGGTGTTTTTAGACAGTTTACACTTAATGTAATTATTGATATGTTTGGATTAAAGACTGTGTAGCTGTTTTCTATTTGATCCATCTGTTCTTTATTCTTTTTCCCTCTTTTTCTGCCTTCTTTTTAATTCTTTTATTATTTTATCACTACTATCAGTTTATTTTTATACCTCTTTTAAATATCTTGGTGGTTGATCTAGAACTTATATACATCAAATAATTTATTACTTCCAAATAGTGAAAGACCCTTACAACAGTATGTTTCCAATTCCTTCCTTTCATTTTCTGTGCTATTATTGTCATATATTTTACTTTTACACAAGCTATAAATACAACATACATTGTTATTATTTTGCTTTAGACAGTTATTTCTCTTTTATGACCCATTTAAAAATAAGACAAATGATCTTTATATTTAACTACATTTAATGTATTTCTAGTGCACTTTATTTCTGTGTGGAACTCAATTCTATTGGGTTACATGTTACTTTTACCTGAAGAACTTCCTTTAACATTTCTTTTAGTGTTGATCTTCTTGCTATTCTCTCATTTTTTGTTTGTTTGAGAAAGTCTTTATTTCTTTTTTGCTTTTGAAAGATGTTTTCATATAGAATTCTGAGTTGCAAAATATTTTTACTTTTATAACTTTAAAAATATAACTCCATTTCTTTCTGTTTTGAATAGTTTCTCATGAGAAACCTATAATTCTATATTTTTTCCACTCTATATTTAATGTCTTTTATTTCTGGTTGTCTCCGAGATATTCTCCTTGTCTCCCTCTCTCCCTCACAGTTCTGGAGGCTGGGAAATCCAAGTTCAAGGTGCTGGCTGATTCAGTTCTCTCTCTCTCCTTCTCTCCCTCCCACCCTTCATTTTTCTCTTTGTGTTTTAGTTTGAGTAATTTATACTGAATCATCTTCAAGTTTACTGTTTCTTTCTCAGTTATATTGAGTCTACTGATAAGCTCATTGAAGGCATTCTTTGTCATTGCTTTTCATATCTAGCATTTATTTTTGTTTCTTATATTTTTATCTCTATTAAATGACTAATCTGATCTGCATGCTGTTCACCATTTTCTTTAGAGCTTTTACCATATTGGTAATATTTATTTTAAGTTCTGCATTGGATACTTCCAACATCTGTAAAGATTTGATCCTGGTTCTGTTGATTGCTTTGTCTCTTGACAATGGGTTGTTTAATTTGTGGGGTTTTTTTTTATGCCTATTAATTTTTTGTTGAAAGATGGAACTGGCTATCTTCGTAGAACAGTAGAATCTGAAGTAAAAAAAGAAAAACGTTTAGGCCCATAAATGTACACATCTCTTCTTTTTCTAGGCTTACTGTGGTCTCTGTCTGTGTCTGTGTATGATGGGAATAGTTGAGTCATTATTGTTAGGGGTTTAGCTGGATTTTGGAGTTGCTTCTGTGATTCCTCTCAGTATGAGATAGGCTTCAAATCATCTAGGATTACTTTGTATTGAACATGTGGGCTGGTATGCCAAAGGGCTTTTCTTAGACGTCTGTTCCACCCTCAATTTTGGGTCTTCCCTTTGTACTGTGCCTCTCTCTGCATTTTGGCCCTCCTCTAGCAATAGACCACAGTTACTTGTTATTCAGTGCTTGTTAGCCTGGTGGGATGGAGTTTGGTGGCATTCTTTGTTGTTTTGAGTCTCAGTCTTAAACAGGCACTGTGTTCCTGAGTCTTGGGGATAGATTTCCTCAGTGATCCTACCCTGCTCCTAACTATATGTCTGGGCCCGGCCGGTATTCCATCCCTTTCTCAGATGTAGAGGGTTTTTTTGTTTGTTTGCTTTTTAATCTTTATTAAATTTATTGGAGTGACACTGGTTAGTAAAATTATATAGGTTTCAAGTGTACATTTCTGTAATACATCATCTATATATTGCATTGTGTGTTCACCACCTAGAGTCAATTCTCCTTCTATTGCCATATATTTGAACCCCTTTACTCTCATCTACCACCACCACCCACTTTACCTTCTGGTAACCACTAAACTGTTGTCTGTGTATATGTGTTTTGGTTTCTTGTTTGTCTTGTTCATGTATTGCTTTCAGCTTTATATGCCACATATGAGTGAAGTCATATGGTTCTCGACTTTTTCTAACTTATTTTACTTAGCATGATAATCTAAAGTTCCATCCATGTTGTTGCCAATGGCAGTATTTTATCTTTTCTTATGGCCAAGTAATATTCCATTGTATATATGTAAGCACATCTTCTTTATCCCATCATCTATCAAAGAACCCTTCTTTTGTTTTCATATTTTGGCCACCTTGAATAATGCTGCAATGAACATAGGGGTCCATACATCTTTACAAATAACTGTTTTCAGATTTTTTTGGTTAGATAACCAGAACAGAAAATGCAGGGTCGTATGGTAATTCTATTCTTAATTTTTTGAGGAACCTCCATACTGCTTTCCATAGTGGCTGTCCCAGTTTAAATTCTCACCAGCAGTGGGCTTCTTTTTCTCCACAACGTCTCAGGTGTAGAGGGTTTTGTTTTGCTTCCTTCCTCTAGCACCAATGGATTTTCATCGGCATCCTAAGAGCATCAGGTTTTGTTCACCTCCCTCCAATAGTTGAAGCCTTTTATTTCATAGAAGATATAAAAGAGTGTGATCTGGGCTTCGCCCCAGTGCCCCAGCTGCTCCAGGCCTGTATGATAAGGGGCACATTTTTAAGGCTCTGGCTGATCTTTTGTGTGAGCACCTGTCCTTTGCAGAAAAGCCTGTGATGAGTACAAGTTCTCCTTGCGTGTGGATCATCAAGGGGCTCCATATTCTTTCGCCAGCCCACAATAGACCTGTGGCAATTCATTAAAAAATGAAGTTGAATTTTTACCTGTGACAGATAGCATCTATCCCAGGTAGGCAAGTGCTAAGGCCCTAACTCTTTTTGGATGGCTTTCCTTAGAGTTCAGGGTAGTTGGTTATCATCATTTTTCTGTAGTGCTTAAGAAAAGTTATAAATTTTCCGATAGTTTAGTGTTTCTGCTGCTGCTCCTGCTGCTCCTGCTGCTGTTGTTATTGTTGTGCAGGAGCGATGCTCTTTACAGCATTCTATATCCGAAGCAGAAACTTAAAGTCCCAGAATACACAATATTTATCTGGGCACGTGACCAGTTGGAATCAACACTCTATTTTCTGGCCTCTCTTATAGCTGGATCTGTCCAATTATACGTACATAGAAGTTGTGCAATTCCAGCAAATATTCTTAAAGGGAGAGGGAGCATGTTCTTCTCCTTCCCTTTCCTTGTTCTTCTGACTCAAATGCAGACATGAGATCTGGAGCTGATGTAACCATCTTGTACCATGAAGTGAATTGAGGTTCAAGAGGCCACTCCTGGTACTACAGCAAGATGGAAGGAGTCTCATACGAACACTGTGTTACCCGTATGGATATTCACCTGAGAAAGAAAAAATAAATACAGTGACAAATTAAACTAATTTGTTTAATTTACTGGATATTATCCTTGACTGCTGACATTAATTCTATAACTTGTAAACTTTATAAGCAGTCATATCAGTGGTGAACAATTGGCATCAAGATGAGTTAAGTTTCCGGCACCACTCTGCTGGTTAGCATTTCTGATGCAATGAACTTTCTCCCTCTCCATCCCCCGCCTCCAACCTTTAGCACCCAGCTCCCAGTTCAGAGGCTCAGACATCACTGGTGCTCAATAAATATTCAATCATGAAAAATACAGGCATTCTATCTGACTGTGATTTCTCCAGACTGCAAATTTGCACGGTTATTTTTGTTATATTTTTTTATATAATCATCATTAATAAGCACCACCTCACTTGCACCATTTAACCCAAACTTCACTCTTTAGTCAGAGATACATAATTAACGTAATAAATTATTTTTCTTTCCTTTTGTTTTTTCCCCTTTTAGAGATGTAAGGAGAGCCAAAAAGGCAAGAACATGTCTATAGGGGAGAGGAGGATGAGAAGCAGGGAACCCAAAACCTCATAACTGAAAAAATGACCCCTGATAGCTAACAGGTGGCTTCAGGTTATCTGCTGGGATAGCTCTTTGACTCTGGTTGAGTGGTGGGCTGTAAAAGTGTTCTTGGTAGAAATATTTCCTTTTCTTTCCCAGAAAGATACTATCTTGCAGTTATTTATATTCCATGCCGAAGAGGAAAACAGTAAGACAGTTCTGCAATCTGTCACTGGACATAGAACAAATGCTTGAAGTGCCTACCAAGTAGGCAAATGTGGCCTGAAAGCACCTGTGCCATCTTGGGTAAACTCGAAGTTTCTCAAGACCAGGATCTATATGCCATCTGTTTAAATTTCAAATGTCTTACCATAATGAACATAATATGTAAGATATTTCCTACACCTACAGCTGCTGTTACTGCAAAAATACCAGAAACTAGAGACTTGAGAGATTTAATTTGAAATGAAGGAACTGTATTGAGAAATAACATCTCTCCATGTAAGAAGCAAAGAAAAGGCATGTTTCTCTTCTCTGTGTATTATTAGAACTTGTCTGCCTTCCTCAGCACATCAGCACTAACGATGCTGAAATCCATGGAAGATAATTGCCTTGAGTCAGTCTCTAGCCACAGAGAAGGTAAGATTAATAAAGAGCATTTGTTATAATTTCGTAACCAATTTATATAATAGAACTCATAATAAATAACCACATTTAACACAAGCATTCATCAAAGTCAATTTGCACTTCAATTTGTTCACTATATGGTAAACCAACCATTTATAAAATAAGTTGGTTTCTTTCTATGTTCTCCTTTCTCTCTATTAAAGTAAAAATTATTGTTAGATATGATAATTTTTTGGCATTTATAGAGGCAGCATAGATAGTGATATATGTTAACTTCTCAGCTGTTACTACATGATATATAATTTTTCACAGCATGTTACTTCTGTCTGGACTAAGAAGAAATTATTGTTTTAAAAATATGAAATCATTATTGATAGCCTATTCTTCTCTCAGTTATCATCACCTCAGGTCAACATAGTTCATCAGAGAGGTTGTGGATTTCTATGGACTATCACCTATTAATTATTTATAGAAAAGAGGAGAGGTGCAAGTTTAGCAAGTAAAATTCACAAATTATCTTCAAGCATATTTTTAAAACCATTTTCAAGTTCCCCTATTTCCAAGCATTAGCCAAAATCTCACTTCTGCCTTTTAAATCTACCCATTACTGCAAAGATGGCTCTCACCCATGTATGTCCTAGAAAATGCTGCCATGATATAGTCATTTACAAATCTGTGTAGAAGAATAAAAATGGATACACAATCTTATATTGACACAGAAAAATTAAAGTCAGAATTGTTGCTAATGTATGTCATAAACATCTACAAGAAAAGGACCAAGGTCATAAATGGTTGGGGGTTCCCATTATGGTGGGCTGAATAATGCCTCCCTTAAAATGTCCACATCCTAATCCCAGGAGCCTGTGAGTATGCTACCTTAAATGGCAAAAGGGAATTGGTAGATATAATTAAATCAAGGCTCTTGAGAAGGGGAGAATATCCTCAATTATCCAGATGGCCCCAACGTAATCATACAGATCCTTATAAGAAGGAGGTAGGAGGGTTAGAGTTAGAAAGATGGAAATGTGATAATAGAAGGAGAGGTGGGAGTGCTGCAGGGTCATGAGCCAAGGAATGTGGGCAGCCTCTAGAAGCTGGAAAAGGCAAGGAAACAGATTTTACCCTGGAGGTGCCAGAAGGAATGGAGCTCTGCCAAGAACTTGATTCTAGCCCACTGAGACTGATTTTTGGAGTTCTGACTTCCAGAAGTATAAGATAATAAATCTGTGTTGTTTGAAACCACTAAATCTTTCAAAATTTGTTACAGTAGCAATAAGAAACTAGTGGATCTGTGAGGCCAGAATAAGCACTTGTGAAAATTTCCTTGTAGAATATAGGGCCATCTCTTTAAGAAACATGAACAAAATCAAAATTTAAGAGGGATTTTCAATTACTGGGAAATTACTTGACAAAGCAAAGACTACTTTGCATAACCAGGAGGTCATATCAGTTTTTCTTTAATATAATTCATGCTTCTTAGTAGGCAACATTTTGCAAGAACACGTATAACACAAAGTAATGCCCATCTGTAAAAGCAACCATATTTATACCTACATTCTTCTTTTAAATCTTTGAACAAGGACCACATATCTTTGTTCAGATGTGCAAAAGTATTCCTGTCACATCAGTCCATCATGTGGAGACTTATGGAGAGGAATAAATGACACTTGGGATCAAATCTCCTACTTGAGGAACATATTTGATGAGGTTTCTGGGAATTGATACTGTCATTATAAAGATGGCAGTCATATTGAGGGCAATATGTGGTTGAACTCTCTTCCCTCCTACCCTTTGTTTTTTAACCTTAGAAATGTATTTATAGCATGTAGGTAATGCCTAAATATTCAATAAGTCATCTCTGAATGCCTCTGCTTTGGGAAAATGCTTCCCTAAGAGATAAAAAGCTAGCCTTTAAAAAACTGAATGCAGTAAAATTGCACTCTAATTTACAACCTTAATGTGCCTTATAATGCCAGGTTTTGCCTGTTGCTTATCGTTCTGGCTCTCATAGTATGAACTACAATTTACCGCTTGTCATTTTTGCTAATAGTTTTGTGTATATCTTTAAGGGAGGTAAAGTTCCTTAAACGTGTAGATCATGTGTTCTGACTCCTTAAGAAGCCCTCTAGAAATTAATGATTGGTTACAAACAGACTCTATTTTACTTAAACAAAAGTTATAATAGTTCTTTTTTCTGGGACAGGTAATTAATCATTCTTTCAGGCTCATGATATTGAGGTTAAGTATCCGAAACAATTAACATCTTCAGGAATAAGTTTCACATAGGTTTTTTTTCTTCTGGATTTATATTCTTTTGACTTTTATCTTTCAAGAAAAGGATTTCACTGTATTAAGCAATGTTTGTAAAAATAAGTTTCAGTCCTTTGAAAAGGAATGTGTGTGTGTTCTTCTTTATTCTTATTTCAACATTATTATGGCATAGAACTGACATGTTGACTTCTAACACGTTTCTAAGACAGTGGCTTCTGACCTTGAGTCACAGACTCCAGAAAGTGTTGCATGCAGATTCTTAGATGTCCAAGGCAACTGCAGGTTTGAGGGTAGGAGCAGAAGGTATAGCTGGTGCCACAGAGCCTCCAGCCTTCCTTGCTTCTCGCTCCATACAGATTTGTACAGGCTACTGTATAATTCATGAGCCCTGATGACACATAATAGTTACCTTGGGTGAGTTTGGTTGTGAGCTATGTAATGAGATTGTCAAGTGTATAAGAAAATGTGATAGTCTGAGAACATGTCCAGATACTGAAAAGGCCAGATCTATGTATCCATATGGCTACGTTAAGCCAGGAGATTCAAATTAATTTCTTAATCTCTCTTCAGACCTCAAGATATGAGATTTCTTCCCATTCCATAGACATTCTCCAGTGAACAATAGTGACAGTTATGGTGGTTATTGTTTGGAGAGTCAGCAAGAACAGCTATCTACTTCACTCACCAAAAATAAATAAATATATAAATAAATAGAAATAGGAGCAAAAGCCCCATGGTTCTGGTGTTGGCAGCTATAGTGGTGGCTTCCAGTGAGGCAGAAATAGGAGGATATCTGTAGCCCATTATGCAGTGTGAACATGGTGGGTTATTTCTGGAAGCTCAGGCTAGGATCTGTTTCCTTGGCCCCTAAAGATTCTGTGAACTACATATACCCTTTAATTAATCCCCTTCTGCTTAATCTAGTAGTTTCCCTAGTCTGCCATGAAGAACTCTGAACAACACACCATTTCATCCAGCAAAAAATAAAAATAAAAAATAAAAAAAAAACAGAAATGCTTACATGGCACAAAGGAAGGGAAGACCACTACAAGAGGTAAACTTTTTTTGACAGCTCATTCTCTTCTGAGTACAGCCATTAATCCTGCTGTCAGCAGGAATAAAGATACTTCCTGAGGAAGGTGTAAAGCTGGGTTCTTGTAATATTGAGCAGTGGTGGCATGCAAGTAAGAATAAACCTTCAGTGCCCCTTACCGCCTGTCTAACTTTGCTCCAAACCTGTTTCAAAACTTTGATAACATAAGCTTTTTTCCCCTAACCTACAGAAAATATACTTAAGACAATGAGGCCATAGAAAATCCAAGACATTTTTATTGATTGATTTTTAGAAAATATTTATGGGGGAAGAGAATAGGATTTTGTCAAGAAAATGAGACATGAAGAAGAGAAAAACTTCAAGTCCCCTGTGTCAACCCCATTTAGGACAATAAAACAATATCTTTTCCACAGTTCTTGCTTCTGTGACCTCACGACTGACTGACACCCCAAATGCTCCTTATTTATGTCTTGGCCCCAGCACTACGTGTATCTTCCTGCGCTTCACAGGGTGCCACCTATCTCTGTGACAGTCCTTGTCAGACTCAGTAATGCAGGCCACCTTCGAGCAGTTGGTTTGTTACTTCCAACCAACCACAGCTTTGCTGCTGCTTCCTCTTTACACCATCCCCAGGCATGTGTTGAGGCCTTTATCAGGCCTTCTCTGTATCCCTCACGATACCCAGTTTATCCTTCCTTCAGCATCAATCTGAACTCATTACGGCTGATCTGCAAGTCACCTTCAAATTATCATATGGCTGCCCTCCCCTCCTCTCCATCCTGTGATTCTTCATTCTCCTCTTTCTTTTAAGTCATTGGAGTGGGATGGTGGACTCGGAAGTGTGCCAGCTCTTCTGGCTTTACATCAGCCTCGAATGATTCCAATTCAACACATATTAACACAAACAGTGTTCTTTTCATGCCAGGTGATGATTCTACACACAAATTCTCTAGTTGTCCTTTCTTACCAGCTGGCTACCCCCGGGCCTTTTTTTCTAGATATTCTGAAGCTACTTTTTAACGTGCACACTCCCAATCCAAACATTAGGCTCTTCTTGTCCTCCCCCACCACACACACACACATTTTAGTGACATTGCTGATTGATCAATGCACATTCACCAGACTGCTTTTGGCAAAAGACCACTAAGTTGTGTAGTGTGTGAAGGTGCAGGTGGCAACACAAACATGAAATAACACTTGCTCTTAAGGACCTTGCATGCATTTCTACAGAGTAAAATCCTTTTATGTGTCCTGTGACCTCCCTGCCACAGCCTAAGCTATCATAGATGTTTAAATATTGACCATCATGTTTATAACAATTCCCCTCTCATTTGTCGCCTCTCACTCACTGTGCTTAGGTCAGTGTAGACAATTAAAACACGCACAATTTGGAATCAGGCAGACAAGATCAAATTCTGGCTGTGCTACCTATAGAATGTGTGTTACTGAGCCAATTACTTAACTTCTTTGTGTTTCTCTAATACAAAAGCAGAAGTGACATGTCATGATTTAGCTGTCATTTTGATGTGAGAATTGAAATTGAAATGAGATAATAAATGTATTACCTGCCATGTAAGTACTATTATATGCTCAAATAAATATTATTTTCTGTATTAATAAGAAATCAGATTTACTTTCATAGAGGTAGCATACTTTGTCCCAATGATAGAAGCCTAGGAGCATAGGATTACTCCAGATTAATAACAGATAAAACACACATCCTGCTCAGTGCATCAGTGAGCAAGAAAAGGCAAGTTAGCAAATTTCTGCTTTCAGGTTGTGTATTGCTAGAATCCAAATTAATTATGTTTATTTTAAATGTGGGTTTGCAGGATGCCTGGGATACAAGGCATGAACCACTTAAAAATCAGTAAGTCGCGCAGTGGCATTCATTAGAAAAAAATTTCCAAAACTAAGCAGAATCTTCTACTTTTATAGACTCATTTAGACTTTTGTGGCATGTCCTTCGTGAAGATCACTGTATGTTATACTAGTTGATTTCCTGCTGTATTCTCTTGTTCCCTCAATGATTTTAATCTAGCCCCTAAGTAAAATCAGGTTGTTCCTTCTCTGTAATCGTTGGAATATAGGTATTTACTCCATCATTTCACCTCCCACTTCCAATCCTTTCCCTAAAAGTGGTGTGTGTCAAAAACCACTTTCTGCCTTAGTATTTGGGGAGGTTTGTCACGCTAGAAAAATACCCACTGTCTGTTTTTGCTGTTGGGTGTAAATGAGGCTGATGTATTTTGGAAACTACCTGTCCAAAGGTACTGCAGTTTGACTGATGGATCTGAACAGTGATGCCAATCTTATTCTCTTCTTTGTTTGAAGATGCTCAGTGGCAAAACAGTGATTCATGTTTTTCAGTAACCCATTTAGTAAAATGCAGTAGTCTAAAAGCAACTTAGTGTGGATGCAACATTCTTTGTTCAGCTTTGAGCACTGTAAGATCTGGGATGAACGGCTTTATAAATTTGGAGTATCAATATTTAGTTTTCTTTCACTTATTTCTCTCTATATACAGCATGGAGTGACCAAAGTACTTACCAACCCAGGTATGATGCACCTGTCTGACCCAGGGAAATGTCCCCTGGGGCTACAAGCACCAGAAGAACCTTCCCTCTCTGCTCATCCTCTGTCACTTGCTGGGTTTTGCAGGAACCCATCAGGCCACCCCCTGAGATTTCTCCATGACCACGGTGACTTGTTTGATTTGTAAAAGTATTTTGTTTGCTTAAATGTCGAGTTTAATATGTGTTTTACATACCTCAAATCTACATCAATTATCACAGCTCTGCTTCTAGCGTAGGCCAAGAACAGAAGTGTTCACGTGTTTTTTGGGGGGGGCTGAAAATATGTTTTAACCCAATATTTAAAAAAATCAAATTGGTTGCCAGTATATAACAAACATCATTGTACTTTTTTTTTTAAATCGGTATTTTTGAGTACTTTTTAAAACATCAGAAGATGTCACAATTCCAAGCCAGCCTTCCTATAAGGCAGTAATTGGCCAGAGCTGAGGAATGCTGCCCCATGTAAATGGCATACATTCTCCAGTTCCTGAATCCTTAGGATCCTATTGTTTCCCTGAAAAAGAGGGTGAGTTTTCATCACCATTTATCAGTACATTGGCAGTGGTGTTTTTCTCGGACTTGAGCAATAAGTCTCTGGGCCTGTCTCTATGAGAAGTGGAAACTGAAGAAAAATGGGCTAGATAACTTCCTCGTGGAAGTGAGAGTATCCCGGAGGACCCACCTGTTTGCACCAGTGCTCATTCCCTCCAGATATTTCAGTCTGTCATCCCCCTTCCAAATCCTTCTGGATTTAGGCGCACCAGAGTTATCTTCCCTACCCAGCATTTTGTCCTCATAGGAAATTGCCGGTGCTGCTTGAAATTGCTCCTGACTAAATCTTTGACATCTTGCCGCCATCACACAAAGTATCAATTTCTACTTTAACAGCTCTTTCAGAACTTTAATATTGATACTAAAATAAATATTTCTACAGTAAGGAAAGCAGAGACATATTACGGAGTAGCTAATTACTCTTAAAATCATCTACCATCACACGACCTCAGCAACGTTTGTATGAGTTGGATTTCTTTGGTTGCACACAACATGAACAAATCCTGGGTAATTTAACTACAAGGGAATTTGTTAGAAGGATACGGGATGGCACCACTATCAAAGGACTGAAGAAACCCAGGCCCAGAGAGGTAGGAACAGGTACAGCTCAGGGAAGTTGGGTGGCAGGACTGAGTGACAGTCTTATCAACATGCTGCTCATGACAAGTAACATCTCCAAAAAGTTTTTGTTTTTTATTTTTTTCTACCCATTAACTCAAAGTTCCATTAACTCAAAGGCCTGAGGTGCATGACACTTGTCCCAAGGGAGGTCAGTATAACTTGACTGATAATATCACAAAAACTACAAACAGTGGAGGAGAGATAATTTTGCAAAAGAAAATGCAGATGCCTGTGATCAGAAGGAAAAGAGAATAGTTGCCAACACTACAGCAAAATCCTACTCCAGGATCTGTTCACTATAATCTAGCAGATGTTTTCTAATGTCTTTAAATTCTGCAATGTTTTGATACAAAAAAAAAAAAATAAGTTGACTCTGTTTTTGACGCATTCTCTACAGTTGGCCTTTCATGGATATAAAGCCGCAAGCTGTGGGCCTGAATCCTTACAAAAAAACGGTCCAAGGCCTGAGTATGAATAGAAAGGATCAGTCTTGGTATTTTGATTTCAGGGAAAATTTTAAGTAATAAATCAGACTATGAGCAGAATTAGGAAGTCTACTTAAACTACCATAGGGCAGATAAATAGATCTAAGTGTTAAAATATATTTGCGAGCTTCCCCCAATGTGAATGGCCATCTTTACCATTATTCTCACCTAGATAAAAACCTACTAATCTACCGTGGTGCCGCAGGATAGAATCCTCATTTCCCCCTCAGGATTTACTGGGATAACTAAGGATGCCCCATATTCTTATTCTGATCTGTTTGCTTCAGCTCTCCATAGATTGTCAGAAGCTAAAACGATTGCTTGGCAGAGAGCTGCCTGGGACCATTCATAGCTCAGGAGATTTTAAAATGATATCAGAGGGTATCTAAAGCTTGTGAGCTACAAGATTTGTTAAAAGCAGAGGAATTGTTTATGCTGGAGGGGAGAATTACAATAGGGACACATAAGGATTTGGGCTGATGAATTCAAAACTGAGTTGAATTTAGTATATACTATGAACCCCTATTTCTTAATACGTATAATCCAAAAGTCTTTTAAAAGCAGTAAGCTGGAAATATTTAGTGTGCAACTTGGGCCCATGAGGGAGAGCCGAAGAGCTTTCTAAATTGAGTTTCAGCTGTGTGTGGAGTGGGATGGGGAATGAGCAGGGAACGTGTAGGAAGAGGTAATGCATTGAACAGGGCTTAGCTACCATGGTAAGCTAATGCTTCAAGCTGGGAAGTAGGAGAGGCAAATAAGAACTACAAGATTAAAACAGTGATGTGTGCTGTGGGTTGGGTATAGGATATTTCAATTAAGTTTCCTTCTTATTTTGTCCGTTGACTACCCCCTTACCTTTCTCTCTCCACCCCGTCTTTTTCACCACACTCCCTGTGGACTGCCCACTCTCTCCCACCCCTCTGCCATCTTGCCATCTTTATGTTTCAGAAATGAAACACAGTAAAATTGAATATATGAACTTGAATTTGCTAGAGATTTCACTTAATACTAAGTATAAGTATACCTCAATATTGCTTTTCTTTCTCTCATATCCATCCCAATTTTTTGCTTCCAATGTCACTTCCTTGCTTTCTGACCTTATTAGTCTTGTCATGACCTCTTACCCTTATCTGTATTTCTGTTTCTTGGGTAAAAAGAGAGGGCTACAAGGTGTCAGAGAAGAAGGTAAAAGATGTTGGAGTGAGAGAAAAAATATGTTAGATGCAGACCCCATGTAGGATTTATCATAAGTCTATCTTAATATCTCCTGGATTTTAAAAATAGTACTCTGAATGAAGTGTTTTAATTCTTTAAGGAGAGACATAGATATTTGAACATTGAGGCTTATTCACTTTGAGGAAATTTTTATAAAAAAATTATCTGGCTTCCACTTTCAGTTTATATGAAGAATAACAAAAAAACAAAAAAACAAAATTTAAGAAAAAATCCAAATCATAGAAAGAACAATATAAACAAATGGATTAAGTAAACATCATTTTCTAAGGAGATAATGAAAAATAGTAGATATAATAAAGACTTGGTGAACTGAATTCCAGTGAAAAACAAGGGCTGCAGAGTTGAACAGAGAACCAGAGTTTGGATAGTTCTTAGTTTGGATTTGGGTGGATGGAGATATGGACCTGCTATAGATGAAGTGAATCTTCAGGCACAAAAAGGAAAACAGCTGAGTTTTAGATAATAGTGAGATAGCAGAAGGTATTTAAATCTTAAAGAGTCCAAACTAAAAACAAATTACTCAAATAAGGTTCCCTATCTGAATATTATCAAGAAATCAGTCATGGAAAAGGAGCTGGTAAGCAGAGAGGAATCACATATTCTTGTGTTTCTTAGAGTCCAGATCACTGCTAAAGATGAAACCAAAGTGGCACAAAAATATGTTAAACTGAAATCCAACCTCCTCCCAGCTCAAATATGGGCAAGTTAAACAAGGCAATAGTGACACAGGAAAATTGGGGCAGGGTTAGTCACAGGTGAACTCAATATAACTAAAGCTGCTATATAGCCCCAGTTCAGTTTGATTCTGTAAGGATCTTGAATGCCAGCACCCTCACCTTAACTGCCAAATAATGGCTTGCTTGCATTTTCTGGCAAAAAAGCAAAACAAGTTATATTGTTCTTTTATACACAATATTCAGAATATAATAAAACATTATAATAAGGTTAGAAGGAGGAAAATATGTCTTACCAAGAGAGAAAAATAGTCAATATAAACAGAATTAGAGTTGCCCCAGTTATTAGAATTAGTAGTTCCAGAATTTAACCTGACTATGAAATATATGTTAAGGGATTGACAAGGAAAGATAAATAAAATGATTAAAGAGATGAAATATTTGGGGAGAGAAGTGGAAATTCTAAAATAAAAAAAATAATTTTTTTAAATGGAAAATTACAATATCTGCAAAAAAAATTTACTTGCATGGACATTAAGGCAAATTGGATAGTGTAGAAGATAGGCTCAATGAACTTGAAGATGTATCAATGGAAAATTTCCAATTAAAAGACATAGTGGGAAAAAAGGTAGAAAAAAATAAAGAGCATCTGTAACTTCCGGGAATTATCAAGTTGTCTAACATGTGTGTATTTGGAGTCCCAGAAAGAGAAAAAGGAAAGAGACAGAAAACATGATTTATAAATAATGGCCAAAATTTTTAAAAATTTTAACAGAAATATCAATCATATATATACATGTGTAAGTATATCATAATAAATTGAGTGAAAGCCAAAAAAAAACCAAAAAAAATCACCTTAAAAGCAGAGGGGTAAACACACCTTATATACAAAGGAATAACTATAAGAATGATAGCTGACTTCTTATAAAATATACTGCAAGCCAACAGATAGTTGAATGACTGATTAACCAAATAATGGTGAAGATGTGGAATAAGTAATACCCTCAGACACTGCTGGGGTAGCTGTAAATTGATTCATCAGCTATGGGAAATCTTTGAGTTTTTCTTATAGTTCAGCCTTCATTGATCTATGACCTAGACATTATGCTACTAGTTATCTACATGGTGAAATAAAAATATTTGTCCACAAAATGTCTTGAATGAGAATGTCTCCTGCCAAACATGGGAGTAATGACCAATAGCAGAATGGATAAATAAATTCTGATAGAATCATACCACATATACAGCAGAAACAGCTGACCTTCAGACACACGCATGATGATAAATGAGGAGTTTTAAACCACAGAGTCTTGGGATGATGTTACACAACATTGTTGTAGCAATAGCTAACCAATAAACTCAGTAACGAAATGTTACACTGCTCCTTCTACTTACGGGTATCATCCTTTTAAGTTCCATAATTCACTCTGTTGTTACTTTGCAAACAAACATAAAGTTGTAGGTATTCTTCCAATAATGAACATTTGTTTCACTAACATCCAATTTATGGCCTGCTGTTCGGTTTCCGTGTCTTCCTGCACACAAGCTAACTTCTGATTCTGTGCCAAATCATAGTGTAATCTTTTTGAAGTCATTTTAAATAGCAATGCAACACAACTTGCACAGAGCCAGCACTGCACACAGACCAAGTGCAATGAGATTAGTGGTGAACAGCCATGATCAAGTTCGTGTAGGCACAGGCACTGACAACCATGTCACAACAGACCTGGCTGACAGCAACTACCAAGTACCATCCATTGTAGGAAACATTACAATTTCAAGATGTTAAATGTCAAATAAATGTGCTTCTTAGAATCAGTGGGAAATGGTACATCCCAGGTCATTATAGTCACAGCGTGAGTTGCTATTGCTGGAACTCGGCATCCCTTTCTGGATGGAAGAAGACACTTCTTTTCAAAATGCCTGATTTCAAGAAAGGTCACTCCCATTTCTCTATCTGTTGAGTGAATATCTTTTAACCTCTGCCACATGTTCTTATCTTACAGGGTCTGGTTGTCCTCTAACGTGGGATGATTTTGCCCTCTAGTTGTAACTGAGGGATTTGGAATCAGTTTCTGGAGCACATTGCCACCCAAAAATTCAGGCAAGGAACTCCTGCTCTAGGCTGCAGCAAATTCTACTCTGGTCCTCTGGCCCAGGTCCTTCCATAGGGCAAGGAGTTGATTGGGCTAAGAGGACATGTCCACCTAGAGCCCATGGCCCTTTGCCAGTGACCTCCTACTTCAGGTACCGGGAGGCTGGTCCATGTTGCTGAATTCGGCAGCTCTTGGCCTGGGGAGTGGGCAAGGGGTATGGATCTGTTTACAGGGGTGTAGATGGAGCTGGATCGTGTGGTCTAGGCTGACAAAATGCACGTGCATTAGGCCTCTTGTAGTGCAGGTCAGAGATGGACAGTGGGAAGAAAAGGGGGTAGGTGGGAGGCAAGGGACACAGCCTACTTTACCTGTCCCACCAGGTTCCACCAGGCTAATTCTGAATTTGAGCCCAGCCTTTCAGTTCGTTGTGAAGATGTAGGTTTCAAAGTAAAAGGATATGAGGTATTTAATATTTTATTAGCTTAACTTGTATCATTTAAATATTTACATAGATGGTATATGGGCCTCTGATTGGGCCTCCCAGGTCCAACAAATGGAAGGTATAAGCAAATGGATTAGGAATACTGGACGACCCCATATATGATAGGATCAAAAACGTACTCACTCTGCACTCAATGTACAAAAAAAATTATCCTTTAATTTTGTTTCCTAGTAATTGACTGATGTTTTCCCCTAACTCCTATTCAATTAGGTGACAGAAGATGGAACTTTAGGCCTTTTATTTAAGGTAGGGACTTATTTTCTATAGGCAGTGTTGATAAATGTATATTTGATCACTGTCTTCACATTCCCTTTCAATAATAATAATAATAGTAATAATAATAAATAATGACTAATATTTTTGAGGGCTGTATGTCAAGTGTTGTATAAAGCCTTTTATGTGTATAAACTAATTTAATCCTCAAGCAATCAAAGTGAGGTAGGTATTATTATTACTACTTCTTAAGAAGTGAAATAAGGTACAGGGAGGTTAATTAACATGTCCAAGTTTGCATAGCGAGAAGGTAGAGAAACCAGAACTAAAAACCTAGGCAGACTGGCTTCAGAGTTTACGTTCCCTCTTTATCATGGTGCTGTTCTGCTTCTCTCAGATGGTATCTGTAGGTAGTCTGCTTCTTGGGTCATTTACAGTTGCAGCCTTTCTGCAACGCTCTCAGCATACAGGAACTTCTCCAGCCCTAGCCTTCCCCAGAGGATAGGGAGATAGTACTGTCTCAGATTCATGCAGCCAGTTACCTCTCTTGCAAAGGCTGTGAGAGCCTCCCTGTGCCAGGCTGGATGAAAACAATGTGGTGTTTTCTGCAAGGCCTGTGTCCTTCCAATCGACCCCAGGGCACCTTGCTTGGTGCTCCCAGCTCTTTCCACAGCCCTCCTGGATGTTATGCCAGGGCACATGTACTGGACCTCTCTTCCTATCAGTGTTTCTCTTGTGTCACACTTTTCCAGGAGGTCAATGATATGATACCTACTTTCTTCATTTTTCTATCAATACGAGGCATCCCCTTTCTGTCTCCTTCTTGATATGATATTCATCACCCCTTCCCACTTTTAAGCATATTTTTATGCATGGTGGTAAAATACACATAAAATTTACCATCTTAATCATTTATAAACGGTCCATTCAGTAGTGTTAAGTATATTCCCATTGTTGTTCAAACGATAAGAACTTTCTCATCTCACAAAACTAAACCCCTGTACACATTAAACAATTCCCTCCAGTAGTACCTGGCAACCACCATTCTACTTTCTGTTTCTATGAATCCAGTGACTCTACATACCTCAAAGAAGTGAAATCATACGTCTTTTTCTCTTTGTGACTGGCTTGTTTCACTTAGCAACATGTATACCAACATCCATGTTGTAACATGTGACAGAATTCCCTTCCTTTTTAAGGCTGAATAATATTCCATTCTATGTATAAACCACAGTTTGTTTTCCCATTCATTTCTCAGTGGACACCTGAGTTGCTTCCACCTTTTGGCTACTGTGAATAATGCTGCTATAAACAAGGGTGCACTACCTTCGCTTTGCCTACTATATTATTTAAATAATGATATGTTATAAAACATGATATGTGAGGGGGAGAATATAATCCACAGTCTATGTTAGTTGAAAATTTTCAAAATATTATTCCCGTTGCATCTTGTGTCCCATTTCCTTAGTGCTTTGATCTCAGAACTCCTCAGAGCTTTGATCTCGGAGACACAGAAATAAGTAGTCAAACACATCCACTCAGTTTTCCAAGTTTAATCGCGTACATGAGAAAGAATGGTATTTGTCAATTCTTCCCACAGAAGAATATAATTTTAACATTAAAAACACAAGTCAACAGAAGAACTAATTACATTTGATGCTGGAGACATTGTTTTATTCTGCTTCTTAAAGAAGGAAATAATTGGGAATTCAGCCCTGAATAATCCCAGCTCTTGAAAATATTGTTAGAGGAAAGTTACTGCCAAATTCAGTCAAACCTATTTTCTTTGCCATTGATAAGGCAGCTACAAAGTGAATGAAAACCAGTGAAACACCTACCCATATGTATTGTGAGAGCTCCATCGTGCCCCTATTTAAATAACAACTTCTCTGCTTGGCTTGAAGCAATCATGGACATTGATATGTCGAACATATATGCCTTTCTTATTGAGAAGAAAAAAAGTCAAGGCTACTGTATCAGCTTAATAGTAAAAATAAAGTGGCCAAACTATTTCATCTTGAAAAGAGCAAGTTACAAGAGCATTCTTAGCATAAGTATATGTGTATTTTCATTTATAACTCTCCTTTTCCAATAAAAGTTTAATACAGCTGGATACATTTTAAGAAGTTTTTGTTGTTTGGTTTTACTTTTATCAAGTGACTTTCATACATTTCATAAATTTCTGTTTGAGTGGAAAGATACTTAGACCCATTCTTGTTTTATGTTATAAATTATGTAAGGTATTGGGTTTAAGTTGAAATCTTTTCAGCTCCTCAGTCACAGTTTTATAATTTTGTTAACTTCTTAAGCAAAGCATATTAAATTTTTGGTGAATTAAATATCAACTTCAAAAGAAAGAAAGAAATTGTATTTTTAACATAAATTTCAAAGCATTACAGATTAGGCTCAAGTTTTTTTGTTGTTGTTTTTTTTTCATCATTCCCCCTACAATAATTTCCCACCAATCTCAGTAAACAATTCAAACCTGGAACCAAGGCTCTCATAGTTCTATCCGATCTGGCCCAAGTTTGCCTCTCTAATATCATCTACTTCCCATCCTTCTGGGACCCACTCTTCTCCAGCTCCCCAGGAGTCCTTGTTTTCTTTGAACATTCTAAACTCACTCCTGTCCCATCAGGATAGGCTGGGTTATTCTGGAATAATGGATTCACTCCAAAATCTCAAGCTTTTAAAACTTAAAGGCTTTGTCTTTTAGGATCCATCATTTTTGTTAAGGGTGCCAAGGGTGAGAGAGGACTCCATATCTCGAACATTATTAACTGTTGTTCTGAAGGGGGGGAGGGGAAGAAACACTGTAAGTTTTCAAGCTAATAATTATTCAGTGCAGAAGGGACACACAGCATTTCCTTTTATAATTCATTGTCCAGAATTTGCCATATGACCCTCCACAATGATGCAGGAAAATTCTGTGAGTGCCAGGATCGTGTCTTGTGAAACCGAAGCGTGGACCAAAGAGAGGCAAGGAGTTGTAAAAGAGGATAGTTTATTAAAGCAAAGGCTCACAGCTCCCAAGCGAGAGGGGGTTCCCAATGCAATGCCCAGTGTCTGAGGTAAAAGTTTTCACTTTATATCTTCCCTTGCCTGTTTGGAGAGGGGAACTGGAGCCTTCTAATGGAATTTGTCTATCAGGTTTGTTTTGTTTGCTTATCCTGAAGGGATTAATGAGCCCATTCCTATCTATCAGATCTGCTCAGTTTGTCTGGCCAAAAGGAATTTATGAGATAATTTATTAACCTCAAGGCGCTGTTACATTTTTGTCCTAGAGTGAAGGAGTTACTTCAGAACCTAGAGCTTCAGGATATGGCTGCCTTTGTTTATTTTACCAGGGACCTTCCTGTCTACCTAACAACATGCTAACCTGTCTCAACAACACAGCTGTGCCATAAAGTACAATGCTACTATCTACTTCTCCCTGGAACGAGAAGAAGCATAAATATTTAGCAAAAACAGGCCTGACTACCCCAGGCATTTTGAATTTGCTGTCAGCACTGCCTGGCATGCTTTTCCCTCAGAAAGTCAGATGGCTCACTCTCTCTTCATTCCAGTTTTGCCAAAATCTTTAGGTCATCCCTGATGACTCTTTCTAAAACAGGCCTTCCCTCAACACTCTGTTTCATTTTTATCCTTCACTTATTCCTATCTGAAATTATATATTTGTTACTGGTGTTATACGCACACATTTTTTTTTTAATATGTAGGATGCTGTATTTTCTGTTGTGTTTATTGATTCACTGGTGTCTCCCCAGTGTCTAAAAGAATATCTGGAACTCAGCAGGCAGTCAATAAATAGTAACTGAATGAATGGATAAATAAATACAAATAATACATATCAAACTGGTGAACAGCTGTTTATGCATCTATATATTGGAATATCAGTTTTACATGTATGTTGAAAGGATGCAAATTTAGTTTCATACAACATTCTACTATAAAGAGAAAATTAGGTCCTGAAGTTTTATAAAACCACTTGGATCCTCCTCGTGAGGCTCCCTCTGCTGGTTTTCTTGGGTCAGGGCAAAGAGGAAGCTTAGTCTAAATCAGTCTTCAAATTATCCAAATCTAGGAAATCAAGAGATCGTTTAAATGTTAACTCGTTTCTTTGGGATAACTGCTTTGCATTTCAGCTTCCTCTTCCCCCCATCCTCTCTTCCAAGATGGCATTTGAATATATGGTGGAGAAAGGTATGGCCTGTGTAAGGGTGTAGAGGCGAGACTGGGCCCTGAAATCTTCTCTACGTCCTCAGGATTCTTCCTGCCTTCTACAGTAGAGTGGATGACCTGGTATGATTTCAGCACGAATGTGCCTTGAAGTAGCTCTAGTCCTCTCTGGCGATTTGGACTTAATGTGCTAATAACAGAGACGTGGCTTCCCATCTCACCCCTAAGATTACATGTGTCATTGGAAACGGCTGCATACGACACCTCTCCCTTCAACTTACCAGTAGGGCAGGAGGTAATGCTACTCACCTGAGGGACTTAGGCTCCTTCTCTACCTGGGTGTTTATAAACAACTCCCATCCCTTGAAGTGAGGAGTGAGAGTACCAAGCACCCTTCAGTCCTAGCTCTTCTAATTCTCTTACTCTCCACAATCTCTGCTTGGAATAGTACTGGGCCTTCTCTTCCTCCCCTTTCCTCTCCTCTCGGGCTGTAAATCTCATGACCTGGGGATCATGTTGGAGGATGCATGCTATGGAAGGAACTCTACTGCGTGTGCCTTCCAGTCATTGCTTTTGAAGCCAAATGAAAAATTAGAGCTAGAGACAAACAGGATTCAATGTATTTGTATGATTTCAAAAATATGCCAGTATTTATAATACCTGTAAATAAATTCACTTTCTAAAGGCTTTACTATGCTCATAAAAATAATTTTCATATAAGGAAAAAGTATAACAGACTGTTAATGAACCTGAAGTCAGGTAAACCTATGAAAGGCATTACAGTTTCTAGATCGATCCTTTTTTTATGTTGTAAATTAGAAGATGATTCTCTTTTCTCACAGCATTTTACACATCCCTGCCCTGACTCCAGTATTATAAAGACTAGCTTTGAGGTCAGTTACAATGGGGCTAAAATACTTGCTTTTTGCTTGTTATATACGATATGTGAGTCATGATTGTTTTTAGTAATCATTCAGGAGTGAATAAATAAGATGCGACTCTGTATTCATCCCATTGTACAGTTAGGATTATGATGGTTTGGAATGAATAAATTTATCTGGGAAGCAGGGTTTGATTTCTAACTGCAACTATTATCAAAATCCTTTTTTAAAAAAACTGATTTCCTTGAAGGATCAAAACATATCTAGTTGACAAAATACAACATGTCAATCAAATAGAGTCAAGCAACAGTCAGAAAAACCTCCATTTGCCTGATTTGAGTGACTCTGCAAAGGACACAGAAATGGCACGGCCAAAACCTCTTTCCCAGTGGTTGCAACTCTGCTTCCCAGATAAGTTTATTCGTTCCAAACCATCATAATCCTAACTGTACAATGGGATGAATACAGAGTCACATCTTATTTACTCACTCCTGAATGATTACTAAAAACAATCATGACTTCACATACATTTCATGAGTTGTCAAACTTTCTAAGAATTTTAACTTTTCAATTCCTTTGAGAGCTCATCTAAGGCTGTACAATCAAGTCAACTTTATATACTTCTGGTTTCACTTCTATATTGTCAGTGTATATTCAAAAATGGCGTTGTATATTTGGACAGAGAGATCCTCAGGGCGGTATCATATTGTCAGAGGCAGAATGCCAAGCACGGGTTTTGGATATTATTCCTGATTGCTACTATTTCACCAAATCTCTGAAGGAATGTAGTGTGGTGCTTACGAGGCCACAAACCTTCATCCTTACTTAAGTGACATCTTAGCACGTTAATTAACTTCTGAAACACTTTGTCTCCTCCTGCTTCAATGGAAATACTTTCACCTACTGCAGTGAACTGCAGGTACTCAGTTTCCTCATCTGTAAAATGACAGCATTAATTAGATTATTAATTCTAAGATCTCTTCTAGAACTAACATCATATTGCTATTTCATTCCTCTTATCATCTCCCTCTTCTCATTGGTAAGGGCTCTGTGCAGGCTCCAGGGTTTGTAATTGGCTTTCAAGTCCATCTTCAAGGGACTTCAAACATTTGTAATTTGGTCATTAAAGAATAACTGAGTTTTTGCCTTCTTTTCTCCCTCCTCCCTAAAACAGGTATGGGGAATGAGTGAGGGTTGTTTAACTTAATTGAAAGACAGTTTCTCAACATTATATTTCTTTTTTTGGCATTCGGTTGAGTTGGGCTTTCCAGGAAGCTACCTATGGTCAATCTGCCTGAGAACCTAGCATTTTATTCCAACTCAAATTTACAATGAAATAAAGTTATGAATGTCTTTAAAAAGAAACTTGAGAACAAATATAGATATTCAATGCATCACTGGATTGCCAATAGTCTTACTATGTATAATAAAGTTGCATTGGTGATTCTGAAATGTTTAACTTCTACCTTGTTTATTAATTCATGAAAGAGAATCTACCTTTTCCAAAATAGAGTCATCTTGGGAAATTTCACCAGAAAGTTGGATACCGTAAGCATCTTTTAACTAAATAAAATGCTTTGGAAATGCATTTCTTTTTATTTTTGGCTTTCCAATGAAGCAGGAATAAGAAAATAACAAGGCACTAGGTATTATGTCAATAGGTCCCTTAGCTAGAATGATTGGAGGAAAAAACTAAGCTAGAATAACATTAAAGCCAAATACTCCTTGAAATCCACGTCACTATGAAAAATGCATGGAGTTCCAAAGTAACCACATCATCAACAGAATTTGCAAAACTATGTAAATATATGAATTTACGTTATAGAAGATGATAATTTAAAATGAGTTTTGCTCTAAGTTTCCAAACACATCCTGCATGTCAGAGAGCATAGCTAGAATTAGTACAAGGAGCCTTACATTAAGTCTCAAGTGGCAAATCTAAGGCTGAGAAGGGCAGTGTAGGCTGAATGTATCACTAGATACATCTTTTCTTTATAGGCACTGGCAGAACAGGTTTTCACAACTCCCTGCCTGTATTTAGCCCACAGGGGAGGTGATAAATATCATCGATTAATCACATATAAAACAAATAAGAGTGTTCTTGTTCATGTTGTGAGAGATGTGAGGAAGAATGAAGAGGCTTGATGAGACCTATGGTAATTTTGATTGAGATTCACTAGCTGACCAAAAGTGAGAGCTTAATGTGTGAGACATTACCAAGCAATCACCAAGAGGTTAACTGAAATTTGGAAGTCAAATTCAGTGAAACTATAGGTTCATTCTAAACCAGGAGTGATTTTGCTCCAAGGGGACTTTTGGTTGCCAGGACTTCGGGGTGGGGGTGGGAGTGGGGTTGCCACTGACGTCTTGTGGAATACAGACCAAAGATGCTGCTAAACAGCTGAAAATGCACAGAAGGCCCCTGCGTGTTAAATAATTGTGTAGCTCAAAATGTCAAAGGTGCCACTGTTGTAAAACCCAGCTACAGAACCATGTGGTGTGGACGTACTGGGATGAGTATGGTGGTATATGGGAAGAAGGAACTGTATTTACTACTTACACATTGTAACTTTCTTTGGATTTATTGATATAAAAAAAATTAAGTGAGAAAAGTCACTCAAAATCAACTAGTAGACAGTTACAGTCATATGTCCCAGAGGATTTTTACTGGTAAGAGCAGAAGAATCAATTACTTGCATTATAATTGCTAAAGATTACTATAGAATTTCTATAATTGTTTCCGTGAGCTACTTTTAATTGTCTACTATCTCTGTAGGTCCCTTGCCCCCAAACACTCACTAATGTCAGAGTGGAGGTATTTGTTTATGTTCTTCCTTAAACTTCACTTTGGCATGGCCTGCAAACCTTTGTAAATTTTTTTCTTTTTTAAATTGTGCTGGAAGAAATGCTTACTTTTATGTTTCTGTTACTCAGCACTGACAATTTATCTTTTTTTCTCTTTTGTCCCCTAATATCTTTTAATTCTCAATCCCCTAGTGAAACTAGCTAAAATTCCTATAAATATTTCATTCTGAATAAGGTAAGAGTCTATGATGCAGTTTATGCAAAAAGTTCCTTTGGTGGTTGCTAGGAGAAAGCTACAGAGAATCTATACTAAATGAATGTAGGAAGACCTGGGTTTATTCCTTTAAAATAAAAGTAAACAGAGTATAAAGCAGGATGAAAACAAGTTTTAGATAGAAGGGAATTTAGACCTGAGATAGGTTAACACTGCCTAATGGAGATGTTTACAGATGAATAAGAGCTGAAGAGGTTAAATAGACATGGGTATCTTCTTCTCTTTCTTCCTCTAACCAACTTCAACTGGAAAGTCTGGGAAAATAAATAACTAAGGCTGAGGAACCATAAGCTGAACAACACGAAAGTAGCTGCAAGAATCTGGTGCCCAAGCCAGCCTGAGGCTCATTGAAATTTTTGTGATTTCTGAAGCAAAATTCATATTAAAAGTAGGTTACAAAAAGTTCCAGTTGAGTTTGTGTTAAGTACTTATTGGAAGAATTAAGGGCTAGTTATGTTAACCTCAGTTATAAAGACAAATTGTTGTAAAAGTTTTTTTATAAGCATTTACATTAACTTAAAAGGTGATGCTTTCTTCCAAGTTTTTTTTTTGTTTGTTTGCTTGTTTGTTTCTTTGTGTGTGCTTTGTTGTTTGTTTTTTGTTTTTGGAGTTTTGTTTGTTTGTTTGTTTTTTGTTTTTCGGTCCCAGAAAAGCTTTCAGAAAAAGCAGATAAGAGGGCTGAAAATGCAGGGGGGGAATGAGGGAGTTAACTTTTATTGCACGGCCTAATATATTCTAGGCATTGAGCTACACATTTTTTTCCAGTTATTTAATTAGTATCTTTCAGCACCAAACCCACTCTCCTCTCTGGGGACTGGAGCACTCGAGGAAGAGTTCAGGATGGGAAGAAGAAGGAACTTGATTCTCCCTGTACTCTTGCTCTTCCTGGCAGGATGGTTTCTGCCATAGCCAATTTGTTCCACTTTCCTCTTTTTTCTGAAACCCTGAAACCACCTTATTGTGCCCTGTGAGAGGTACTAGCAACAGCTGGGCAGTGCCTCCTTCTCAGAGGGCTGCATCCCACTGTGTGTGATGCCTCCTCCACACTTCCAGATTCTAATATCCAACCCTTTTCTCTCTGATCCCCTGTGCCTAGAGGTGGTAGCAGTTTCCTGCAGTGAGGGTTTCTATGTCATTTCTATATTTCCTTTTTATTTGCTCAGTTCTCTAATACCTTTTAAAACAATTCCTTACATTAAACTCGTCCTCAAAATGATTGACATGTTTCCATTTTCCTGATTAGTTTCTGACTGATATGACTATTTACATACATTGTACCCATTTTACAAATGAGCAAACTACAGCTCAGATGGATTCCGTAACTTGCCCAATGTTTCACAGCTAGTAGAAGGCATAACCAGAATGTGAACCAAGATCTATAAGCCCTGGTTTTTGCTAATATTCCAGGACATAGGAAGAAAACCACAAGAGGTGTATGTTGCCAAATTTTAAGAATTTTAAAGAATAACTTAAGAAAAAAGAATTCTAGAGACTAAGAGTAAAGTTATCTATCTATCTATCTATCTATCTATCTATCTATCTATCTATCTATCTATATATCTAGTTGATTAGTCAGAATTCTTATACCTTTATTTATATATGCATATCTACTCACAGATATATATATATATATTTGTATATACAAGGCCTGACAATTAAATTTGCAAACTCATCCTAGAAAACGTGCTACATACCTCATTGCTGAATATCACCATAGCCACCTTCGAAGTACTCCCCTTGGGAAGATATGCACTGATGCCAGCACCTAGTCCACCCCTCAAAGCAATTTTGGAACTTTTTTTTCTGGAATGGTCATCAGAGCTGTTGTCATATTGCCCTTCATGTCGTGAATGTCATCAAAATGTCTTCCTTTCAATATTTCCTTTATTTTTGGAAAACGAAAGAAGTGATTGGGGGCTAGATCAGGTGAGTAGGGAGAGTGTTCCAATACAGTTATTTGCTTACTGATTAAAAACTCCCTGACAGTACCATGTGAGCTGGTGCATTGTTGTGATGCAAGAGCCATGAATTGGTAGCAAAAAGTACAGGTCGTTTTCGTCTAACTTTTTCATGCTGCCTTTTCAGTACTTCCAAATAGTAAACTTGGTTACCTGTTTGTCTAGTTGGTACAAATTTATAATGAATAATCCCTCTGATACCAAAAAACGTTAGCAACATTGCTTTGACTCTTGATTTGGACTGACGGAACTTTTTTGGTTGTGGAGAATTGGCTGACTCCCATTGTGCACTTTGATGTTGTTTCAGGGTTGTATTGGTACACCCATGTTTCATCACCAGTGATAACACGGCCCAAAACATCATCTTTCCTTTCCAAAAGGTCTTGGCAAACAAACTTCAACTCTCCTTCACTTTTGTTCATTGGTGAGCTCCTTCAGGACTATTTTTGCACACACCTTTCACATGCCAAGATTTTCCTGTATCTATTGATATTTACGTGGTCTACTAAGTTTCTCACAGTCAGATGATGATTTTGACACACTATTCAAATTTTTGCAATGTTTTTGTCACTTCTGCTTGTTACTGGCCGCCCTGATGCGTTCTCTCCCCTCAGAAAAACATTTAATCCATTTGCACATGCCATTTTCTTCAGGGCATTATCCCCATAAACTTGGACTAACATGTTAGTCTTGTTCCACTCTTGCCAAGGTTCACAAAAAATTTAACGTTTGTTGCTCTAATTCAAGCTCAGACATTCTCACGACAGCACACAAAAACACCCAACAATAATGAATGCCACTCAGCAAGACACCGCCACACTTCGACACAAACAACTGTAAGACACTGATCTATCAAGGTTATGAAACCTTACCGAGCTGTTTGTACAGGGCTGCCAGTGTAAATGCACAGTGGAAAGTTTGCAAACCTAATTGTCAGACCTCGTACGTTCTTCATATATATGCATATATATGATTGTGTGTGTGTGTATATATATATATATATATATATATATATATATATATATGTATATATATATATATGTATGTATGTATGTATATCCATACATATATTCATACACACACACACATATATATATCCATATGTATGTATATATATGGACAAATATATATATATACATACATATTAGATCTCTTTCAAATCTCTACTACTATGATAGAAAAGGGATTATTTTAAAAGACATAAGCCCATAAGAAGATTAGATAATAGCACATTGGAAATACTAAGAAAATTGCAGAAGTCAGAAAGCAAATGAACAAGTGGGAAAAGGTTAAGCAGAACAAGAAAAAAATAAATAAACCTAAATCTGCAGTGGGGAAGTCTTAAGGCACACTATTCCATGCCCCAGAACACTGGAAAAGTTCAAAAATTGAAGGTACCAGATTTCTAAAATGTGGTTCTGAAATAGCAGGATTAGTTGAAATTCCTTGATCTCCAGAGTCCCTTCCCTATAATTTACAGCCCAATGATTCCATTTCCTTACAACCCAACAGAAAGATTATGACTTAAAAGGGCAATCAGGGTTTGGGAAGGCTGACCTCACTGTGGCTCTTCAGGAGAAAGTAGTTTGGGTGGAAAGATGGTAGAAAATTGAGACCTCCATGGTTAGAAGAGAGTGAGTGATGTAGAAGGACTTCAAGGGGGAATAATGAACATGGAGCAAGATTTTAGAAGGGATAGAATTCAGAGAAAAGGGACTGGCTGGCCTTCTGTAAGACGGATTTCTTTTCACATGTGAAGAAAGCAAAGTTTAATGAAGGTATTTGGACAGGTGCACTGGGAGATAATATTTTTGAGAACTTACATATTCTCTGTCTGAGGAGACAGGATGACGCAAAAGATTTGGGAAGGAGCAACATACATCTGAATCAGCTCTAATGGGAACCAAAATAGGAACATCCTTCCCTCGTGTCATTTTTCTAGCATGTATTGTTATCTTAAATTTTAAAAAATGTTACTTTAAATTCATATAATACAGGTCAAAACTTGCCATGTGTCAAATTTAACCCAAAGTTATGTGATTTTTTTTTTTTTCTGGTTGCCAATATTTTGAAATTTAGCAACTTTTATTTTAAAAAAATAATCCCGGGCAGACGGGTGGTCTGGTTGGTTGGAGCATGGGCTCTCAGCCACAAGGTTGCGGGTTCGACTCCCTCCCACAGGGGATGGTGGGTTGTGCCCTCTGTGAGCTGCGTGTGCCCCCTGCAACTAAGTTTGAACACGGCATCTTGAGCTGAGCTGCTGCTGAGCTCCCGGATGGCTCAGTTGATTGGAGAGCAGGCTCTCAGCCACAAGGTTTCCGGTTCAACTCCCGCAAGGGACGGTGGGCTGCGCGCCCCCTGCAACTAACAACGGCAACTGGACCTGGAGCTGAGCTGCACCCTCCACAACTAAGAAGGACAACAACTTGACTTGGAAAAGTCCCAGAAGTACACACTGTTCCCCAATAAAGTCCTGTTCCCCTTCTCCAATAAAATCTTTAAAAAATAATAATCCCATTTGAGGGTATCTTCTTAAAATACTGGATGATGCTACAATACTGAGCATACATTGCAGCGTATAGACAAGTGGTAAGAACTTTATTTGGATGGAGTAGGTATTCCATATAGGTATTCATAACCTCTGTGATTACTTTATGTTACCGTCCTGACCTGGTAGTCATTTGAGTTTAGTGTTTCCAATAAAGTACCCATCTCTTGAGTATCACCAGGCCACATGTGTGAAACACAGGTGGTTGTCATCTATATTTTTCACAAAAAGAATGTAAAGCATCATAGGACCCCCAGCCACCCCATTGCTCTTACCCATAGATTGAGAGCATCAGATGAAGTGAACTCACATGTTAAAGATGATTCCTGATTGGATAATCAGTAAGTGCAACTGTACCTTCCAGTACTATCCAAATGCATTCTCATAAACTCATCTGACAAAGCAAAAACCACTGTCACTCAAGAGTCTCCTGTGGTATCTGTTAAAGATCAACTCATTCAGAGATGACTGGCCCATCCAGATTAGTTTACGAATATATAAAGTAATTTATCACAAGCAAGCTTCTGACATATAGTTTGATTTGACATAGATTGATATTGAAATACAAATCCAAGCAAGTGCCTCACTTCTATTATTTGTAAAATAATTATAGGAGTATCAGTTAATACTCATTCTGTTTTCAAGAACTAATTCTTACATGTGACTCAATAATTTGCAATTCATTTCCATCTAACTGTCCAATGAACATCAATACTTTGAGAACCATTGATGAAACATGCTGTATGATCACAAGATAAGAGTTAATTATGACAAGTCTAGCTGTATTCTTGAAAATGTTTAACTGTAAAATCACTTCACTCAAATGTGATTAAGACCTAACTGTTAATTGAGGACTAAGACATGACTGTTAAAGAGCCTGCACCAAGATACGAACAACTCCTCTCTAAGAAATGGCTTCTAGTTAATTAGAAGAAAATTTTCCTAACAGGTTGCTATCAATTTGGGGGTTTGGGGGTGGGGGGAGGCATTTTCTTTTCTAATGAAATTAC
Organism: Rhinolophus sinicus; assembly: GCF_036562045.2. Taxonomy (NCBI): domain Eukaryota; kingdom Metazoa; phylum Chordata; class Mammalia; order Chiroptera; family Rhinolophidae; genus Rhinolophus; species Rhinolophus sinicus. The sequence continues at coordinate 125,285,069 of NC_133753.1, read as the reverse complement.
TTCAGTCCTAGGAGGAAGCTCATAGGGTTTGGTTTGCTTCTGCAGTTTCTCTTGTCTTCTCTTCATAATTTCTCTGAAGTGATTTTTTCCCTCTAACTGTTTATCTTTACGTTCTTCGGTCTCAAATATTGCCTCTTCTTTCTGTCGGATCTTTAGCTCTTTCTGCCACTGTTACAGAGAAAAAGTGTCATTTATATATGATTTTACAAATTACCTTCTCAAAATGCTAATTCTTCAATTATCCCTTAGTTTTTCTTACAAATAGTCTTCAGGAACTTATATACTACCATACTGGAAAAATATATACGCCATCAGAAAGTACACTAGCCACCCCCCGCCCCAAGCAGAATTCCCTCTTACCATTTTTAGTGATACTAAATCATTCAAAAGATGAGATAATAGGCTTTATATTTATGTATACCAAAGGAATTTCCTTTCTTCATCAATATTGGTATTTACATGAGAGCATGTACATAAAATAAAAAAGGTGAAGGGATTAAGAAGTACAAATTGGTAGTTACAAAATAGTTGTGGGGATATAAAGCAAAGCATAGGGAATATAGTCAATAATATGGTAATAACTACATAGAGTGCCAGGTGAGTACTAGACTAGTCAGGGGGATCACTTATTAAAATATATAAATGTCTAACTACTATGCTGTACACCTGAAATTAATATAAAATAATATTGAATGTCAACTATAATTGAAAAATTAAAAGGAAGAAAAAAGAAGGGGAATAAGGGGTGCAAATTTTCAGGTATAAAACAAATAAGTCATGGTTCGGTAATGTACAGCATAGGGAATATAGTCAATAATATTGTGACAGGGTGGTACAGTGTCAGGCTGTTGCTGGACTTATCATGGTGACCACTTCTTCACATACATCTATGGTGTACACTTGAAACTAATATAATATTGTATTTTGGCTATATTTTTAATAAAAATCTTTTTAAAAACCAAGCCAAAGCAAAACAAAAAGGAAAGCCAAATTAAAATGAAAGGCAAAAATTGTGATACTATAACATATGAGGTGGAAAATGAAATTAATGAGATGACAAATACTGATTTTGCTGCAATTGAGCATGTTAACTTATAACAGTAACAGTATGTCTGGAGGCAAGAGTTCTAGAAATAAGTAGTTGAGAGTAAAAATGGCTATTCAACCACACATCATCATGAGGTCCTGTTTTCTCTTCGAATATGTTTAATGAAGGAAAAGGTAAAGAGAGGTGGTAATCCCTCTTCAGGCTGAGTAAAACATTCAATGCACAATGACCCATAGCACAAAATGTTGGAAACTCCTAAAGATACTACCGTTCATATGCATAAGCGGCCAGTCTGTGTTTAACAACTATCAATTAACATAAATTATACCAGGGTTGCAAATTATGACTGTTATTTCTCATCTGAGATATATAGATATGAATAAGTAGGACTAAACCTCAGAATCCATAACACATCACTCAGCCTTCCAAAGCCAATAATTTTTAAAGAAATGTCAACATACTCAGAGTTAATATTTTTTTAAAGCATTATATAATCATATCTACTTTTTAAATTCCCAGTTAAGTTTTAGAAACACAAAGATTACCTGCACTTATCTTGAGACTGTTCCTATACACAGTTATTACTCATATAAGTTTCATTTCTCAGAAACCATTTTTGCATGAAATATCCAGAAAATTGAGGTAGAACATCCAGAACATTCAGGCGCAAACTGAATAAAATTCATGCTTTGGTTTAGTCTGCAAATTCTGTGATACTTATCTGTGACAATTTTTTTCTCATATAATAAACTAAATAGCAATATTGTTTGACAAAACTACCAATTTTATGTTATAACATAAAAGTAGTAGTTGGTAAAATAAGATAGAGTATTTACTCAGCCATAAAAAAGAGGAAATCTTGCCATCTTTGACAACATGGATGGACCTAGAGGGTATTGTTCTGAGTGTGGTAAATCAGACAGTGAAAGACAAATGTCATATGATTTCACTTATGAGTGGAATCTAAAGCACAAAATAAACAAACAGGATAGAAACAAACTAATGGATACAGAGAACATTTTGATAGTTGCCAGTTGGGAGGGGGTTGGGGGGTGGGTGAAAAGGAGAAGGGATTAAGAAATACAAATTAGTTGTTACACAGTAGTCATGGGGATGTAGGGTATAGCATAAGAAATATAGTCAATAATATTGTAATAACTATGTATGGTGTCAGACAGGTACTAGATCTATTGGGGTGACAGATGAGAGGGGTGTTGAGGGCAGGGTGAAAAAGGTGAAGGGATTAAGAAATACAAATTGGTAGTTACAAAAGAGTCATGGGGATGTAAAGTATAGGGAATATAATCAATAATATGGTAATAACTATGTATAGTGCCAGGTGGTACTAGTCAGGGGGATCACTTCCTAAATTATATAAATGTCTAACCACTATGCTACATGCTTGACGCTAGTATAAAATAACATTGAATGTCAACTCTAATTGAAAAATTTAAAAAGGGGGGGAAGATCAATAATATTGTGATAGAATGGTACAGTGTCAGATGGTTGCTGGACTTACGGGGATCACTTTTTAGCACAGGGAATAAAATCAGTAATGTGGTAATAACTCTGTATGGTGCCAGGTGGATACTGTTAAATAACTCTGATGTACACCTGAAACTAATATAATATTGTATGTTAGCTATATTTTAATAAAAATATTTTTTAAAAAGACGGTACTATACAAAGATAACTAATCTACTTCACATGAGAGATTTCATTGTACCTCATGACTTTGATCTTTACATTGTGAAAAATCAACAGAGGAATAATTTTTAAGATCTCTCAGTGAAACAGAATGTTTGGGTTTTCAAAACAGCATGTGCTATTTTGGTAGGAATGTGGCACCATATTCCTGACGTCCAGGAAGATGCACTTCCTCTTTTTCCTCCTTGTTAGAACTTGGCAAGGCTGGCATTCACCATAACATTATGATCCTTCTTTTTGTTAGCCCACAAAAAAAGTAAACCTTTCTTTCACATCTTTGTCTTTGTTGACCTTGACAAATTCTATTTGGATAAACCATTCTTTTGTCTTTACTTTTATCAGCCATTATTATCACTGATGTGGCAGCTAGGAGGATGCAGATATGCTTGAATTTGATGGGACATAGAAGCACCATTTACTGCTTTATTCAACCCATTCACTCAAGGATTTAATCACCATGCTATGGAATACCAACAGTATAAAGGTATCTTAATATCTATTGAACAAGTAGATGTCTGCCTTATTCCCTGCTTATTATGGCCACTCAGTAAAATTCAGTTGACTGAGTAGGACAATTAAACCTGTAGCTGTGTGTTTTTATTTCTTGTCAATATTACAGATTACACCTCCCCACCCCCATTCAGGTTAGGGATTATAAACCAAGAAATTGAGCAACTATGCAGAATTGAAAAGAAAAGTAGATTTGGAGTCCAAAGATTTGGTTTTGTGTGTACACTCAATTACTAACTTTAAAGTCTTGCACATGTAATTGAGTTGTAAACCACCATTTTTCTTATTGGTAAATGTTTTATAGGCTTGTCATAAGGATTAAAGTAACTAATGTAAGAACATTTTGTAAAGTGTGAATTATTAAGTACAAAGCACTACAGTTATGGCTATATGAAAGGAAATGGTATATATATGCATACATTTTTAAGTGAGATATTCAAAGAAACTTTCATAAATCTTTCCAAATTAATACTACAAACTACTATTTGCTTAGGCTAGCAACATATCAAACAATTTGGATCCTATCAATTATCAAACTTATTTTCAGAAAGTATTCCTCTAACCTTCTATAGGTATGCTCTAAATAGATTCATGGTGGTGATTACTTAGATAATGTTTATACCCTTGGAAAGAGGAAAAGAGGATAGATTTTAGGATTCCTTTCCTAGCCCTCTCTTCCTAGCATCCTCTCTATCATTCAAAATAATGTCTGTCTGTCTCTTCAATTAGCCCTAGGCAGACGTGTTTAATCACAAAGTGATTAAAGGTTTTCTAATCTTTCAAGGGTAAAGAATGGTCACTAAAAACTGAATCAAAAGATTTGTGTTGTTATTAAAATGACACAATATATGTGTATATACAGATTGGCAATTTCCTATCTCTTGTAACCTGTTGTAGATAAATCAGTTGAATGAATAGTAAAATATAGATGCTTCAGTTTATAAGCTATTAGGAATTTTTGATAATGCCCTGGACATCTGATAGATTGCTTTAACAAAAACTTCAGCTCTCATTTTGTGGTTCCAGGGTATCGTTCAGTTTCCGAATCCTAGTACTTGTAGTTATTGCTAGAGTAGCGTAAATATTAGCCATATGATAAATTATTCAGTGGTATCAGTAACTGAAATAATCTTTCGTTTTTTTCTCAAAAAATCACTAATTAAGTGGAATGCAAAAAAAATTATTCATGGGAATATAAACAAAATCTGATAAATAATATTGAACTACTGGTGACAAAATTTAAACACATTCTATATGCTACTGAATCCATATTAGATTCAAAGAAAAAATAGAAAATAAATACTATCTCTCCTACTCCAACTGTACTCCTAAAAAGAAGCAGTCATAAAATGAAATCATCGACTAAATATAGTTCAATGGCTTAAAGTGTCTTAAGTGAATAGCCTTTTGTTGCCACTGCTTACTTAACTTATACCAAGAACAAAGTGATTAAAGTCTTTCTAATATTTCAAGGGTAAAGAATGGTCACTGAACATTGAGTCAAAAGATATTTGTTCCATTAATAAAACTACACTATAGAAGAAATTGGTGTTCACTGTTCAATATCAGATTCTTGTCAAAAGAAATCAGTACTAATTTAGGAAACAGGATACAGCTAGTATTTTATAAATGACAGAGGCCAAATTTTCTGTAACCCAATGAAGGCACTGAGATGTATAGATAGTACAGTCAGATATAACTAAGTTTGGCAATGTCCAGTGACGGCTCTACTTTGAAGTTCCATGTATTAATATTTCAGTCCCAGAACTACGCTTTCTAATTCAAAGTGCCTTTAAAGAACAAAGCTGTTGCCAGTAATTTAAAAAAATCAATCTTACGTAATGGTCGATGATTCTTGCCAACTCTTCATCTCTCTTGGTGAAGAAATCTGGATGTGGAAACATGAGGAATTCGGATACAGAAGGATGTTCCCTTCAAGAAAGCATAAGAATAGATCCAGTATTAGATATAGCTATTCCTCCTCCCAGGAATATATATATGAAAGTCATAATTCATTATTAAACATTTTGATTCTATATTGTTAACATAAAGTTCCTGCTTTTTATGGACTACTATATATTAGCTGTTAGCTTGGGTAAGCCATTTTGGATTACTAAAACTGATATATTTGAGGGCAGGGCATGACATACAGAATGAGAACTAGAAAATAAAAATGCAATCTTCTCCTAGGAGATGTAAATACTATAGCTGGTCAGTAGCAAATGAGAAGCAAGGATATGAAAGGCGTAAGGAAGCTTGAAATTGGCTATGTCCAATGGGGAGATGACACTGTGCATTGCCATACACAGCCCCATGATCCTGGAAGTTCTGGTGCAAGTCGAAGCCTAGGAATGTGAACTAAGATATACTGAAAAAATGCTGCGACTTCAATGCTTCTCCACGCTCTTTGCATTACTGAGTGGAACTGTGGCACACAGCAACAGCTCAGTGAAACTGTTGGCAGTGCAAAGCTGGGCCCTAAACTAGTGGAGATTTAAACTGTTCACATAATAATTTTATTATTAAAGTTATTATGAAGAAATGATTGTGAGTCCAGACATATATAAAGCAAAAAAACAAAACAAAACAAAACAAAAAACAACAACAACAAAAAAAACAAAAAGTGGTGGTAGAGAATTCAAAAAGTCTGATAAAAAATGCATGTAGACATTATAGCCATAAACATTTATCAGACTTTTTTGAATTTAGGAAGTTCACCAGCTATGTCTCTCCTTAGGCTCTTGCCTAAAATCTCTCCCTCTAAACCCACTTTCTCTCCTTCACAACCATATTCTCTAACACCATTTTTTTTTCTTTACATATATCTGGACTCCAATGTTTGGTGTGTATATATTTACAATTGTTATTTCCTCTTGCTGAATTGATCCCTTTGTCTCTTGATAGCTTTTGAGTTAAAGTCTATTTTGTCCAGTGTAATTATAGCTACCCTTGCTCTCTGTTTGTTTCCACTTGTATGGAACATCTTTTTTTTCCATCTCTTTACTTTGAGTCCATGTGTGTCCTTAGAATTGAAGGGAGTCTCTTGTAGGCAGACCCATATAATTGGATCTTGCTGTTTTATCCATTCAGTCACTCTATAACTTTTGATCAGAGATTTCAGTCTTTACATATAAAGTAATTATTGATGGGTAAGGACACACTAATGCTGTCTTGTTAGTTGTTTTCTGGCTGTTTTGTATTAATAGTTCCTTTGTTCCTTTCCTCCTCTTTTGATGTCTTCTTTTGTGAACTGATAATTTTCCATATAGGCATGCTTTGACTTACTTCTCTTTAGCTTTTGTGTATCTACTCTAGGTTTTATGCTTCATGGTTACCATGAGGCTTATGTAAAATACATTATTGATATAGCAGTCTTTTTAAAGCCAACAACTTCAGTCACACACAAAATTAAATCTTAAGTTAACCATATAAGTATATATACTTCATTAGCATTTTCCCAATTCCATTTCAATTCAGTATCCTTAGGAACCATGGATTATTCTGGAATCTAAAAGTTATCAAATCCTTAGAGATGTATTTAATCATAACTTTCACACTCAAAATTCTACCTGGTCATATTTAATCTCTTATGAATCTTTAAAGCAGAAGGTTAAAAAATAAGTGATTTTCCTCGGCACATGAATAAAAGATTTTTAACCTCAATTAATGTTGATTTTTCCATTTTGTAGGGGTGATCAGTTCAAGTAGCAAATCATATTTGTGTGTCCTTTGAACATTATTTGTGTTTATAATTGGCTTGCCCAAATCACAGAGCCTCAATATTATATAATAGCTCTCTGTAAATGACAAGATTGAAAGTGTAGAATTTCCAAGAAATTTATCCAAAGTTAAAAAAAACAAATAAATCTTCTTGGTACCTTTCAAGGATAGGTTATAAAGAAATAGCTTGTCCTCAACTTGACTGTTACTATTACCATTACTTGATCCCATGTTTAAAGTATCTGGTCCCTATTTAACTGCCCTTATTTTGTAGTTTCTGCATCATAAAACAATCTATGGATATAAAAAAATTGTTCTTCTCTCACCCCTCTAACATCTACAGCCTGAGCAGTGATCCTGTTTCTACTGGCATGAGGAAATGCCAGTCAAGGGAAGCTCCAAGGACCTTGGTTTCTACCATTCCCAGTGATCTTGTCCCAGGGGCTCTGTCTCAGACATCAGCTGCTACAGTTTCAGTCTTGCTTTTCTTTGCCAGTCAGACTATTGATCTGGTGGTTTCTATATACAGTGTCTGCCAGAGTTTCATGTATCACTTTAACATTAACTAGGGCTGATAAAGTAAGTAAGGAACTCAAAGTCAAGGCATTTTGTATTTTAATTTCTTTTCAATCCACTGAGTCAAAATTTCCAATGGACATGTTCCACTAAAACAAATCTTTCTGCATTCCCAGACACAAAATCGTGTGATCTGTAGCCACGGATGGTCCTCTGCCACACTAACAGGTCTGATTCATCTTCTATTTCAGTTCATCCACAAGCCCCTAAATCAATTTAACCATTAGAGTCTGGGTCTTTTCATCAGTCTCATTTTAGACACTAATGTGTGTGGTTATCACAATGGGATTGTGATGTGCTTGACTGAAAGATGCCAAAAGACATAGAAAAAGGATGTTAAATTTCTTTAAAAGGCAGCTTATAGAAACTAATGGAGATGATTTCACAATGCAGGAGAAAACATAGTGTGCCTCCAGGCTAAGGTATGGCTCCAGGAACATCTCTGGAACAAATCTGGAAGGATGAGTAAGAGTTAATGGAGTGTTAGTGTGACTAAGGGAGAATATAACTTAAATGAGTATCAAAGAGCATTTGAGGTGGCATGGAGAGCAAGTGACAACTTCAGTTTTGAATGTGTTGAGTTTAAATGCCGTCTTACGTCAGTTAGAACTGGTTGGCCTAGTCCCGTCATCCTAGGAACAGTCCTCACCACTGTTGAGGCTGTTTTCTGAACCCATTATGTTACTTTTTCTAGGTGTATTCCCTCATTTGGAGAAAGATATTCTTAAGAAGCTTCCTAAGACATGGTGAATAGAAGGTAAATAATTTGAAAGTGTCTTTATTCTCCCTTCACATTTAACAAATTGAGGCAGGAAAATATTCAGGTATCATTTGTTAGTTGGACTCTACCCAAAGGAAGAACAGAATGGATTCAGACAATTTTTATATAAAATCTTTTTACCTGTTTCCCAAACATTATTAACCAAATGTATTTAATATCAAGAGATAGTTGTGATATTAAAGTGGATATCATTGTCCCTCAGTTTATTGAGGCTCCACTGTCTTCTCGCTTCTGATGCTGCTTTTGAAGCATCTGATATCATCCTGATTCCCAGTCATTTGTAGTTCCCAGTTTATTCTCTCTAGAGCTGTATTGTTCAAGATACGTACTTCTAATTTTCTCAATAGACAAATGCTGAAATCTCAATTAACAAAATAAATGTTTGTTTTTTGTTCACGTAAAGTTTGATACAGTTAATTAGAAGCTCTGCTCTATCAGGTGACCCAAGAATCCTCTTTCCATTTTAAAATGCTACCATCTCAACATGTGACTTGCAAGTTCACTCTGACAGAGGAAGAAAGACTTGGGAGAAAAACACTAGTTCTTAATTGCTTTGGCATAGAAGTGTCATGTCATTTATGCTCATAGCACTTGGCAAAAAGTACAGGATTCTAGCCCAAGGGTTTCTAAACCTTGGCCATATTGACATTTGGGCTAAACACTGCTTTGTTGTAGGGTGTTGTCTAGGGCATTGTAGGATCTCTATACTCCGCCCACTAGATGGCAGTAACACTCTCCACATATGACAAACAAAAATGTCTATTAATACTGCCAGTGTCTCCTGGGAGCCAAAAATCAACCCCAGTTGAGAACCATTACTCTAACTGCAAGAAAGTCTTCTGAGAAAAACAAAGAAACACATGAAATGTTTTATGATGGCTAATGGTCTCTGTCACAGGAAGTTTTAAGTTTGCTTTGTCCTTAATTTTTCAATTTTCATAGTGAAATATGTGGTAGACAGATTTCCAAAAAGGGCTCCAATATCCCCCACCTTGTAGTACACATTCCTTGTGTAATTCACTCTCCTTGAGTATGGGCTGGCCCAATGACTTACTTCTAATTAATAAAATATGACAAAGGTAATTGGATAGCACTTCCATGATTAGGTGTGACTTCTGTCTTGTTAGCAAATTCTTTTTTGCCTTCTTGATATTTATGCTTTGATAAATTAGTTTGCCATATTGGAGAGGCAAGCAACTAAGGATGGTCTATAAGCCAGAGTCAGCAAGTGATTGAGATTCTCAGTCTAATAACCCACAGGGAACTACATTCTGATAAAAATTAGTGAGTCACTTAGAAGTGAAGTCTTGCCCAGGTTGCATTCAGAAGAGACTCTAGTCTTGTCCAACATGTTGACTGCAGCCTTGTGAGAGACCCTGAAATAGAGAACCCAGCTAAGTCATGTCTGGATTCCTAACTCAACGAAAATGGGAGATGATAAATATATGTTGTTTTTAGTTGTCAAATTTTGTAGCCATTCTTTACATATCAGTGGATAATTAATACAAAGTGCCTTATTATAGGTCTTTTTAAATTCATTTGTTTGAACTATTTGGTCCTCTTAAGTGTATAAATATGTCTTTAGCTCTTCAAATTAAAAAAAAAAAAAATTTGTTGATAAATAACTCCCCTTTGTCTTCTTTGTTCTTTTATTTTTCTCCCTGGAATTCCCTTCGTACTAATGCTAGGCCTCTGGAACTGGGCCTCTCATTTTCACATCCTCTTGTTCCCATATTCTTCCTCTTTGTCTTTATTCCATTGAAGAGCTCTGGCTAAGTTTATCTTCTAAACCTTCTGTTGAATGATTAGCTTCCATTATGTTTTTAATTTCTAAGAACTTTTTCTTTCTTATACTTTTTTTTATATCCTCCCTTTTGCTTGGATGAACAATTTTCATTTATTTCTTAGAAGATAATTATAGATATTTTAAAAAATTTCCTTCTTTGTTTCTACACTGTTTCAGTTTTCTCTTGAGTGACTTTTACATTTTATTTTTGGGGGTACCTCTCTTTTATATTAGAGTCTTTTTTCAATATTTGGCGTATAGTATATCTCCATTCTGTTAAATCCATATTGTTAAATCCATATTTAACAGCTTTATTGAGGTATTTAGCATACAATAAACTGCATATATTAAAACCATATATTTTGATACATTTTGACATATATATATATACACATGGAATCATCATATTAAAAAAATGAACATAGCCATCATTCCTCAAATTTTCCTCATGCCCCTTTTCTCAATTATATCTGTTTAAAATAAAAATAGTAAAAAGGCAATGGGAAGCTCTCAGTGGGTTGTTGGGGCTTGTTAAATAATGGTCCCCATCATGGAATAGTTGGGTAGTGATTATATTAGTTATATTTTACTCCATAGCAAGTTATCCCTAATTAGCAGCTTAAAACAACAAACATTCATCATCTCACAATATTTTATAGGGTCAGGAATTTGGACCTGGCCTTTGGCTCAGGATCTGTCACAAGGCCAAAATCAAGGTGTTCACAGAGGCTGCAGACAACTCAAAGGTCAACGGGGAGAGGGTCCATTTTCAAGCTTATTTATGGCTGTTGGTCAGTGACATCAGTTTCTTGCCATTCAAATCTCTCCTTGTAGCAACATGGCCGTTGATTTCCCTCATAGCCAGTGAGTGAGAGAGAGTTCACAAGACAGAAGCCACTGTCTTTTTGTAACCTAATCTTGGAAGTAGCATCTCCTGACTTCTGTCATATTCTATTCATTAAAAGTGAATCACTAAACCCAGACCATACTCAGAGAGGAGAGAGTACCCAGAGCATGACTATAATGAAGCAGGGATCATTGAAGTTCATCTCAGAGGCTTCCCAGCACAGGAGTAAAGACATTTTCTTGGGGAATCCCCAAATATCAGTATCTACAGAACTTTTCTTGTGTGCCGAACAGAGACATCAGACCCTCTCTACCTTAGGTGTGTCACTCTGGCCCCCAGGGAGAGGATGGAAGGGGGTAAAGTGGAGGTGATAGAGACAGAGTAGGGGCTCTGAATGTGACTCTTCTATATGAAGACTTCACCTTCATTCAGTACAACATCCTTGTAGTCTTTGACGATGCATAAGCAGTAAAATAGTACAATAAGAATTCTGTTTCAAAATGGTTACTCTAACAGGTGTGCAGATGGAACAAGGAATACTTAAAGTTGCAGGACCATTTCAGGAGTTATTGAAACAGAATGTTGGCAAGGAGTATTAAGCATTGGAAAAGCTGTCTTACCAGAGGAGCAATTGATTGCCATAGCAACCGTTCAGGTTTGGGGGTAGGAAAATAGGGGAGTATGAGAGAATGTGTTTTTTCCTTTCTTTTATACCTCTGAATAACTCAACTGTTGCTGGTTAAAGAACATAGTAAAAGTACAAAACTTTAGGCTTGAGGCTAAACTACTAAGAATGTCTAAATATTAATACCCCACCAGTGTTTTATTCCAGAATTTCTAAACTATGATTTCTTGACATGCTGGCACATTACCATAATTGTGTGGTATATTACAAATAATTTATTATTAGTAACAGCTAAGGATCAAATCCTGGAAATTATTCATACTTTTAAAATACACTACGCTAGGCTTGCAGAGTCCCCATAATAACAGTCTCACTCTTGTCTATTATAATATATTTTTGAATGGGATTTAATCAATTGAGCATGCTGAAAAATGAATTTATATTTACTATGTGGCAATCTTTAGTAATTTAGGAGCCAATGGAATGGGCTTTCAAAAGGGAATTGAGGGCTCTTCAGACAGAAATAGGGGAATATGCTCATATATAGTCCTTGCTCTATAACTGTTTGTCCCCAAAGTCTTTCCCAACCAGCATACAGGCACTGATTTTTTGCAGCACCTGAAGGTCTCAATTTTACTTGTCTATATCAATTCCCCTAAATATACAGTTAGATTCCAGGTCATAAAAATAATTTAAAAATTAAATAGAAGAAAATTGATGGGCAGAGATTATACTACATACTTGAGAGGTTACTTATCACTAATAAAGTTCTATTGGGAGAAAGAGCGATCTTGCAGAGGTAGGAAGGGCCTTGTTTTCCAAACAGACTGAGGATAATAGCACTATTTGGAGATTTCAGAGCCAGGCAAAATGGACAGAAAATTATCTCCTCATATTCCAGCAGAGCCACGTTAGATAAAAACCTACCAGAGACTGAGAACTGGTTATCAATGTTATATGCAGCTATAGATCTAAATAGGGGCTTGCACTAGCATGCAAATGTGTAGAGAGGAACACACAGCCAATGTGTAAATCCTGTCTGTTGGCAAACACTGGTAGTATATAGACCTCTCTCCAGTGCATGGCAAGCAGAAGAAAATTTCAAAAAGAATCTCTAAATTACGGAAAGGCAAGAAGAATGATACATTATCTCATATATCCAGAAGAAAATAAACTTTCAAAAAAATTATTGACTGCAGGAATCTGAAAAAAGATACAGAAAACTACTTGGTACCCGATAGGTTATAAGATATAATATCTATAAAACAGGAGCTAAATGCTATAGAACAGAAGAGTCAGAGAAAAAAATATGTGAGATAAAGAAGGATGGTATGAAAACATGAAGTGCCAAGGTAAAAGATCAATACACAATAAAAATAGTTTTAAAAATAAGAAAAGACATGATGAAAAATAAACCAGTGTTATGAATTACCAATTTAAAATTATTTCCCGAAGATTTTCATTTATTTTCTCTTAAGATTTCCAAAGTTAAGAGGAAAATACAAAGTAAAAATAAAGAGAGAAGAGATAACTGAAATGAAATAAATAAAATGTTATTCAACCCAAATAGTAATCAATTAAAAAAAGAGAAATTGGTGTAGAAGCAGTATTAAAAGATATAACCACAGAAAACTTAAAGAGCTGAAAAATGACCTAAGTGTATATATTGAAATGACTTTCTATACCATGTCAAAGAAGGAAATATTCAAGAAAACAAAATAAACTACAAGGATAAAAATAAAATGCTCCAAATATGGAGACAGAAAAATAAGTAAATATAAATAAAATCAGCCTTAGATTTCCCCCCTGCAATATAAAATGATAAAATAATTGATTTTGCTCCCAAGAATCTTTAGATTTTCACATACATAGAATAAATTCCTCCTTTATACTTTCTATAAAATAATTACGTTAGGAAATTAGAGGTAATTCAAAGTTCAGTAGTGCTTTTAACCAAAATAGGGAACAAGATAGAGCAACAGTATTGAGAGAAAGCCTGTAGATTCTAAGTTCTTTGAGGACAATGACCTCAAAAGTAGTTCCAGAAACTAACATTCAGCCAATACTTCTACAAAGGGTAGCATTGATCAGAATCAAATGAAACATAAATTTCAGTCTAAATAATTGTTAAATTTTGTTACACCATTGAATTAAAATAAAATGTTGCTTAAAGAGAAATAATTTATGTAATAAATTAATATATTAATTAATATAACTCTTAAAATATACATTATAGTTTTAAAATATGAGAAAATGAAGTAAAAAGAAGTAAAACTGTATTACATTCCCCCTCTTATATGGAATGGGGAAAATATCAAAAGGAGGATATGATGCAAAATACATATATTATTATTATTGATCATTTTTGACATATAAAAGTTTTTGAGAAATGTGAATGTAATCATGAGAAGAATTAAAAACAGGATATATGCCTTCGCAATCATTGGGGAAAACCAAAATAAAAATAACAAATTTAAATAGAAAAAAATACACAGAAAAAACAAGGAATCATACAAAATATAGCATATAAAGCAAAAAGAAGAGCAAATATAAATTGTAGCAATAAAAGTAAATGCCATTAATACCATAGAAGCCGAAGGAAAAACTAAACTAAATGTACCTTACAAGAGACTGTTGAAACAAAATATTAAAAGAGAAAAGGAATAAAAATGATCTATTAAGAAAATACAAATATTAAATTATTAGTTGTAACACTATTTTCAGACAAAATAGAATTTAAGGCAAAAATCATTAAATAGTTCAAAGAAAGTAATTTTATATTGACAAATGGTGCATTTGACAACTGATAAATTCTCCTCTGAGAATTTATTGGAATGAATATGGAGATGAATATTTCCATATTCATTTAAAATGACTATAAGGAAATATGCCAAATTTAACAGCAATTATCTTAAGGAGACGTGAACATAGGCAATTTGTACTTCCATGATACCTGCCCCTAAAAATTTAAAAAGAAAAAAAGTGAATGAAAGAACACCATCTACAAAATAAAATAAATGTAACTATTTTTTAACCCCTATTTAGAAATGAAATTATTGTTTCTTTGTTCTTAACATGTCCATGTCATTTAATATGCTAACTACCCCCTTTAAGTTTTTTTTTAAATTGCTTCTCTATTTTCTGAGACCATTTTTTTTCTGTCCAGTTCTCTTCTTTCATCTGTGGTTCATCTCTGAATTTTCTTCTCCTTTAATTATAGGGATTGTTCCGGAGTTTTCTCTAATTGCTGTCACTTTCTTCCTTGTAATCATCTGTATTTAATTACCATCTTCCCTAGGAGGTTTTTATTACCTCCTTACTCTGCTTCTACTCTTGCAACTACTTGATGGACATCTCTTCCTAAACATCTTACTGACACCAAAACCTTAGTACATCTAAAACGGAAATAATTGTGTTTCATTCACCATTAATTAAATGAATATTTATGGAGCACCTACTACATGCTCAGGTCCACAGTAGATTCTGGGACTACAAAGCAGATTCTTGTTTTGCAAAGGCTAAGAATCTAATGATCCTTCTAAAATTTTCCCCTCTTCCTTGTTCTCTGTTTTGATAAAAGCACTATCAATCTCTGAACTATCTAGGCTCAACATCTCTGACTTGATTTAGTTAGGTTAGTTAGTTAGTTAGTTAGTTAGTTAGTTAGTTAGTTTACTCTTCTTCCCCTCTTGCTTTTCATATCCAAATAGCTGCCTCAAAATATGTTTTCAGTTTTCTGCCTGAGTCTTTACCTCTACTGTATATTTTCTGTTCATGTTTCACAACTCTCACCTGTACTTTCAAAATAGCCTCCTAAATTATCGTATTACCTCCAAATCTCTTCACTTTGATTTATCCTACAACCTATAAACAATTCAATCTTGCTATAGAACTCTTGGATTTATTTACCCTCATTCTTCTAGGCTTAGCATGTACACGTAAATTGTGAAAGTTAATCAAAATATTTAACAACTGAATGACATGAGCACCAGCCAATCAGAACAGCTGTCAGATAGTTTCTAACTGATGAGAACAAATGCCAGATGTAAGCAACCAAATACAACTATACCAGCACTTTCCATCATTCCTGTATCTACCTATCCCCACCCCGTAATCAAACGTGCTTTTGGTGAAGAGACTCCAATGTGTATTTGTCTTGGATACACAAACATACCACATTTCCAGTTCTATTGGTTCTCATACATGGAATAAGTATGAACTTTCTGAGCCAAGTTATGCATACATGCTTCCCTCTTGGTTATCCTCACGCATACTTATGATGTGGCAGACCCAGAGGAGGGTAGAATTATAAAATGAAAGAACCTAGGTTTCTGAATGACCATACAGCTGGCCGTCTGAGAAGGAGTACCACATTTGGCTGTGATGAAACAGGAGATAAATACGTACTATGTCAAGCCACTGATAATTCAGTATTTACCTGTTTCTGAGCTACAACTGCACTACTATAATGTTGTCTCTACTGTTTCCTTAGCACTCTGTATCTGTCTCTGTGAGAAAAGCATTCAGCCTGTAATTCAAATGCTTTTTATTTGTACATCTATCTCTTCCTTCAAACTCAAAACACCTTAAGGGCAAGGACACCCCACTCTATCTTTCAAATATAACACATTTGCCTGAAGTTAAATACATCTTGAAAATATGCCTTTTAGATGTTGCTTTTATGAATGAATCTTATAATTTTATGGTATGTTTCAAGAGTCCTAGAACTCTGATGGTCCCTCATAGCTTAAAAAGAAAAGTTCAAAGTCTTAGACTGGTTTGCAAGGGTCACCATTATCTGGCCACAACAGGCATATTTTACTTCTTTCTCAATCTGTGCTTTAATCTTCTAGTCTCTGTTTTCAATAAATACCCACAGTCCTCTGCTTCAATGAATTTGTTTGTACTATTCCTTTTACATAGAAATATTTTTTGGTCTTCCCATGTTCAAATCTATTACCTCCTTAAGGCCTAACTTAAGTGACTTACTATCAATTAAATATTCCCTAATTCAGCTCCAGTAAGAAGTTTTATTTCCCTTCTAGGAACTTTTATAGCCTTTTAAGTTCCCTATAGCATTAGTTATTTATACTTAGTATCATATGTATTTATAAACCACATTTATTGCACATTTGGTATTTTAAAAGCTCAATAATGTAATATATTTCCAAATATGGGATATTGCTCTAAACAAAATAAGAAGTATAATCATTATCTCCTTATAGTTTAGCAGTTTACTTAAGGAAAAATTTGTTTATAAACAGGTGCTAAAATACTGAGAGAAGTTCCAACTACTATTTCTGTTGTCCCTTGCTAAACAGTGCAGCATTTTCTAGCAAACTACCATAGACCCTTATTCAGCTCAGATTCCTTTTTTTTTTTTTCAACATCTAACTTCTAAAGTAAAACTGACTACAGAATCTTCACTTTAAGAAATAACCTGCCCAACCATATGCTGTCTCCAAGAGACACATCTCAGCTACAAGGACAAGGATAGACTCAAAGTGAAAGGGTGGAAATTGACACTCCAAGCAAATGGTATCCAGAGAAAATCAGGTGTAGCCATACTGATATCAGATGAAACAGACTTCAGTGTGAAAAAGGTAACAAGAGACAAAGATGGACATTTCATAATGGTAAAGGGGACTATACAGCAAGAAGACATAACACTCATCAATATTTATGCACCCAATCAGGGAGCACCGAAATATACCAAGCAACTACTAACAGAACTAAAGGTAGAAATTGACCAAAACACCAATTATACTAGGGGACCCGAATATATCTTTGACAGCTATGGCTAGATCATCCAAACAGAAAATAAATAATGAAATAGCAGCCCTAAATGACACATTAGATGAAATGGACATAATTGACATTTATAGAGCACTTCATCCTAAAACATCAGACTATACATTCTTTTCTAGTGTACATGGAACATTCTCAAGGATAGACCATATATTGGGACATAAAATCAGCCTCAGCAAATTTAAGAAGATTGAAATCATACCAAGCATATTCTCTGATCACAAGGCTTTGAAATTGGATATCAACTGCAAAAAGAAAGCAGGAAAAAACACAAATACATGGAGATTAAACAACATACTTTTAAAGAATGACCAGGTCAAAGAAGAAATTAGAGGAGAGATCAAAAGATACATAGAAACAAATGACAATGAAAATACATCCTACCAAAATTTTTGGGATGCAGCGAAAGCAGTTTTAAGAGGGAGATTTATATCATTACAGGCCTATCTCAAGAAACAAGAAAAATCTCAAATAAATAACCTCACGTTACACCTTAAAGAACTAGAAAAGGAAGAACAAATGAAACCCAAGGTCAACAGAAGAAAGGAAATAATAAAAATCAGAGCCGAACTAAATAATATAGAGAACAAAAAGACAATAGAAAAAAATTAATGTGGCAAAGAGCTGGTTCTTTGAAAAGATTAACAAAGTTGACAAACCCTTGGCAAGACTCACTAAGATAAAAAGAGAGAAAATACTAATTAACAAAATCAGAAATGAAAAAGGGGAGGTTATCACGGATGCCACAGAAATACAAAGGATCATCCAAAAATGCTATGAAGGACTATATGCCACCAAATTCAATAACCTAGAAGAAATGGACAAGTTCTTAGAAACATATAGCCTTCCAAGGCTGAACCATGAAGAACTGGAAAATCTAAACAGACCAAATCACAGTAACGGAATTGAATCAGTCATCCAAAACCTTCCCAAAAGCAAATGTCTGGGACCAAATGGTTTTACTAGTGAATTCTACCAAACCTTCAAAGAGGATCTAATACCAATCCTGCTCAAACTCTTCCAAAAATTTGAAAAAAAGACAGTACTCCCCAACTCATTTTATGAGGCTAACATTACCCTGATACCAAAACCTGGTAAGGACAACACAAAGAAAGAAAACTACAGACAAATATCTCTGATGAATACAGATGCAAAAATCCTAAACAAAATTCTAGCAAATCGAATAAAACAATGCATTAAAAAGATTGTTCATCACGACCAAGTGGGGTTCATCCCTGGGGCACAAGGATGGTTCAACATCCGCAAATCCATCAATGTGATACATCACATAAACAAAATAAAGGACAAAAATCATATGATTATATCTATTGATACAGAAAAAGCATTTGACAAGATACAACATCCATTTATGATTAAAACACTTAATAAAATAGGTATAGAAGGAAAATACCTTAACATAATAAAGGCCATTTATGACAAACCCTCAGCTGATCTCATAATTAATGGTGAAAAACTGAAGCCCTTTGTTCTACGTTCAGGAACATGACAGGGCTGTCCCCTATCACCTCTGCTTTTCAACATACTGTTGGAAGTCCTTGCCAGAGCAATCAGGCAAGAGAAAGAAATAAAAGGCATCCAAATTGGGAATGAAAAAGTTAAATTATCACTCTTTGCTGATGACATGATGCTATATATAGAAAACCCAAAAGACTCCACCAACAAGCTATTAGAAACAATCAACGAATATAGTAAAGTTGCCGGCTACAAAATCAACGGACAAAAGTCCATTGCATTCCAATATACTAACAATGAAATCTCAGAAATAGAAATACAAAAAACAATTCCTTTTTCAATTGCAGCAAAAAGAATAAAATACCTAGGAATAAACTTAACCAAGGATGTGAAAGACCTATATGCTGAAAACTACAAGACATTTTTAAAAGAAATTGAAGAAGACACAAAGAAATGGAAAGACATTCCGTGCTCATAGATTGAAAGAATCAACATAGTTAAAATGGCCATATTACCCAAAGCAATATACAGATTCAATGCAATCCCCATCAAAATCCCAATGGCATTTTTTAAAGAAATAGAACAAAAATCATCAGATTTGTTTGGAACCACAAAAGACCCCGAATAGCCAAAGCAATCTTAAGAAAAAAGAACAATACTGGAGGTATCACACTCCCTGACTTTAGCTTGTACTACAGGCCTACAGTAATCAAAACAGCATGGTATTGGCAGAAAAACAGACACATAGACCAATGGAATAGAATTGAGAACCCAGAAATAAAACCACATAAATATGGACAGATAATTTTTGACAAAGAAGCAAAAAACATACAATGGAGAAAAGACAGCCTCTTCAATAAATGGTGCTGACAGAATTGGATAGCCACGTGCAAAAGAATGAAACTGGACCTATCTGTCACCTCGTATCAAAATTAATTCAAAATGGATCAAAGACTTAAGCTTAAGACCTGACACAATAAACTGCATAGAAGAAAACATAGGTACTAAACTTATGGACCTTGGGTTCAAAGAGCATTTTATGAATTTGACTCCGAGGCAAGGGAAGTAAAAGCTAAAATAAACGAATGGGACTATATGAAACTTAAAAGCTTCTGCACAGCAATAGAAACCATCGACAAAATAAAGAGGCAACCAACTGAATGGGAGAAGATTTTTGCAAACAGTGCCTCCATAAGGGGCTAATATCCAAAATATTCAAGGAACTCATGAAACTCAACAACAAAAAAACAAACAACCCAATTGAAAAATGGGCAGAGGACCTGAAGAGACATTTCTCCAAAGAGGACATACAAATGGCAAATAGAGATATGAAAAAATGTTCAACATCACTAATCATCAGAGAAATGCAAATAAAAACCACAGTGAGATATCACCTCACCCCAGTTAGAATGGCTATTATCAACAAGACAAATAGTAACAAGTGTTGGAGAGGCTGTGGAGAAAAAGGAACCCTCATACACTGTTGGTGGGAATAGAGATTGGTGTAGCCACTATGGAAGGCAGTGTGGAGGTTCCTAAAAAATTTATGAATAGAATTACCATATGACCCAGCAATCCCTCTCCTGGGTATCTACCCAAAAAGTCTGAAAACATTTATCCATAAAGACACATGTGCGCCAATGTTCATTGCAGCTTTATTTACGGTGGCCAAGACATGGAAACAACCAAAATGTCCTTCGATAGATGAATGGATAAAGAAGTTGTGGTATATATACACAATGGAATACTATTTGGTGGTAAGAAAAGATAAAATAGGACCATTTGTGACAACATGGGTGGATCTTGAGAGTATAATGCTAAGTGAAACAAGTCAGACAGAAAAAGCAGAGAACCATATGATTTCACTGATATGTGGATATGAACCAAAAACAACAAAAGAACAAGACAAACAAATGAGAAACAAAAACTCATAGACACATACAATAGTTTAGTGGTTACCAGAGGGTAAAGGGGGAGGGGGGTAGGAGATGAGGGTAAGGGGGATCAAATATATGGTGATGGAAGGAGAACTGACTCTGGGTGGTGAACACACAATGGGATATATAGATGATGTAATACAGAATTGTACCCCTGAAATCTATGTAATTTTACTAACAATTGTCACCCCAATAAACTTTAAAAAAAAAGAAAGAACCTGTATAAATGAATTTAGTAAAGTAGCAGGATACAAAATTAATATTCAGAAATCAGTTGCATTTTTATATACCAAAAGTGAACTATTAGAAAAAGAAATTAAGAAAACAATCCCATTTACAATTGCATCAAAAAAATAAAACACCTAGGAATAAATTTAACCGAGAAAATAAAAGACTTGTACTCAGAAAATTATAAGACATTGAAGAGAGAAATTTAAAAAGATACAAATAAATGGAAACATACACCATGCTCATGGATAGGAAGAATTAATATACAAGGTATAATCAAAAAGTGTGGTGAACGTTTAAATAAAATAATTATTATAGTAAAAGACACATTGCCATTAATCTCCCTCACAATATTCCCCCTCGCTTTGAACACATCCCATCGTTCTTGCCACTTTGTGAAGCAGTTCTGGAAGTCCTCTTTCGTGAGTGTCTTTACTTCATCCTCAATCATGACAATGCTCCTTGTCACACATTGTTTCTGGTACAGCAATTTCTGTCAAATAAAAACATTACAGTGTGCCCTCATCCACGTTATTCACCTGATTGGGCACCATGAGACTCTGGCTCTTCCCCAAAGTCAAAATGACCATGAAAAGAAAACATTTTGAAATGATTCAGGACATCAAGGCAGCCCTGGCAGTGCAACTAAAGACACTAATGAAAGAGGACTTCCTGAACTGCTTCAGAAAGTGGCAAGAATGATGGGATGAGTGTGTTCAAAGCAAGGGGGAGTATTTTGAGGGAGATTAATGGCAATGTGTCTTTTACTGTAATATTTTTTTTTAATTTAAACATTCATCATTTTTTATCACACCTCACAGTTAAAATGTTCATAATTCCCAAATCAGTATATAGATTCAATGCAATTCCTATCAAAATACCAATGGCATTTTTCACAGTACTAGAACAAATAATCCTAAAATTTATATGGAACCATAAAATACCCTAAAAAGATAGCCACAGCAATGCTAAGAAAGAAGAGTAAAGCTGGAGGTATCACACTACCTGATATCAAAGTATACTTCAAGGCCATAGTGATCAAAACAGCATGGTACTAGCATAAAAACAGACACATAGATCAGTGGAACACAATAAACAGCCCAGGAATAAATCCATCCCTATATGGTCATTTAATCTATGACAAAGGAAGCAAGCATATACATTAAGGTAAAGACAAGCTGCTCAATAAATAGTGCTGGGCAAACTGGACAAACACATGCAAAAAAACGAAACTAGACCACTTCTTAATCCATATACAAGAATAAACTTAAAGTACAAAAACCAAAACAAAACAAAACAAAACAAAAAAACTCCTAGAAGAAAATATGGGAAGTAAACTCTCAGACATTACCCTTAGTAATATTTTTACTGATATATCTCCTTGGGCAAGGGAGACAAAACAAAAAATAAACAAATGGACTACATCAAGCCAAAAAGTTTTTTCACAGCAAAGGAAACCATCAACAAAACAAAAAGACATCCTATTGAATGCAAAAAGATATTTGTCAATGATATATCTGATAAGGAGTTAATATCTAAAATCTATATAAAAATAAACAAACTCATACAGCTCAACAACAGAAAAATAAACAATCCAATTAAGAAATGGGCAGAGGTCCAGAATAGACATTTCTCCAAAGAGTACATACACATGGCCAATAGATATATGAAAACATGTTCAACATCACTAATTATCAGAAAAATGCAAATAAAAATCACAGTGAGATACCACCTCACTCCTGTTAGAATGGCTATCATCAATACATCAACAAACAAATGCTGGCGAGGATGTGAAGAAGAGGGGACCCTCAGGGGACTGCAAATTGGTGCAGCCGCTATGGAGAAAGTATGGAGGTTCTTCAAGAAATTAAAAATAGAACTATTATGACCCAGCAATTCCACTCCTGGGTATTTATCCAAAGAAATCAAAACACTAATTTGAAAAGATATATGCACCCCTGTGTAACTGCAGCGCTATTCACAGTAGCCAAGATATGAAAACAACCAAATGCCTATCAATAGACAATCGAATAAAGAAATTGTGTACATATGTACAATGAAGTATTACTCTGCCATAAAAAAGAATGGAATCTTACCATTTTCAACAATATGGATGGACTTGGAGAGTATTACGTGAAGTGAAGTAAGTCAGACTAAGAAAGACAAATACCATATGATCTGACTTACATGTGGCATCTAAAGAACAGAATAAATGAACAAACAAAACAGAAATAGACTCATGGATACAGAGAATAAACTGATGGTTGCTAGATGGAAGGAGGTTTGGAGGGATGGGTGACAAAGGTGAACGGATTAGGAAGTGCAAATTGGTAGTTACAAAATAGTCACAGGGATGTGAAATAGACTATGGGGAATATAATCAATAATATTGTAAAAACTATGTATAGTGCTAGTTTTACTGGGGGGATCACTTCATAAATTATATAAATGCCTGCCCACTATGCTGTACACCTGAAACTAATATAAAATAATATTGAATGTCAACTATAATTTTTAAAAGTATATAGTTATAAAAGTAAAATACAGCATAAGGAATATAGTCAATGGTATTTTAATAGCTATGTATGGTGTCAGATGGGTGGACTTGTTGGGGTATCACTTTGTGAGGTGTGTAAATGTCTAATCACTGTGTTGTTTTATACACCTAAAATTAATAATGAACAAAAAATAAAATGATTTTAAATTATATAAAAAATACCTGTTACCATTGCAGCAGAATAATAATTGTCCATCTTGCCACAAAAATATGCTATTTGCATTAACTTTATAACAATCACTTCAGATGACAGATAAAGAAAAAATTAGATATTAGGTGAAACAAAATGCATTTTGTAGCGCAGACAACTGACAGTTTTTGACTAGTTGGTTAGTTAAACTCTTCAAGTTTCTTAGTCTCACCTCAGTGCCCTTCAATGTTGAACAGTGTAACCAATACAATTTTATTTGAAAAACCTATCCAGATTGCTTACATTTCCTTGGGATTGATTTTGCAGCATCTGAAGTACAGGTAGTAGTTAGTTCTGTGCACACACAGGAAAATGTTGAATTGATTTAAAATGAACCAGGTCAGTGTAGATCAATTTAGGCCATGGCAACCCATGAGGACACGCAAATTAGGATTCTCCTACGGAGACCAAAAATAGATCCCATCAAACGTTCCCTGAGCAGATTCTGAAAATCTATCTTAAAAGGGACAGCTATAAAAATCCCAAGATTCCTATAGCAATATGAATAAGAGGAAATGGAAGAAAGGGCAGGAGACAAAAAGATGTTTAAACAAAATAATTTCCCAATACATAGCCTACTGTTTTTATTTTCTATGTTAATCAGCTTAAGAGGAAAGGCACCTTTAGATGAACAAATAAAAGTGCAATCTACTAATGACTTTATGCCAACTGTGCTTGTCATTCATAATTTCTCCTGCAAAAGTGATAAAGGGCAGTGTTTGGTTCTGAATATAATGGAAAACATTGCACCTCAATGCATATGCATGTACTCTTCACTGTGGGAGGTGCTTACCAGACAGATTTTTAGTGAAGCACCTGGAAAGTCAAAAAGTGGTAATTAATTCACAAAGCCACTGCAGATTTTGAGAGTCACGTTCCTATCAAATAGTGATTGCTTCACTGATGTCATGAGATCATTGCTCTACCTGCCTTGTCAACCATTTCATCTTAGAAAGAGAATGTGGGCAATCACTTTATAACTTCTTTTGGTTTATTCCCTGCAGCACAATGAGCTGTTCCCCATAATTTGTTACCAAAGAGAAGTGGATTCCCTATTCTAAGAACCTCAGATATAAGTTACTTGACTTTAAATCACTATTGTATACCCTTAGAACTATTAGATAATAAGGTGTCCATGCAGGGCTAATTCACTGGCCGACTTGTTTTCAGTTTGGGTGGAACTAGAGATACCCAGAGTCAGAATCTTAGCTCTGGCTCTGCCACTAACCAGCTGGATGTAACACAGCCTCTCAGCACTTCAATTTCCTCATTTCAGACTCTCATTTGAGTCTCCATTTTCTTTGAACTCACTAAACCTTGATTTGCTCACTTGAATCATTCATCTTAGTCGGCCTACTCAGTTTTTTCACCATTTCACTACATAAAAACAGGGCTCAGTTTTAATTCCATAAGCCAAGAAATAAAGGCCAATATTATAAAACATAAACATGTTAGGCAGTGTGAGATAGACTTCAGAACAAGGACTATTACTGGGGCTAAATGAAGACATTACACAATGATGAAAAAATCAATTCACTAAGAATAAAAAATAATCCTAAATGTGTGTGGACCTAAAAACTGTGCTTGAGAATACATGAAGCAAAAATCATGGAACCAAAAAGGGCAATAGATAGTCTATGATTTGGATTTAAAGTATCGATAATACTTGGATACTTCAACAATTCTCTCTCAGCAATTAATACAACATGTAGACAGAAAATCAATAAGGATATCAAAGCCTGAAACAACACTATCAATCAGCTTTATGCAATTAACATTATAGAACATTCTAACTAACAATAGCAGAATACAAATTATGGCTCAGAATATTGTCTGTATTCACCAATATAGACAATATTCAGAGATGTAAATCAAATTATAACACATTTAAAATAATGAAAATCACAAAAAGTTATTCTAGGACTATTGAAAAAACTTAGATAACAGCAATAGAAAAATTACTGGAAAAGCCCCAAATGCCTCAAGTTAAGCTTATACACTTCTACATAATCCATGAGTCAAAAAGAAAGTCACATGGGCAATTAGAAAATAATTTAAATAGAAAGAAAATAGCAATAAAAACAAACAAAATTTGTGGAATGCAGTTAAAGCAGTACTTACAGGGAAATGTATAACATTAAATGTTTATATTAGAAAACAAAAGAAAAAGTCTCAACTTACTGATCAAAGCTTCCACTTTAAGAAACTGGTAAAAGAAAAACAAATTAAATCCAAGATGTAGAAAAAAGTATAATAAATATAGGCACAATAATCAATGAAAGTGAAAATGAAAACAATATAGCAAATGGAAACCAAATGCTTATTCTTTGCAAAGGTCCATAAAAGTGACAAACCTCTAGCCAGACTTACCAAGCAAAAAATAAAAACGGAAGATACAAATTACCAATATCAAAATGAAAAAGGAAACATCATTACAGATCCTACAAACATTAAAGGATAATAAAACATTACAAACAATTTAAAGGCAGTAAATTCAACAACTTAGATGCAAGAGCAAATTCCTTGAGAGGCAAAAAACTATCCAAGTTCATTCAAGAGGAAAAGAGTATAACACGAGTACTCTATTATATATAAAGGAAATTGAATTCATGGTTAAAACTCTTCCAAGAAAGAAAATACCAAGCTCAATGGATTCACTAATTCTCCCAAACTTTTAAGGAAGAAATGCCAAAACTATAGAAACTTCATGAAAGTAATATTTCTCATATTAGGAGGCTAGCATTGCCCTGATACTAAAACCAGAAATAGGTGTTACAAGAACAAAACTAGTGATAGATATTTTCCTTGAACATGGATGTAAAATTTTGAATAAAATAATAGCAAATCAAATCCAACAATATATAGAAAGGATAATAAATTTTGAGCAAGTAGTTTTTATACCAGGAATGCTACTTCAACGCTGAAAAAAATCATTATAATTACCATATCAATAGACTAAAGAAGAGAAGCCTTCATATGATTATTTCAATAGATAAAGAGAAGGATTTAACAAAATTCAATATTAATTCCAGATAAAATCTCTTTGAAAACTAGAAATAGAAGGGAACTTCCTCACCCTGATAAAAGGCATCTATGAAAACCTATAGCTTACATTCTACATAATGGTGAAATCTGAATGCTTGGCCTATTAAGATCAGAAACAAAGCAAGGATATTTGCTCTCACCATTCATATTCAACATTGAACTAGAGGTTCCTAACCAGTGCAATCAATTTTTTTAAAGGAAATTAAAAAGCACACAGATTAAAAAGGAAAAAATAAAACTGTCTTTACTTGCAGCTGATATAATTATCTGCTAAAAAATCCTATGACATCAACAAAAGAGTCACTATAATAAGTGAGTTCAGCAGGGTTTCCGATTAAAAGGCCAGTATACAAAAATCAATTGCCATGCTATATACTATCAATGAATAATCGGAAACTCCAAGAAAAAGGTTTTATAATAGCAATAAAAACATGAAATAAATAGATATAAACCTAACAAAATATGTGCAGCCTCTATGTGCAGAAAATTAGAAAACTCTAAGAAAACCAGAAAAGATCTAAATAAAAGGACAGAGGTACAGCGTTCATTAATTGGAGGAGTCAATATTGTGAAGATGTCAATATTCTTCAAATTGATCCTGAGATGCAGCGCAATCACAATCAAATCTCAGAAGATTTATATATAGCCATCGAGCGATTGATTACATGGAGAGCAAAAGAAGTAGAATAACCAAAGCAATTTTGAAAAATAAGAATACTACTTGATGTCCAGAATGATTATAGAGCTACAATAAATGAGAGAGTGTGATATTGGCATCAAGATAGACAAATAGATCGATGTAAATACACCCCCACATACGCAGTCAATTGTATTTTGACAAAGATACAAATGCAATTAGAATGGATAAAGAATAGTCTCTTAAAAGGTGCTGAGACAACTAAAATTTCATATGCAAAAAAAAAAAAGAACTGACAAAACACTTGCATGATACTGAAAATTTACTCATAATAGATCGGGAACAAATATAAAACTTAAAATCATACAACTTCTGAGAGAAAATAGGAGAAAATCCTTTCTCAGTTATGCAAGATTTCTTGGTTACTATACCATAAGCATGAGCCATTCAATTTATAAAAATCATACATTGGACTTTATCAAAATTAAAAACTTTCCCTCTGTGAAATATAATGCTAAGAGAATATAAAGACAGACCACAGGTAGGGAGAAAATATTTGCAAAACAAATATCTTTCGAAGGACTTATATTCACTATTTTTTTTAAACTCTTAAATTTCACTAATTAAAACAAAACAACAAAATTGGGCAAAGGATTTCACAAAGGAAGATATATGGATGCTAAATAAGTACATGGAAATGTGCTCTACATCATTAGTCACTAGGCAAAGAAGATTTAAAACCACAGATACCCCTGCATACTTATAAGAAGGGCTACAATTAAGAAACAAAATAGAGCATTCATATGCTCCTGAAGTGAGGGCAAAATAGTACAGCCACTTTGGAAAACAGTGTGGCTGTTTTTTATAAAGCTAAACATACTTTTAACATAAAATCCAGAAATCTCACCTCTATTTACCCAGGTTAATTAAAAATATGCTTATTCAAAAATCTTTATGTGAATGTTTAATGACTGTGTTCATAATCACAAAATAATAATAATTTTATAATAAACAGAAACCAAATGTCCTTGAACTGATGTATGGATAAAAACTTGATATATCCACACAATAAAATCTACTCTGCAATATAAAGGAATGAATACTAATACACACAACAACATAGATTAATCTCAAATGCATTATGCTTAGAGAAAAAAGTCACCTAAAAAAGAACTTAAGAAAAAACTTAGGTGCTGTACATTAAAATAGAATGCAAATGAGATATTCTGATGGAAATAATGCTAGAGATTAGAAGGAACTATTTCATCTTTTTCTAAAATTAAAGTTTATTGGGGTGACAACTGTTAGCAAAGTTATATAGATTTCAGGTGTACAATTCTGTAATATACCATCTATATATCACATTGTGTGTTCACCACCCAATATTTCACCTTTTTTATAAAAATAACTGCAATGCCACAGTTAGACAATAATAAATGATATACATTATAATGCATTCTAAAGTTTGTATGTATGTCGATTAGATAAGGTGAAAAAGTAGTCAGATCTATCTATCATCTATCTATCTATCTTTCATCATCATCATCATCATCATCATCTATTTATCTACATGGAGAGAGAGAGAGAGAGAGAGAGAGAGAGAGAGAGAGACAGTTTTTATCATCAGAAGTTTCTTGAGGATGGGAATTGTGTTTTTCTGTCAATGCTTATCATATGGGGTGTGATCAAAAACACTATGGTGAATGTTTAAACTAAAAAAAAACATTATTACAGTATAAGACACATTTCCATTAATCCCCCTCAAAATACTCCCCCTCCTTATTTTAAACACACTTATCACACTGTTCTTGCCACTTTCTGAAGCAGTTCTGAAAGTCCTCTTAAGTGAGTGTCTTTAGCTGCACTGCCCTGGCTGCCTCGATGTCCTGAATCGATTCAAAATGTTTACCTTTCATGGTCATTTTGACTTTGGGCAAGAACCAGCAGTCACATGGTGCCAGATCCGGTGAATAAGGTGGATGAGGACACACCGTGTTGTTTTTATTTGACAGAAATTGCCATATACCAGAAGCAATGTGTGACACAGAACACTGTCATGATGGAAGATGAAGTAAAGACACTCATGAAAGAGGACTTCCAGAACTGCTTCAGAAAGTGGCAAGAACGATGGGATAAGTGCGTTTGAAGTGAGGGGGAGTATTTTGAGGGGGACTTTAATGGTAATGTGTCTTTTACTATAATTATTACTTTAAATTTAAATATCCACCATATCTTTTGATCATGCCTCGTAGCTTATAAAGTTTTCCCATCAGTTATATCTTTCAAGATCCCATGTATGTTTATTATAGTTGTTTTTCTATTTTAATTTCATCTCAAATTAATCCATCTTTCCTCTGTTGATTTTCTTCATTTAGTTCTCTTTACAGTATTCAATTTATGGGGATTTTAGTTGCAGGCTAATTTTAAGTTGATGTTTTCATTTCTCTCTCTCTTCTCCTTCACCCTCACTTGTTTTCCTCCTCTGTCTTGCGGAACCTTGTGTGTCTTAGTTTTACAACCATCTTCTTCAGGTGGTGCCAGTGTTCTGGTGTGCTAGCACAAAACAAGGTCTTAAGTTGGCTTTGTGTCTCCCCTTTTCTTTTGTGATACAGGGATGTTGGAGTTCAATGAGCTAGCAGGGGGCTTAGCTCAGTTCCCAGTTTAGAAGTTATATCTGTGTGCTCGTAAGTTCCAAGGAGGCAGCCTGATATAAGCCATAGGCCTCAGCAGCATTAATAATAGCTATCGTTAGCCCTTTTCAGGGGAGATGGAGAGCTGACAGAAATGATAGCAGTGAGCCTGGCTATGACTCCCGAACTTATGTGGGGTGCTTTTATTTCCTGATACCCCCACAACAACTGAGCTCATGGACATCTCTTCCAGGCTGAGCCTCCCTCACAACCTTCCAGTTCTTTTATGATTTTGATATATGGATATGTTTTTCTTGTTTGTTTGTTTGTTTGGTATGAGTATAAATTGTTCATTTTAAAAACTATTTTTATTTCCCTGTTTGGAGCAGTTAGAGAAATGGAAAGCTCCAGGGCTTGAAGCATGAACTTGGACTTCCTGTGCTAGTCTGGTTAGAAGTCTTGTGTATAAAAGACTCTAAATAAATCCTTGCTACACTGGCTTGTGTAAAATTGCATCTAATGTGGAGCATTACAGTTATCGTCTACTGCATTGTTTTTGCCCCTTACATTCAGCCTTATGTATCGCATCAAACCAAAATGAGTGTCTCTGTGGAGGTAACAATGAATGCTTTGGAATGATCTTCAGGCGTCTTTGAGGAGACAAGACCACTTGACGGCATTTGCAGAAATTGATCTAGGCACATGTCTTTTCAGCCTTATTATTTATTTGCATACTTCCCTATAGCGAATATAGATATTAGAGATGACATTTTATACTACTGCCTTGGAAGCATCAACTTTCTGCTATTCTCAGCTGTATCAGGTAGCAGTTCTTGCCCCCTGATGATAGGCAAGGTAGAACTTTCTTTAGAATACATGGACTAACTCTTATTTGCACTGAAGCTTTTATTCTTTGACCTACTCTCAGGTTGATGTCTCTTAATGTCAAAAGGTGCACAAAGCGTCAAAACACATAGCACTGAGTTTGATCTTAAAAATACAAAATCAAACTTCTTTCTTTTCAAATCTTAGGAATAAGTCCTGCCTTTTGCCTTGTATGAGTGAACTGAAAATATTAGCAGCTCATGCCTACTGGCCATTGATATAAAAAATATGTAGCAGTGAAATAGGACTTCCAAGCATTTTTCAAAGTATTTGCCTTGGTGAGACACTAAGAGCCCCTGATTTCTTAACAGTTTCTAAATACCATTTCCCACTAAAAGAAACCAAGCCTCCTTGAAGAAATGGCTGACTTCAGAATTGGGACAGGGCAGATATAAGGTGAGAACCTCTTGTTTCAGAAAGTATGGACGCATTTAAAAAAAGATTGGGACAAACCAAAACGGCACAGAAGCCTAGCTGAAGTGGCTCCTATTGGCTATCTATGGGGGGACCAAGTAAATAATGAGAATAACAGATGAAAACTCATTGAAATATGTAAGAATCAATGAAGCCATAGTGATGTAAGTAAATGAATAATTGAATAAGCAAGAAAATAAGGAAGAAAGGAAAGTTCTTTTGGAAGAATGCTGATTCATAAATGTAGTAGAAATGACAGAGGTAGAAATCACAATTTTGCAACCAGATAGTTATGCAAGAAATATTAATGGATACTAAAATTGGTGGATAAATGTTCAATGTGAAACAGGATATTTAAATAGTATCCAAATATTTTCCCATAAAATTAATTACTAATGGAATATAGAGGGATTCTATGGTGGAGAAATCCTATTAGCTACTTCTTTAACCAAGAGATGAAAACTAAAATCACCAATAGTAGAATAAACTAATATTATTCCTGATATGATACACTGAGGACACATCATTTCTGTGCTATTTTTGCTAAAGATGGATAAGCTGCATCTGATCATGAGGAAAAATTAAATTCAGGTTGAGTTTTGTTCTACAATGTAATTTCCTGTAGTCTGTAAAACGTTAAGATAAAGACAGGTTGAGGAATTGTTCCAGACTATATGAAACAAAAGAGACATGACAGTCAAATGCAATGCATGATCCTGGGCTGGATCCTGGAGCTTGGGGGGAAAGAGCTGTAAAAGAATTGGACAATTGGAAAAATTTGAATATAGACTGTGAATTACAAGATAGTATTGTATTAATTTTAATGTAATTTCCTGGTTTTGATCATTGTTATGTGTTTATATAAAAGAATAGTCTTGTTCTAAAGAAATACACTGATGTATTTCAGGATAAGGGGCATAATGTATGAAACTAACTCTCAGGTGGTTTAGTAAAAATGTGTAAGTGTGTTCAACATGCATATATCATATGTGTGTCTGTGGATAGATGAATGGAGAGAGAGATATTAAATGATAAAGTAAATGCAGCAAAATGCTAACAATTTGTGACTCTGGAAAAAGGGTATATGTGTGCCCTTTATATTTATTACTGCTGCAAATTTTCCTATGTTTGAAATTGTATCAAAACAAAAAGTTACACCCCAGAATACTTCCATCTGCCCCTTACACAAACCAGGCTGATTAGTTCTCCTGTGACGGCCTCTGTGCTTGCTATCTGAAACACTCATCCTCCAGGGACTCACAGGGCTGTTTCTTTTCATCATTCAGGTCTTAGCTCAAATGTCACCTCCTCTGAGAGGCCTTTACTGACCACCCCTTATAAAGAAGCCATATTCTTCCTCATTTTTCATCCCATTACTTGACCTTTCTTCATAGAACTTATCACGCACTGAACTTATGATAATATGGTTATTTTCATTCCCCCATTAAAAGAGCCATAGAGGAAGGTCTTGCCTGTTCAATCTTTATCAGCAGAATACAGTGCCTGACAAATTGTAGGTGCTCAATAAATATCAAATGAGTGAAACATGAACAAAAGCTACACAAGAATTATAGCCTTGTAATGTTGTTTGTACTGGACAATGACATCTCACTACTTGTTGCTTGAGTCAGCAACGTGGGGTTATGTTGATGCTGAAAAGTAAAGGAGCTGGGGAGGGAAGAGTAAGGAAAAAAATTGCACTACTGGATAAGCCATCATAGGGCTAGACTAAGTCTGGGATATAGACTCATATTGTCAGTTTGCTCAAAATTCAATTAATTGGTAGTTATCTGCAACTGGAAGAATGCCATAAATGTAAATGCATACCTGGGAGTCCAGCCCTGCTAGCATATGGTACGACCTGTAAGCTCAAATTTATTCAGGTGTACCACAGAGCATCAGTCAGAGGATATACAATTCTCACACTTAAAAATATTACCTTTATATAACAAGAGAAAACATTCTAGATAAAAAATAAATGAAGAACTTTACATTTTGAACTAAAGAGATAACTGCGATAACATGAATCACAATAGCGTTTGGAAAGACCTGGGAGTTAAACCTCTATATACCATGACCCTCCTATAAAATTCATGCTTCCAGCTCACTAAGCTGCAAGTGTTTTCCAAGGACTTTGGAACAGTAAATCAAAAGCAGAGCATGCTAATGCCTACCCTGGTGATGCTCACAGAGGAAGCCAGTCCAAGCCTGGGACTGGCTTCCCTAAGTCACGACATCCTTATATAAACACACAATTTTCCGGAAGAAAACTGAGGCTGTCTCACAAATCACAAGACAAGCACTACCAACAGCCAAAGATTTTCAATGTAGATACAGAATGAGAAACTGTCTTTACTTTCTGCGAGTGCCTTAGCACACTGTCAAATGAATATGCTGATAGACAAAGACAGGGAAACCAGGTCAAGAAGAGCAGTCTGCTTGGGAAGTTGTCTTGATAAAATACGGTATCAGTGAGGCATCAGACTGGAAGTTCCTCACAGCTGTGGTTATGTCCAGCTTTCTATTTGTCACTGGGACCTCTACCTGACAAGATGTCACATTCAACTTGTTAAGCCATTCCATCAGTGTCATCTGTGATTGGTGGTTAGCACCACATGACAAGGCAGGTCCATGAAAAGGTGGCCTGGAGCCCAGACTCCTTACCAGCCCGGAAGTTAGGCTGCCTAATGATGCAGCTGGGTCCAATTTCAGTACAGGGATATGAATGTGCCAGAATATTGTTTTCTTACCCTCCTCTTACTGTACTATTTATTTAATGAAGACTTCAATTTTAATTTGTTATTTAGACTATCATCTCAGTATTTGGATGTATCAACAAACATGTTAAAGGCTGCTTGAACAATTTGACACTTCCAAAAACCCAGCACATCTATACAACCACTAATTTAGGAACTTGAACTAGATAAACAATAAAATAAGCCCAATCGTGTGTCTACAAATTCACTCATCACTGCCCTGCTGATAAAAGTAAAACATTGGGAAATTAACTAAATGACCAATGATAGAGAATTGATGAAATGAGCTATGGCTCTTACAGGTAACATGGCACTAGACATTATTAATTGGTTAGAAAATAATAGTTCATTAATTCATTCTCCCAGTATTTACTGAGTAACTACCATGCATCAGCTTCTACTCTAGTAATGGAATACAGAAATGAACGAGACCAAACAATCTGTGCTCTCAAGATATTTTCATTTTAGAGAAACTAATGATTGGAAAAAGCTTCATATTATTTGAATAACTGAAAATAGCAGATTACAAAATTGTATGTACAAAATAATCTCAATTATGAAAACACAAATGCTATTTACTAAGTGAATACTGGTACTTTAATAGAAAGTCATTTGTGGATTGATTGGGTGTTGCCTGAGAAAAGCCAATAGCTACCCTGACAGATTCCCACAACTTCATTCCCTCAGTACTGCTGAGACAGAAGCAAGTTATAGCAATGCAAGTGGACCACACTCTAATGTATATTCATATAAACCACATTAAAAAAAAATAAATGCAGAAAAACACAAGGCCAAGAAATTAATTATAAAGAGAACTAATTTACTAGCATAATTTTTCCCTATAGACAATTCCACACAGGAAATCAACTATTTAAAAAAATGCATATTGAGCAAAAGATCAGAGCAAAGGGAATTAGATACGTGAGAGTTGGTCTCTGTAATACTTACTTTTTTCTGCTTCCATTGCTGATTAGCTTCCTAAATTTACACATTCTTTAGACAAGTTCTTTTCATTCAATAGAATTAAGTGACTCGACTGAATGAGGATCTCTTGGTATGGATAATCTCCCTTACGCATTAATGGGTATTTATTTCTAAGTTTTGAAGTTCATAGACCATCAGTGATATCTTAATGTTGGCCAAAATATGGTGTGTGTGTGTGTGTGTGTGTGTGTGTGTGTGTGTGTACACTGAATAAAACATTTCCAAAAAATAGATATGGAAGGGAACACACTAAAATATTAATAATGATTATCTAAGGTTGATAAGAAAAGGGATAATTTCTTTCTCTCAATTTTTGTGAAAAATATGTGTTACATTTATAACCAGAAAAGAAAAAATCAAATAAGATGGGTGATAGACCAATACTCCCAACGAGAAAATGGGGAGAACAAGCTGAAATTATTAATCTGGCTACAGGCATCATAGTACTGCTAAAATAATGAAGACCGGATAAGAAAAGTTTTCAAGAGAGGTGAGCTGGCCCTTCCTAAATACTATTTGTCAATTCTGGAAGCAGAATACGAGATTAAAAATCTGAGCTGCTCTTGCGTAGAGACCTAACGGTGAGGGACAGAAAACTTTTAGTGGTCTTCTAAGGCTAGAGAGACAAAACTGAATAATTGATGAGCTTCAAAATCTAGCCAGTTTTTTCTCTAGAGGTATTACCATAGTCTAAAGCTATGCAATGTGGGAAGCTAATACACTATAGGAAGTCTCTGCAAATCAAAGCAGCATTTGCAGCTTTGTCCGTAGTTTCAAAACTATGAAACCCATAAGTTCCAAAGTTCCAAAAGTCACAAGATAACTCAAAAATTTGGAAACCAAAAATAAGACAAATATGAAAAAAATAACACCTAGGCATATCATATTAAAACTGCTGAAAACAAATGATAAAAATCTTCACGATCTGTATTAGTTTGCTTAGGCTGCTGTAAAAGAGTATCACTAAGTAGCTTCAACAATAGAAGTTTATTGTCTCACAGTTTTGCAGGCTAGAAGACAAGATCAAAGTGCCAGTGGGGTTGTTTTCTCCTGGGGGCTGTGAGGGATTAATATGCCCCATGCTTCTCTGAGCTTCTAGTGGTTCCTGGCAACCTTTGGCATTCCTTGGATTTGGCTGCATCACCCTGATAACTGCTTTGATCTTCATATGGCATTCTCCCAGTGTGCGCACCTGTGTCCAAATTCTTCCTTTTTGTAAGACATTAGTCGTTGTGGATTAGGGGCCCACTCTACTCCAGAATAACCTCATTTTAAGTAATTCCAGCTGCAATATCCCTATTTTAAAATAAGATCACATTCTGAGGTACTGAGGGTTACAGCTTCAACACATTAACTTTTGGGAGACACAATTGAGCCCATAACAAATTATTGTGTTTAATAACTGTATACCTTTAAATGTAAATATATAAAAGGAAGGCTACTAAGTAATGATATTCCTTATGAATAGGGATATGATAATGATAAATGAACTATTAACAAATCTATTTGAGTGATATATAAAAATCATAATATATCATGGTCATATAAATCCAGGAATATGTTTGGTTTTTCTGTTAAAAATCAAGCAATGTAACTTACTAGTTTAATTGAATAAGTAAAACAGATGATCATTTTAATAGCTTCATGAACATATTTTATAAAATCTAAGACCCTTTCATAATAATAAAAAATATCTTAGTAAATTAAGAATAGGAGTTCCTTGTTCACATGATAAAGATGATTTTTGTCTCTAATATTGCACAGCTAATATTACACTTAGTGGTGAGTTATTGAAACCTTCATCCATGAGACTGGGAATGACTCAGAAAATGCACACTGTCATCACTTCTGTTCAACTATAAATTGAAGGTCCCAGCCAGTATAATGAGGAGAGACAAATACATAAAACCCATAAGTGTAGAGATAAAGGAAAGAAAAACAGTATTATCCTCAGTGACTTTCGTACATTGAAGATAAAGATATCAACAGATCATTTTCAGACTTAATATTTATATTTAACAAGGCTGCTTATACAGTTAATGTACACATGTTTAATGTACAAAAATATCATCATTTCTTTATAAAAACAAATAAATAGCAAGTGATTTTAAAAATATCATTTACAAAACATCAAAATACCAAATGTCTAGAAATGATGCTAACAAAAGATATTTAAGACTTCTATATTGAATATTATTAGATAGCAAAGAACATCTCAGTAAATTCAAAAATATACTGTGCTCATAAACTGAAAGGCCCAATACTCTACAGACAGCATTTTTTCCCAAATTAATTCCTATGTTCAACATTCATAAGCTGATGTTAAGATTTGTGTGAAAATTAAAAGGGTCTGAAGAGTCTTAAAGCAATCCTGAAGTAGAAGAACAAACCTTTTAATCAAGATCTATTATTACACACTTACAGAAATTAAGAGAATGATATTAGTTTAGGATACAGAAGTAGACCAATGGAACAAAACAGTCCCGAAAAAGGCTCACTCATATACCACTATTGATTTATGACTAAGGTGACCCTGCAGGGCAATGAGGAAAGGCTTTTTTCCTTTTTTTTTCAATTATTGGGCTGGATCCATTAGATATCCATAGATAAGAAAAAAATTGATGCCTATGGCACCATTAACAAAATTCCATCTCTTATAGACTGTAGTTTTCAGTATGAATGACAACTTCCAAGATGAAGCAATGGGCCTCTATTTATGCTTCTGTCTGAAAAATTGTTTTCAAAAAAAGGGAAAATAAATATATGTATATATATTTAAAAAACGAAACCTGTTGTCAACACACTGCACATCTAGCAATGATAGACAGCAATCCCCAAAGACAAGAAACAGATGAGGTCTAATTGTCCAGGGAAAGTCATCAAACTCTAGTGTAGGGAGGGCTAATCCAGACAGAACACGACAGTTTCCTGAATTGAGGAGATAGAGCTAGTTGTACAAGGAGGCCAGAGTGGCTAGACTTTACATAGCAAGGTACCAGAAGAGAGAGCTTAACATAGAGACTCAGCCCCACTCAGCTGAGTTCTGATCAGCACGTGCCTCTGAAGACACTACCAGAAACTGGGAAAGGAGCTACTGGAAAAAAAGTGGAGAAAACAATCCTTGGTGCTCATATAAAACCAGTATTTCATGGGCATCAGGTAAAGTACTTAGAAGGATTTTACCTCAGAAGTCAGACAAAATTAGCCCTAAGTTAAGTGCTTACAATTGAGACCCAAAAGGATTAAACTGTTTCTAAGTAACTTAACCATGTTCCAGAACAAAGGTCAACAAGGTAAAATTCACCATCTGGCATCATATTGAAAAAAAAAAAAAAAATTACTAGGCATTTTAACAAGCATGAAAATGCATCTTATAATGAGGAGAAAAATTAATCAAAGTTGATCCAATAATGACATAGATTATAGAATTAGTAGACAAGGATATTAAAACAGTTATTATAGCTGTATTCCGTATATCCAAGATGTTGGAGCAAACATATTGCAGAGAAACCAGGCAGGTATAAAAAGACCCAAATCAAACTTCTGGAGATAAAAAAGTAAAATCGCTGATAGGAAAAAGACATTTTCTGGGGTTAATGGAGAATAAAAAAAAAAAATTAGTGAACTTAAAGATATATCAATAGAAATTAAATTGAAAATTGAAACACTGAGGGAAAAAAAAAGACTGAAAATAAAATGAACACAGCATGAATACACTATGAAAAAATTTCATGTAGCTGAGTGTGCATATGATTGGAGTCTCTGAGGAAAAGGAGAAATAGGGGGGAAATAAAATAATGGCCAATTTTTTCCTAAAATTGTTGAAAATCCAGAGATCCAATAAACTCATCTAACCCGAAGCAACAAAACATAAATAAAATTTCCCCAAGGCACATCATAAAATTACTGAAGAGCATTGATAAAGAGAAAACTATTAAAACCAACCAAAGAAAACAAATACACAGTACAGAGAAACAAACACAAAGATGACAGAAGATTTTTTCTATAACAATACGTATAACATTAGCAAGACAGAACATACTGGAAGACAGAAGACAGTGAGCAACATAAAGTATTAAAACAAAACAAAAACAAACCAAACTCAAATCCAATATAGAATTCTTTACCCACAGAAAATATATTCCAAAATTTAAGGCAAGATAAACACTTTTTCAAACTTACAAAAACTTAAAAGAATCCATCACTAGTAGTCTTGCATGCTTTGTACCAAAAAAAGAAAATGTAAAATGAAGTACTTCAGGCAAAAGGAAAAGGCTTCCACACGGAATTCTGGATTACACAAAGGAACGAAGAGTACCAGAAATGGTAGCTGCATGGGTAAGTGTAAAATCTCTGTCATATTATTTAAATTTCTACCACACTCTCTCCCTCCTTTGATTATCCCACTTTCATGGCTGGAACTGCAATAAGCAGTAATTGTGTTTCTGTCTTTTACTGTAAATTTGTCATTTACAGTAAAAATTGTAATATATGTTATATGACTTTTAACTGACACAGAAGTAAAATTCATGACAGGAATAACACAGAGGCCAGGAGGGAAGAAACAGAAGTGTTATAACAGCCCTTGAAAGTTGATTGTGATAAGCTAAAGATGTACCCTATGACCCATAGAGCAACCACATAAATAACAAACAGCTAAGAAGCCAAAAAGGAAGATAAAATGAATCATAGAAATGCTCAATGAATTCAAAATTAATTCAAAAGCAAGCACAAAAAGACAACAAAATGAGAGCAAACAATAAACAGAAAACAAATAGAAAGATGGTATAGTTAAACCAAATTTTATCAATAATTATATTAACCATACATAGTCTGAACACTCCAATTCAATGACAGATTGGTTAAAAAAGGAAGACCCAAGTACAAGCGTCCTACAAGAAGCCATTCCAAACCACAAAGGTTAAAAGTAGGACAGAAAATCACATACCATGCTGTCACTAATCACATAACATCTAGCATCAAAAGAATGCTGGAATGTCTATATAAATGGTCATTTGTGGGAGAAGTCACAGAAAGGCTGCTTGTGGCCTGGCACAATAATCACAAGTGATGCTACCATGTAGCCAGAGGCCAGTGTGAGGCAGGGAAGATGGAGGTGAGGCCATTGGTCACATTTTTCTCCTTCCTTTCATTATCCCACCGTCTGTAGCTGGAACTGCTGCAAGCAGTGATTTTGTTTTTTTTTGTTGTAACAAACATTATATTTGGGTTATTGTTTTTAAAGAGCATTCACCACAAATGGGGAAGGATGCTCAGAAGTTCACGAGTCTATTGTCTCCAAGCTACATCTAATCTGGCTGCACCCAGTGCACTCTACACAAAACAATTATCCAAATATAATAGGATGCCAACCTCTTACCCAGCTATAACCTATGTAGAAAATCTAACATAAGTTCTTTCACAACCTTACTTGGAAAAAAGAGAGAGGTTATTGTTATAGTTTTTGCTGTAATTAAATTACTTTATCTTGTTGATGTCAGAAAGCCTAATTAGCAGATCAAAGGATATATGAAAGCAAGTTTCTTAGTTAGAAGAAAGGTGTTTTTATTTAGAAATACATTTCAGAACAATGATCTTTTATAGTGTAAAATAATAATTTGAAATTATTAAAATGAAATTATCTCTTGAGATAAAGAATTTTCTCTATCAATACTGTGGAACTTATAAATGCCCTCATAGGCATCATTCTATTTAATCCTTATATGGAATCCATGAGGCAGACAGAATTATTACAATTTCATATTAAGAAACTGAGTCTCTGAGTATATACAGTTTAACTCACAGAGCTAGTAAGCGATTGAACTAAAACTGGAACTAAAGATTTTCAAGAATAATTAAACTATTGTTAATGCTATATTGCAGCTACCTCATGACATATGTCGCTAATGAATTTAACCTAAATAATTGACCCTTAGTGAAAATTATTTTAAAAACTATAATCTCTTTAAATTTGAAGGAGAGTAATGAGGAAAATGTTGGCTTATTCAGTATTGATTTTAATGTCAGAACTAGGGTCTATATTTAACTATCAAATTGATTATTTTATTTTTCCAGACATATTAACCTAATTGAGTTACTCCGGTACCATCCATTAAATTTAATCAAAAGCACAGGGGCAAACATTTTTCATTCTTGTAAACTCTGAAACCATGAGGCAATGGCTCAGTATTTCAAACATCTGCTCCAATGTGAAATGTCCTTTCCTTTTTCAAAACAGTATATTATG
Source organism: Rhinolophus sinicus (assembly GCF_036562045.2). Lineage (NCBI taxonomy): Eukaryota > Metazoa > Chordata > Mammalia > Chiroptera > Rhinolophidae > Rhinolophus > Rhinolophus sinicus. The sequence continues at coordinate 125,243,678 of NC_133753.1, read as the reverse complement.
TGGTACTTCAAATTATAATTACTTATATCCTTAAAGATATCATTTGAACGAGGAGTTTCATTTTAGTTCTGTCAATAAATCAATTAGAATGCTTGCTGAACATTTATTATCACATTAATGTGGAAAACACACAAAATATATCATCCTAATTTTCAATAGGTTTACAATCCAGAGTTGAATATAACATTAGGGGAATCACTGAATTAAATAAAAGGGTAAGGAAATAAATAAAAGGGTAAGGAGATAATGAAGGAAAACTAGCTTTGAACAATGAGGAGTAATAAGGTAATAAAATTATCAGTAGATAAACCATACAAAACAATATATTTTTAAGTCTAAACTAATTTGAATTGAGGGGGACTTCTTTAAACTTAGGAAACTATACCTGTTCAAAACCTGCAGCAAAAAAAGAAAAAAGAAAAGAAAAGAAATACACTTAATAGTGAGACTTTAGAAGAATCTATTTTGACTTAAGAGAAAAATGTAAAGACGTTCATTAACACTATTTATCAAGATTATCTAGACATCCTAGTCTAGATATAAGTAAAGAAAAATAAATAAGCATATAGATAATATTGCTATTATAGGTGTTATGATGTATAGATAGAAATACAAGTGAATCCACAAACTACGAAGACTATTAAGAGAGATCAAAAGTTTTACCAGATACACCAACTGAAAATTACTCTTCAGTTGTGCAAAAGACATCTTGATCCACCATGTAAGTTAAAAACTCATCATTCTTGGACACTACCCCCAACCATTTTTTTCTCCTAAGGACCTCGTCTCAGTTAACTGCTGTGCGATCTACCCAGTTGCCCAAGATGAAACTTTGAACACCATCTTAGTCTGTTTCATCTTCTTCGTCCCTAAAATCCAATCAAGTACTAATCCTGTTGATCCTACCTCATAAATCTCTCTCCAATCCAGCAACTACTCATTGCTTCACTGCCATTTCCCTATTAAAGTCATAGCTATATCTTGTCTAAAGAATTATTATAGTTAAAAACTGCTTAACATATACTTTTTTAAAAATTAAAAAATGTAGAGAATATGAAAATCTAACATTCTCATCTAAGAAGCAACAGTATTTTACCTGGCCTCCTATTTTTCATCATTACAGTCTTCCATCTACTTCCCATTCAAAGTGATATTCCTAAAATGAAAATGTGATTATACAGCATCCTCATACTAAAAATCTGTCAATGCTTCACTACTATTCTTTAGACAAAGTTCAAATTTCTTAACAGGGCTTAGCATGTCCTGTGCTATATGCCTCCTGATCACCTTCTGACCTCTCTTGCCTCAAATTCCTGATATACATCCACACCGACCTTCTTTCAATTGTGGGAACACACTATATTGTTCTCATGTGTTTTTTCCTCTACTAAGATTACATTTATTTACCCCTACTGCTTCCTTGTTTACCTAATAATTTCTACTCACCCTTCAAGTCTCAACTTAGATGTTACTTTCTTCAGGAAGCCACATTTAAGGTCTCAAGTCTGGATTATATGTTCTTCCTGCATGATCCCATGGTGTACTCTACTTTTCCCTTCATATCACTTTACCATATTGCATAGTTATTCTGTATCCTCACTAGATTGTAAACTGCAAAAGAACATGAATGTTATTTTGTTCATCACTAAATCCCTAGTACCTACTATACTTCAAATATTTCTTGAATGAAGTATTTGAGTGAGAAAAAAAAAAGTTTTATGGGATGCAGTATCAATGCAGAGTGATCAATACTTTAACCATGCAGGATCCAGCAAGCAGTTTTTCAAGAAATGTATTTAATTTCTTTGAAGGACAAAACATCTAAATAAAATGGAGACCTACATGGAGATCACAAATAGTCTCAATTGATCTATAAACCCATTATGATTCAAATGAAAATTCCAACAAGACTATTCATAGAATTGGCCAAATTGATCCTGAAAATCTACAAAAAGTGAAGGATCAAGAGTAGATAAGACCACATTGTCATGAAAAACTAGAGAAGGGGATTTGTCATTGGACACTCAGTAACTCATTGGGAAAGGATAAGTATTTAAAGCAGTGAGTTATTGAGACAGAAACAGAAAAGCAAAGGACTGAGGAGAGGAACTGACTATACGTATATGGTGTATGACAGATGCCACAATACAAATCTGTTGTAAAAGAATAGACTATTCCATAAAACAATGCCAAGACAATTTATGTTCCATAATGGAAATGGTAAAACTAGATCCCTACCTTATACTATGCACGGAAATGAAATACTCCATGTGGGTTAAAGACCAAAATATGGAAACCAAAACTGTGGAGGTTTCTCAAGAAAATATGGGGTATATTTTTAGGATATCAAGATAGAAGGACTTTTATTGAATAAGACACAAAATTATAGAATACTTAGAGGAAATTGTAAATTTCATACACTAACCTTAAAAACTTATATATCAAAAGATATTCTAAAGAGAATTAAAACAAAACATTTTGGGGGAAAATCTGGGCAACATTTGAATTTAAATTTTAAAAAATAAAATTGAGAAAAATTAAAACAACAGTAGGAAAAAAATGGCACTAAGTATGGTCAGATATTTCACTGAACAGGATTCAAAATAGCCAGTCAACCTATTAAGAGATTCACAACAAAAGGAGTAATAGTAGAATGCAAATCATAATAACACTGAGACATCATACTGGTAAAGAAATTTGAATTTCTTTAACGTTTTGGCAAAAATCAGGATTAGCAGTAATTCTTACACATTTCTCTGTAGATTATACAACCACTTTGGAGAACAATTTGGCAATAGCTAGTAAAGCTAAATATGCACATTTGTGTGACACAACAAATTCCTTTTCTAGGTATGTCTCACTGGGAAGCTCTTACTCATGTTCCCAAGAAACATGAGCTAGCTAGAATACTCATTGTAATATGGGTTGAAATTGAAAAATAAAAAAGTTAGAATTACTTAATTGTCCATTTGTAGCAGAATAGGTGATCTGAGGTTTAGTCATACATTTGTATACTAGATAACCATTACAATGAGTGAGCTACATCTATAACCATCAACATAGGTGTTAACAGTTCTTAAAATATATAATGTTGGGAAAAACACAATTGCCACATTAGTGAATTTCAGAAACACAATACTGAGTAAAAAGTCATGTTGCAAATACATAGACATATTTTTAAAATTTAATAAAAAATTGAAACTCTGAAACAAAGAATATGGATTACTGATTGATGTATCAAAATAATTATAGACACTTGTGGACATGAATGCTACCCTGAAATTTTAAATTAGTGGTAACTTCTGAAACGAAAGGGAAGGTAAATGGATTGAAGTGTGAGAATGTACTTTGCATATACAGAGGGTGCCAAAAAAAATGTATAAATATTTTAAGAAAGGAAAACTAATTAAAATTGTAATAATATATACCGATAACAAAAGATGAATACAAGTCACATTTGACTTCTACAATTACAAGGGGTGCTCAAAGTGGTTACATCTAGACATTTCTGATTATAGCGAACTACTGCTTGAGCTATGTTGACCAAAGTGTCTACTTGTATACATTTTTTGGCACCTGTGTGTGTGTGTGTGTGTGTGTGTGTGTGTGTGTGTGTAGTTTTTATTTTAAGAGACATGAGAGAAAAAAGAATATGAGCAAATTGAAGGAAATGTGGAAAGAGCACACATCTCTTAAATCTGGGTACATGGCTGTGTGTGTTCTATTATTTTTGCTGTTTGCCTCATGTTTAACAATTTTTATTTTTTAATTATAGTTAGACTTAGACTTAAATATGAAATTCAACCATATAAAGGAAAGATAAGAAACCTATTCTAATTTTGATATGAAAGACAGAAAAACATACAGGATAATGCAAACTCATTTGACTATAGAAAAATTAAAAATTAAACAAAATGTTTCTATTCTAGAAAACAAAAACAAAATTTAAATATAAATGATTACTGGGGGAATATAACACCAACATACAGGACAAAGTGCTAAAAATCCTAACATATCAAAAGAATTGTGAACCAATTAGAAAAAGATATATAGACTATCTCCTTTAAAAATGGGCAAAAGACAGGAAGCTGTGGATAATATAATTAGAAAATAAAAAGATTGCCGCAAATCAAATTAGCAAAACCATTGCATTGCAACTCAATAGTTACCACAGATATGCAAATTATCACAATGATTATGCAGCATTTTTTACTTTAAAATTGGAAAACAACTAGCAAAAAAAAGTTATTGCTATGCATTAAAAATCGATAATACAGATTGTGGGAAAGGGCACGTGAGTCATTACTGGTGGGAAGTAGAAATTGGTAAAGGCTTCTGAATGGCGGTTTGGAAGTACTTATTAACAGCCATTAAAACATGTGTACCCTATAACTCAGCGCACCCATGCTTATACACTTATTCTAAAGTAACAAGGAGGAATGCTTACCACTAGTTATAGGGATTAACTACAGCAAACACTAATTTAAACATGCATAAATGGCCAATAATAAGGAAAACAGTTAAATGAATGTGGGTAACTACTCAATAAATTACTTTGAAGTAATTAAAAATGATGCTGCAGGAAAAATATATGATTATGATACACCGATAAGCAAGTTGTAAAACCCTAAAACAGTATGTCAAATATAGTCCCGTTTTATATGTGTATAGATTTATTATGCATATAATTCATTGTAAATATTTAACGTGTCTCATATAGGACTTATGTGAGGGTATGTGTGTGCATAATGTTGAAAGAGCAGAATTATATAGTGTACAAGCAAGATACCACTTTAATCCCCCTGGATTGCCCTTTCCAACTGGTTTGTAGTTGAATCTATTTCTTTCCAATATCTTGGATGAAATCTAGGTCAGACCAGAGCTAGCTTATGTTCACTTTAGAAAAATATTTCTTCAGTCATTTTTGCAAATTATTCCATCCATCCATCCATCCATCCATCCATCCATCCATCCATCCAACTATCCATTTATTTCCCTAATATTTATAGAGCGCCTTGTCCCTATGCTAGGTGTGAAGTGCAATTCATACTTATATAAATCATGGTTTCTTTCTCAAGGAACTTATTCTTTGTAGGAAAGATAAGGCCTAGGGTACAAAGAATTCAATACACATAGAAATAGTCTGTCAATGATTATAGCACAATGATATTCTTGGGATTGTGGTTAATTAGAAGAATAAGAGTGACAGAGTCCTTTAAAAACAGAACCATTTTTGTCATGTTTTTATAAAGATCGTATATTATTTGGCTATATCACTAACTTTATAGCTTGTGTTGGCAACCCATTTCACCACCCAATGTTTCAGTTTATTTTATGTACAATATTAAAATTCAAAGGTAATCTTCTTACTATGTTTGATGAGCTGAATTGTGTCCCGCAAAAATCCATATGTTGAAGCCCTAACTCCCAGTACCTCAGAATGAGACTGTATTTGAAGATAGTGCCTTTAGAGAGGTGATTAAGGTTAAAAGAGGTCATATATAGGTGAGCCCTAATCCAATCTGACTGGGGTCTTTATAAGGAAACTAAGGACACACAAATAGACATCAGGTATGCCTGTGTACACAAGAAAGTCCATGTGAGGACACAGTGAGAAGACATCCATCCCCAAGCCAAGGAGAGACACTTCAAGAGAAACCATACCTACTGACAACTGGATCTTGGACTTCTAGCCTCTGAAACTCCCCCCGACCCCAGTCTGTGGTATTTTGTTATGGCAACACTAGTAAACTAATATAGTACCTGTATGTGATCATGAAAAATAGAGTTCATAATAAAATTGCCATAAAAATAAATTTGTGATTAATCTAGAAATATTGTATTGATTCTAGATCTTCTTTCCCCACAAAAAATTACGTTGGCAGTGGATTGCCTATGTTGTAATGAACAACCTAAAGAAAAAAGTATGATGAGAACAATGAAAGAGTATTTCAACTCTGCTAGCATTTTCCAGATGTCATTCTTACTGCACTTTTGGCCATTCTGATTTTTTTTGTTCCTGAATGGCCTGAGGGATATATGTGCTTGATGATTTGCATTTTTATGACAAATAATAGCTTTTCAGTTACCTATTCCTTGTATTCTGACGATTAAACTTTTAGTTTTCAGACTTGTTGGGCATAGCGCCAGAGACAGAAGATGATAACATGGATAGCTTTAGAAATACAAAATTCAGTTATGTTAAGACAGTCAGCAAATAGAACAAAAGGTATGTGAGATCAGATCTGCCTTTGGGAATAATTAACTGTACTAGGTCGGCTCCACTTAAAAAATTGGAAAAGGTTCTCAAAGCAAACCTATGTTCAAGAACAGGTATTTCTTAATGAAATATGATATTCTAAACACATTTAATGAAATAAATCCAACTATTCTGGCATTAATGTATTTTCTACAGAAGAAAGCAAGCAATGGGTTTTTATTTTCCACTGGGAATAATGCTTGGTTTGGCTTAGATGGTTGAGCTTCCATGAGAAGCCCAAGCTATCTTGCACAATGGGTCTTTGTTGTATTACAGTAGTGCTTAGAAATATGAAATGATACTCCAGTCTAATGATATCAGCTGATAGTCAGGAATCATTATTCAAAGTAACAAAGCTAGTTTTGTAAACGCCTTAGTAAAGCACTCTGAGAAGGCGTTCAACTTTCTTTGTGTCACTGCGGCTTTTTGCTCAAATAATTATATTTAATTATTATGTTTTGCCTGTCAGCAAGTTGAAATGTGAAACTGTAATATTAACAAGACTATTACACAAGTTTTTTGGGGTATATCAATTATATAGTCCTTCAATTGTTATATTAACTGTTACTTTCTCAAGAAAAACCAAACTCCAGCTACTCACAAACCTCTATTACCCCTCAACCCAAAAGTTGTTTCCTAAAACATCCATATTTTTTTTTGAAAAACTGCCTAAAGGAATACAACAATTTCATAATGATGATAAACTACTGTCAATTTACTACATCAACATACATCAATTGAATTGATTAAATCTACATGTTCATTTTGCATAATAGAAATACAATCACTGCAATAAAACACTGTCATGGGATTTATGTCTTCTTACTCTGAAAATATAAGTCTTGCCTTTGGCTTGGTGGTTTATGAGGGCAGGAGACCATTATCCAGTGACAACATTTTATTTCATTGGCATCTCAAATATATTCTTAATATCCTTTATATTTATGTTCGGTTAGAGTGAGAGGATTAGAATAGGTATTATAAGGAAAGGCATTCGTTATTACATTCTGAATAGCATTACCATGTGGCATGTCTCAGCCATAAGAATCTTTTGACAAGCACTGCATCTTTTATTCTTATGTATTTACAGCAAAGCTGACTATATTCCATCCTATGAATTATTCCTATGTTAATTATCAACATTGACCCAGTTTTGCTGCTACGTGGGGCCCATTTCAATTTACATACTATGGAAATCAATCTGATCACTAAAATGTTAATGTAATATTTTTAAAAGAAAGTTTTCTAACTTTAAGCCAAAATAATAACCATACATTCAAATTCTTACTCCACTTTAAAATAGATCCCTTTCTTTCATTTTGAAATCACTGCCCTCAGCACTTCTCAACCCTGAATTCTAAAGATTTGCCTATGCATGTAAAATACAGAATTGCAATATTATCCTTATAACTCAAACTAAGAGAAACACTTCATCTGAAATATCTAGGCAATTGAGGCCATTTTTTGGCTTGGTTTATCCAGAAAATGACTTCAGTTCCCTTCCACATTTCACATATGTATGTATAGAAGCAGATACAGGGTAAATTACACAAAATCAGATTCAGAGTGTTAAATTTGAAGTAGAAGATAGAATAAGAAACTATGAAAATTCATCTGTGGGTATCAGTGTTGAAAGTCTGTATGCACTGACCGCAAAGGGAGTAAACACAATTTCAAGATATTAAAATCATAAGGCAATGTTTTGAGTTTATTGAGCTTTTAAGGTGCCACAGTTGCGTTGTTTGTGTTAGACCACTGCTGGAATTACAACTCAGCTAGCTAATGAAATGCTAAGCAGTGTTTTGTCTATACGTTGTTATAGAAGAAGTAGAAGTGTTTTGATTAAGAGCAGATGAAGACTTTTTTTTTCTCATTCTTTGTGATTTAAGAATAAGGTAGCTACATTGTTTTGTACACCTGAAACTAATAAAAAAATAAAATAAAATAATAAGGTAATAAAAAGCCATGGATTGGTTTCCTTCATTGAGACTTAAAGTGTCAATGAGCTTACAGTTAGGTCTACATGATAATGTAATGTTCATGTAGAAATTCTTTAAATATCTTAAATTCTTTAAATTCCAGAAATTCTTTAAAAAGTTATTGGCTGGCTCCAATATACCATGGCTAGTTTATATAGTTTTGTGACTTCTCTTTCCCCCGTAAAACATCCAGGAAGAACTCATGAGTCACAGCAAATAATGTCTGTATGGCCTGAGGTATTAATTTCCCTGATTTTTGTTTTGTTTTTGCCTACCAGCTCTTGTCAATATACATTTAGATTTAACCTATAATAAAGGTAAGAAAATATTTTCTTTCAGCCATATATCCTAGATATTTTTCTCCGTGAAGACCCAAATAAATTATAACAAATATATAGAAAATAATTCATACCATTGGTGTACAACCTGATGAATTGTCACAAAGAAATAAAACACTACCAAAATAACAGAAAGCCACTCATGCCCACTTTCCAGTTCCTTCCCAAATATAACCTTTATCCTACATCATAATACTATAAATTAGTTGTGATTCTTTTTGAACTTTATATAAATGGCATTTTAAAGTACACCAGCTTTTGTATGTTGATTCTTTAGCTTAACGTTACTTTGCATGTAAATATAGTCCATTCGTTTTCATTATATAACATATGAGTATACCACAGTATGTTTGTCTGATCTACTGTCAATGTGTATCTTGGATTTTTCCAGTTGTCCACTAGTTTTTACTCAATAGTATCTGTTTTGTGGTGGTTTTTCATTAAATGAATATTTTAAAAATACACTTATTGTGTTAGTATCTGCTAAGGCATTGCTTAGTACAAAAGCTACTATCTGTGGGTAGTCAAGTGCTCTATCCCCAAATCCAACATATTTTGTAAAGAATTCACTTAATACCCACATGTATCAGGCATGTATTATACATATATTTCACATAATATTTAAAATGTATAATATTTTCAGCTGAGAAGAAAAATATATAATCTTAATTTTTCTTCCCTAAATCTGTTCAATTAATAATGTGAATATGCGTTTCTTTTCAAATATTACTTTAAACATTTATTCTGGAAATGGCTATTCGCTATTTCTGTATTGTATTTATTTTAATTCTTAGTGACATTTACAGTTTGTTTTACATGGTATAGAAATAAAAATTAGAAGTTAAAGTTATATAAGAGCACTCTACTTCAGTTTTCCATAAATAAATAGCAATGGAAGAAAAGAAAAATCTCAATATTCTCCATAAAACAAACCATCTCCAGAGATTAAGGAATGAATTACCAGTTCCTTTTTTAATACTCAGCTCTTACTGAAATAGTCTAACAGTATATTTTCATTATCCTTTATTTATATCCAAATTCAAGCCGCTGAGCAACTGACTTTATTAATGTGAAAATTTTATGGATATTTCTCCTCCAAAGAAGTTAAAGATAATGAAAATGATGAACAGTTAGAGAATTCATATAAAGCTATTGACCACACTAATTAGAAGATTTGAGTTTTGTTTTTCTCACTTTATTTTTTTAAGAGAAGGCATGGGAAGTGATTCTTCTAGACTCCCATATTTTCCTAAGGCCTATACTTCTTTAATTGCAGTGGGAACGGTTTCTCATTCATATCCTTTGGTATTGATGGGGACCTTGCTTGAATTGATCTCTGTAATATGGTACAAGATGATAAAAAATGGCAGAGAGCTTTAAAAGAAGTTCTTATTCTATACCATAAGAAAATGATGTGAAAAGTTAGGGTAAAGAAGGTCAACTTTTCCTGTCATCATCTAAAACACTGTCTATTGAAATAAAATATTCCATTTCCTACTTGTATTTGTAAAATAAAAATAAATATCAACCTAGTATTTCACAACAGCATTAACACCAAGAAGTGTCTTTAATCTAGCACTGAACATTGATTGGTATTGGCAAATGAATGAAGAGCTTATTTTGAACCCAAATGCCTTCTTCTTTGATTTATACTTGTTTTATACTTAAATTATAAGATTATTATATATAATTTTATCTTATATAATTAACATGCATTTTATACCTTAATTATTAATAAATCACTCAAGTATTTGATAAAGTCATCTATTCTAATTTGGCACGTGAGAATCAATTGAAATGATGTTAATAGTGAATCTTAGACCTTGTATTTCTATGCAAAATTATATAATTTTTCATGTGGTTTCAACAATAATTTTAAAGTACAATGTTGCTATCTGTTTCTAGAAATTCATTAGGACTCTAATTTTACTTACAATGTAAACTCTTTAATGTCAAATTACATCGATATATATAGGGATGATAAAATGACTTTTCAGATTATTGCTTCATTGAAAAAGCAAATATGATATAGGAAAAAGCAACAGATGTTAGGAAATCAAATTTCCATTCTTTGACCTGTTGCTGAAGAGCTATATATCTTTAGACAAAAAACAAACAGAAAAAGTTGTCACTGATTTCCAGATTTTATGTTTAAAATGAAGACATTGATCACTGGATTATGTGACAGACTAGGAACATTCGCTTCCCCCTCCCTTTCTTGTCAGATCCCTGAAAATACATAATATTCCCCCCTTTACACATACAGAAACACATGACAAATATATAATATCACAGCTGGAAAACAAAACACAGCAGATTTTAACCATGAAAAGTAGATGTTAACAGATTGGAGCAGAAAACCACAGCTTCAAGTTATAGGAAGAATTATGTAGAATTAAACAAGTTATAGGAGCATACTTTTTTCAGAAGATGCAAATAGTACTTCGAACTAGTATATATGAAGAGTGGAACTTGAAGCAATCACCTGAGTGATCCCTTGGTCTTCTACACCAATATGCATGATACTATCACAAAAGAGATGGGGAAAATGGGGCTATAGAGGAGCAGTTTTTGGTATACTGATGAAATTAAGTTAGTATCAATGTGAACTACATTTTTATAAGTTATGACATTAATTATAATCTTCAGGGCAACCACTAAGAAAGTAACTTTAATGAAATAGTAAAAGAAATGAAAAGGGGATTAAAACAGTACACTAAAAATATCTATTTAACAGACAACAAGGCAATAACAGAGGAATAAAGTAACAACAAAAATAAAAAAGACATGACATATAGAAAAATTGGAAAATGGCAGATGTAAACCTCACCTTATCAAACATTATATTAAATGTAAATGAATTAAGCACTTCAATTAAAGGTAGAAATTGAGAGAATTTGGAAGTGAAGAAAATATTTTGTTAAATGTTGATCTGCTATCAATAACACATAATTTTGATTCAATGACATACAGATTTAAAGTAAAAAGATTAAAAAGATAGAACATGCAAACAACAATTAAAATATACTAATATGAAATAAATAGATTTTAATACAAAAATTGCTAGTAGAGGGGGAAAAGGGACATTTAATAATGATAAAAGTCAACCCATTAAGAAAATATATCAATTTTAACAACAGAGCCTGAAAACACATGTAGCAAAAATTAATAGAATTGAAGGGAGTAACAGACAATTCAACAATAATAGGGAAGACTTCAATACCCAACTTTCTATATGTATAAAACTAACAGAAAATCAACAAGGAATAGAAGACTTCAATAATACTATAAATCAAATAGGTATAACAATGTGAAGAGCAGCAGAATAGACATTTTTCTCAAGTGTACATGGCACGTTCTCTAAGAAAATGCATACGGTAGGTCATAAAACAGGTATTGATACATTAAAAGAGACTAAAATCATACAAAGTATTTTTTTCACACATAATAGAATGAAATTAGAAATCAGTAAAAGGAAGAAATTTGGGAAATTCACATATATGTAGAATTAAACAACACATGCCTATTAAGCAACTAGGCCAAGAACAAACAACAAAGGAAATTAGAAAAATACTTTGAGATAAATTAAGATTAAAGCACAATATTTCAAAATTTTTAAAAAAGAAGGATGTTCTCAAATCAATAACTTAAACTTCCACCTTACATGAAACTCGAAAAGTAAAGCAAACAAAACCTAAAGTCAGCAAAGGAAGGAAATAAGATGAGAGTGAATATAAATAAAATAAAGAATGGAAAAACAATAGAGGAAATGAGCAGAACCAAAAGTTGCTTCTCTGAAAGGTCAACAAAAATGACAATTCATTTAACTATAATGAGTAAAAAAGAAGACTCAAAGTTCTAAAATCAAGATGAAAGAAGAGACAATACTACTGACTTTACAGAAATCAAAAAATTTAAAAGGAAATACTGTGAACAATGGTGTGCCAACACAATAGATAACATGGTTGAAATGGACAAATACCTAGAAACCACAAACTATTGAAAATGACTCAAGAAGAAATTGAAAATCTGAATAGACCTATAACAAGTAAAGAGATTGAATTAGTAAAAACAATAATGAAATTTCAAAAACAAAAGCCCAACACCAGATAGCTTTACTGATTAATTCTACCAAGTATTTAACAAAGAATTAGCATCAATATTTCATTAACTTTTCCAAAAAAATAGAAAGGAATAGTTCCCACGTCATTCTATGAAGCTGATATTATCCTGATACCAAAACCAGGGAAAGAAATCACAAGAAAATAAAATTATAGACCAATATTTCCTTTTGTTTTAATTTTTAAATTAAAGTTTATTGGGGTGACAATTGTTAGTAAAGTTACTTAGATTTCAGGTGTACAATTCTGTAATACATCATCTACTACATTGTGTATTCACCACCCAGAGTCAGTTCTCTTTCTATCACCATATAGAGGGTAAAGTAGATCAGTATTTCTTATGAATATATTTATAAATATTCTAAACAAAATACTAGTAAACCAAATACAGCAAAACATAAGTAAACTGAATATGGGCACATTTAAGAACTAAAACATTATGATCAATTTGGAGTTATCCCAGGAATGTTGGTATAGTTTAATATTATATAACAAATCAAAAAACAAAAAAGGTGATATTTCAATGGAGAAAATAATTTGATAAAGTTAAATGACTATTCATGATAAGAAGTCATAGTGAACTATGAATTAAAGATTGCTTCATATTCTGATGAATCATATCTACCAAAAATCTATAGAAAATATCATTCTAATAGAGAAAGTTTCAAAACATTTCCATTAAATTTATGAACAAGACACTAATACTGCTCCTATTTACAATTTAATGTAGCACCCAAAAGTGTAGTGAGTCAAGAAAAACAAATAAATTAAAGTTCTAAGGATGATAGGAAGTTTTAAAAAATCACATCAGTCACAAACTTCACAGAAAACACTCTACAGAGATATATTATTGACAGATTTTAGAAAACTGACTGTATATAAGATAATTATAGCAAAATGTATTTATACACTTGCAACTATTAGGAGACATACTCGCCCTTAAAATTGACTCTATCAAATAGTTTTGGGAGATTACTCCTTTAGGATATCAAATTTCTCTTCTACGAACATAATATAGTTTTTCATTTAATTCAGGATTTCAAAATAATTTTCAAAAAAATTTAAAATTTTCTGTATAAAGATTAGTTCATCTTTTGTTGAATTTACTTCTAGATTTTTTTTTTACTATTATGAATGTTCTTTTTACAGATTTTCATTATGAAAAAACCAAAGAAAAATGAAAAAATGACAAGAATAGGCATTTCAAAGGAAGCCACCAATAGGAAAATAAATATATAAAAATAAGTTAATAGACACACAGACCAATGGAATAAAATTGAGACCCCAGAAATAAACCCACATATACAGAGAAGACCAAAAAAATATATACACATTTTAACAAAAGAAAAAACTGTATTTATATATACCAATAACGAAAGATGAATACAAGTCACGTTTGACTTCTGCAATTACAAGAGGTGCTCAAAGTGGTTACCATCAGCTTCCAGACGCTGATTACAGTGAACTACTGCTTAAGCAATGTTGACCAAAGTGTTAACATCCCTTAAAATGTGTATAGATTTTTTTGGCACCCCCCATATTTAGGCAGATAATTTTTGACAAAGAAGCCAAAAACATACAATGGAGAAAAGATAGCCTGTTCAATAATTTGTGCTGGAAAATTGGAAACCACATACAAAACAATGAAACTAGACTACTATCTGTCATTATATACCAAAATTAACTCAAATGGATCAAAGACCTGAATTTGAGACCTGAAACAATGAATTGCATAGAAGAAAGCATAGGTGCTAAACTTATGGACCTTGGTCATAGAGAGGATTTTATGAATTTGACTTCAAAGGCAAGAGAAGAAAAAGCAAAAATAAATGAATGGGACTATATCTAATTAAAAAGCTTCTGCACAGCGAAAGAAACTGTCAACAAAACAAAGAGGCAACCAACAAAATATGAGAAGATATTTGCAAACAATACCTCTGATAAGGGATTAATATCCAAAATATATAAAGAACTCATAAACCTTAACAACAAAAAACAATCCAATTAAAAAGTTGGCAGAGGACCTGAACAGACACTTCTCCCTAGAAGACATAAAAACAGCCAACAGATGTAAGAAAAAAAATGTTTAACTTCACTAGCTATTAGGAAAATGCAAATCAAAACCATAATGAGATACCACCTCACACCCATTAGAATGGCTGTTATCAACAAGACAAGAAATAACAACTGTTGGAGAGGCTCTGGAGAAAAAGGAACCCTCATACATTGCTGGTAGGAATGTAAATTGGTACAGCCACAATGGAAAACAGTATGGAGGTTCCTCAAAAAGTTAAGAATAGAATTACCATAAGACCCAGCAATCCCTCTCCTGGGTAGCTACCCAAAATCCTGAATACATTTATCCATAAAGATATATGTACCCCTACGTTCATTGCAGCATTATTCACGGGGCCAAGACATGGAAACAACTGAAGGGTCCTTTGATAGACGATTGGATAAAGAAGATGTGGTACATATATACAATGGAATATTACTCAGCCATAAGAAAAGATGAAATACTGCCATTTGTGACAACATGGATGGATCTTCAGGCTATCATGCTAAGCAAAATGAGCAAAACAGAAAAAGTTGAGAAACATATGATTTCACTCATATAAAGCTGAAAGCAACAAAAAAATAAGACAAACAAACAAAAACTCATAGACACAGACAACAGTTAGGTGGTTACCAGATGGTAAGGGCAGTGGGGCTGGTACAAGAGGTTATAGGGGGTTAAATATATGGTGACGGAAGGAGAAATGACTCTGGGTGGTGAATACATAATGCAACATATAGATGATGTATTATAGAATTGTACACTTGAAACCTATATAATTTTACTAACCAATGTCACCCAATAAATTTAATGAAAATTTTTAAATAAGTAAATAAACCCATTAAAAATCCCTACAGTGAACTACTACTGTTCATCCACTAGATTTCCTAAAATAAAAAATGTTTGACACTAATAAGTGGTGGTGAGAATGTGAAGCAGTAACAAGTCTTATAGCTGGTGGTAAGGGCATAAATCAATACAACTATTTGGGGACATGGAAGGATACAACCTGTCTTGAATGCTATACATGCACATATCCTATGATCCAGCAATCCCACTCCTGGGTACATCCTAGAGAGACGATACCACATAGTGCATCAAGAGTCCATATAAAAATGTTGAGAGCAGCTTTGTTTGCAATAACAAAAATTAAAAAGAAGAAATCTTGAGAGTCCATTGACAGAAGCATTGAAAAATACATTATGGCATATCCCCATTATAAAATATTATAACTCTGTGAAAATAATTGAATTACTTTAGTTACATGAAACAATGAGAGGATCTCTGAACCATAAATTGATTGAACAAAAAATAACCAATCCTAAATGCTATATATAGTAAGGAATTTTTTTACAAGGAATAAAGTCAAGCTATACTAGTTAATATGCTATTCATGGAAACAAACACATGTTATAAATATTTTCACAAAAACAAGTGAAAATAAATACAAAACTTAGGACAGTGGTTATCTAAGAGGTCAAGCAGGTAGATAGGATTGTTAATAAGAAGCACACATTATAATTTTTAGTTCTGAAGTTTTATGATAGGCTCCTGGGTATTATTTTAATTGAACTTCATTACTTACATTGACATTATATGTTTTTTCATATATCAAATAATACATGAAATAAATTGAAGCTTAGAAAAGTTAAGTAATTTCATAGCCTACAGCAAAAGTAAAAGAGAGATCTATGGTATAAACTAGTTCACTTTTTCCTTATTTAAGGTCAACATTCTTCTACCATCTCTACCAGTGGTTCTCAAACTTGGATGCATACTGCAATCACCTAAAGTTTTTTTTTTAAAAAGTGATATCTGGATTCAACCTCCAGAGTTTGATTTAATGGGATTGGGATAGGGCCTAGACATAAGGATTTTTTTAAAGCTCTCCCAGATAACTATGTGCAATAAACTTTTTATACTTTATTTAATAAAGTTTTTATTCTTCATGTGCTAAAAATTAGGTGAGTGTATTAAAGTTACTTGTACTATATATTATTTAAGCTCTTTAGCAATTCAGAATGATAGTGAATGCAGTTGTTTTTCATAAAAACAATTGCTATTTTTTTCATAGGCGCTGAACAAAAAAGCTACAAATAATTTTAATGAATTGAAGCTCATGAATAATGTTACTCAGCTAGATTTTTGGATTAGAAAAGCGTAAGTTTTCTGTATGCAAAGCCTAATGTTTTTACTTCAGTGTTTCATTTACAGAAATTGATTTAGGATGCCATCATGTGGTATGATGACTATCTTCAAAAGGCAAATGCATACTAGAGTAGACTATATATCTGTTATAACAATGCTAGAGTTTTCTGCATAAAATTTAATTCTGCTTAAGAATTTATGAGGATAGTTCAGATGAGAGGAAAAATTCTGTTCTTTCACAACTAGGATACTTCCTCATCTTTAAGACTCATAAGGGGAAATAGATAACTATAAAATCAAAATTTTGCAAACAACAGAGTTAGACTGACTTATAATCTTCCCCATTACCAAATTTAAATGATTGAATGAGGCCATAAATTACTCCCAATTTCAGGGAAAATGTATTTTATTTTATCTTTTTGGCTCTAAAGAATCTGATTCTAAGTCATTCAGCTACCTCAGGAAGAAGAGAAAACATAGAGGAAGAAACAGAATAAATCCATCCTTCGATATTGAATGAAAAAGTACCTTGTCCTAAATCGACGGAGTGTTGTGGTTTTGGTGGAAAAAGAAACAAAGAGGAGGTTTGGATTCCTGAGATCCTGGCCATTAACTTTCTGATTGATCAATGGTAAGTCCTTTAACTCACCGGGCCTTCGTTTTCTCATCTGTCAAATACAGGGTTTGGATTGGATATTTATCTATGATCTCCTCTAAATCAATAACCGTTCTACAGTTTCACTGATAAAAGAAAATTAAAAACCTATAAGAGAAATAAAGATGTTGGAAATTGAAACACAACTCACAGTTCACAAAAGCAGTAAAATTAAGACACACAATGTAGATTTCACAGAAGAGGAAGGTGGACAACAAAGACTGAAGACTCTCAACAGCTTTATGAGGATGTGAAATTTGAATTGCGCATTGCAAAACAGAATTTGAATAGACTTAAATGAGGGAGTATTCCAAGTGAGTGAGGAAGAATGAGCAGAGGGAAGAAGAGACAACAAGGGAAATAAATAAGCAATTAAAGAGACAGGGACTCTGTACACTAACTGCTAGAGACTGAATGTATATGTTTCCCCCAGATTCATATGTTGAATTCTAATCCCCGATGTGATGGTATTTGGAGATGGGACTGTGGGGAGGTGGTTAGGTCATAAAGGCAGAGAACTAATGAATTGGATTTGTGCCCTTATAAAAGAGACCCCGCAGAGTAACATTGCCCCTTCCACTATGTGAGGACACTGCAGGAGGATGGCTGGCTATGAACGAGAAAGGAGGCTTGCACTAGACACTGAATCTGCCAACCTTGATTGTGGACTTCCCAGCCTCGAGAACTATGAGAAATGTTCGTTGTTTAAGCCGCACAGTCTATGGTATTCTGTTAGAGCAGCCCAAACTCACTAAGACACTAATCAGACATGTTTGATTTGACTTGAAGAATATTTTAATAATCAGAAAATTTCGCATAGAAATTCTTATTTTCAGCTTCTCTTATAAGTGGAAGATCTGGCAACATTGGCCCATAAATCCCTTATATGGCAAAAACTGGTGAGATTGACCTTTTACAGAGTGACTGCTTTCTCCAATCCACCTCATTCTCCAGAACTCTAATATTTCCCTGTGCTGAACAGCTTTACGCATTTATGTTTTTGTCTAGGCCTGCAGGTATTAATTTGTTGAGCATCCAACCACTGGAGTCATATAAGCCAAACTGGAGTGCATGAAAACAAAAAATAAGTGAAGAGACTGGGTTCAAATGCATCTATTTTATGAAACCTTAGTTAAAGACTCTTGAAATAAGCATGGAAAATTATGTAGAGTATATATAAAATAAGGTATCCCCAAATCTGAAAGTTTTTATATTCCCTGATCATATGCATAAAATGAATTTCCTATCAAAGCAAGAATAAAACAATAATGTCTGCTTTATTCAATAAACTATGCCCCCATAGCCACATCATTTGATTCAACATAAGAATAAAGCTGATGATGGAATTGACTTAAAAAAAATTTTAAAGGCTGATTATCTCACTGCACAGAGTTTGTGCATCAGTAGATGATATGACTTGCTAAGCCCTGTGTGGCTCAGAATCTTCCTCAGCTGTTTTCATAAGGGAGGCTTAATATTAAAAAAAATAATAATCATCATCATTTTCCCATTCCAGATCTGGGAATAACAACATAATTTAATTTGAATTAACTTCCCTGAGGTGACAATCATAAGCTCTGGATAAAATATAGAAACCAACTATTTAAAGGCACAGGAGAGCAACCAAAAGCAGGCAAACTGAAGGGAGTTAATTTCTTGAAAGAAAAAAGAACGCAACTGTGTGATATAAACATTTATGTCACTTCTCTTGAGGGCACATTCCAGTCTTCCCAGATTCAGAGTGACTAATACTCAAGCAAAACCTTCAGGAGTATTGCTTTAGGTGTCACAGGATGAAGCTTGCGGCTTCCAGAGTGGCTAGAAATTAATAAAGGAAACCCCAGAAAGCAGGGCACCATAAAGGAAAAAGCCTGAAAATCTGTATATAATGCCCCTGCAATCCTTGGATGACGTATGAACTGAATACAGGTAGAAGAGTCTCTAAAGAGCAGCTGGAAGGCTGAAGTGCTGAGCAGAAATGTAAGCTGTTGACAACTGCAGGAAAGAGTTTGGAATTTGCATACTGCTAGGTCTAAGGAGCTTGGCCAAACTGTTAGCTGACTATTAGAATCCAAAAGATACACCTTAAGGGTAAACACTATGTTCCAGAACTAAGGAATTTTTCCCTAAGACTAAAGGTAAACTGAAACAGGCCCTCCTAATAAAGTAAAAACCAAACCTCCACAGCAATCAAATTGCTGGTACTCACAAAAGTCAAAACTCTTCACAGGAAGTTACCAGAATCTAGAGTCTTTACAATGTCCCTACTTGTCATATAAGGTGTATAATACTAAGAAGACTTTGACATGATAAAGACACATACTGTAATACCTTAAACAACCACTAAATGATATAAAATAAAATAGAACTATGACAAAAAAGGTCAATAGTTGATATAAAATTGAATAGTAAAACATATTCCATTAACCCAAAATAAGGCAGACAAAGAGGAATAGTGGGAGAGGGAAAGATGGAAACAAATAAAAAAATTGGTAGCTCTAAATCCAGTCATAACAATTTTTACATTAAATTTAAATGAATAAAAGATTCCAATTAAAAGGAAAATAATGTAAAACTAGACTTTTTTGAAAAAAGACCTAATCATATGTTGTCTATAAGAGATATATGAGTATTTTAAGTTTAAAAACACAGATATGGTGAAAGTAAAAGAGTATGAAAAGTTAAAATTATGTATCATGAAAAAGGTAAGCACTAAAGAAGGTATGGAGATATTAACATTAGACCATGTAGATTTTCAGACAAGGGAGATTAACAAGAGTTAAAGAGGGATATTTCACAATATTTTTTTTTAAATTAAATTTATTGGGGTGACAATTGTTAGTAAAATTACATAGATTTCAGGTGTATGATTCTGTATTACATCATCTATAAATCCCATTGTGTGTTCATCACCCAGAGTCAGTTCTCCTTCCATCACCATATATTTGATCCCCCTTACCCTCATCTCCCACCCCCCACCCCCCACCCCCCTTACCCTCTGGCAACCACCAAACCATTGTCTGTGTCTATGAGTTTCTGTTTCTCATTTGTTTGTCTTGTTCTTTTTTTATATTAAAAGGGTCAATTTCTCAGGAAAAATTAAAATGATAAATGTATGTGTACTTAATAGGAGAGATTCAATAAACTGACAGAAAGTAAACATGATATAGTCAAATCTACAATTATAGGTGGAGATTTTTACACCCCTCTCTCAATAATAGATAGCACTAGAACAAATATTTTAGAAAATTATTAAAGTCAGAGATTTTAATTATTCTATCAACCACTTTGAGCTAATTTGACATTTATAGAACACTACACACAACTATAGAATGCATACTATTTTCAAGTGCACCTGGAGCATTTACTAATATAGACAATAAAAAAGTATCACTATATTTTTAAAAATTGAAATTTTACAAAGTACGACCTCTAATAACAATGGAATTAAATTTGATGTGAATAAAACTGAAAGCTATAAATCCTCCACATAAGTGAAAATTACAAAGTATACTTACACATAACCATGATTCAAAGAAATTACAGGTACAATAAGAAAATATTTTGCACTCAGTTAAAATGAAAATACATCTTAAAGCAGAGTTTAGAGACCAATTTGTAGTTTTGAAGATATACCTTAGAAAAGAATAGCAATTTTAAAATCAATGCTCTGAGTTTCTATCTTAAAAAGCTAAAATAAAAAAAAAGAAAGAAAAGGAAGCAAAGTAGTCCAAAAGTAAACAGAAGGAAGAAAAACAAAGAAACAAACAAAACAACTATGAGATAATGACATCAAATGGTTAGTCACAGTAAGTAGTTTGAAGGATAAAAGCAAGGCTGGAGTACAATTTACACTTCAAGTTGAGGATGGCAAACATACTGCTGATCATGGGGCTGACAAGACCACCTAGGGAGCTGAAATCTGCAGAAATATCATGTTGTGAAAGTGCAAGACTTTCTAGACATATAAATAGTCCTAGACATATAAATAGCTCTAGACATATAAATAGCTCTAGACATATAAATAGTTCCTCCACTGTGTAAAGAACTTTGACCACTTTTCTAAATCCTGATAGACTGGTCAAAACACAAGATATGAAATGGTGTGGTTTGTTTACAAATCACTCTTTACCTGTTTGTTGTATAGAAACAAGAATTTTATTTCTGAAATAAATTTACTCAGTGTATCCCATTATAATGTTTCCTTCAAAGAATATGACATTCTTTCCACTGTTTCTAGGGCTCTTGCAAGCATACATCAGTGTAATAAGTGGTCTGAACACCTTTTACCTGCTTACAGTGGAACAGAAAAGAAAACTATCTGCCTTCTGTTGCACTATGCTATACTGAAGAAAAATGCTGAAGAAGCACTTGAGCTAAAAATAAATTATAATCTAAAGCGTGAAACTCCTTGAAAACAAAATATTGGCACCTCATCTATTAATTAGCTTCTGTTTATAAAGGAATTGCAAGAGAAAAGTACAATGTAAATACTAATTAGTCTTATTATAATTAATCATTATACTTCTTTATCCTTGTGCTAATGTTATATAATCCCTAAGAGGGAATTATGATGACATTTTAAGTATAATCAAGGATAAAAACTTTTGGATGCCTACATTACAAAGTTAGAGGATAATTTTTCATGAGGCAAATTTATTGCAGGCAGGTATAGCTTTAGGATAAAGGCAGCACAGGTGATCATTTTAACGCTTCTCATGGTAGATATAATTTAAGGAAAGAAAGGCCTTCCAAACCTCAAATTGCCCCACATGATTTGGCTGGCTAGGTTCCTGGAATTTCCCCCATTAAAAATTCATTCTGTGGGGTCAATAGCTTTTGGGCCTTGCAGGGACCTCCATGAAATTTTCAGTAACTGTTAGAAAAAAAAAAAAACTCTTAAGACATTGTAAACTAACATCTCAAAAACCACTGGTTGAAACTAGCAAAATATATAAGAGGTGGTTGTGGAAAACAAGCACCATCAGAGGTGGGAAAGAGCTCTACCTTATTTAACCAATTTGCTTAGGTCTATCTGTATTGAGAATATTGTAGGGAAATAAACTTTTGTTTACTGTGTTTCCCCAAAAATAAGACCTAATCGGACAATCAGCTCTGATGTGTCTTTTGGAGCAAAAATTAATCTAAGACCCGGTATTATATTCCATTCCATTCCATTCCATTCCATTCCATTCCATTCCATTCCATTCCATTCCATTATATACCCGATCTTACAGTAGATTAAAAAAAAACCGAGTCTTATATTAATTTTTGCTCCAAAAGACGCATTAGAGCTGATTGTCAGTCTAGGTCTTATTTTCGGTGAAGCACAGTAGTTTAGTTTTGTTTTTAATAGAGCTGTATTAAATTATTTTACAGCTAGTAGAATACTCTGAAAGACTAAAGTATAAAAATGTATTAACATAAAATGAACTGTAGACTTGAAATGGAAAATCTCAGATTTTCAAAATGGAAAATTTCCTTTATATTGCTTGAGATGTTGTGATCACAGGAAAAGAGATGACTACCACAGATATGTATGATGTTATTGTCATTGTTGGGATGGCAGATATCATAAGTATAAAAACAAATATTTGCTAGGACATAAATTTTTTTTAAAAATCCTGTTTGTAGGTATGTATGTGTTTTGTTTTTGCTATAAACTCTCTATGGAGCGTGTGTGTGTATGATTTTTAAACAAATACATGCAAATATCTACATTTTATAAAGCAAAATAACTACATTAAAGACCAACTTCAAGAGCCTAGCCTTTTAGACTTTAAATTTAAAAATATCTGTATAGTTTCTTAGATACTTTTCTAGTCTTGATTATTCCAATCCCATTGAATAAATTGATCAAATGTTGCCCTCATCAGGCCAGAAATTGTTCACCAGTGAATTTCTTCTGTGGCCCGGGGCTGAAACTCTGGCCAAATAACACAGTTGTAGATACACACTGAAATTCAGTCAGTGATTGGGAAGTATAGGTGCCAGCAAAGGAATTTTCAACACATTTAGTATAAACCTAGATCATTTACACCTTGAAAAGGAGATACAAGGAATAGGAGAAATGTCAGTTTAACTCAGTCTTCGTGTTCAGACTGTTCTCTATAAAGGGCTCTATTCCTCCTCTGATTAAAATGTCAAAAAAACAAACAAACTCCCAATGATTTCCTTTTATACGAAAATGAAAGTGGAATTTCTTATCTGGAGTTATAGCTCCATAGGTGACAACTTCACCTCTTCCCACTGTCCCCTCACTCACTATTCTGCAGCCATACTGATCACCTTTTTTAGTTACCACACATGGTGAATTTTTTCCTTCACCTGGGCCTTACAAACACTGTTTCCTCTGCCTACACTCTTTTGCAAGGCAGGTACATTCTCCTGCAGCAGGTCTGCACCCAAAGTCACTCCCTCAAAGAGATAATTCCTGGCTATCTAAAATGGAATCCTCCAGTTGTTTTCAATTTCACTCATGGGAATTAAAATAATCTGTAATTACCTCATAGGCTTGTGGATTGGTCCATCCTCCATTTTAGATTATAAATTATATGAAGGTGGGCGGCATTTTCATCTGATTCATCACTCTATCTCTAGCACTTAGCAAGGTGCCTTGCCTACAGGAAAAATTTCAGCTATGTTCAGCCCACTATTCTTACCAAGGCTTTACAAAAGCTGCTTTGACAGCTAGACTGTCCTGTCTCAAACATCAATTTGTTTTCTTCTTTTTTGAATCAGGTGGAAACAGAAGTAGTGAAAAATTTTTTAGAAATATTTTGAAGGTAAAGACTACAGAACTGTCTGATAGATTGAGCAGAGAATGTGAGCGAAATAGGGACAAGGATGATTTCAAGGTCTTAGTTAATAGAAAGATGAATTTTTCCATTTCCTAAGAAAATAATGGAATGGGCAGGTTTGGATCAGAGATGGATAAGATAAATTTGGGATGTGTTAAACTTGAGCTGTTGTCAGATCATCTAAATGAAAACAAACTGTAGGTGGTTGTACACCTGAGTACAGAATTCAAGGGAAAAATTAGGCTCCTAAGGGACCAACAGACCAACAAAAATGTGTATCATTGTGAAACTCACTAACTTAAATTAATTGAATGACTTATAATCACTTTTCATCCAGATGCTTCAACTATGTGCACCCAGAGCCTAGTTTACCCAGTTTGCCTACACTGAAATTCTATGGGACAAATCTGGCCAAGATCTTTGTTCTTCACAATACCATTCTTCTAGCCCTTCAATTCAAAACTACAGAGCAGGCCTTAAATTTTGCTGCTGAAGGCTCAGCAAATGTTCTCATTCACTTTATCTTCTACTTTAAAAACAATCTGTGTGGTTGTCAAATGGCTGAGCATTGAAAGGAGCTATGTGACTGTTTTTACAGGAAAATGATTCCTTTGAATCTTCCGTATCCAAAGAACTGACCCTTAAAATTGTTTAAGAACATGGGATAATTGAGCCTTTATATGTGTCTATTTTTCCTTTCTTCTTCCTGTTTGTTTATAAGTCATGCAATATATTCCTGGAAATATCTTGGCAGTTTATAAGCCTGAATCAATCAGGCCATTTATAAGTATGAAACAGGATGCATTGTGCAGCCAAAAATAGAAATAGCTATTTGTCTATCTTTAGATATAATAGTCACTTTAGACTGACATTTTAATTAACTGTTGTAGTTTTTATACTCATTTTCATCTTATAATGTGGACATTTTACTACGCTCTATCAAAATTTTCCTTTGAGACGTAGAACTATAGAAGACCAATCAGAACAACAACAAAAAATATGGAGAACTCATTTTAATATAGCTGCTTGAGCAGGAGAAAGTGCTTCCTTATAAGTTTAAAATACTGGGCTTTCAACAAGAGATGCTAATACTGGGATGGGGAGAGCATAGCTGTAGCATAAAAGATAACACAAAAATTCCTGCATGGACATAACTACATATTTATTTTTATACAAGTATTCCTAAAAATGTTAGCTCAAGAAAGTTAACAAAATTTCAGTTGATTCCTATCCATGTGCTCTTTGAAAAGAGTTTATTTCAACCATTATAGTGTTGGAACATCTCTATCAAAACCATGGGAGTTTTTCAAATTTGGAACCACATTATGAGTGAGGAAATCTTGGGTTCTTATCCTAAGTCTGCTGTCTTGTTCTTTATCTCCTAAGTGACCTTGTGAAATCTTAGCTTCCTCAAATACAAGAAGGGCACTGGACCGAATGACTTCTATGGCTCTTCCATGGGAATGGCTCTTGAAGCTGGTGATAGTTTGGGCTAGTTGGCCTCCTCACGCTGGAAGGGAACTCCCCAGCTCCTAGCCAAGGACAAGACCCTGCAGTGATCATGATGGTTAGGGGACAAGAGGAAGCAAAGCAACATGATATACTAGCCTGAATCATTCACACTGGCCCTAGCTGGAAGAAAAAATAGGTCTGCAGTACCCCTGATGTCCTCCAACAAGTATATGTCTACCAGAATTCAAGCAGAGGGAAGGGAGTGGTAATGAGGGGGAAAAGAATGAGAGGTGGAGCAACGTGTTGGGTACCACACCGCGGCCTGCGTGCATGCCCGAGTCAGACCTGTACCCCTAATTCCTGAAATCCCCTTATCGTTAAAACGCAGAGAGTGTTTATTGTTCTGGGCTTGTTTCATCCCCAGTGACTCCCTAATAGTAGCAACTGTTTTCTTTCAAGACAGTGCTAACCATAGTTATCTTTTCTAGTCCCAGTTATACAAGAAGACTAGAAGTTTACTTTCTGTCTCACCTTACAGATTCCGGTGAGTGTTAAATTGACTTTGTTTTTTTTCACCAACCTTAATTGTGGTGGTGGTGGTGGTGGTGGTGGTTGGTTGTTTCTACGTGTGTGTGTGTGTGTGTGTGTGTGTGTGTGTGTGTGTGTGTGAAAGGCAGTATTCCCTCATATTAAGTCTAGTTACTTTTAAAATATTCTCGAATAATGTATTTAATGGTCAATTTTAGCCCTTTTCATCTTAGTCCCCAGTAAAATCTAGAAGCAAGTGAGCTGAAAAAACAGTATCAGAGGTGGATGTCCACATGCAGAGAGAAAATATGGCAATTATCCCACTATTGTAAATCACTGAGACAGCCAAATAGGATCATTCATGTCCTAAAGGGAATTTCAGGGGTCTGAATTACCCACTTTGGCTGTCTACATCAATCAAATTAACTGCCCTCCTGTCTGATTCTCACTCATTCAATAACGTATAGTCACAATTAAAGGTGAAAGATACGGCTCTCTGACAGTGAGGCTTGCTCAGCAACAAAGCATATGAACACTGAGTAATTTCCTGGTGATTGGAAACCCCATTGAGCCATGGCTGGATTCGATGCATCCCTGACCATGGGAAATGCCTTCTTAAGAACTCCCTTTGTGCTTCCATTTATTTCAGTATATTCTTTCCTAAATATATAGTGTTTTATGTATACATCTTTCCAAAAAGCAATTGTATTTTTTCTTTTGTATGTCCCAGCCAAATTACCACTACTTTGGGCCTATCACTTTATCATACTCTCCAACACCTCTGAACTAATGGCAACAAAACTCTGAAATACAGGGCTGAAGTGACTGCTTACTAAGCCAGCAGTGGAAAAATTTACAGTAATACTACTCACAGGTCTTCTCTGGACTTGTATAATATCAATGGATATTCTGGATATTCTAGCATCCAGAACTTAAAGATTTCCATAACATCAGGATTATTAATAGAAAGGTATATGAAATTGAACAAGAGAGGGGAAAAGGGAGCTTGTGAATTATTTTATGCATATTTTTTCCTTTTATAGGCATGTACTAGTCACAACCTCTTCCTGCTTTATCTCAGTATGTTTAATGTGTGGTTGATTCTTTGGCCAGCTGTGTTTAGAACTCTGTGCAACAACAGTGCTATGTGATGACTGAGGACAACTAGGATGAATGTAGAGATGCTGGAAGGTTTTCCAAAATGAAGCAGAGGGTCTTGCTGGTAAATTTAGGGAGCCCAGGCTTGTTCAGTTGTTGTTGCTGCTTCTGCTGCCACTTCCACGTCTCCCCTGCCTCCCCCACCTTCACTGCCACTGCTAAAGTACACTGATATGCTGAAAAGAAACCTAGAAAGTCTTCGGTCTGGTTAGTCCAACTCATACTTGACTAAAATTTCTCAGAAGTCAGTATACAGAATATTAACAGAGAGGGGTTGGCCCAGGTTCTCAGAGTAGGGTAAAGTGCCCAGCCCAAGCCCGTGGGCTCTGTCACTTTTCCCAGCCTGATATGGTACTGTAAGGGAAGTTGTCTGACTTTCAAGTGGAATTCATTGTTTATTGTCCTTTTTCCTACGTTTTATCAAGGGACAGGAGGTGAGGTTTGAAGGAGTAAGAACCATAGGAATTGAGGATGAGTATGTCAATTTTTTTTGATACTTGGCCTTAAGAAGGACTCCTGAAAATCACTGCTGGATGCATTACATGCTATTTATAGCCCAGCAAGAAAAGAAGCTACTGAAATCATTATGTGGGACTTTTTTTGCTGTTGTTATGATTCATGTATCACAAGCTCTCCTTGCTTGCTATCACTATGCTAATGGGTGGTTGATTTATCAGCCAGCTGTGCTTAGACTTCTGTTTGACAATATTGGTTTGCTTATATAAATGGTTTAGTAAAATTACAATGCTAAAGATAGGCTTTTTCCTTTGAATAGTTTTATCTAGGAAAAAAAAAAAAAAACCAGAAGGGACCACTTGACATTAGTTCTAGCTCGACAAGACCCAGGTTAGTGAACTGTTGTGAACAGCCAAGAATGTAGTGACATATCACTTTAGATATGATGGATGCTTAGCAATTACTGATCTTATATTGCAGTGACAGAGTTGGCATTGCAAGTGGAAGCTGTTGAGAATGATAAATGGATATGACAATTTATTAAAAATATAAGGCATGATTAGTGTTGGATGTCGATGCATCATTTTAAGGTGGAAGATTAAACAAACACACACACACAAAAAACAAAGAAAAACAATGAAAAGGGCATTCAGAATGTGAAAATTAAAGTTTGGGGAAGAAAGACATATCTGCAGCATGCACCAAATTTATCAACAAATGCCTAGATTCTAGAAATGTAGCAGCAATGTAGTTTAGAGATAATGAAGACATACATGAAGACATGAAGATGTGTCACACAATTTGCATACATTCCTGGTACCATCTCTCATTCTCCCGATTAGTATCTTCCATCACACCCTCCTTCTGGTCATTGCTATTCTCCACTGGACTCCATATTGCATAATACCTAGAGTTGGTTTAAAGGACGTTTAAACCTGCTCTGAGCTTCTCTGATTTCACAGCAGTCCTCGGCATGAACATTTTCACAGTCTGCTTAATTTGTTGGGATGAGTTTTACTTTCTCAAATGAAAATAGAGGACGTGGAGTATGGGGTTCTAAAAGTCATGGGGAGAGATTAATCCCGTAAGTGCATATCTCTGTGACTTGTTTGTTGGACAAACTGTAGAAGACACTATTCCATTGCTAATGATATCAGTATATCATTAACAAATCATATCTTTAAAACAAAAATAGGAAAGATTAATAATTTTTTAAAGTCCTGTAGGCCTGTGAAATAACCAGAAAGGCCATTAAGTTTTGCTTCTAAGTGATAATCTACCTTCATAATTTCTTGGTATTTTGATACATGCAAATGTTTCATTAGAGAACAGAAATTCATTTCTGTAGTGTGTACATAGATATACCTATATTATATACAGCATAACATATTACTATGTTACATATCACATATCCTTCCTGTTCAATGGATCTTGTCTATGAACTTGGAAAGCTTCATGCACTGGTTTGGCACTTTTTCTCCCATTAAGCAAATACTGCAAAGTCGTTGGAAGTATGCTTCATATATAAACAACTCTTTGCAATTGTTTTGCCAGCTGCGTTTAATTTTTTTGTGCAGTGAGAAGAAGGTGATGATCAGAGATACTCAAAGAGGGAGATTCTATCACTATCTGGGTAGATTATTTAGGGAAGTCTCCCTTATCTGTCCTTGAAATTGAAATGAACATTTGCGTACACCTATAAAATTGTAAACACATTATTATGTTACATTTTACAGTTATCACAACCTTCCATAAATTTGTCTCAAGTTGTTATAAATCCTCCTGGATTTTCTCCTACCTCTCCAGCTGTACCGAACTTTTCGTTTCTTGTTTGTTTTGCTATCATTCACCTGTATCCAGATATTTAATATTGGCATTTCTTAAAATTCTGTGCTAGGCCTGCCTCTCACATCACTTGGTGTCCTTTCCTGAGGCACAGCTGCCTCTACCGAGGACTTCAATCACCACCCTCATTCAATGACTCAGCCCAGACTTCTTCCCTGATCACAGAACGGTGCAACTCATTGCCCACTTGACATCTCCACTTAAAGAACTCAAAAGCATCACTGCAAATTCAACATGTCCAAAAATGAACCCATGATGTTCTCCACACCTTTCTTTTCTCCATCATTCTTTGTGTGAGTGAACGGCACTGCTATGGGACTAGTTGTTCAACCAGGAAAACACATTCTCCTCTCCTCACTCTCTCATATGTAATCATCACCAAATCCTGTTGCATTTCTTCCAAGTGTTATGTAAATCCATCTGCCTTTTCATTTCTATTGCCACCAGCCTTACTTACTACATTCAGTAGAATCCTATGTACTTTCTCTACACAACAAAGGCAACAATGGCAACAGTGAAAATGATTATGATATACTACTAGTAATATAATTATTGTATTGATTAGTCATATGCCAATATATTTATTGTATTACATTTATAATCATTCTATTACATATTTATTTATATAATAATATGAATAATTTTTGTGCTCACGCTGTACCAGGTACTGGAATAAGCACTTTTAATTGACTGCATCATTAATTTCTCATAACCACCCAACAAGAAATGTTCTATCATCACCTCATTTTATAGACAAAGACGTTTTGGTTTACAGAAGTAAAGTGACTTGCCCAAGGTCACTTAGCTAATAGTACTTCACACCTATGATCATATCATACCTTAAACACATACACATACAAACACAAACACCCTTCTTCTGTCCACTCCTTACTCTTCCACATAAAACTCATTCAGCACCTTCTTGTGGCTTCTAAGTTGAAACTGAAAACCCCAAGCACCTCTACAACTTCATCCCCTTGCATCTTAAATGCTCCATGATCCCTTTCACCATGTGAGCTTTGCACATCTTGTGCCCCTCTGCTTAGCATACTTGAACCCCCCTCTCAACTTTATGTCTTCGTAATACCATGTACCTCGCCTTCAGGACACTTATTATTTATACACTATGTAGCACTCTTTCATAGCACTTATCATTATGGAGATTTAACACACGTACGTGTGATTTTTACATGGATTTGTGTGATCTTAATATACATCTATCTCCTACACTTGATTGTAAGTTACATTGGGATACAACTGTAACTATTTTTATTCACTATTTTATCTGAGACATTTTCTTTCATAGTACCTGACCTATATTAGGCACTCAATCAATAATTATGGCATAAATGAATAAATAAATAAAAAATAGAAAACTGGGTGCAAAGTTCCAAATGACTTTATGGTAGAAATCCAATATGCTACAGACACCAGTAGTAGTTCTGGACAAAAAGCCATCAATCACACTTTTGAGCAGCGTTTACTTGTCTTTGTATTACATTTTCAGTGACTAGCACAATGCATGCACAGGCATGTTTAGTTAATGCTTACTAAAGGAATAGACCTATTAGGAGTTCTGTTTCCTGCCTGTCATTTAATTCCATAGCAAGAGACCTCCTGGGCTAGATCTCCTGGGTTAGTTGGGGGGCAACATTTGCTCTGACAGGTGCACAGAAAGCAACTGCCCTGAAAACTAAGGTTTTGAAAGTGTTCATATGTCTGATCAAGCACTTGATCCTATCAGGGAGACATTTAGAGATGGGGAAAGATTAATTCCTTTAACTGATTGGCTTCATATTTTTGGAGACCCTAGGAAACAGGGAGGCTATACTAATTCGATTGATGGCACATCCAATTTTACATTTTAGTTAAGCGGATAATACATGTTTGCCCACCACTGGAAAAGTGTTTACTCACAAGCTGAACATTGCCCTTTTCTTTGAAAGAGCAAAGCGCACGTGCAAAACAAAACACAAAAGAAAAATACAGAGTTTGGTTTTGTTTTCTGTTGTACAACTTCTGTCTTCCATAGGGCTTTCATTTTTATTCTAGTTGATTTGTAATTAACGCATAGAATGTTTTTACATCTAACCCAGTTCAGTTTGATACCTATGCAATTTTTAAGATTCTGCATCCAATCATGTCACTACGAATGGAGAACTCCTCGATTTGATGATTGTATTGAAGCTGGACACTTGTCTTAAAAGCATAAAACCACTGCATTAAAAGTGGCAGCTAAAGGTATGGCCCCAGAGATAACACCTAGAACGCAAGGCTCCAAAGGAAAGGCAGGAAAGGATAGGAGACAATAGAAGACAGATAGAGACTGACCTATCTCTAAGGCAAGACTTCAGGTAAACTGAGTCATGTATTGAGAATGAATGTATGAAGCATTGTTCTGTCACTGACAATTGGATTTCACTTCCAATAGCCCTTCAATCTCTAGAAGTTTAAATACTTTAGATGATTGATCTCAGGTGATGATCTAACCAATTTTTTAAAATTCAAAGAATTCTTTGAAACTCCTTTTTTAAATACCTCTCTATATATATGTATATCATATAGAGAGTTATATGTAATATATAATAATATATTATACATATTTTTCCCTCCATTGGCCTTAGCCAAAATCATACTGACTTTCTAGAAAGTGCCTTTCCTTGACATAGATTTCCTAATATTAACTAGAGATGCAGGGCCCAGAAAAAATGTCCCTCCATCAAAATCAAGTACTGAAAACCAAGAGACAGAAATTGAAAAAAAAAAAAATAATAATAATAATAATAATAATAACAAGCTTTTTCTTATGACCTGAAGATAAGTTTTTAACAATTGCTCAAGGCTTGGACATCAGCTGAAAGTTCACATGAGGGGAAAAAAGGAGCGTGGCAGAGTGAGGAGTCAATGCATTTATTTATGTTCAAATTCCCACAATGGTTATGACTCCTTGAGCAAATTACTTAATTTCTCCATATCCACATCTATAAAATGGAGATTTTTTAAGACATATAAAATCTATAAAATGGATGAAATAATCTTATCTATATCTGAGGGTAGTGCTTAGCACAGTACCTTGTTTATAAAATGGACTCACGTGTGGTGGCAAACAGAATTGATCAGCTATGACGTCGGAGACTCATCTTGAATTGCCAGGTAACTTGCTGCTAGAACAGGGGTCTATAGAATATATGATTTGATGGAGTTTCTCCCAAACCCAACTTGCCAAGGAGCCCAATGGCCTCCTTTTAAGAGCACTTCCCAATAGCACTTCCTGGCATTTTTTGAGCAGCTGGCATTTTTAGCATCCCTATCCATCTGATGCCCAACTTCTGATGGGTTGGCAACTGAGCCCAAAATGTTCATTTCTTCCTTAAGAAGATCATTTTCGTACATTATTTCATCCTTAAGAAGTCCATTTTCACACTTACATTACACATGGCAGCAGGCAGGCAGGCAGGCAGGGTCTCTTCCCTCAAAACATAAACCCAGTGAATGCCCAATTGCTTCCCTACTCCAGCACAACTCTCAATGTGATGATGAGAAATGGGGACCCTGTGCCTCTTTTTGCTAACTATTGTATTGCTCTCTCCAATAAAGCCTGTTCTTTATCCTTTCTCATGGGACATTGTGGTATTTACTTTTCCCCACCTTTTCACCATTCAGTAAATGTTGTCTACTTCTGGTTCTACTACTTGGGAGTTAGCTCCTTTTATAAAGGAAGCTGCAGAGGACACCCAGTAGCCTTAGGTGCGACCACCCTGTTTATGAAGCCAGCCGTGTAAAATGTCCTGCCTAAATGACAAACGATCTCAGTCTATTCTTGCTAGTTTCACCTGGAATCTCTCCCAGATGCTGGTCTTATGAATGAAGTCTTCTAACATAATAGTCTGAGCAGACTAAATATGATCTGAGATACATTTTAAATTAATATTCTCCTAGTCTTTACATATATGCAAATAATTAGTTGTGATTTCTTTTTTTTTCAAGCAATTCAAGGCATAAGCTTAGAAAATACACTTACAAGAAACCTCAGAATCTATGCACCCAACATGTATCTTCAGAGTTCTGAATTGTCAGCCTTAAGGTAAATTTAAGACAGTTTTATTGACAAAGAGAGAAAAGGAAAATATTATGGTTTGAAGTAGAAGTACTAAGTGCCTGGATTTTTGGCTGCAACATTTATGATACAGTAAAGAAGCATGATGATTTTTTTCATTTTTTAAAAAATGCTGAGGGGCCAAAGGAGCATGCATCCAATAGCGTGTTCCACTAACTTAAAGCAAAACGAAACAACAACAAAAATTCAATATATAGAAGCAAACTAATACATTTCCTCTTGAAAAATTTTATAAAAGAAAGAAGTCAAATCTGAAAGTCATTCAGAGAAAAATGTATGTTTATAAACATATAAAAGACAGAATTCCTGCTTTCAAATAATTTTATAGGCTAGAAACACAAGTGAGGAAAAAAGTTTTTGGAAAAAATTATAGGTCATGAGATATAGTAGATGTTTCATCACTAAGAAAGCCCTCCCCATCCCTGAAAAACAGGAAGCTTTCATTTTCTCCTTACTAGTAAATTTTCAGGTCTTCACACTGAAATAAGTATGCTTTAGTGTCCCAAGGAAATAAAGAAACATATCTTCAATTTTCTGTCCTACTACCTCTTAAATGTGCCACCTCTTTTATAGCAGTCCTTAAATGTTGGCCTTCTTGCTGTCTTTCACATTGCTATTTTTTGAAAACACAAAGATAGAGATTTCTAGGAATATTTGATGAGGGATTAGTGATACGACCCTATGCATGAAGACTTTTAAGAGGTCAAAAAGAATTGAGTATACAACAGGCTTTAAATTAAATGTCTTTGTGTATTACCTGTGGAACTTCAACATGCTTAGATGTTCATTCATTGTATTAATTCTAGTTTGTGGACCTGGAAGTGGGAGGTGGTAAAGAACTAACAAAGGGAGCTAGCAATGGGACTGTTGCTTAGATGGTGAATCAAGCAAATGGAAAAACTAAAATTTCCTACAGTTAATGTTTAGTGAGCCAGTGACATTTTTTCAATGCATAATTTAGATTTAAATTTGTTTATCAACAACTTTTTAAAAAGCAGAAATATCCTATACCCTTAATAGACAATAGAAACTGTTCATCCAGGCCCAACCTAGCCGTGGTCTGGATGTCATTGAGCTACAGCCCTACTCCACTCACCTCTGTGGTACCCAGAGATTAGTTTGGCACAAACTGGAGCTGGAAATATGCACAACTCCAGGGAACTCTGTTCACATGCACTACAGCATGAATGGTGCAATGTGAAAGTCACCTCAGGAACCATGCCTCACTGAGGCGTTTC
Organism: Rhinolophus sinicus; assembly: GCF_036562045.2. NCBI lineage: Eukaryota > Metazoa > Chordata > Mammalia > Chiroptera > Rhinolophidae > Rhinolophus > Rhinolophus sinicus. The sequence continues at coordinate 125,208,528 of NC_133753.1, read as the reverse complement.
TGCTAGAGGGATGGATGCCCAAGCTGCTGTGCCACTGTGGCTCTCATGAGAGCCAGGGACTCAAAGTTTAATTGCTAGGACCTAGAATGAGTTGTGAGAAAATGGATAAGGAGATAACATTTACTCAAAGATCAGTGATGAATCGTTGTCCTTTATGTGATGAACCGTAGGCTCTGATGAAAAGCTTCATTTACTAATCTTTCAAAGCCTATAGGACTCTTTGAGTCAACCCCACCCTGTCTCTCCTCTGTTTTGCATATTGTCTTCCCTTCTCCTGTGTCTGTCTCTCCATTTGTACCTTTCATGCTCATATGTCTCCACTCTTATTTATTTCTTCTCCCTTTCCTTTTGGTCTCTTTCATCTTTCTTTCTGCTTATAACTTTAATTTTCCATTCTGCTATTTTAAGTATTGCTTTTCTCGCTCTTTGTCTTTCTTTCCTTTCTGTGTCCCAGCAAGCACCATTCATCTCCATCTGTCTTTTCACCACCTATTTATCCTTTCCCTTGCTATTTAATCTCCTTTTGTCGACATCCAATTTATTCATTTATTTATTTACTTATTTATTTATTTACTAGTTTCATTCTTACTATCTCTTCCTTTAACTGACTAGGATGAGAAACCAAAGTACAACGTGTTCCTCTCTTTGTGGTCCAAGATTGATTTTTTTCTTCCATGTCTGTTGTCCTTTAGTACACACAGAAGACATTTGGTAATTCTAAAGTAGATTCTCAATACCTATTTAAAGCTGGCAGTTTCATTGTACCTTGATCATATTGCAATTTTATAAATATGTATAATATATACTGAGGGCTAATTTAAAATTTTTATGTATGTACCTGAGATTACTAAGTACAAGCTGTGTGATACTTAATCTCATATTTATATATCATCCTCACTGACATGAGAATTCTTTTAAACATGTTTAAGTCTATATCAAAAAATCTTCTGAAGCTTGTATCTATTTTTCTGCTGACTGTGCACGAAAGGAAAGCCTGCCTCCCAGTCTTGTTCCACCCAATTATTATGCCTACCATAATGTCTGCTTCAGGAAAGCAACAGTCCCATGATTTTGGAAATGAAATAATTATTTAGAAAAATGCTAAGGAAAAACATTTCCCAAATGATTTAGCATCTTCTTTAAGAAATTAGAAAATGAACCACTTAACAGATCAAAGGATAGAGTACTAACAGATTCATAGACATAAGAACAGAAGTACACGAGTTAGAATCCAAAATCTGGTTCATTGGAAAAAATATATAAAATAAACAAAACACTAAATAAACTAATGAAGAAGAATATAAGAGATAAAATGCAAGCATACAAAATAAGAATTGGCTAAAGGGAAGATAAGCACAGAAAACAGAGAGAATGAAAGGAACCTTAAGACACTACTTTGTTCAGTCATGGCCAAGTAAATTCTGCAAATGGGATGAAATTAATAATATTCAAAGAAAGCATAATTTGCTAAAATTGACATGAGAAGAAAGAGAAAGTTTTAAAGAGATTGATAATCAGGATTCACACTCCAGATAATTTTATGGCAGGGGCCTCAAACAACAAGAACTGAATCTAGCTGTACCTGAGCATTATGGCTGAATATCAGCCTTGACAATAGCCATATAAAATAGAAAAAAATGACAAATCACCACCCTTGGAAGAAACATAAGATACTGATGGTTTAAGAGGGAATCCTACCAAAGTTTGAAAGAGTAGATAATTCCAAAGTACTGAAATTATTTTAGAACACAAAAAAATAAAATAAATGGGAATTTAGTTTTTAATAAACACAGCGTTTAATTTTTTTTTTAAATGTTGAAGGGAGATAGGTGATAATAAATATGGTTGGGACAGTTGAGTAGCCTTCTGGAGAACACCTCACACCACACACTAAAAAGGTTACTTTTTGTGGTAGTCTGTAGTAGCAGACAATCTAAACCAACCAAATATCAACCAATAGGAAACTGGTTAAATACACTGTAGTACATCCTTACTAAGGAAAACATAATAACTGATTAAAAAATAAGAAGAAGAAAATTATCTACACCGACATAGAAATATCTCTAAGAAATGAAGTTAAGTGAAAAACCCAACAGGTATGTTTAGTATGCTTTCATGTAAATATGGAGAAAAAATGTAAAATGTACTTACAATTTCTTAAATTTATATTTTATAGACCTTGGAAAGATTCACAAGCAATTAATTATAGGGAGAGATGGGGATAAACTAAGCAAATGAAGTTCAGTAAGAGGAAGGAGGCTTTTAGACTATTAAAACATTGATTTATATAATAATTCCTATGTTAGAGATGAGGAAACAGTTCTGTGAAAGGACTACTTACTGATGATGATAGATTGTCTAGGCGGTGAAGGAGCAAAGATTTGAATTAAAAAAGAGAAACTGAGTTAAATAATGTGACATGATTATATATAATTTCTATGACTTTCAAATGTAATGTGTTAGAATAATAGGACAATTTTGAATAATGCTTTACTTTACCTTACAGTAAAATGTAGAACTCTTTTCTTCATGGAATCCTGCTTTTTATTCAGATATTTCATTTGATCCTGTTTTATCAATGGTTTTTTCAAAGGAAGTCTACTGGCATCAGTGGAGGGGAAGAATAATTCGGAAAGCGTGCTGGCAATTCTCCACCCTATATATTTGGAGAAAACTTCGTCCCCTACGTTTGATGAAACTTTTGTACTGTAACTAGTAAATGGATCCGTTGGATCATTTAACTCAGCCTGTTGAAAGAAAAGAAAAAGGAACTAGTTAAATAGAATTAAATGTAAGGGAAATTGATGTATTATAAAATGTATGTTTATTTTCTTTGACTAATGTTGCATTCTTCCTGTCAAATAAAAATAATATTTATAAGAAAAAAAAATGTTTCCCAAAAGATTTTTAAAAGCATAAAAATTTTCAAGGAAATAAGCAATTAAGCAAGATGAAATTTTGAAATTAAAACCTTGAAAATTACATGACATAATTTCTATTTTAAATTTGTGCACTTCCCACACAAGAATTCCATAAGTATTTATAACATTTATTTAATAAGAAATTAAGCAGTTGAAGAAATGTAGATGCTTTATTAAATAAGTATTTCATTGCTTTGCATAACCTAAATTTGTATTGAAGTCAACAGAAAATTTCTATAGAACAAAATTTGTGTTAAGTAAAAAACAAAAAGGGCTTCATATTTAGCTTATATTAAAGCTGTTCTAGGATTGAGATTTAGATTAAATTGAACATGTTCTAGTCTCAAAAAAATAAAATAAAATAAAACAAACACAAAAATACCACACTATTTATGCAATCTTTACTCAGGAAAGACTTATTTTCTGTATTTTCCTATTTATGTTCAATAATGTCCACAACTGATTTTTAATTACAGCTTCTTTTGAAATGGCTGAAGGCATATTTTCTTTGGCTGGAATCAGTAATAATAAATGAAGATGTAAGTTTCAAATGTCACGTGTTATACTTTTTTAAATGTTCACAATAGATTTATATTAGGAATCCTCTCTCATAAATAAATTGGATGCTGTCTCCTTTCATTTAAGTTTTTACATTTTTTGTTCAATATTATCCATCTTCACGCAGCACATTATCAGTCACTCAGGATTCATTTGATATGCCTATTGATCGTAAGTAAAACAAGGAGTGGAAAATGTTTTTCTGCATCTGAACATCTAAGTTAACCTCTTTAGGATTCCAATATCAGACTTGGCTCAATGAAATTACTGTTTAAAGATTGACTATTATATTATTTATACAAAATTATAGTGGGAAAAAATGAAAATAATCTCATGGTAGAGATTGACAAAAGAAATAAAAGGTTAAAGCAATGAGGCAAATAGCAAAAGACAGGCTAAGTAAATATGGTTACTGTGAAAGCCATAGAGGATGGGAAGGAATAACATGCAAAAAAAACATATAAAAAGAATAAGGTGAAAATCATCCAAGTAGGTAAGCACCAAAAAATGAAATTAAGACTCAAATAGCCTTAAAATGCTAGAAAATTAATATTGAAATTTATAAAGAGAACCCCATTTTTACTGTTTCAGAAAAAGAACTTGATTAGTAGTATTCCTCATTGATATATATATTCTTAAAATATCTTTGATTTCATTATCTCTGGATGTTGGAATCAGTATACAATTATGTTTATAGTATCCCCAGTTGTATATCTTGCTTATTAACCCAGTGGAAATCATGGAAAGAACATTCAATTTGAAACAACAAATTAAACTGTGTCTAGGACACTTCATAGCTGTTGTGATTTTGAGGATACTATTTAACTTCTGAAAGTTTGCAGGTACATCTGTAAAATGGTAATCACAATATCTGGGTTCTTTATTCTGTTTAGCTTCCATGGTTTAATTTTTCATCAGAAAAGCTGCTCCAAAATCAATAACAATATATAGCATTACACAAACATATTACTGTGAGCATGTCCCTTACTAAGAGAGACAAATGAATACATGTGTGAGTAAACAAATGGATCAACAAAAATAATATCTTCTCATGACACAACTTCAGATGAAATACATTGTTTCCAGCATAGCATGACCCTGCATTATGGAATCTTGATGCTGTTTTCCTCATGTCTTATTTGGCTCCTCCTTGCTTTCTTCCCTCCCAGACTGCACAGGTTGTAGATCCAGAAGCCAGCTCTCTCAAGAAGCAAAATGAAGGCACCCCCACCTTTCACAATGGTTCCCTGGTTGAAGACCCAGGTAATGTGTTCCCCATTGATGTCCAAGGGATTCAACTTAGGAAAATGTCGTTTCAAATTTTGGTCAAATGCATCGTTGCCTGGTCTATAAAAGGTTTTCTGTTTGTTTGTCTTCCTGCAGAGAGTAGCCAGAAAATAATATGGGCTTTGCATTAGAAAGATCTGAAATCAGGTCTGGCTTTTCTACTTAGCAGCTAAAAATGTAAACTTGGGAAATTTAATTAACCTCTCTCCAGGTTAATTAAATGTTTTGTGCTTAGTTTAGTTCCATATTGTTTTTCCTTTGTGATAGATAATAACTTTCTTTCAGGACTTTGTGGGGTGGACTTAGAAGACAAAGGATAATCTGTCTGACAGTGAGCTCAGCAGGTGTCAGTTCCTTTCAGAGGTTCCCTCAGACAGAGCACAGTGTTCCAGCCTTTGCAACTGTGCCAACCACCAACCCAGGGAAGACTTGATCCAACCTCTGCTATGCTGAAAACAATTGTGTGTTGTCACTTTTATATCAGCAAATGTATAAATTGGATCTTAATTACACTTAGTTATACTTCTATAGGCATCTTTTTTTAAAGTCTTACTTTTTCTCTTAAAGCCATTATTCTAATGTTACAATTCAGTGGTTTAAATGACAACTATGTGTAAATATAAGTCTATACTTCCTAGAAGTAGATGTACACAAAATATTAATGACCATTCCTTAATTCCAAATGCATGAATTTACTACTCTTTAGCTGGACAATGAACATTACCTTAAACTCCATCTTTTGTTAAACTTTAATGAAAGTTTATTGGAGTGACCATGGTTAGTAAAATTACACAGGTTTCAAGTGTATAATTCTGTATTATATTACATCATTTATATATCATATTGTGTGTTCATCACCCAGAGTCAGTTCTCCTTCCATCACCATGTATTTGACCCCGTCTACTCTCATCTACCACCCCTCCCCCCTTACCCTCTGGTAACCACTAAACTATTGTCTGTGTCTATGAGTTTTTGCTTCTTGATTTGTAAAACTCCATCTTTAAATGTTATTTATACATATATACTTTCATCATGATCTCTATTTTTTAGATGTGCTCATCTAGGCTTTAAAATTCAGGATTTTCCTTATTATGTTGTTGAAATTGAACATCTTTATTAAGAAACAAATGACAATTTTTGAATATCTATGCTAATTTTACTGATTTAGTACTGAAATTGGTAAAGTGGTATTCTTGAAGAATATATCTCTCTCACAATATTCTAACCATATGCAGAGGTTGTCTTTATATTGGGCATAAAGATGGTAAAAACCACCATTAATGTACGTTGTCAGGAAGAAGTTAAGTCAGCACAAGGGGAAATTCCCCAAGGAATTATGATGTAGTGGCAATACAAAAGAAAAGAACAGCCTCTCCAGAGTTCTGAATTTTCCATCACTAGTTAGGGAAATGCAACAAACACACCATAATTTAAGCTAACGCACACTACCCTTGACATGAGAGAATAAGAGAAAGAAATAGGATGTTAAGCCACTGCAGCACAGTTTGCAGCAAATCCTATTTTCATCTCTTGCTGTCTCACATTTTTGTCTCCACCTATCCTTAAGTAATCTTAGAGATGGGAATATTTAACTTGTATGTGGAAAAAATGATATTATTTTCTTTAAACCTCAAAATTTAAATGTAAGTGACTCATTGTTAGTCTCAAAAGACCACTGGCTAGAGGAGTTATAAAATCTCACAAAGGAGAATAGCATGAGCAGCTCCTTGCTACTAAATTGTGGTTCTTAGACCATTATTGTCATTTCCTCCTAGGAGCATGTGATAAATACAGAATCTAACGTCATACTCCAATATACACATTAAACTTTAAGAAAGACTGATGCAGTAGATTAAGAAAAGGACTAGTTGGGATATCCCATTTTCCGATTTACTAGTTGTGAGATCTTGTGTAAGTTACTTAACCTCTCTCAGCATGTTCCCTTATTCCTAAAATGGATTGATAATAATACTCTTTTTTACAGGGTTATTGTAAAGATGAAGCACAAAAATTGAATGTCTTTTCCAGCACAGTGTCTGCCACACAAATAATGTTTCAATAAATGTTAGTTCCTTGTTTATATTTAATTTTGGAGAGAGCACGGCATAGTGGAGATAGCAAGCCTTTGGGTTAAACTCACTCATGGGTGCACGTACCATCAGTCACTTACTTTAATCCTGTTTACACTCAGATCTTCCATTTGTATGGGTGATGATGGTGGTGGGAGAGGTATGGGGTTTAGATGTGTTAATATATGTAAGATACTTAGCATAGTGCCTGATACATTATAAAAGCTCTGTAAATATTTTTGTTCTCTTAAAACAATGTATCTGTTACATTGGGATACTATTGAGAAGTGTTTAAAAGGACCATATTCTTCCAAAAATACATATCCCTTTTCCACACTCACTTTCCATTTATGTCAAAAGAGGAGGCATCTGTGGAGGAGGAGAGAGATAGGTACTGGGAGAATAGAGACTAATAGTATTGTTTGTTCTATTTTGCTGCTTTATAGAGTACATTAGGAGTATGGAAATATCATTAAGAATAAAAACAAATTTTATTTTAAAGATCTCACCACAAAATGTTAAACACAAAATGCTTTACCTGATGAGTCAAAGGTGCTCTGAATAAAGTCACATCTTCATTTTCATTCTACATATTTCTTTTTGATATTTTAGGTCATATACCAGATGGCATAAAGCATTTATACATGATGACTTTTCCTAGATGTGCCAACATATGCTGCTCAATTGCCTATACAGAAGAGCCTTGCTCATTGCAAGTCTCCCTGGAAGTATTTCAAACAAAGCACATCAATTAACATTTGTTTATTATGCCACTGCGAGTATATGACAATTTTTTATTTCATTCCCAAATACTCAGGCAACAGTTGGGTTTAGATTGAATTTGTCAGTTGAAAGGCTCATATTTGGCAATCTATTTAGAATTGTTTTTTATTTCAAATATGCTATTAAATATCTCACCTCTCCTCTAGCCTCCATTAAGCATCAAATTTTATGAACAGATAACAAGAACTGCAGATGGTAGAATGCTATAATGGATTTTAAAAAAAACATACAAAACATGAGAGTAGATAATATGGTTAGTAATGGATTTACCTGTGCTATAGATAAATTGAGGTATTAACTACAAATTTGTATTCATTAAATTGAATAGCTTATCATATGAACTACATATTTATTTTTAAAGTATAAAAAGAGAAAATTTCTACTTAATTTCCTGAAAGTTGAAGTATATGCAATCCTTCTCAAATAAATCCTTCCCACTATACATGATAATTAAGGCTATGGTTCACTCTGTAGGTAATAACTGATGACTGCTTTATGGGAAGAAAGGTTCTGGGTCCAAGGTGTTAGAAAAGGAATGAAAAAAAAAAAAAAAGGTTTTGCTATAAACAGTTATTTGCATTAACGGAAATAAGTGGATACTTATTTTATTTTCTATCAAAGCATCTGAGGCGCAAGCCTTCACTGAGTAGGTTTGTTTGTTTGTTGTTGTTTTTTTAGATATTCTTTATTTATGTTGAGCAGTGATGCAGGACCTAAACATCTTCAGAGTTTTCAGCCTTTAGACAGAGTTTTTCAGTGCTATAAAAGAAAGCCTCTGGCTATTTCATAGCATAAAACTTGTTGCCCAACGAGGTATCACAAGTCAATAATATGTTGGTTCAATGGAACTCGGGATTAGTAAGTTATTAAGAAAAACCAAGGACACTTAGGGAAAAATAACTAAACTTATAGATTTATTACTGTAAATAAGTGTTGCCATGATAGTGCCAAAAAAAAGGAAATCTTGAATTTATCATGCTCATGTTTTACTGTAAAATTAAACACACTTGTAAAGATAACAGATCCAGAAAGTATTCAAGACTATTCCAGACAAGAAAGTACAACTTTAGTAAATTGAGAATATTTGCTCTAACACATTAAACCTATAGACCAAATATGTTCATTCTTCTTCTCAAATGGGCTCATTCTTTTGAAATTGTTTTGCTTCATATGAGATGTTTAATTGTTTAACTTATTCTACAGTATCATTATTAACTCCCTGAAGAAAGTCACTTTTATGTATAACTTACGAAGGGATGCCCCTGACTAGTCTAATACCCACCAGGCACTACACATAGTTATTACCACATGATGGGCTATATTCTCTATGCTTTACTTTACATCCCCATGAATTACATATAAATGTTTAACCACTATGCTGTATACCTGAAACTAATATAAAATAATACTTAATGTCAAATGTAATTGTGAAATTAAAAAAGAGGGGGGGGAAGATGAAGGGAAAAAAAGAGGTTCAAATTTCCATGTATAAAACAAATAACTCATGGGATGTAATGTACAGCATGGAAAATATAATCAATCATGTTATGATAGCATAGTATAGTGTCAGATGGTTGCTGGACTTATCATGGTGATCACTTCTTTAGGTATAAAAATGTTGAATAACTGTGGTGTACTCCTGAAACTAATATAACATTGTATGTTAGCTATATTTTAATAAAAATGTTCTTACAAAGGTAGTTTTTAAAATCTGAAATAAATATGAGTATTATATTCCTCAGAGAAATTAAGCATAAAAGAAAAGGTATTTCAGCTGTGGAATTTAGGAAAGTTAGAAGATTATATAGAAGTAACAGAACAGAGTTATAAGCGCAGGGATGACAGAGAGAACAACTGAGGACTACACAGATGCTAATCACTTTGGTCTTTTGAAAACTTAGGTTTGGAGACTATCAGGGAGTTAGTTTAAGCATTATTACTGAAACCTGGTATAGACGTGTTATTATGCAATTTGACATCAAACATATACCAACTAATAAACTGAACAACAACAACAAAAAAAAACTTTATGATCAAAGTCATAAAAATATGGAAGGAAAAACACTGGTAGAAGAATAAACAGAGCAATTGATTACACATTTAAACTTATGTCACATCTATACCAACACAGAATTCTTAGTCAATAAAACTGTTCTCAAAAATCAAATTGAATAAAAACTTTTTCAAGTAAGTGAAAACGGACAGAACTAGCCACCACTAGATACACCTGAAAAGAATACAAAAGGGTTTTCATTGAGCAGACAAAAAATAATCCCATATAGAAGATTAGAGTTTCAAGAAGTGAGGATAGAAACATGTAACTATGTGGGTAAATCTTAAGAATATTAAGTGTGCAAAACAATATTAATATATTGATGTCTAAATATAAAAACATGCACGCACACACAAACATATCCAGATATATACACATGTACAATCAAAATGCTCAACAGGAAGACTGTTTCGTAAAGAGAAATGAATGGAGTTAAAATATTATAAGACCATTTAATGGTCCAGGAAAATATAAACTCTATATATCAGACTTCAATAATTCAAGGATTCATTTTGTAATATCTGGGGTAACAATTAAAAAAATGTGTAATCACCAAACAAACAAAGGGGGTGGGATGGAATGGTATAATAAAAACACTTTCCCAAAGAGTCACAAAATGAGATTGTTTTTTTAAAGAAAGAGAATAAGGAACAGAAGGTACAAACAGAATAGTAAACAATAAGATGCAGAAATATACACAAATTATTGCAGTGATATTAAGTATAAAAAGAATAAAGGTCCAAATGTAAAGACAATAATTTTCAGGTTTAAAACATCCTGCTTCTCCAAAGAGATTTACATATAAGGATTCAAGGAGTTTGGAATAAAAGGATGGAAATGGATATACCATGGAATCAAAAGAATCTATTCAAAATAACCCTAATAAAAGAAAACTACTGTGCTTATATTTATAATATGGAAGGTACACTTTCTATAAAGAACATTTGATAAGGATGAGAGTATTGTCACTGAGCACAGCAAAACTGAACTAGAAATTAAAATCAAGTATAACAAAATCTCCAAATATGTGAACATTATGCCATAAATTTCAATAACCCATGGTTCAACATAGAAGTAATAGTAGAAATTAGAAACTTTTGAATTGAATGATAATTAAATAGTATTATCACAACTTTCAGGGTAGAGCTAAAATGATGTGTAGAAGGAAATTAAGTGTTAAAATCATATATTGAAAAAGAAAAATGGTACAATTCTATGACAAGTATTATAGTTCAATATTTTTTAAAAGCACAATATCTTAAATGCAAGGAAATTAGCAAAAGGCAATATAAAGCTAATATCAGATATTAAGGAAATGAAGAAAACAACATACAGTATCAGTATCAGGAGAATCAAAAGTTATTTTTCAAAAGGCAAAGAAGTGCATAAACCTTTGGCATGATAGATTAAAAAGAGAACAAAGGCGAAAATATGAAGAGTCAGGAATAAAGGAGAGAATGCCATGACAGATTCTAAAGGCATTAAAATATCATAGAAAGGTATTGTGAGCAACTTTATAAAATATATTTTTAAACACAGGTAAAATGGACAAATTCCTAAAATAAAAGATATCAAAACTGATACAAGGAAAAATAAAAGCTAGGAACGCATATAAGTGTGAAAAATTATTCCAAAATTAAAAACCTTTCTATAAGTATCCATGACTAAGCAGCTTACTTATGAAGTGTACAAAATTTTTAAGGAAGAAATCATGACAATACTACAAAATTCTTCCAGAGAATAGAAAAAAAGAGGTAATAGCTTCTTGATTCATTTTGTTTGTTCAGTATAACTTTGATACAAAACCTTACATGATAAAAAACATTATGAGAAATAAAAATTACGGAACTATTGCACCCATTAGCATGGATGCAAAATCTTAAGCAAAATAATATCAAAGCAAATATAGCATTATTTAAAAGGTTAGTACATCATTATCAAGTGTTTGTATTCTAGGAATGCAATGATTATTTAACATAAAATCAAACAATGTAATTTATATTTCATGGGCAAATTACTTCACCTTTCAAAAAGTTTAACTATCCTCATATAAATTTCCTCATCTATAAAATCAAGACCATAATAACTCATACATAATATGGCTTTCATGAGGATTAAATAATTAATGTATGTAAAGTGCTTAGCACATGGCACACAGTAAATGCCCAACAAACCTCAGCTATTATTATTGCCTTTTAAAAATGATAACTATGAGACATAAACATTTACAAGTATATTGAGCAATATAGCAGATTAAAATCTCATTTATGCAGCTGTCAATCAGAAAACTCTTACTAGTATGTAAAAATATCACTTCAAATCTCAGACGCTTAACACAACCATTGATTTAGTCCACAGTTCCAGAGGACAACAGTTTGAGCTGGGCACAGCACACTGGGCCTTTGGGTCTCATTCATGTGTCTGTGACCAGCTGTTAGGTCAGCTGGGAACTGAATAGTCTTGGGAAGGGCAGAGGATCAGCTAAGATGGCTTATCTCTATGCCATGCTGTCTCTCATCTCCCAACTGGGTAACTTGGGCTTTATTCACATAGCAGTTACTATGAGAACAAGAGAGGTCCCAAGAGAACAAGAGAGGGCAGACACCAATGTGTAAGCATTTTCCAAATCTCCACTTGTATAACACTGGAATTGTCTTATGGTCCAAATCAAATCACATGGTCAAGCCTAGAATTTCAGTGTGAAGGGAATGATGCAAAGATGTGGATATACAGAGTCTTGAATAAACTGGGGACAAATACGCTAACAATCTACCACAAGTTCCAAAGCAATGCTTCATTACTTAAAAAAGATATAAGGAATTGGATACATGAATTTCATTCAATATAAATTACCAGACCATTAAAATTAAAAAAGAATGAGCAATTTTCTTCCAAAACAAATTCCTTTACTTAGCATCTCTATTTTATGAAACCATCCCTGTCTCTAGAACCTTAGCTCGGTAACTCAAATATCCCTTTCAAATGTAATGCCTATACAATCCAAACCTTTTTCTCCTACGAGGCAAGTCAACTCATGGCTTTCTCTCATGCTACTCTTATTTCTGCTCACCTCATGATATTTCCTTATCTAAAAGATGCTATATTTGACCTTGCCCTTTGAATCATTTAATGTAACTTACCATTTAAGTTTCCAGCTCAAATACTACTTAAAGGTAACAATAATTTATTCCTCATTGATATAAGAAAAAAGTTAGAGACCAAACATTTATCTGAACTACTATAATGTGCCATGAACTTTGATGTGACTAGCCACATATATAATATTCCATTTGTATTTTTCCTTATCTATTTTTGGAGAATGTGTCTTCTAGATGAGGCAGTAAAATTTATTGTATAAAGGTCACTTTTTGACTTCCTTGTTTCTTCCATAGAATTCAGTATGGCAAGATACACTTACACCATATATACATCTGTATGTCGTAGTTTGTACTGATTTTGGTGAAAGCTTTTATATAATTTCTTTATATACTCATAGTATCTTAGAATTAAGTAAGGGAATTCCAACTAAATTAAGTAATATTTCCAAGTCATATTTTATCATTTATATCCATAAATCATATATTTTATTGCTTAACAACCGAAGTGCTTCTATCTATCTCAACTAACTTTTATATAAAACAGGTCTACAGTGAATTGTGTCTTTTAATCCATCCAAAGCAAATTAAAACTTATTTCTTATCTTATATATGTACTATGCCTAAATTAATATAATTGCTTTTTGACATTCGTAATTGAGATTTTCTCTGAGGGAAACTTGCCTTCCCCACACATTTACTATTCAGAATGAATGAGAGCATCCTTTAGAAGTCTTCTCACTAAGCACTGGAAACTAATTAGCACATGTAGTGGTTATACGTTTGCTTATTCTTTTATTCTCAGTGCTGACTGCTTGAGTAATAAGGTCTTTACTTGACTCTAGCATCTAAAAAATATTTTCTATGTCTGATTAACTGACATGAATTTCAAATGTAATTATCTATAGATATTTACTAAAATTTTGAAGAAAGAAACCTACCTTATGCCAAGTGATTAGCCCTGAAAACAGGCCTATAAATAGAATTCTAATTATAGAAATGACAAACTTGAGTTGGCTTATTTACTTACATTATAATCCATTTGAGATGTGAAGTAGAATATAAAAACAGATACAAAACCAGATAATATAAATAATTGAAAGTGCCAATGAAACAGAAAAAAAGAAAAGAAAAGAAGACTGGGTGAGATGAAATACATAGCATTCTCTATTTCTATTGGAAACTAGACAAAAATTTGACTCTCATTTTTTAAGTTCCAGCAAACCACTTAAACAAAATTAGTAATAAGGTTGAGAGAGTACATGAAACCAAGGAGGATTTATTTCCTAAATCCTAATAAAGACAATACTGGGTGATATAGTGGTCATCACTGTAATAGACACAATAATTGTCTTTGTTTCTCTTTTTGTTCCTGTGCTCCCCTATCCAAACCCAAGGACAAAGCCAAAGCACAGTTGCATAAAAGAAAGTCCATGAAATCTAAAACAGTGTAATTCAAGTAGGCAGCTCTCTGATTGTCTTTTGCCATGAAAAAAATATTAGAAATCTGGAGAAAAGGATGGACTGCATGTTTTCAGATAGATCTCCATACTCCAAATCAGACTTACGATTAAAGAACAAGTTTAAGATTTTGTTTTCTGCTAAGAATTTAGAGTATATAGATCCTTGGTATTGCCAGTAATGACCCACCCATATGCTTTGACAATCAATTAGGAGAGTGAATGAATTTTTTGCTCTTCTTATTTATTAACATTAATTCACACCCCATAATTATTATTTTTGGAAAACAGGACATTAAGAGTATTGGGATAATTGCATCTGTGAAAGCTACAAAGAACCAGAAACTTTCAGTGAGAGGAAAAAAAAATGTATTTTAAGATAACAAACAAACTATCCTGACTCAAAACAAGACATAAAAAAGAAAAACACTGATGGAGTTTTGAAATATCATAGGATGCCATATGGATAAAGCATCACTAGAAAATCATATTTGTATTTTATGAAAAACAGCTAATTTCATAATGACTTTCATTAAATGTGAAGATATATATATATATGTATATAGTTATTCAAATGGAACTAGAAAAACCAAGAACTTGTATAACACATTTTTAACTTTTAAGAAAACAACTTTAGTGCTAGTGAGTTCAGATTTGCAATTTATATTGTCTCATGCGGAAAAAAAATGTATAAATGTAATTAAGAAAACTAAATAATTTATTATCCAAGTGGAGACTCTTTTGAGAGTGAATTAATTCACTACTAATAAGGAAGCTAGAAAATTAGGCACAGACCCTGGCTAACCTTTGCAAATTGTAATGCATGGTCAGCATACTTATAACTGCTTCTCAAAGGCAAGCCCAAAGCAGAACAATTACTCTTCCCAAAAATCAACTCCTCTCTTCAAGCTGTTTAATCAGAAGATTGCCTGCCCTCTTATCTGTAACTAAGAATAGGTCAGCATTAAATTTTAAAAATTGTGTTTCTCAACTGTGAGTCACTGATACTCATTGAATGTAGACATTCTTTTCTCCTTAGAAAGCACTAAAGCTTCCTGCGGATAGAAGTACCAATTTTCCCAGTTACTGCCCAGTGTTTTGTCTTACCTTAGCTATATTTACTGCATTATGGATCCGCTCATCTTTCTCATAATCCTTTGTTTTCTGTAATGTTTGCCATATTAGGTTTCTGAGTCCATCTTGTTCCTCATCTCCCCGAAGTTCCCATGACATTTTCACCAGATTATAAACTAAGCCATAGTACCCAATCCATGTCACCTGTTCACCTGTGTAAAAACAAATATTCTTTGGGAAGATATCATTTTATTAGTCTTCCTAATGTATGGTTTTGTGAAAAATAAGAAACTTGATTTTGTTAATATTTTAAAGTCTGCAATTCTGAGCTTTGAAAAGTTTTTTCACTTTTCACTGCTTTTCTTTAATTTTAAAAGATCACAGATCACTTTACAATTTCTAACCATATGAAAAGATGAACTGCACCTAATTAATATCATACCTCATAAATTTAAAAGTTAAACAGGTAAACTTTGAACACTGTACTAAAAACAAATCTCTGGAATTCAAGTAAAGAGGAATTTATTCAAGGTAATATGAATACTTAGACCACCACGGTGGATTTTTATAATAAATCAGAGAAACAGGAGAGCAAAAACACTGGTTGTTATAAAAATGATCAAACTCTATGAAACATGGCAATGGAACCAAAAACAAAGCTTTGAAAATAATGTGAGAAGCAGACAAAACTTTCTGATATAATTATAGGCTGGAAGATTTTTTTTTTTTAATAATAGAGGCATAAATCAATTGAAATAGGGGAAAGGTAATAATGAATTCAGAAGAGAGAGAAATAGTCTAAGACAATTCTCCTTTTAAAATTTATATACCAATTAGCAATTTATATAAATTATCCAAGTCTACTTTTGTTTTATTTCTTTTTAATTTTTATTAAATTTATTGGGGTGACATTGGTTAGTAAAATTATATAGGCTTCAAATGTACAATTCTATAATACGTCATTTATATATCACATTGTGTGCTCACCACCCAGAGTCAGTTCTCCTTCCATCACCATATATTTAACCCTTTACCCTTTTCTACCAACTTTAAAATATGCATTTTCCTCACAAAAAAAGAGGAATAAGTTTCTCTTAACTCTTTATCTTGTTTCTTACCAAGATGGCGTATTGCTATGTAATACTATTCAGGAAAAGAGAATTTTAATTTAGATAGAGAGGGGATAAATAAATCTGGAAAATGAAATAATGTAGGTCTCAAGGGGATATGAACTTAAGTTAGCCAAAGAGCAGCATGAGCGTACTGAGTATACGTGAAGCAGGTAAGAGTGCAAGAAGATGAGAAGGTTCAGAAAGGGAGATGGAAAGGTTTTAAAGCCAAATAAATTCCATATTGTACTTTTCCCTCAAATCCTGGTGATAGCCCTTGTGACATTGTAACTCCTCGATGCCATTCTTGAATAAAGATATAAGCACAATCTGAAAAGTCACAATCCTCAACTTTTCCCAATTCAATCTAGATTTTTATACTTCAGGTTAATAATAATAATCACTATTGTTTTAACTGGAATATTTTGAATTACCTACTATGTGTCCTTATTCTAGTCCTCATTACAATCCTGCTATGTAGAGCATATTATACTTAGAATAATAGAAAGGATCATATGAGCTTCAACTTCGTTATTAGTAGAAAGTTCCTAGCATCAAACATCTGACGAGTGATCGAGCCACGCAAAGGCTGGTCTAATCCTATCCCGTGCAGCACAGCCTCTCCAATTCAGACAAGTACGTTTCCTTCCAATCCCCACCTTCTATTCCATCACAGGAAAGGAAGAGGCCAGAAGGGAGAAAGAGGAGGCAGAAGAAAATATGTACACATTTTAGAAATGGGAGAAGGAAGGCATACGTCCAGCTTCCAAGTTTAGGGCACATTTCACCCTTTCTATTGCTGATACTTTAAAAGAAAAGGTATAAACTATAAATATGAGGCTACAGTTAAGCAGCTAATTCTTTTAAAAATATAATTTCCCCTCATAAAACTTTACTAGTTAAAATTGGTGTACTACAATATGAAATCATGTACAGGGAATGATGTCAGCAAGAAAGTGGAATAGGCCGTTCCTCCATCCTCATTCCCTCACAGAAACAGGATTTGGCAGCCACCCACGAATAAAAGTGCCTTTTGGCGGACCTTGGGATCCAAGTAGAAGATTGGGAAACCCCAGTGGAACCCAAGACTGAGGAGGGCCACTTTGATAAGGCAGGTCCGGACCCCAATGTCAGGTCTGTCCCCAGTGATGTCCCAGCTGTGGACCTGAAGAGAAGAACACTTGTAACCCTGGGAAGTGAGCTCCAGCCCTGCTTGAGCACAGTCCTCCCACCAGTCCCATCCACCAAAGAACCTGGGAGGACGCATGCCTATCGGTACCCTCGGTAACAGGCCCACTGATGACAAACCTGACTGTGGACCCTGAAGTAGCTCTGTGACCAGCCTCACTCTACCATGGTCCAGAGGCAGTTCTGTCCAACCAGAAACCCACCCAGGGACCTGGCAGGAGCATGCAGGGAGTAAGTGGAAACCAAATCTATTTGTACCCCTGGCAACAGGCCAGAGATCCAGAGACCCAAAAGCAGTCCCATGACCAGGCGCTGGCCCTGCTCAGCCATGGTCCATCTGCTCAGGGACCTGGTGGCGGGAACAGTGCCCACTCATGCTCCTGGTAACAGGCCTGCTGACGCCCAGCAGAGAGGTAGTTATAAGAAGAGAGAAGGTAGAGGACAATAATGAGCATCTCAAATTGAGCTGAGGTGGAGAAATGGATAATGTTCTTAACTTATTTGTGAACAAAATTATCATGAGTTCCAAAATTTTTAACCCATTTCTACCTGCCTAACTGTGACCAGCCAAGTGAATTTGAGATGTGAAAGAATAGAATAAAGCACCTTATGAGACATTTTCACCAGTATTCATCTAAGGAGTCCTGTGGTGATGACTCAGCCAGTGTTTTAACTCCTGACAAGATGTTAAGACAAACACACGGTGGCTCTTCTCTGAGTGGGGGAAATGAGAGTCTGAAGGCTTATTGCTCCAAAGAATTGTAAAAGAAACTGCATTTCATTAAATGGGAAACATAGTGCTATTTGCTACATTTAGATAAATATGAACACGAGTCTCTCATCTATCCACGATTTCATGTGCTACTGCTGACTAATCTATCAAGGCAATGGGTTAGGAGTGAAATGATAACAAAAGTGCTCCAAGTACCAGTCTAACAAAGAATGTAATATTAACACCTTTTATAAGGAGTTCTTTCTAAATCCTTTGAAATTGAGTTCCTGGGACTTCTCGGTTTCTAGAGTTACTATGAAGAATTTGTCTTTCTGACTTCAATAAATTGGTAAATGTCTTCAAACTTTTAATATATTTATGCATCTTTTTAGGAAAAAAAGCAATAGATAAGGTAAAAAATAACTAAAGAAATATGGGGTCAGATTAAATGGTAGATGTTTGAACAAAAGAATAATCTTATATTTGTTCAATTAAATGTTATCTCTCTTCAAGCAATAAACTGGAAAACCAATATGGGAGTTTTATGAGGTAATCTAGGTCTTAACTGCGACGAGTAGCAGGAGATTAAAGAGTAAAGGATAAACCTAAGACATTATGGAGAAAATCTACTAAGACTTCTTAGCTATGGAGAAGCAGGAAGGAATGAGGTAGAAAGGAAAAATACATTTTTAAGCTCAGGAAACTGAAACAATAATGAAGTCACTTAAAGAAATGTGATTATGTAGAAGAGCCTGTTTGGGGAGAAAGGAGACAAATATTGTTTGGAAACTGTGGCATGATGGGGCATGAGGGGAATCTCATTTCAGTGTCCTACATACAGCTTTTTCTAAAAATATAGCTAAAATTCAAGTAAAATAACAGAAGTTAAATTGTGGATTTGTGAATCATTAGCAAAAAATAAGGCTTGAAGTCAATATGAATAAAAAAATTATGAGTTTTTAAATTAATAACCGAGGAATTGTGAACCTCAGAAATAAAAACCTTCTTTGAACAATATGATAAGTAAAAGATACTGTGGATTTTAACGAGTCTATAAATTTATTTATAAACACCCAAATTCTTGACATTAAAAAGAATGATTGGTAAAAGTATATCCAAACCACCTTCTTCCATATATTTTATACTATTTTTTATTGAGGAACAATATTTTATAAGCCTACAATAGTTGAATCTTTGAATTGAATATGGTTTGCTTTTAGACTCCACAAGACCTGTGATGAGCTCATAAAATATATTCTGAGAACTGTGTTCTCAAAACTCGAAAACCTTTTAAAATGTCATTGATGATTTTAAAAGTGAGCTGTTCACCTGTTGACCTAAACTATAGTGAAGTATTGCTACAGTGAAGTACTATGAATAATATTTCTAGGAAGAATCTATTACATCCAATTGACTGACAGTTAATGAAGGGGAAAAAAAAACCCTTATAAAGACAGATGGGATGTGTTACAACTGTCATAAAAGGTGGAATGCATCCTAACATGCAAGTCTAGACATTTTCAGAGAAGCATGCCTGCTATGAAACTCCTCATCCAGGAACCAACCTGTGACATAAGGCAGAACTCTTCTGTTCTGCTTTGAGTGACCCAATGGCAGCTATCAAAGATGTCACTTTAAATATTCTGAGAGAAAATGTGTCTCTTTGCAGATAAGCAGGCAGTGTCCTATGACATAACAATGCAGAAAAAATAAAATTCTTAATACATCTTGAAAATTTACTATGAAACAATGGTGTGTGAAAACCGAAAGTATGATCCTTTTTGTTGTAGCTTTATTTTAGTGTTTGAACTCCTTCGAAGCCTTTAATTGCCAGTCTAAATATTTAGATTTCACATATTCAGTGGATATGAAATATGAATATTTCTCCTTACATGAGTGAGTATAAATGAGTATAGCCTTTACAATTTTGACAAATCTAATTTGACACCACAAAATCAAATGTATAACTGAAAAATAACTTGAATGTAAGATGTAGATTAAAACATTGTCTTTATGAAAGGCCATGTAGAGAGGAAGGAACTAGATCAATGCCAAGAACTAGAAACAAGCAAACAAGAACCAGTCAGCAAGCCAAGCATTTACCAAATATTTACTGAGTCAATGCTATGTGCCAACCACTGTTCTATGTGCCAAAGGAAAAGACAATGTTCTCAGAACACTTAATGCTAGTGGAAAAAGACAGATAACTAAGAAAGTAAACAGAACAATATCAGTTCAGAATGAGTGTTATGAAAATAAAAGAAGATGGTAATGTGGCCACAGATGACTAGGAGAAGAAAACTACAATCTACAGAGTGAGAGAAAGATCTCCATGAGGATACGGCATTCAAGCAAAGATCTGATCAATGAAAAAAAGTTAACCATCCAAAGAACTGGGGAAAAGTGTTTCCAGCATAGGGGATAGAAAATGAAAAACCTGTGGACCTAGACTATCTTGATAGTTTAGAGAAACACGAGGAAGGACAGAATGGATGGGAATACTAGATAGCTAGGGATTCATGGGACAAGACAATGTCAAGTAGGCATGCTCTTTGCAGAGGCACACTGAATGATCATGGCAGAGGCCACAGAAAGGAGTCTGGGTTTGTTCTTAGTGTAATGAAAAGCTAACAGAGCATTTTAAATAAGGAAGGGAACTTGACCTATTTTATGTTTTTAAAAAATGTTTTGGCTTCTTGGTGTAAAATGGATGCTAGGAAGTGTAAGGGAAACAGGGAGACTTTTATCCTTACAGTAATCTAGAAGCAAAGTGATGATTGCATGGGCTTGGGACATATGTGGTAAAGAATTAACCATGCCCAAAGAGAAGATTTAGTCTTGATCCAACTATGGCCATCTAACAAGTTCTAAAACCACACTGAAAGCTGAGGATGGCAATAATAGTGACAAGTTATATTTCTTTTTATTATTATCTCTATTTCATAGATGTATATGTATGTATTTCCCAACTTTCACTTATTTTAATGTTTTCTCATTTTTTTCTGCACAGATATTGTGTTTTTTGTGTAGTGAAATATTCTAATCATGTCTTTTATGATTTATGATTTTTCTGTTCATGAAACTGCTTTCTGCTTGAAAGTTATAAAAGTACTGTGCTGTATTTTTTTCTATTTTCTATAGTCTAGTTATTTTTTGTTTGTTTGTTTTGACTCTTTTTTTTTTAAATTAAAGTTTGTTGGGGTGCCAATTATTAGTAAAGTTACATAGGTTTCAGGTGGACAATTCTGTAATACATCATCTATATGTGACATTGAGTGTTCACCACCCAGAATCAGTTGAATTTCACATCTTTATATACGTATAATATGGTACATTTAGTACTCCTGCATTGCCAGGATATTGATATTACTCTGTATGATATAAAAATTATAATCCGTACTAGGAGTAAGTAACATGGTTTGATGAATACAGAATTGGGCTTTCAGATATAAAACTAGCAATAGAGAGAAATTTCCTTCAATAGATAAAAATCATCAGTGAAAAACCAACCATTAGCATCTTACTTAATGATGAAAAACTAAATGCTTTCCTCTAAGACTAGGAAAAAGATAAGGATGTCTGCTTTCACCACTTTTATTTAACTTTGTATTAAAGGTTCTAGTAAAGACAATTATGAAACAAATAAAAGGCATCCGACTGGAAAGAAAGAAGTACAACTATATCAAATCACATGACCTTGTATATAGAAAATTCTAGTGAATCCACAAAAATTCTATTAGAACTAATAAAGAGTTTAGCACAGTTGCAGGATATAATATCAATATACAAAAATCTATTGTATTTCTAGATACTAGCAATCAGAAGTGAATAATTGGAAAATGAAATTAAGAAAGCAATTCCCCTTAAAATAGTATCAGAATGATAAATTACATAGGTGTAGATTTAATAAAAGAAGTACAAAACTTGTACAATTAGAATGGGGTTTCTTTGGGGGATGATGAAAGTGTTTTAAAATTAGATAGTTGTAATGGTTGTACAACTCTGTGAATATACTAAAAAACACCAATTTTATATTTTAAAATGATGAATTCATGGTATGTGAATTATACTGTCAAGATAGCTGCTGTTAAACAAAAGAGGCATGAGTAAAAACTATCTTTTTATCCTTTTTTGTGTACTATGACCATCTTGCCACCATGAGGGAAGTAGTCTAAGAACAATAGCTATTACCCAAAGAGTGTAGTGCCGAAAGATGGAAAGAATCTGGGTCCTCGATAATGTTGAGCCACTGAATTAACATTGAACCCTGTATCTCTTGTGAGTTGAGCACATAGCCAGCGGTTCATTCACTCCCTTCACTGAGAAACATGCTTGTGAGAAAGACAAAAACAAAAACACGCCACCCAGTTTAACCTCTTTGTCAATAGGATCTCTAGGATACAGACTTAACAATGTTTACTTGGAATAAAAGACTTTATCTACAGAGTTCTCTTGGTAGGATAGCCCTGGCTAAAGGATTACTATAAATAAATTGAAATCTATAGATTGATGTGGAATGGAACCCTGGGGAAATTATATAACATTTAAAACTCTCCAAAAGAATAAAACAGAGATATTTAATATGTTAAATGCTTACCCCATTGTGTGAGGTAATAATCCACTCAACTAACTTAAATACTTAATCTATAATTCTGGACCAGAATGATCATGTCTAATGTGAAAACAAAGGACCTAAGGAGTTTCCTTTTATGTCCACCATCATGTTTCACTGAGACGCTTGGTTACCATTATCCTTAAAATTATTAGTAAATGTCAGTATTATGTGAGATCTCTGATTTCTGTGAGCTTGATTTGTCAATCCAATATTGTGTTAGTTCACCTAGAATTCTTATGTGAGATCACACATTTTTCTTAAAATAAAAGCCATTTTGATTTGGGTCTTCTGAGACTTGCAGCCTAAAACATCCTAAATATACAAATTTTTACTAGATGAATAGATATCATAAGCTACACTTAAATATAATTTGCTCATCAACTTATATAACAACCTTTCTTAAGTGCTTAAACACCATTACACTTTAGAAAAATTTAATTTCATTTGAAAGACCTGCAGAATTTCTCATAATTTCTACACGATATGAAATTAATAACAATTCTGATCACATAATAGAGTCAAAACTCCATTAATAGTCAAAGGAAAACAGATTCTTGACAATATATCTCTCCACTGAACAAAGGAATGAGATTAACCTCCAGAAATGGAACTTAATGAAACAATTATATGATTTACCTTACAGAGATTTGAAAATAACTCTCATAAAGATGTTCACCAACATCAAGAGAACAACTCATTAACAAAGGACTTAGACAGACATACAAATGGCCAACAGATATATGAAAAAAAAGAAAGGTCAATGTCACAAATCATTAGGGAAATGCATATCAAAAACAATATGAGATATTACCTCACACCTGTCAGGATGGCCATTACCGCAAATAAATAAATAAATAAATAAATAAATGAATGAATAAAAGGCAAATGTTGGCTAAGATGGGGAGAAATTGGAACCCTTATACATTGTTGGTGGAAAACCTGACATATAAAACAGTATGGAGTTTCCCCAAAAAGTTACAAATAGGCTTATGATCCAGCAATCTCACTTCTGGCTACATACCCAGAAGAATTGAAATCAGGATCTTGAAGAGATATTAGAACTCTTAAGTTGATTGCAGCACTCTTCACATAACTAAGGTATGGAAACAACATAAATGTCCATCAAGAGATGAATGGATAAAGAAAATGTGGTGTGTACCTATGATGGAATACTATTCAGCCTTAAAAATGAAGGAAAATCTGCTGTATGCAACAACTTGGAGGACATTATGCTAAGTAAAATACATCAACCACAGAAAGACAAATATTGCATGATTTCACTTAAATGAGGTACCTAAAATAGTCATATTCATAAAATCAGAGAGTGGAATTGTAGTTTTCTGGAGCTGAAGAAAAGGAGAAATAAGAAGTTACTAACCATTGGGCTAAAGTTCCAGTCAAGCATCATGAATCAAGCTCTGTAAATCTGTTGTACAACATTGTGCCCGTAATCAACAATAACATATTTTACACTTAAAATTTTAAGATTGTAGATCTCATAGTAAGTGGTCTTCTCACAATAAAATAAAATAATTTTAAAAAGACAAGGAGATATACTTGGTTAACTTCCTTATGTTTATAGAATATAATCTGTACTATACTTTCAGATTTGTCAACACACAGAATTGTGAATTATGAGAATTGCCTGAAATTTACCACTAACATGTGCATGGATTTTTAAAAGACTTAACTATTTTCTATGTATAATGAACACAACCTTATCGATTTTTTTTTTCTGAATAACCTTTACCAAGGTAAGAGGTATACTGAAGATTTAACAGAGCACCATTTAAAGTTTCAATTAATTCTAAGATTCCAATTAACTTTCATTTACTTTTTAAAAAGGAATTATTACTCTGTGCTAACGTATTTTTCCTAAATTAAAATGAATCAAAATTAAGCATTCAAAGTTATTTTACAACTGCGGCATATATTTCATTCACTACTGTCATTGTACAAACTGTTGAGGAAAATTATTCTCAACAAAAGAATGAAAGAAAAATGTCACATTGACTTTTCCCATTCATAGATAACACTGAATGGAAAAATACTTGGGTCCCACATACCTTCACATCATAACACTGGAATAAACCATTACAAAGTTAACGATATTGCAACCTGCCATCAAACTTAAGAAGTATAAACCATATTGAAAATATGTTTTTCATGTATTAAAAAAATGTTACCATAGGAACTTGACAGTAAGCAAAGGGATGGGAGATAAAGGCCACCTCTCTACTGTAGAAAGGTGAAGAAACAGAACCAATGCAATTATCTTCAAATATTTAAAGGACTTGCATGTGGGAAATGGACTTTGTTTGATTTCCTCTAGAAGGCAAAGCTTAAGCCAAAGTTTGGGAGATAGGGAAAGATAGATTTCATTTTACTATAAGAAAGAATCTTTCACAGTGTTAAAAAATGGAATGACCTGCTTTGAGAGATAGGGAGTTCCTTATCTGTGTTGACTTTTAAGCAAAACATGACTGTGAACTATTTGCAAATGGTCTAAAATAGATCTGTGCATTGGATGAAAACTACATGATCAAAAGATTTTTACTATTCTATATTTTTGGTTCTATCATTCATTATCTATTTCGTTTATGAGACACACTCAATTAGTGTCTGTTGGTTTCTCACAGAACATACCATTTCCAAGTTTTATTTCCACAATACAGATTCCAGATAATCAAGCTTATTAAAAATTGATCATTTTACCACTCTGAAATCTAAAGTAGGAACACAGAAGACGGCATTTCAAATATAGTATACAACACAAAGCTGTGTGTTTCCCTCTTTGTAAAGTTATATGTAAATCATCTGCTACATATACTAAGTGGCTGGATGCATAAAGGTCTGCAACATCAAGTAAGAGAAGCAGTTTCCTCTATGACAGGGACAACATTTTACTACCTTGTTTAGCAGCTAAATTTAAAGGCCAGTTTTTCTCAAATTATGATGTCAGAAGTGGTGTTTAATAATACTGATTCCTAGACACCACTTTTAGGATTTTTATCCAAAGTACTAGAACAAGGCCCACAAATTTACTTTGGAAATAAGGACCCCACATGATACAGACTCAGTGTAAATCCTTTTACAAACAGTGCTGTAGGATAATGACTGTCAGAGAGAATTTCTCAGTCATCTTTTTCACATTCTTCAACATGCAAATGGACATTTTTTTTTTAATTTCATTCAATAGGTCAACTAATCTAGTTAACTCTGCATAGTGAGTTAATAAGTATGAACTCTGAAGCCAGAGTGCCTAGGTTACATCTCAGATATACCATTTACAAACTATATTTCCTTGGGCAAATATTATCTTAGTGCCTCAGTTCAATCATCTATAAAATGGGGATAATATGAGTATCTACAGTGTAGTTATGTAACGATTAATGAGTTAGGTGATGCATGTTATATGCTTAGAATAGTGCTCGACACATAGTAAGAGCTCAGTAAATGTTAACTATTATTATCCTCTATGACCCATCAAGGCAAAATGTTTCTCAAAATCAGAATTTCAACAGGGATCAAGCAAAAATTCTGTGTGTTTAATAAATTAATTTTTATCATCTTCCCTCATATTTTTCCAGCTCAAAATTATCTCTTTTAGGGACTATGATATACAAATTTGTTTTCAAATAAGGATTTACTCAGGCACTTGAGGGATATCAAACCTGCCTACAGCTCAACACCATTGTGATGTATTAGTCTGCTTGCACTGCCATAACAAAATACTATAAACTGGTTAAAATACAACTAAACAAAATATATGTGTGTGTATATATATATATATTTAACTCTTCTAGATGCTGGGATGGCCAACATCAAGCTACCAGCTGATTCTGTGAGGGCTCTCTTAATGGTTTAGCTGGTTGTCTTCCTGCTGTGTCCTTACATGGTGGAGAGAGTGAGCTGTCTAGTGTCTTTTCTCATAAAGACACTAAGTCTATCCTATTAGGCCCCCAATGTCATATCCTCATTTAATACCTCCTTGTAGGATCTATCTCCAAACTGTCACATTGGGGGCTATGGTTTCAACATATGAATTGGGGTGGGGGAACACAATTTAGCCCATAGCAGCAGGTGTGTAGGATGGTCCTTCATAAAAGGCATAATAAAAGTCAGACACCTGGAGTTTCAACCAAATGTCAAATGCATAGTTGGTATTTATAATCACATATGGAAATTTCCATTCAATCAAAAACACCAAAACTTAGCACTTCAGTCACTGGCCAGGAAACTCACTCTGGAATTAATAGACATCTATGAAAAGCTTGTCGGACACAAAATCTCAGAATGAAAAGGGGACAAGCTAAGTAACCAATCATTCGTCTAGATCCTTCAACTTCTGCTCCCATATCAGATTACCAGGAAATTATCTTCATGGAAGTCATTACTTTAGTTCCCCATCACATTGCCTTTACAAAACTATGATTTGAAGTTTTCCTTATATAAAAACATTTTTAAATGTTTTCCAGTCATTTATATCCTTACATGTAAATAAAATAGGATTCCCAGGATACAAAGTACACATAGAAATAAGTGATAGAAAAAAAAATCCTTCCTCACTGATGTTTTCTCATTAAAACAATAACATTAACTATAACATTAACAACCATAACATCTATTAACATTATTGGATCTTTAGTGTCCACAAAATACTACGCCAAGTGTTTATATGTTTCCACAGTTTTTTTCTCACAAAAGCCCTATTATGTGAAGAGTATGCTTATCATAATTATCAGGTAAAGAAATGAAGTCAGCAGGATTAAATAATTTGACCTGGGATTCGAAAATACAAGTGACAGAATTAAAATTCAAATCTGTGTGACTGCAGAACTGGTTCTTTTACTCTCAACATTTTTTTTTTTTTACTTCACTTACTTGAAGTGTAAAATTATAACACAAAAAAAATCGTTTTCAATTAAATACAGCAGCAGCTTCAGTTTCCTTCTAAAGAGACAGACCTATCCTCTCCAGTAATCACGTTGACAAGACCTTGCAGAGATGGTAATACTTGTGGAGCTATCCATTTTCCACGGTCTTGTAGAACTGGCGATCATTATCAATAGTCATGCATACAGGAAAACCCACTCAAAGCATTTTCCCTATGTGTAAAATCAATCAGTGATGCTACAAAGATTCAGGTTATAATGAATCACATTAACACAGTTTTTAAGTGCTATCATTTGACTGGTGAAATATTTGACAAAGTATTTATACAGTCATGTAAAGTAACGGCTTTTTATGGTAGCGGCTGACAGAGAAAAGCCAAGAATGCAGTACAAACATGAGGAGGAGACCAAAAGTTTATGTCTAGAGGAGGTTCTGACAGAGAGGAAGAAGGCTGCAGAATTTTCTCCCATTCTTGAGATGTGTTTAACAGAACAGTCATCAGATAATCAACTTACTTTAAACATTTCCTACAGGAAACCATGAAGATGCTATAAATACTGAGGGTTTCAAAATACTCAGAATCATGAGACAAGTGCTGCTAGCATTATTTATGGCTTATACACAGTTTCATGTCATAGAAATGTATTGACTTTTGACTGTGGAGGAGGCAATTTTGATATGTTTATCCTCTTTATTTCAGATCAGATCTTTAAAGGTATTCCACAGCTAGAAACATCTATTTGCCCACCTGGGTTGAAAAAACATTTAAAAAAAAAAATACTGGTTAAGTGTTTTATTACTGAGTTCAAGGGAAAGCATCAGAAGGACATCAGTGAAAGGAAAGGAGCCAGCCATCCACATCACCTGTGAATGTACAAAAGGCAGTTTTTCCAGAACACAGTCTGTTAGGATTACCTTCTACCTCTCTATTATAATGCCATTTAGAAGAATAAAATGATGACATCATGTAATCTGTAGAGAAAGCTCTTTGATTAATAGCACTTTCTGGTGATCGGTACAATAAGATTCAGAAATTCTTATAGGACTTATTCAATAAGTAATTAAACAAAAGTATCAACCTTACAGAGACAATCACTTATAATACAAATATCTAGGTGGCTATCTCGCCTAGGGACACATATGAAAATAATCAGAATTTATCGTTTTTGGATATCACACTTTTCCCTTGGTATTGAAATCATACAGAGCAAAAATAAGTGTGCTCATTTAGCCATAAAGATGAGAAAACAGTGACCAAGGATGACTAAATACTTGGCAAGTTCAAGCTCACAGATAGCTCTCTATAATGTGTAACATCGCTCAAAAGGAAGAAAAATCACATAAATGTCAATAAAATTCTCAATAAGTCTGCTGCTGACATGGATAGAATTATAGGAAAAGAGAATACTATTTCAGCCAGGTTATTTTGGGGTGTATTATCCAGGAAGCCGAGCAATACAAAACTGAAATTAAGTAGAAAAGATAGCAATCTCTTCCAAGAATTTACCCAAATTATGTGCCTGTACCACCAAAATCAAATCTTCAGAAGATAAGAAACTTGAAAGAAAGATCAACAATAAGCAAATGAATACAATGAAATCAACAACTGGGTGGCAAAAAGCACACACAAAAAAACACAAATAATCAGACTGTTGAGATCAAAAAAATTGAGCATCCACAGAAAGATGCAACCCTATCATCTTGAGAAGGCCAGTGTTCAGGGGTCCTGGTCAGAGTCAGGCAAAGAGGCTTCTGGGAGCAAAGACCCTCCTTATGTAGAAGCATCTTCTGGACCCATCATAGGGAAAAAGAACTAATTCTGCACAGCTAGGAAAAGAAGTCGAAGATCTAAAATTTGTAGCTGAATCTGTTTAGTGGAAGTTTAAAAATCGTAATCATGTTTAGCTGGTATATAGGAAGATTTCTGACCATTCTAAAAACTTAAGAGTGAGAACAGAAAACAAAGTAAATACCTCTTCACTTTATCAATGCTATAAACATGGGAGAAACACAATATATGTACGAGAGTCTAAAGATCTGTTTTAAGTTGGTGCTAATAAAAAATAAGTACAATCTTCTTGAAAAGTGGGAAAAGGCCAAGCAAAATGCATTCAGAAATGAGAAATGATAGCTTCCGATCCACTGATTAAACCAAAAATATATTGAAAGTAATTAGTGACCAAGATTTTGTGACCAAGGTTTTGAGAATGAAATTAATATCTACTACTAAGGTTTTATTATTTAAAATTATATTCAAACATAATTTACCCCAAATGAGCGAACTATGGTTCTGAGGAAAGACAATATCTTGCCTCCTTCAATACTTTCAAAATCTTGCAATTATATTTTAAATTCAATGATTTCTTTATTACATAGTAAGTCTACTATAATTAATTGACTACCTACTATGTGCTAAATACGTACTAAGCTAGATGCTGGGTTAAATACAAATATATTGAGACATGATTCTCCAGTCTCAATCAACCTAATGGAAGTGAGTCATACACATAACAGACTATAATAGCACAGACTGCAATGATAGTCATAAAATTCTTGTCAACCTAAAGGGACACTTTTGGATTTATATTGTCTCTGTAGTATCCTTTAAAAAATAAAATTATTTTATTCTAATAGCCCTCATAAACAACAGTAGGAAACAACCTTTAGTCTTGAGACACAAGATAGGTACATTTTGATGGAGAGTAAGATGTCAGATGTGAAGAATGGACTAACTTATGTGAGTGATTGAAGAGAAATCCTCTGGGTGGGAAAAGAACAAGAGAAACAGCAGATGCCTAGAGAAAATGGAGAACAAGATGGATGAGAGGTTCTTAAATGGAAAAGAATAAAACAAACTTATATACATTTCATAAGTTTTCCCAAGGTCATATTTTGTTTTCAATGAATATAACTTGAATCATAAATCAACTGACTCTAGTTTATATTTTAGTTGTTTTAAAATTATTGATCAAAAATTTCTGTTATAAAATATTGTTCCTAAATTTGTAGGAAGTCCTACTGAATGTAAAATTATTTCCCACTTTGAAATGTTAACTTTTTGTAAAAGACTTATTACTATATGGATGTAAGGACATTTTAAAAATATTTGTCATCAAGTAGAAAAATAATTTACTTACAATTATCCGACATTTTTGAAGAGAAATAGTTCAAAAGACCTAAAATACTAGTTTCCCTCAATTCTGGCTGTTCTGGTTTGTCCATGGGTAAAATATCTTTTTGTGAACTTTTACATTCACAAAAACCAACAAAAACAGTTTTTCGCAGATTAGAAGTGGCTGCATACAAGCAGATTTCTGCAAGAATTGTTGTATATATGTAGACTACATTCCAGGCCCAGGAAAAATCATCTACCTTGCAGCTTTCTTCCTAAAATGAGAAAATAGCTATTAGATAATCCAAGTATGTTTTGTCATAACTAAGAACTACATACTGTACTTATAATAAGAAATAGCTTCAAATTTTATAGAATTGTTAAAAGACCATAATCAACTAATATTTCTAAAATGTACTCATTAGAAAACAGATTTTACATGGGTCGATTGCATAAAACCTAGTTCAAAGAATATAAAATACAAGTCGCTAAAATGTATAGGGAGAACAATTTTCAATTTCCTTAGTCGTCAGTAGAATGCAAAATAATCCAACAAGATACTATTTTTCATATCACATTTTAAAAGTATCTTTTTTATGTAAAGCTCAATTCTGGATTTAAAAAATGTGGCACTTTTAGACATTTTACATAGGAAAGCAAGAAAGTTATATGTTCTGGAAAAGAATTTGGACATCTGTACTAAGAATATAAAGTTCATAGTCTGTCACTCAATAATTTGATTTTCTGAAACTATTCTAAAGAAACAGTCATAAATGCAGATCAAGTTTTTATACATAAGAATACCAGTTTAACATTATTTGTAATTAACTGTGAATAATTAGAAACAAACTCAATTGTTCAACAGTACAGAAATGATTAAATTACCTCATCTCTACTAAAGTGTAAATTCTAACAAAACATAGTAACAAAGAAAAATGTTTTTATAATATATTTTAAACTTTTTAAAACAGGAAACTGACCCACATATAACTATATGATCTCAAATTTGTCAATAAAAGATAAAGTCTCTCTTGTGTGTGTATGTGTATGTGTATTATGTGTAAATATATCATCTATTTCTATCTCTATCTAGATATATATTTGTATTTACCTGTCTATCTATACTGGGATATATAGTAAATATACATTTACTTTTATATTTAATTAAAAGTATTATTACAAAGTTATGCTCATTAAAAGCCCTAATATAATATACCATTTAAATAGTAGCAAAAAAATATTGTTTCTATTCAGGTCTTTTTGCACACCAAAATTAGCACTGTATTGTTACCTCTTTCTGAACAGATGTAATGCTTAAAAGGAAATCTCTCATTAGGTCCATTAAAGTTTTCAAGCAGGCCATGTTTAATTTGGCAGCCTCTCCAAGGACCAACAAAGCCAATACTGAATCCAACCTGAAAATTTTATTAAGACAAAAACAAAGACTTTAATGTAAAATAATAAACAGTTATTAATGAAAAAAGTAACAGGCCAAAAGAAATGAGTATCCTCGATTACCAGAAACATTTACTTTCAGTAAAGACTAGTATCGGTTGACATTGGTTGTGATAAAAGTCCACAAGACAGAGACACATTTTGGCAAGATAGCTGACAAAACTCTGAGAATAATAAATATTACAAAAGATAGCATTTCTTTATAGAGCCTGTATAACAAGCAATCAAGGGCTCAGGTTCTAGAGATTGCCCCAAAAATCTCACAATAAGTTTTGATTTTCACCTTTTTGCAACTGATTCCAAGGGGTGAATTTCAAGAGAGTATTTTCTTTTCAAGAGAGAGGAAAAAAACATGGTCTTCCTAAATATTCAAAAAATTCAGCATTATTCGATTTTATAAGTTCACTTTCTCAAAATAAAATTTATATTTCACATTGAATATATGAGACTGTCAAGATTTATTGAGCTAAATATTATATAATAACTGGGAAATCATACAAAAAGTTATTAGCCATTAATGTGCATGTATTCTGATAGTTTCCAGAAATTATACACTTACTGCTATTTTTAGCCAATTAAAAGAGATATAGTTTAAAAGAAAAATGTTAAGAATGCAAATGTAAAAATTGCCTCTGCCTACAGTTGCATATTGCGTTATTTATAGGCCATTAATAAGTTAAAGAGTTAATACATTTTACAAATACATTTTAATTTCACTATTGTAATATTTTAGGCCAATAAGTCAAGTTCATCATCACTTTCAAAAGGAAACATCTCTCATCATGGAAAAAAAGACAATTCTTTATATTAAATGGAGCTTTACAGATCTCAGTGTGCTTTCGCATAAATTATCTAATTTGATCTGAAATACAATTTTTGACACATTCAAGACCTTTCTTCAATCTTTTTTTAATGTTGGAAAATTGAGACATAAAGAGATCTGGGAGATTTTTTCAAGTTCATGTTTTAAGCTAGGTTAACTATAACTGAAGTCTTCTCCCACCTATAGATATTTCCTGTTTTGCTGGCTTGCTTTTCCAAACTATGATTTAAGTACATCAATATTTAACTTTAGTAATACAATGTTGCTTATTGCCCACCTAATAGCATTTGACTCCTTTTTCCTTTTAGAACTAAAACTCAATTTTGTTCCATATGACAATGTACTCAGTTAATACTGCCCCCTCACAATGGAAATGTTCTATATCTTGATTGTGGTAGTTTGACAGGTGTATGCATTTGTCAAAAGTCATAGACCGGTATACATAAAATGTGTGAATTTCATTGTATGTAAATTATACTTCAATAAATTTGATTTAAAAAATGATTCCCCAGATTCCCTTGAAGCATGGAATAGCCATAAATGTAGGTTTGGTCAATGAAACCTAAATGTAGGTTTGGTCAATGAAACCTATAATTTCCATAATAAATGGAAATACATTATGAAAGGCTTCTAGGTAAGCTATTATTTCTCTGATTAATAAAAAAGATTAAATTTAGATAACAGGTTTTTGTTGTTTTCCTCCTTTGCTCACCCTTGTCCTCCTGCTTGGGATGTATACATGATACCACAAGCAGAGTAGCCATCTTGCAACAATGAGGATAAAAGTCACATACTAAGAATAAAAGGAAAGGAAGCCAGAAGGAGCTTGGGTCTTAGGGATTCCCTTAATCATGTGCATCAGTAGTGCACTGCTTGTCATGTGCAATAAATAAAGCCCTACTTGGGAGAGCAGTTGTGATCAGGTTACTGCTACATGCACAAGAACTGAATCCTAACTGATACACTTAGCACAATGTTTACAAGCATAAACTTTAGTGTCAGAATACATAGGGAAAAAATATTAGCTCCACCCCTAATTAAGGAGGGCAATTTGTGTACCCTATTTCAGTCTTAATCTAGTCATCTATAAATTAAAGACAGCAAAACCTACTTTTCAGAGATATTCTGAGATTTAAATGAAATACTCTATGTAAAAGTGGCCAGGTTCAAAATACTGAACTGAATTGAATCATAAAAATACTATTCCTTCAAAGTCAAAGAATATGAGTATAACTTTCTTTCTCTGTGAAGTCCTAGAGTGACTGAAGGAAAAGGTACAAATGACTACGTCATTCCCCAGAGTATGCCCTGCCCATACACCACGATGCGGTCACGTAAAGGAGAGGAGAGTCTCAGAGTTCACAAAATTTCTTTTCCCCAAATAGACTTCATAATTATATGATTTTGGTTCTTTTCTTTTTTAAGTCTGGAAAATTATAACTAACCTGGGGCACTCTCATTGAAATACGGATTGAAAAATCCATCTGTGTCAGCCACCCATGGTAGAAAAAATGCTTCAACAGAAACACTATTCTCAATCAATGCTGCTGATTGCAAAATTTTCTATAAGTAAAAATGCTTTTTCCAAAAATAGAATAGAAGCATCAATACCTATAAATTGGTGTTTGTTAAAAATTAAAACTGAAAATCAATGCACGTAGAAAGGAGAATCCAAAGTGGATTATGTTAGAAATTTTAACACAGCACACTCTTCTTTGTGAACTCATATTGTACACCAAGTCTCAATCATTAATACATTGACTTCATTTTACAGTGCCATGAGAGTAAACATGTACAAAGTAATTTATAAATAGTATAGATTCCCCATTAATTTTGTAAAGAAACCAAAGCACAGGTTTACTGCCTTGTTTAAAGTAGCATTGTTGTTTTATTTGATTAACTGTTACTTGATTAGTCTTACTTTTTAGCTTTTCTTCCACTTTTAAAATCAGTATGAATCACTGCACATAACTAAACAGTACCAGATCCTGGACTGTACTTCAGCTACCCTGACTCCAGGCCAGTGTTCTTTACACTAATATAAATCAGCTAAAATGTAATAAGTTAGGGTTTCATAAAAAGCTACCTATCTATCTACATACATCCTTACAAAATGTTTAGGAAATTCAGCATCAAAATAGTTTTCCTGGGTTATCCATAGTCCTCTACATCTGTTTCCTCAATGACAAAATTGTAATTTTAAAAGACGGAATTAAATACCTCCAAGTTAGAACCTTTGTATAGGGTTTTTTAGTCTTTCAATAGATACTTCAGGAAACACAGATGATGTCAAAATTCCACACAAGCCTGACACTAAGAATGAAAGAGAAGTCACTAAGAACAGCAATTTATAGGGAATTTTCATAAACCATAGAATTAATGGAACTGGATCAAAAACAGGAATAAGGAGTACTCATGTGCCTCTTTCTGAAACACAGCAGCCTTTTGTCCCCAAAGAAAGTTAAATTTAAAAAAAAAAAAAAATCTCTACTGTCTACTCTGTTTTTCATAGAATGAGTAAAAGTGCCTTTACTCTGGGGTATTGATTTTTTAAGGAGCCAGAGTATTA
Source organism: Rhinolophus sinicus (assembly GCF_036562045.2). Taxonomy (NCBI): domain Eukaryota; kingdom Metazoa; phylum Chordata; class Mammalia; order Chiroptera; family Rhinolophidae; genus Rhinolophus; species Rhinolophus sinicus. The sequence continues at coordinate 125,172,749 of NC_133753.1, read as the reverse complement.
TTTCTTAACTTCTTCCTCATCTCTCCATATTTATTCAGAGGTGACTACTTCCAGATGACAAAAAGTGTAGAAACACTTCTTGTGAGGGTGTGTGTGTAGGAGATGGGGGTGGGGGTGGGGGGTACTATAAGAGAATAAAGGAGTATATTTTCTCCTCGAAGGTAAAATATCAAAGAGTAGGGAGAATACAGGAAGGTCCCTGATGATTTTTCATGTTGAGTGTTGTAGCTTTTAACAATGCTGTTAGGTACGCAGTGAACACAAATCTCTTATTTAAAAATACCAAGTTTTTATAGATTTCTCCTAGTTCTGAGATAAGTAGAATGGAAAATGGAGGAGGATACCCAACATGAGACCAATAAAAAATGTATTATAGCAAAGGTCAAAGAGAGTGTCAGTCTGAATACTCAGAGAGGATCGTACGTCTGAAAATGATTTATTACAGGAACCAGAAGATATTTTTACAAGATTCTTAAGCATCTTTAATAAAGCCCAGGAAGAAAACACAGCAATGAAAAGCCTGAACACTGATATGGAAGGTACTATATTAGGAAAACAAGAGATTGCAAGGAAATTAAAATTACAAAAATATAATTCAAATCCATAGTTGAGGAAGTTAACCACAAAACTAACACTTAAAAGGGAGCAAACTTGAAAATTTTTTCCATAATTTAGAGGAAGACAACTGCATTTAAAGCTGGCAAACTGAGATCCATCACTTTCTATTGAAACAACCAAAGAAACATAAAATCAAGAAAATAAATCTACAGTACCACAGGGGGTAAAAAAACTTTACGAATTTTAAAGTTCTGAAGAAAATGGGATCCAAATAAAAGAAAACATGTCCAATGCCAGGAAGCCCAAAATTTAATTTAAAATTTAATGCAGGCATATGAGTTTTCTACCAAAATATAAGAAAAACCCTAAGCACAGAGAGGCAAGAGTTGGGAACACGTGTAAATGATGAGTAATCAATGGAAGGCCTTCAAAAAATGTGGACCAATAGCTAGAGCATGTCTGTGCAATTTCACATAGTAGGGGCTTTTCTGTAAGTAAAATGGAGGATTTGCCCCAACAGCTTCCTAAGATGGTCAGTGAGACAAGAGAGGATCTTGTTTACTGCCGGCCTACCAAATCACAAAGGTGTTCCTAAAAAATTCTGGATTGAAAATAAAATTTTAAAAAGAGGGAGACTGACTGAACATCTCATCATAACTGTAAGTTAGAAAACAACATAGCAATACATATAGATTTTAAAAGGGAAATTTAAGAAAAAAAATAAAACTAGGACTCAGAATCCTATTTCCAGATAAAATGTACATTATACTTTATAGAGGAAAAATAAATGGTGACAAATGCTACACTCAGCCAAAGGTTTTTTGTGTGTAATCAATGGTTCACGTAATAAAATAGGTCACCTACGTTCATATTTAGAAATTTACTCAAGCCAACCAAAAAATAAACAGTGTTGCATCCCACGCGACGACAGTTGTGGGGAGCGAGGTGGGAGGCGCAGGGTTAAGAAAAGGCAGTAGTCATGCATAGGGTTTAAGCAGACCAAGGGACCCCCAATCTCAAGGACTGGAAGCCCTAATTAGGCCTAGCATCAGCTTTTACTAGTTCGGTGGGGAAGTAAAGGAGATAAAGCTTGTCAATCTCAAGATCTGTGAATTCCATACATCATAATAGGAAACCGATTTAAGTCAATCACCCTTGCCTGCAGGCAGCTGGACCGTAAGTCTCAACTTCCCCAAGGGACAAAACCTATATGCATATGAATAGATGGAGAGACTCTCATTGAATCGCTTCCCTTGAAGGTTTTGGGAAGGAATGCAGCCACAGAGGCTGAGGCTTTCCTTAGCCTGAGGAAGATGTGGGGCTGTACCTACCTCTGTGAACCCCGTGGGTTCTCCTGTTGGTCCCCACGACTGCGTCTGCCTTGAGTTGTTCCTTCCATGAGGAATCTTACCCATCATTGACTGTCTAGTCATCTTTCTGGGACCAAACAGGGAGGCATAAGGTGCAAACACAAAGGTTTAGCAAAGTCCCTAAAAGGATCCGTTTTACAGACTCTCCTTTCTTTGGGGGCAGATACAAGGAAACAAATAGTTAAGCTGCTGCGTGGTGACAAAATAGTACTTAAGAGCTTAAGAATGGGAAATTCTACTGTTAAGAGGCCGACAGTGATTGGGAAAAATAGATAAATTTTGATGTCAAAATAATTTTATAAATATGATACAAAAAATAAATGTAAATACACAAATTATTTTTCAAGGAGAAGATACAACATTTAAATGATGATTTGACCACATATTATCAGAAACTCAAGTTTATATTCACAGGCAAAGAAGGGGAGGATTAGGATAAATAAATGAGTCTCAAACTTCACTGCACCTGGAGCAGAGAGCAGTCATAAACTCATTCTTGATTTTGATCATTTAAGGAAACTAGTTTAAAGAATACATTTTTCTTGCCTTTGCCTGCTTTTTGATATTCAGAAGAGATGGACTATATGAAAAGCTAGTCTTTCTTCTGCTGGAAGAGTTCTTTCCCCTGCTTACAGAATTTCATTCTTGGAACTCCAGGGAAGAATGAGAGGCAGAGTGAAGGGATGGAATGTCAACAGGCACTGATTGCTCCTTCATCCGAGAAGGCATACGCAGGTGCTAATTGTTTTCTTTCATTCAGCTCTATCAGGTACTTCCTCTGACTGTGTGGTCAGTTGGTGGTAATGAATCCCAGTAGCAGGATCTTTCAGTCTTTGTTGTTTCTCTTCTTGATTTTTAAAAATCATGGCAAGTTAGGAGACTTGTGCCATGTAAAAACAATTCTTACTAAATAATTTTAAGTGGGAGAATATTGTGGTCCTGGAAGCAGAGTATGAGTTTATTGAGGAGAAAACTTAAGGCAAAAAAGCCAGTTAATAAGCTACAAGAGTTATGAGACAATAATGGCCCGAGTCAAGATTGTGACCTTGAGAGCCCAGAGCAGGGGAATGGTTCTGAAATGTAGTACTTAAGCCGTCTAATTTGGTTAACCTGAGCAGAGCACATGTGTCAGGTACTGAGATAGAAATTCAGTAGGCAGGAGTCTAGCTGGAAAAACATTAATTCAGATCTCAACTAGCAGGAAATGAAATATTAGGGGAGAATGAGCGTATAAAAAATGTTTTCATACTACTTATCTATTTAAATCCCTCAAAAGCTCTTTGGGGGTGACTGTTATCTGTATTTAACTGCTAACTAGACTGTTCATAGAGGTTAAGTGACTCATTCAAAATTAGACAGGTAGCAAAAATAGAACTAAAACTCAGGTCTTCTGATTTGAGGTTGAATGTTTTTTTCACTGCACTATAACGTAGCAAAACAAAATTTATATGTTTACTCTTGATACAGACTAAATGTTTATTTTTAGCTCAAAAGATCAAAGGATCAATAAGAAATCCAAGAACTAAATCAGAAGAGTGAGGACAAATATTGACATCTTAGCTCATGAATAATGTGGACGGTTATTGGTGAAAACTTTTGTTTGAATGTCTTTATGGTAAAAATGTCACATAAACATTATTATAATCATTGGGGTTCATGGAGATAGACAATGTGGGTATCAGTGATGCAGATACCCAGAAATGGAGGCATTGCTGCTCATACAAAGCAGTTGATTCTTTGTTCGAGTCATTTCAATGAGAGCTCAAATACTGGATATCTAGAAAACACTTGCCATGTTGATATAACTTTAAATTGTCAAGTTTTTGTTTTTTTTTTAATCCATTCATGTAGTGCATTAAATTGGCTGTTTTGCTTTGGGAGATATAATTTTATGTGTTATACTGCTCTACTGAAATGCCATACCACATTTCTCAGCAGTCTTCATTGGCTAATAATTCAATTATAAACACAATGCATTATTTTCATGTTAGATTAGAAAGCCTTTTGCTTTGGCTGGAGCTATCTCCCCAGAGCAAATAGGGCAGTTTCTAAAAGGCCAAACCACAGGGTGGAGCACTGAGAGTGTAAAGCATCATATAAAATTTATCCATATTAAGTGGAAATCTGCCTCACAGAAAGCTGCTTATCTGCGGCTCCTGGCAGGCAGCTCAACTTCCAAGATAAAGGTTGGGGCTTGGCAGCTGGGAGGGGCTCATGTATTCTCTTTTTCTCTACTTCTTCATCCTGTTTTATAATGTGTTGTCTTCAGTTTATTTCCTTTCCTCAGTTTTTTCCCCCTCCCCCACCAAGCAGAAGTTGCTCTAATTCTGCTAGTCCTTTGAGTCCTTTCATGGATCTTGGGCCTGCTCTTTTCCAGACTCAGCTGAAACCATTTGCTTCTATTTCTTTCCTTTCATATTACATGATCTTCATAAAAGGGGTTATAAGAAGTCAGGCAGGCATATACATGATAAATCCTCTACGAATGGACAGTATCAGAAATGAGCAGATAAGAAGCACTCACCTGCATGGACACAAGAAAATTTTGCCATCAATGAAATTTCGTCTGATCAATCAGTTGAGTGGTTTCCCTCTGCATTTTAAATATCTGAACATTTATTCATCATTATGGTACTTTACTGATACGCATGGAAAATGAAATTGCTCCTGTTAATAGTCACTTGGCATTGAATTTCAGGTACTAAACCAAAAATACCCTCTTCCAAGTGTCACAATTCTAAAGCTATCTGGTTCAGCAAGTCCTGACAAAGTCTTAATTTACTATCAAGGCCAGATGCCTCAATATTTCTATTTAATTCTAAATACATTCAGTTCATTTTCTTATTTTTCCACATATGCCCAATTTTAGGAGTACATGAGACCATGTAAAAGCATTTCTGGTGTGATTTTGATAATTATATCACAGTTTGTTTTATCTAGAATAATGACTTCTTGAAAGCTGTTATAGGCTGTTACATAAGTAACTTAAATACTTTGTAAGAAGAGAAGTGAATTTTTTAATATTTGGTATGATGTTATAAGAGAATTTGACTAACAGTAAAGTTAGTCAAATTGCTAACTTAAAAAAACAACACATTAATCTTTTAATATCAGTGGGTTATTTTTGTTTACCAGAGTCATCTACTTTTTCTGAAAAAGAGTAAGCATTTTTCTTTAAAAAACACCGTAAATATAAGAAATAGAATCAAAATTATCTGGCAGTGCTTTTTAAAACAATTATCTTTTCCTTTCTATTATAAACAATCACTGTGCATCACCATTTTTTTCAATTTACCCCTGTATTCATTCAGCATTGTCTAAACACTGCCATCTCCTTCCTCAATTGATTTCCACAATGCCCTTCCAGAAAAAGAGAAGTCAAGACTCAGTGACAAGTTACCTCAAAGCACCTTAATATTTCCTTAAGAATGCAGCCAGAATGACAGTGGGATGATGTACTAAAAAGAGTGTCACACTAGGACCCTTAAAATCTGGCTCCAGTCACTAGTAAGCTTAATAAACTTGGCCTCGGTTTCTTCATTCATAAAGTAAAAAGGTTTGTATTATCTCCAACATGCCAATCTATAAAATGCTAAGTATAAAAAAAAAAAAAATAACTACCTTAAAAACAAATCATTAACAAATTAAATTAAATCAATGTTGCTGCAATACAGTAAAACTAAAATCTGGTTAATGAAACAATTCCTTGACTTTCAGAATCAAATATTCTTAATCAGCCACTTTTGCTATGTCAGTGCTTATTTAAACCTGTTTATTTGGTAATTATTAGAATACTTTGAAAATAAATTTGACAGTCATGAAACATTTATGTTTATGTATTAAAATATGATTCCTGTTACTTTTAAAGTCAAGTTAGAGTCCTCCAAGACCTAAGTTGCTCTAGTTGTCCTTTTGAAAACAAAATTGTATGTCTGAATTGCCTACAACTTATTTTCTATAACAAATGTGTCCTGAAATAATCACCATGGCTTTCAGAACAGTCTAATTTTCACCAATAAAACTCTCTAACTTTTATTGTATTTATCAGCTCTATCTTAATACATACTTATCAAAATTATATTCTGTATTATTGACATAACAACTATATTCTACTTGCAATTTGATTTTTTCTATTTAAAGATACTATCCTTATTTTTAAAATGTAAAAGAATCATGATCTTTGTTAACTGCACTACTCAGCAGGTTGCTCCCATCAGACCATGAGACAGAATAAGTTCTTGATAAGTCCTGTTCTAAACTAGGCTCTTTCTAGGAAATTAGGCAAATTCTAAGCCATCCTCCAGAAATGTTTATTTGATCTGGAATCCCCAAAACTTCCAAATGAAACTGGGAAAACAGCTTTCATTCATAAAGAATGCTCCAGATTTTTGTAATTTACTTACACAAAGACCACTGGTGCAGAGTGGGCTGCCAGAAGCTTAAAAACTGGAACTAATTTTAAGAAAAATATCTGACAATTGAATTTGTAACTTGCTATGTCATGGCTTGTTATTATTATTGTTAGCACTGGGAAAGGAATTCAAAACTCTGATTGTCTTCAAATATTGGAAAGGAATATCTCTGATTGATTTCCTCAGAAATTCTCCTTTAAAATTTTTCTTTTCTCCATTGAACCTATGCCCTCTTTTGTAGTAATTTAAGACTTCTTCTTCCCTCCTCAAATTAACATATGTACAGGAGGAAACTAACAGTTATCAGTCAAGATTCATTTTTGTCACACGTTACAAATAAGGTATAAAGAAACAGAATCTTAGTATATTTCCTCCAAGATAATAAACTGTACTTCACTGTCATTGTTTAACAACTTGGAAAATAAAAACTGTTTTAAACATGGGAATGAACTTATCAATAATAAATTTCATTTAATAAAGACGAACTGTGTAATACATTCATGCTTGTCTAGCTAAAAAGAAAAATAGATAGGAACAATTTATTGATGAAATGAGCTAATGCAAAAAATATATAAATTACCCTTGCCTTTGGAACTGAGATTATACATTTTTTTCATAGTCAACTAAGGTGTGATTAACATTTAAGTACAAAGGTTATTTAACATTTAAACACAAAGGTTTCTCCATGAGTTACTTTGGATTTATAGGATCCCTCTTACCAGCGTTTCTTTTGAAGCTGTGTTTTATGACAGATGACATGTTCAAGCACCTTATTCAACTGAGGACTATTATTCTGAACACAGGTCCAGGCAGCAACACAGTGCCACAGCAGGTGTTTAATTTCATATCCTTCCTGATTAAATTGCAAATGTTCCTGGAATCAAAATATAAAAATATATCTGAGAAAGAGTTCTTTGTCTTGAATAAAAGTAAAAATAAATTTTAAATATACAAATGAAAATGCATATATTTTTAATGCATATCTTCTTAAAGTTCATTTTGCACCAAGTGGAGGAATCCAGTCAAATATGTTTTTTGTAAGTATATATATTTTGTAAGTTAACTTGAACTTGAGGTCTTAATATATTTTCACATAGGACCCTGATGTACAAAGACATCAGTTCTACAATATGACAAAATTTTCTATTCTTTAAGGGACAACTATTATACACACTTAGACTCCATATGACTTAGTTCTCCATGACACCAAAGGAGGAGGGGACAAGGGAAAGTTTGAATAATGATCAAACAGCAAATTAGGGTTTAAAATGTGGTTCTGCTTTAAGGATGAAACTAGTGCCCAGATGGATATGGTCAATGTCTGCTAAGTATTTTAAAAGCTTACAAATTCAGAACACAAATGGTCTGTTACTAGTTTATTCTTTTCTTAGAGTACTTCCTAACAGTTTTATAGATTTAACTGGTCCACTAAAGTAATTGTTATAAAGGGGCCTAATGTGATAATGAGACAATAATAAATAGCACGCTCAATGAATTTTTGTCAACAGTGAAGATTCAAATACACATCCTATCATATATACTCAGATTGCTAACTTATCTGATGTTTTACTCTTTTATTCTCAGGAAACGCTTAAAGAGACTCCAAAGGACTTTATAATTCTCATTTCTTATATAAAACAACATCAAGACTACAATTTAAAGATAATTTTCATGTTGAGTACTCTTAAGGTAGAAGAGCAGGTGTTCATAATTAATTTTAAACTAAGACATTGTAAGTTTCTAGCAAACTGTTTTGTTAAGTCTCACAGATGTGTATCGCTCAACTTGCTGTCAGGAGCTCAGACACTGGAGATAAAGGCATGAGTAAGACAAAGTCTCTGCACAAAGCTACTGACTCTGGGGAACAATGATTTAGAGAAACAAACAAGTCATTGTTTGGAATGTTAGAATATTCCATAGAAAAGTTTTATTCTAAAATAACGTAAGATATCAGACTAAGATGTACTGACTTCAATAAATGCACATACAGCATTCTCTCCAAATAACTCAATTTCCTGCTACGCGGTTGTGCCCACCCCCAAAAAATGGAACCCATAAACATGAAATTCTTTTGTCAAATAGCTCTAGATGTCTCAGCCTGGGTGCCTGACAGCCTTCATGCTGCAAACTTATTCAAAAGATATACGTAAAATAGATACATTTTGAAACTTGTGGTTGGCTTGACTAATTAGAACAATCAATGCTTTTTGTTTTAAATACTGTACACTGCATGGCTATATTCAGTTAGGTCACATATTCTTGTTAATAAACTTATGCACCATCACCAGAGAAAATTCCCAAAAGCATTGGTAAAGAAAAGGTCAAGATTTGCACAATGAACAAGATTGAAGCTTTATTTTCAGTTTTATATGATGCCATTTTTATTCATCACTGAGAAAGAAAAAAAGCAGCATCCGGTGTCTGGAACGGATTTGACATCGATATTATTACAAGCTGCTCTGACACTCACAACCAAGTCATTTTGTTCTTCTGTTGGATATAAACTCACAGAATCTCAACCTCTGACAATATTCCTCTGAGACCATGATAAACAAATTAAGCCACTTGATAATTTTTTCTAAGCACAGACAAAAAGTCACTGTGCCACTTACAAAATACCCAATCATAGAACTGCTCCTACTTTCTGGCAGTATCTAGAAATCTAAAGAGAACACCTGTTTATTAGAGTCCAAATCCTGTGATTGACGCATTCTGACACCCTCTGGTGGAGGCATCCCCCGGGTCCCTGGGTGCGCGTTCACTCTCTGCAACAAATAATACGTCTATTTTTCTTAACTGCACATATGTTCTTGGTGGCCTTTGGCTGAGGGTCATTGGCATCAAGGGCAAATGAACCTGCCACACCTATGAATGGTTCCAGGTAACTGAGGCTTATCACTTATCCTCATGTATTTTATATCTTTCAAGTATTTGCATGGAAATTTTGGTAAAGTTTCTTCTCTTTTTTTCAATAGGAAAAACTGTACTTGCCAAACTTGAATGAATTAATATAATAATGATGATTATGTGATTTAACACAATCATCATGTACATCATCAGCATAATAACCGAAGCTATTAGGTGGTGTAGAGTTCTTTGCCTTTAAATCAGTCCCACTTAAGGTGTGGTTGGCAGATAAGTGCCATCTGCAAACTGCTAACAAAAATGGAAATAAAGAATACATACTGAGAAACTTTTATAACAATTTGGCAGAGTTAATTTGATATATTTTCAGAGTAATAACAAAAATTAATGCTTGCATTTTTATGTTTTGTTTTCAGTAATTCGTTATTATAGTAGTTCATGAAATTGAAGATTACAACAGTCTGCGACAGTTTGGAAATTTAAAAAAAAGAAGAAGAAGAATCTTTTTACCACAAGATAGTGTAAAAAGCACAGAGCACTGCATTCAATGACTCCCAGAAAACGTTTCTTTTTTCCCTTTTCCTTCCCTCTGTTATCTCCCTCCTTTCCTTCTTTCCCTCTTTTTTCATTCCTTTCTTCTTATTGTTTGGCTTTATGACCACTTCCCATAGTTCTTTCATCTCCCCCCTTGCTGTCCTATCCAGCTTTGGGCTATGTTCGTTTGCAAACTGGACCCCTGTACATGGAGGGCATGAGAGACCTAAGAAAGAGGCAGACCACTCCAGATTGGTCGGCTTAATCAGCAAGGAAACTTACTTATGAGGCTTGTCTTGAACAGCCACAAAAGAATAGATCTCCACACCCAACTGACGAAATCTTAGCTTATATAGACTCCTTAACTGGGTCAGGCACATATAGACCAGATGGTCTCAACAACATGTTGCTCTCTCTAGGTTGTGTCCTTTAAAATGGCTCCCACTGTGGAAATGGAGAGCAGAATATTCATTCCAAGGACAGAGGAGGGGCTGAGAAGCCTCCAATTGCCCAATTGTCCAGGGCCAGCTCGAAGGTCAACTCTCAGTCACATCCTCAAGATTACCTCCTCCATCAAGCGATCACTGCCAGCTTGTACAATGCCTACTTTGAGAAGCTCACCTTCAAGAGTACTGTTAATCTTCTGTTGGCTGAGAATTCAGATAACTACATCAAGCTTGAATTTTATACAAATCTGAGTACGCAAGCTCTGAGTGTCTGACCAAGGTCTTTTATAACAGAAATGAACTTTAAAACATGGGCTGTTTTGGCTTCTGGGAGACAGCGTTTTGACTTTCATCCTTATTTTCAGTCATTTTGGGGATGGTTGACATTGCCGTGAAAGGACTTCTCAATACAAATATGTTACTTGGATAATAGGACATGAAGCATAGGATAATGCTCCTAATCTTAAAGAACCTGGGTCTCAGTCTAATTCAATTCCTAGTAACCATTTACAATTACTGTACAGCACACAATGTCCGAAATTTAGATAATGCCTTGGCTTACTCAGTACTTAAAGCATTAGAGGATGAGATTGCTAAACACATTTGAATGTCAACTCTGTGTTTCCTAGTTTTCAGCAAACCATTTGTACTTCAGGACAGCTGCAACTATTCTGTAAAGGCTCTATAGCATTTTAGCTGAATTTGAATCTACCTTCTCCAAAGAATTATGTTATTATCATATAACAACTGTTCTTAGCAAATCCAGCTTTGCTAGTGAGCAGAGAACAGAGTGGAAAACTCAATCCAGTTGTCTGGCTGTGCAATCCGCAGAGCTAATTAAGATGTACCATTTGTCAAAGTCAATGGAAACCCTCTGTCTGGATCAGCTTAAAAGGATATTAAAAGGAAAAATGGGTTCCAGCAAGAGAAAGGAAATGTCCCATTCTTAAATAGAAGCAGCACTGATTTTGTGTGTATCCTAGTGCATATGTCCTACAGAATTCTTTTTATTTTCAGCAATTTTATAGTGATACTTTGAAAACAAATTAAATAATTATTAGTATTCTCCAATGCTTATAAATATATTAAAAATATTTTACAGTGGCCAAAATATACTGTCACAGACCTTTTAGCATTACTGGAGGATAGGGCTGTGGGAATAAATTCACAAATCCTCTAGTATAGCATACTAATAACAAAGAAGGGAGAGAGAATGAATACAAATGTATATTTTACATTCCCAGGTCTGTCTTTTTTCTCCTTTCTTTTCCCAGAAGGTACTGAATGGGAAATACTCAACTGAACTGGAGAGGCTGGCTTAGATTAATACTGGAGAAATTGGGCTGAAAATGGGAAACAACATTTAAACATGGAATCAAGCACTGAATCAGTTAGCTCAACCAGACGTTTTAGCAGCATGGTGGCTACACTACCTTTTATATTCTTTATATTATGAGGTAATGGGAGGGGAAAAGGGAGAGCAATAAATCTGATAGGCTAAAATCTGTTATAATCCCTTCACAGGATCACATGTACAGAGCTGACATGGAATTTAGAAAAGATTGAAACTATGCCCTTAGTTCTAAAAAGTGGAAAAAGGCACAGAAACTTAGTGACTTTTCCCACTCTAAGGAGATACATTCTTTTCACGTGTTGACATTTTTGCCCCTTCCAGTTCAAGCCAAGTTGTACAGCATTAAGCTTCCATTTCCTTGCTGTGTATTTACGAGGTCAATTAAGTTTGTGAATTTATTGCAGGGATGTTGTTAACTCTTTTTGGTATCAGAGGGATTATTCATTATGAATTTGTACCAACTGGACAGTTAACCAAGTTTACTATTTGGAAGTGCTGAAAAGGCTGCGTGAAAAAGACGATCTGAACTTTTCACCAACAATCCATGGCTCTTGCATCACAACAATGCACCAGCTCACACGGCACTGCCTATGAGGGAGTTTTTAGTCAGTAAACAAGTAACTGTATTGGAATGCCCTCCCTACTCACCTGATCTGGCCCCCAATGACTTTTTTCTTTACCTGAAGATAAAGGAAATATTGAAAGGAAGACATTTTCATGACATTCAGGACACCAAGGGAATTACAACAACAGTTCTGATACCATTGCAGAAAAAGAGATCCCAAATTGCTTTGAAGAGTGGACTAAGCGCTGGCATCAGTGCATAGCTTCCCAAGGGGAGTACTTTGAAGGTGACCATAGTGATATTCAGCAATGAGGTATGTTGCACTTTTTCTAGGATGAGTTCATGAACTTAATTGTCAGACCACATACACTAAGAATGACAAAAAGACTGATACTTAAAGAGAAGCAGAATCAACACTGAAGGTTGCCTGCCTCATCACCATGAAGATTGTCATGGAGATTTTGCAGTATCTTATTTGTTTAAAGGAAAACCACTCAAACCACTATATTAACTTAAGCATAATTAACTACATAATTATGCACATTTATTCAGCATAACCATGTCCTTAGATGAAAATTATTATATTTAACTGCCTAAGTAAAAGTGAGTCCCAAAATATATTTTCTAATATCCATTATTTGCATTTGCGTGGCATCTAATAATTTACAAGGCACATGCTTTTTTGCAATCTTCACAACAACCCTACAGATTAGGGCATGTATGACAATGATGATGATGATGATGATGACCAATATGGTGATGCCTTTTTTTGAAAAGTCAGTAATGAAAATCAGCTTTACTTCATAAATAACATGTCTCAAAACTAAAGTTTATCTTAAGCAACTTAGAAACAGTTAAGAATATGGTATATATCATGTTTTAAATATAGTTGCTATGCAATATTATATATTTAGCTGTATTAGTTTCAGGTGTACCATATAGTGATTCAACATTTTTATACCTTACAATGTGAGGTGATGCCTTTTTCAAAGATAATCAAATGAGGATTTGGAAGTTTAATGGACCTCCCCCCACCCCCACCATCACAAGGCCAGTTGGTGAGCAGGTCTTTCTTCTTCATGATCACTGCTCTTTCTGCTGTTCAATGTCTTAGATTATATATTTATTGTTAAAACATTTTTAAACTTAAAAACATCCCTTTTATGCATGAAGCAATTTGTGTTCACTAGTAATCATAACCAACAGGTTCAAATTACTCAGTATATGTCACTCTTTATATAAATGGTTCACCAAGGAATGAGTGAAAGAGAAAACATTAAAGCCTAGAAAGATTAAAAATAGATATGGTTAAATGTTTTTCCTTAGATGCTTCCATTTTAGTTTTAGAAAGGGCCCAACGAACACATGGGAAAACTGTGAAGCAACTTGTAGATAAAACTATTTAAAGAGAATCGTCCTTAAATGTCTTTAGTTGTTTCAAGTTGCACTATGTTAAACATATTTTTTTCTTTTTAAAAATTATCCGAAAAACAAATTTTCTCTTTATAAACTATAAAGTAATAAATATATAACAAAAAAATTAAAGAATCAAAATTTCAAAGAGTTCACTGCTTTCTTTTGGAATACAGGTGAGAAAAGGAAGTAAAGCATTATGAACCCCACAGACTGAAATTTCTCTTTGAAGTACATCAGCCTATAAGGTAAATGAACAATTGTATGGCTCACTGTATTTCTGTTTACATAATATATTTACATAATAGTTTATTCCCTACCAATTATATAATTGGGACCGCTAGTTTTCTCTAATATTAATCACTAATATCTGAGTTAGAAATAAAAAGGGTTTTTTTCATATATAAGGGATTATTTTAATTCCTCAATTTTGAACCATTTAAATTTTTTCAGTGATTTTAATAGCATGTTAAATGTTATTACCTATGAATTATGGAAGCATAAAAATATTACACTTGCTCTCATTAATAGCCTGCACTTTACATACTTTCTGTCCAATAAAATGTAATATCTTAAAATGTTCATTTATAAGTCAAACTAAGTTATGTTGTAATTTTCAATTAATAGCTGAGATGGACTCTATAAGGAAGAAGGTTTTATGGCATTCCTCTATTTAAAGTAGTAGTCGTGCATATTAATACCTACTACTAATCCTATTAATACAGGAAATGTGCATATGGTTGTGTGAATTTAGTGTATTTGCTGTTCACTCCTCCTGTAGCTCAGCTCATCTTCAGCAACGCTTACTGAATTGGTAAGCACAATTATTTAATCATAGTAATCTTATCTGATTCCTCATGCACTAGGATAGACTCACCATATCAGAATCTATGTTCTTATGTCGTTTCGTATTTTCCACAGGGCTAAAAATTGATCCAGATAATAATTCTCTTTCACATATAATTTCCATGGTTTTCAGAACAAATTGCACATTTGAAAAGATGTTTGGATACTTGTAATATGATTCTCCAGAGAAAGAAAGTGCTATTGTAAGAATAAAAATTTGAGAGGAATATTTCATTAATATCTTGCATAGTGTTCCATTTGTCTTTCAGTTATTAAAATATAATTAGATTCAGTACTTCAATGCAAAAACTGCTGTACATTTCCCCATCAGATCAAGATTTATAATGTTAGGTATGACCCCTGGTGGTGTAATAGGAAACTACAAGGTAAATAATTCACACATAAAGGGTTTATATAATTCAGAACAGCAATTCCATAATCATTGAATGCCCAGTTAAGTATAGTTACTGCACAAAAATGCTTGGAAACTTTCATCTGAAAATAAATAAAGTTACAATAGATACTATATTCATAATGGGTATTTTAAAATTGTAACTTTACGAACAAGTCATTGCTTTTAACCCAACATTCTGCATTTTTATTCCTTTTCGAGATGTTACTAATTTTTAAGAGTAAATATTTAAAACATAGCAACACTTATGCCATTTAACATGAATTATGTGATATTTAACAGAACCTTCTTTGTGATGTTCTTTTCATAAACTTTTAGACAATCTTTGAGTGTTAGTCCAGTGACACAGTAGAAAAATTAGTAATAACCAGTGGATGGCTATATGGATAAGTAGCAGCAGCTAACAGCCTCAGGTAGGAATCAGCCTGTTGCTGAAGAGAGAGATGTAGACTCAGTAAGGCTCTGCTTAGCAGTATTTGATAAAAGGGAAAAATCTGGGGATTTAATCCTTACATGAAAGAAAGATGTTGGTTTTCTTGAGATATATCCACAATAAAAGGCTAATATAAGAACTTCAGGTATTATTCAAATAATTTTTCAAAATGCATTTGCCACCATCATCTGAATATTTGATGTGTCACTATGCTGAACACCATGAGGAGTTAAAGAAGGGATTTATAATGTAATGACAAAATCCAAAGAAATGATATGATAAACAAGAATTCCTGTCCCTCCAGTCCATGGCCTTGTCGTGGCTTCATGCCCTGTCATAGAGGTGCATACTGCTCAGTCTCCAAAACACTTCCACTATCACGACCTCTATTCCTTCCTCCATGACTTTTTCTATCAAATACCATCCCCTTTCTTGTATCTTGAGTCTCTCCATCTCTTAATCTTCTCTACTTTTGACCTGGTTTTTCCATCCCAACTATTGACATCTTTCTCCCTCCCTTTATAGTTAAGCTGTTTTAGATAGTCCACCATCTTTGTCTTATGCTTAAACTTTCCCTTCACTCTTTGTTTATGTTCACTTTGAATTTTGCTTTCACCTCTCCACTTAGGATGCTCTGAAGATCAACAGTGTTTCTCTGATTGCGGAAGCCCATCCTTACTTTCAGACCTCCTGCTATTTAGTCCCTCTACAGCTCTTGATAATGTTGATCTTGAACCTCCCCTTTGGATTTCTGTCATCACTCCCTCCTATTTCTGTTAATTTTCCTTTACTGATGACTGTTACTCTAACCTAGTACATGTTTATATTCCCCAAGACTAATTCCTAGAATTAATTTACACCACCACCACCTCCCACCCCTAGGTTATCTCGGCCATTTTAACATGGACGACTGTCAAATCATTCATGTTAATATCCATGAAATAAGTGAATCGCAGGCTTCCTTTATTTCCATAGTTCCAAACCTATGTTTCCAACTGCTTGCTGAGTATCTGTACCTGAGCAAACTTCAAATTCAATATGTCCAACATTTCTCCAAACTTTTCCCAGTTTACAGCACCATTATCTTGACCCTATTAGCCAGTATGTAAAACTTAAGATTCCTTCTGGATTCCTCACTTTCCCTTGTATACACTAGATCCAATTGATCACCAAGTCCAGTGTCTTTTCCGCCCTAAACACTTATCCAAGCTATTTTACTCTACCCTCGTCTCATTTTAATAGTTCATACATTTAACATCTCTTGTCTATACAAATGTCATGGCTAACTGAACTCCTTCATTGACTCTCTCCTTACTCCAGTCCAGCATCGCCATGCAATTAGTGTTACCTTACTAAAATATGAATTAAGTTTCTTAAATCCAGAGAGGTGAGCACTATTACAGATGAGAAAATGGAGTCAGTCAAGGTCGTACACTAAGTTAACTAAGAAACTTAAAAGTAAAGCCCATGCAATCTGGTTCAGAAGCTGTGCTCTTCAACACTGCACCTATTACCTTCCATGAAAAATAAAATACAGTTTACGCTCTTTACAGTGATAGTCTGAGCTTCTCAAAATATAACATAAAACATTTATAAGTATAGAAAATAAAAGATAGTCTACCGTATAAATATGGTTGAAGCCTAAGTAAATGTTGTTTAAAACTTTCTAGGTGACCATGCAGGAAATATATAAAAAGTCGTAAGAAGACCAAATAGCAAATCTGTCAAAAGAGAAAGAAAAAAAGCATTTTTATGTCACATCAATAAATGTTTAAAAACCATAAGAAGAATAAACCATTTTCTTATTACATTTGCTTTTGATGGAACAATTTCAACTCTTGAGATTATGTGCTTTTGAAATAATTTTAAAGCATTTATATCAAGATTGAAACACTGGTTTAGTCAAAAAAAACTTTTATAAATCATCTCTACATTATATATAATGACCAATACTCAATGATATTTTGTTCTATGTCCTTTAGAACAATATTTTTTCAAATAGCAAGTCATGCCCCTTAAGTGATTCATGAAATCAATTGAGAGGGGATTTTTTTTTAATAAAATAAAAGAGAAGAGAAAATTTCATAGTACATTGCACAGTTCCTTGTCTCGGTATATAAATGAGTGTGCAGTTATGTGTGTGCTGGATTGCAAGGCAAAAGATATTTCTTCGTGTGGGTCTCAGTCAAAACAGTTGAAAAGCAATGCTTTAGACAGTTTTGAGAAATATCCTGTCTGTGCATAGTATGCCATACTAAGATCCCCATTCCCTCATGTTAAAAAAGTCATTACTAAATAAACACTGCAATAACTTACTTCTGTGAAGTTTAAAATATATGTATAGCTAAAACAGTTTTTTTACGTAGATTACAGAAAATGGAGTATCTTCAAAAAATCATATGACATGCAAGATTTTACAGAAAATGACAAAAAAAAAAAAAAAAAACCCTACAAAGTATAAAAATAAATGGAACACAAGTGCCCAAATTGATACCTCATAAGATTATGGAGGACAAAATAATAACAATAGCTATCACTATATCAGAATAAGATATATGTGTATGCAAATCCCCTTAACAATAGTGCAGGGGATTATTATATCTACACGTAAAAAAATTAACAAAATTCTAAAATGATTCTACCAAGTCTCAGTGATTCACCACAACTATTAAGCAAATAAATGCCACTACTAGACTTTGAAGCTAGGATGGTGTACATTGCACCAAAAGTCATGAACTTTGTATTATAGCAGTGATATCACAAATATTTTTATCACAAACTTCCAACAGAAAAATAAATTCTGAGAATGCACCGTCAATATTTGTCAAGTATATCCATAAATTATAAACATGCACCACTTATAGACTTAAAAAATAAATAAAAATAAAATGTTTATAAGGCATGTGCAAGATATCTCCTCCTATAGACCACTTGGATATCGTACTGTGCTTCTCTACGAGATTGAAATGAAAAATTAGAAGAAAATAATTTAGAATTTTGTAAGGAATTATAGATGGATATTGAAATACATATTAATTAATGTTTAAAAATGTAATGTGGGAAAAATAAAAAATACATGAAAAGCCTATCCGTTTGAATAATCACTGTATTATACCCCAATTTAGTCATGAGTTTCACCCAACCCAGAAGCTATCCTTAGTTATAGCTATGCTTGGAAAAATGGTTTTAAAAGCTTTCATTTATAATATTCTGACAGGCCAGATTTTCACTGAAAAATGTCCCCTTCTATATCTCTAAGGAAATCTGGGACATCTGTGTATCTTGCCTCATGTCTCATGTGTACATATTTTCTCTGCAGCTTGACAACTCATGCTTTGTCTCCTAGACTAAATCTCTGCTTGTCAACTTCTCTTTCTCTGCTTTCCCATCTTTCCTTTATTCTTTACGCCCCTTCTTTCCTTCCCTTTCCATCTCTTCTTCTCTTCTGGTCTTTCTTTTGTTTCTTTACAATAAACCACAAAACTACCAGTTAAGCTAAATTCCTTTGACTAATAATACATTTTGCAGCAGCGAGCATAAGCATCACAGGCAGTACAACCACGTGACACCCTTTCAGGACTTTATAAAACGTGAGCTACTTGAATCTAGTTTCCCATCTGATGACTCTAAAATGACTCAGAATACTGAGAGAACAACTCATCGTCTCAAATCGGACAACCATTTAAGGTTATCTGTCGTCATTTTTACATGGAAAAGTGGTATTTTAAAATCCTTAAAATAGAGAGGAGAAAAGCTATATAGACTCAGACATAACAATAAACTTGATTTTTAATTAAATACTATGTTCTTACATAGTTGGTGATATATTTTGTCAAACTAATGTCAAACTAACTCCATTTAAGTATCACACAATAATGTATTATCCCATTTAGAGAAGATTAAAATAAACTGCCAAACAAGAGAATATTCTATAATAAAACTAAATGGACTGTTTAAATCCTAAAACAGATGTCATGTAGCTACACATAGTACATGCAGCAATGAAAACACATTAAAAATATTTTAAAACATACCTTTGACAGCTTTATTTCAACTGAATATAAGTAAGTCTTTAGGAATGCATCACAACAAAGTCTATATAAAACTGATTCCGCAACAAAAAATAAGGCAGGTAGAAGACCATTATCAAAGGAAACATGGTCCACCGAAGCATAAAGCATATTTAAAGCTTCTGAAATATTAAAAAGTAGAAACTCCATGATTATTGTTATTCAATAAATAATCATGTTATTTTTCTACATGCTACAATTAAATATTGCAATTAACTATTTGCTCAGTCACTACAAGACCTATAAACTACAGATTGTAGTTTTTAAATATTTACAAATTCCCTGCCATGAAGAGGTGAAGTCTATGCCTCCTTCCCCTTGAACCTGATCAGACTTTGTGACTGCTTCCACCTACAGAATGTGGCAGAAGTGACACTTGCATGACTTCCATGGTTAGATCAGAAAAGGCAATACGGCTGCCACCTGGATCTTTCTCTCAAGATACTAGCTTTGGAACCCTAAGCTGCCATGAAGGAAGGCCAACTACTCAGAAGTTACCAAGCTGGAGAGACTATAGAGATAGACAGAGACAGAGACAAAGGTAGAGAGAGAGGTAAAGATAGAGATATAGAGATAGAGATAGAGAGATAGAGAGAGATAGAGATAGAGATAGAGATAGAGATAGAGATAGAGATAGAGATAGAGATAGAGATAGAGATGGAAAGAGAAATGCCCAAGGAGCTCCAGCTGCTCCAGACAACACAAAATAGATCACCGGGCCACATACATAATGGTGTGGGAAACAGGACAGAACTGGATGACAAAACATAGTGTTGAAGATAAGTACTATAAAAGAGAAGAATAGAAGACTAGAAAATCAAGGCAGGAGAAATAGGGCCCGGTGGAACTGAATGAGGAGAACATAGAACCAAGGCCCTAGAGAAAATTGCAGAGGTACTACATAGCGATTAAGCTTTGGAATGGTCACTGCTGAGTGGAGGGTGGATTACAGAATGAGGAACAGACAAGAGTACTGACAGGACACAGATAAGAAGGGTATTTATTTCAGTTATGGAGCTGGTAAGAAGAAATCATACTTAGGGTTTTTATTTGGAGTTCAGTGTCTTAATGAGTTAGAAAGCTTTTAGCTGTGTGTGACAGAAAACTCAACAAAGTGTCTTCAAAATAAGTATGTTTATTACTTAACAAAATCAGAGTTGGAAACGCTTCAGGGCTGGCTAATAATGCATAGTTTATGCCCTCTGTATGCATATTTTTTTCATCTTCTAGTTCCCCTGATGTATATGATGACTGCACAAGTTCCAGGCATTTTGCTCGTACTATGCCATTTAGAGACTAATCGAGAGCGGTATAGGAAGGGAAGGTGCTTTATTCCCAGGCATGTCTTTTCAAAAGCAATTCAATAAAAAGTATTCCAAACAGACTCATCTGTCTTTACATCTCTTGGTCAAGACCAGGTCATGTGACCACCTCTGATCTAATCACGGGCAAGTAAAGGGGAGTCACCATGATTAGTATAGATCAAGCATAATTCATCCTCTGAGGCTGGGAAGGGCCAGTCCTCTTCTGAATCACATGACTGCAGGATACCTGAATAAAACTGAGGTTTAATTGATAAAAAAGAGCAAGTGGCTGCTGTTTGCTGGTAAGCCAAGAGTGTTTACTTCCCTATTATTTAAACATTTAATAGAGATCAGGCTGTGGATGGCCATGTGATGAAGTGCCATGTAGTCAAATTAAATGCAAAATTGTTCTTACTCTTCCTGACGTGTGGAAGCTCCCAAACAACACCACTAACCCAATTTAGATGGGGAAATACACTCTGACCTCATATGCTTAACATTCTAAAACTCATTTGAAAAGGCATACACATAAAATTTAGGATAATCATGGGAGGATTTTACCTCCTTAAATATAATGGTTTTTTCATTTCTTTTCTAGATTGGTTACAAGGTAGTTTGAAAGGAAATATAAGTGAGAAGTGATAAATAAAAAGTTAATGAGTAAAATGGCTGTTTAAAATAAGTGAAAAACAAATGGCCATTTGGTTGTTTTATGAGTGAGAATTAGAAAATGCAGAAACAAGTTCCTCTATAGTGCCTATTGTAATTGAAAATCACTAAATGACACTTTATATTATTTTTTAATTAAAGTTGCTATTTTTAGAAAAAAGGCAATAGAGACTATGCTGAGCAAAAGATTTTAAAACAATTTTGTAATTAAAAAGTAGAGCAGTGAAATTCATAAGTTCAAAATTACAAAAGGAGCTTTCATAATGAAATATTACCAGGTATTCTGATAGAGAATGGCAAGTTTTTCTTGGATCTTGCACAATTTCTAAGCATTAAAGTTCTCAAATTATTCCTTCACTGTTAATCTAGAAAACATGGTAACTAAGAAGAGTTTAGTTAGAGCACATACCATCTTGAATGTCTCCTTTGCACTGAGCCAGATATATTACGTCAGTCCATGCAGTAGGAAGATTCACATGTTTCCCGGTGCCCAAAGTTTTGAGACCCAATTTTCTCTGTTATGGGGAAACATGAAAGAAAGAGGCAAACAAAAATGTACTGATTATTTATTTATTTATTTAGATTATCTTTTAATTGTATTCTCAAAATCATTCTATGAGGCTGATGTTCTATGGCCAGAGTTGTATAAAACTTCGTATTTTTTAATTTTTGCTTTTACTATTTTTATTTGTTGATACTGTATGTAAATTATATTAGTGTTAAAATGCAAAGAATGATTGTTAATAGTCTGAGTAATATCATTAGTTATTTGTTGAAAATAATTCTTACTCTTTACATCTTAGGGATTTCTTCAATTTTTGTTTTATTTCCCCACCAAGGGAATGCATCTCTGATTTCAGAAGGAACAGTATATTGAAGAAACGTGATTTAACAGAAATGATTTGATGTCATTTGCTGAAAATCTCTAGCTGCTTCACATAGGCCAAAGTTAATAAACATGAGAGTCCTCTGTGCATTTATAGTGAAGGTTTAGGAAAGCTGTTTCCTCTTTGGGATACACCGTACCTTAGTTAACTTTTTTTTTTAGGAAAAAGTGGAATTTCCCTCATAAAAAATTTACTTGCCAGACTTTGATATTTTGCTGTGGGCTTTTGGACTACATATTCCCCAAAACTGATGGGGAATCTTCAACCCAAAGAGCCATTTGACACTGAATTATTGGGTTAAAAGCTTTAACTTCAATTTTCATTAATATTTTAACTATGCTTACTTATAATTAAAGAAAGGTGTATCCTTATTTTTTCTTTCAATTTTCTTTCCAAGTAGAAGATAAAATTGATATACTAAGTAAGTCAAATAGTGTACCATTACCTTACATCTGAGAATGTGTTTTCTAGCTAGGTCCAACAATTCTTCCTTCTCTTTTGGATTTTTTGTTTGGTTGAATCTCAAGATGAATTCATTTGTGATTGAAAATGGTGGCCTAAACAAAATTTTTTAAAAAAAATTAATAATTATTCAGTTCCAAATTTTAATTAATCAACTTTCAGTGGCTAAATACAACTATTTCCTAAAAGAGTAATTTACCTTATAAGACTGTTTCACACAAACAACAAATTAGTAAAATAAAAAATATATATATACAGGCCTTCTTGACTTATCATACTTAGACTGAGAAACATAATTCTCATGACGTCAAATAACTTTGTAGCCTCTGGAAAAAAAAGTTTCTGAGTTGGTTGTAAGAAGTCTTACTGGTAGATGCCTTCTTCACAGGTAAAATCCAACACAGCCTCAATTATGTTGAAGATTGATTTATCTCCTCACGTATATTAGTGTTGGTTCAATTTAAACTAAACCTTTATCCCTCCATGTAAGTGGAATTAGTTCAACTATGGCTGGAGTAAAGTGAGCTGGGGAAAAAAGATATATGCAGTACTGTCAGAGAGGTGACACGTAGCTAGATTAACTCTGAATGAGATAGGAAGCTATTGCAGAGTTTTGCTAAGAGAAATGGCATGATTTAACGTAAGTTTTAAGGATCATTCTGATATTGTGTTGAGAGTTGGTGTGTGGGGAGGTAGGACATAGCAAGGGGGGGAGCATACATATACTTAAATGAGAGGTAATAGTGAGTTGGATCAGAGTTATAGCAATAGAAGTAAAGAGAAGAGTTTGAATGATGGATATATTTTGACATTAACTCCAACCAGACTGCCCAATGAATTAGAAATTAAGTATGAGACAAAAAAGGAGTTATTAATTAAACCGAGTAACTGGAAGGATGGAATTGCTATTTAATGAGATGGGAAAGATTGCTACAGGAGCACATTTGGGGTGAGGGTAGAGAATAAGTTCACTATTGGACATGTGATATTAGAGATGCCCATATCCATCCAAGTGGAAATGTAGAATAGGCAGTTAAATATATGAGTTTAATTTAAGGAAAAAGATTCAGGCTAGATACTTCAATTTTTGAATCATTAACACACATAAGGTATTTAAAGTCTTATGAATGGAAAGGATCACATGGGAAAAGTATAGAGAAAGAACACAAGTATTTCAAAGGTAAGTGAGACAAATAATTTGAGAGTATATGCAAGAGAATAAGGAGATTAATTAGAATGATGTATCACTGAATATAAGATGGGTATGGGATCAAAAGTAACATCAGAGGAATAGAGAACAGGTAGTAGAATCAGTGAGTTTTTTATTTGTGTAGTCAAATAATTGTTACAGTCATGTCATTAGAAGAGATGTGAAAAAATAAAAAACATTTTTAACATCTTACTAAATTCAAAATTTACTGAATTAGTTGCTCTGTTGGATACAAGGGGGGAAAAACTTGAATAAAAATCAGATTTTGTCCCTGGGTAATTCATAGTCCTATGAGGGAGACAGACGTATGCAAAAGCAATGACAATGGCACGTGATCACAGTATAAGCAGAGGTAATTGACATGGTGCTCTATAAATTAGAATCAAATATAGATATTCCAGAGAAGAACAATTAATAAAATAACGAACTCTTTAACTGCCATCCTACAATGGGCATTTATAGAGTCATGCATACTGTAAGTGTTTATTGACTATCCTATGTATCATTCACTAAGCTTGGAACGGGGGATACAGTGGTGCAACAAACAACACTGCCCTCTATCATCCTGGAGCTTACAGCAAAATA
Organism: Rhinolophus sinicus; assembly: GCF_036562045.2. Taxonomy (NCBI): domain Eukaryota; kingdom Metazoa; phylum Chordata; class Mammalia; order Chiroptera; family Rhinolophidae; genus Rhinolophus; species Rhinolophus sinicus. The sequence goes on along the minus strand of NC_133753.1, from coordinate 125,148,354 downwards.
GAGGAAGAGTTGAGGTGTTAGAACTCACAGTTTGCTAGAATTGGGCATTTTGAAATGAGTAACTTCATTCTTGATTTCCTGTTCTCTGTTTTACTCTTGCTCTTGGGGAATATCTGCTTAGACAGATATATACTGAAGGCTGCAAACTCTTCCTCAATATGACTACTGGGATGATGTTTCTTTGACTACATGGACCTACTTTACATTAAAAAACCAAAATAGCTTTGCTCTTCCCATTTGTACAAAGTGCTATGGGAATTAAAAGAGGGTAGCCTCTTTATTCATTTATTTTTTTAAAAATTTCGTTATAAATTAGATTTTAAAAATATTAACATGACAGTGCTCTTTATAACAAAACAAACATACAAGGGTGCATGAAGAAAAAAATTAATAGACTGCCACCCAACACTCCAGCATCCAATTCTACCCATCAGAAACAGCCAAGTTAATGGTTTAGTGTGTATCCCTCATGCTTTTGTCAATGCTCACGAATATAAACCGATCTACATGTGCTCTTTTTAATAAATGGGCTTCCCAGAGTGCATGTCCTTTGCAGGAATCCATAAATTTGTTTTTTAAAAAGTAATTGGTTCCACTTTGGGATGGGGATTTTAAACGTATGTAGCCTTTGAACCCAGGTCTTTTGAGTCTTATATCCTCACACAAGCAGTCATTCGGAGGTGCTAAAGAAGACTAGCTCCTGTGCTTGTCCGTTGTCTGGGCTGCTATGAGACCATTCTCAGAAGGTAAACAACCGCCACACCATTGGCATGCTGAGTTTCCGGTGCTCTATCCTGCTAAGTGATCATGTCAATTGTTAGTGTGGCCTATTGTAATCATGTGAGTCTGTTTAGTGGCACCTAAGATCACCCAAGAGTGGCTATTAATGTTAAGGAAATGAAAATGAACAAACTTCAGCTAAATGCACAATATAGATGATCTCACAAATACACTGTTCAGATACAGAAGAATATATGTACTATAATGATTACTCCATTTATATAAAGCATAAAACTGTAAAGAAAACCAAAGGAAAGTTAGGAGAGTGGAGAAAGTTAGCAGGGGAAAAAGGGTATTTTAATGAAAAGATTTATGAAAGAGCTTTCTGAAAATCATTTACTTCTTCACCTGGTGAGTCGACAACTGTTTGCTTTATAATAATTTTTCAGTTTTGTATTTATTTTTATATACTCTTCTGTATGGGTGCTAACATTTCACAACAAAAAAAATTTTTAAATATTAATGGCAAGATCCAAAAGTATGTGTATTTTTAATTATAATACATTTTTTTAAATACTTTACAAAAAATATTCTAGTCATTCATATTCATACCAGTACAGCATGAAAATTCCTGTTTTTACATCCTCACCAGAACAGGATGATATCAACTGTTTTAATTATTGCCAATTTGATTTATGAAAATGGCTTTTCCTTGTGGTTTAAAGTTGGTAGTTCTATAACTATTAGCATTCCTGAGCATCTTTTTCTATGTGAATGGCCTTATATTCATTCTTACATTCTCTAGTCTATGGCAAACATATTTTGTTCATTTTTTTTCATTATGTATTTTGTTCATTTTTTCTCTTATTAGGCTTTTTTGTCTTTTTCCTATCAACTTGAGGCAATATTGTGTAGTGGTTAAGTGCACAGGTCCAGTAGCAAGACTGTCTATGGTTTGAATCTTACTCTGTCCCTCACTCGATTTGTACCCTTAAGTAGTTTATTTAACCAATCTGTGCCTTAACTTCTTTTTCTGTAAAATGGAAAAGTAAATATACATTTATCATAGGTTGTTTTGAAAGTTAAGTGAAATTATATATGTACTGTACTTAAAAGAATACCTGGCACATTATTTCTGAGGTTTCTTATTTAGATGATCTTCCTCACCCAAATAAAATACAAATAGACACCTGAATTTTCTTACAATAAATTTTTAAATATATTATTATTATTATTGATGCAGCTACATTTTGTTTGCTTGCTTGTTTTAATTGAAGTTTATTGGGTGACAATTGTTAGTAAAGTTACTTGTTGGTGGGAATGCAGATTGGAGCAGCCACTGTGGAAGGCAGTGTGGAGGTTCCTCAAAAAATTACAAACAGAATTACAATATGACCCAGCAATCCCTCTCCTGGGTATTTACCCAAAAAATCTAAAAACATTTATCCATAAAGATGCATTTACATTTTTAATCCATTTGCAATTTATGGTTGAAGTTGTCAAGATATAGGAATCTAACTTGGCTTTACTTCCAATGAGCTGCTCTTAGTGACTTTTGTCCAAGAGTATGGAACAGGGAAAAAAAAGTAACTTTACAGTGGAGAAACCTGACAAACACTACTTCAGCCAGGTGGTCAGATTTAATATCCACAGCGATAAATTGTGCTGATAGCATGTACCCTTGATGTGACGTGATAAAAATGCGCTTAAGTACTGTGTTTTTTCTCATGCACAAAAAAAAAAAAATAATCCCACTCTAATCATGAGAAAAATATCAGAAAAATTCCAGTAGAGGAATACTCTGTAAAATGTCTGACCATTTTTAAGTACTTCTTAAAAATGTTAAGGTCATCATAAACAAGGAAAGTGTGGGGAACTATCACAGCCAAGAGCCAAAGGACACATGACAATGAAATATAATGTGGTATACTGTATGGAGTCCTGGAACAGAAAAAAGATACCAGGTAAAAACTAGGAAAATTTGAATTATATATGGGTTTTCATTAATAATAATAATATATCGATATGGTTTGATATTGTGACAAATGTACCACATGAATATGATGTTAATAAATAGAAGAAACTGGGTTTGGTATATGGGAACTCTTTGTAATATCTTCTGATATGTTTATAGCTGCTTTAAAAAATAAATATATGTAAAACTATTCTAAAATAGTTTTGTATCTAAAGCTGTGCTCAATATTAAAGTGTCTTTTAGAAGAAGTGTTGACAGACAAGAAATGGACAGTGAAAAAATATCACTTCAAGATAAAGCATATCAGTCATTTGTTACTTATTGCTTCATTCTGTATTAATTGAGCACCTCTGTGAGTTAAACATTCATCTAGGCAAGACACAAAATGAGTCAAAAACAGATGTGCCGTCACCTGCCTCATGGATCAGATACTCTGTTGGGGGGACAGTAAATACACAATAAACAAGAAAACGAATAAATGAACAAGATGATTTCTGAGTGTAAGTGCCGTGAAGACATAAGTAGAGTGGTGTGGAAGGGAGCACAGGGGAAGAGAGCTACTTCACATTAGGCAATCAGGGAAGATTGTGAGGGAGAGACATCTGAACTGAGATGAGAAAGAGACCAAGAAGACAAGGGATGGAGACAAAGGAGAAACTGATAAGATCAGGGAGACAGCCCTGAACTAGATCTCACAGAGTATTTAGACCAGAAGGTAGCGTCTGGATTTAACTCTAGATGTAATGGGAAGACACTGCAGAGTTTAAGTTAGAGCCTCACAAGATTTAATTTACATTCTTAAAAGAGCACTAAAGCTGCAGTTCCCAGAGCAGGCCCAGGGACAATGATTAGGAGGCTGTTGCCGAAGGACAGGAATTAGGTGATGGCGACTTGGTGGGGGCAGGGGTGGCACTTGTGGAGATGAAGAAACTGCTTAAGGTCACATAATTACAAAGGGCCAAGAACTCATCTCACTTCAAGTTCTAAAGCCCACAAAAATCTGTTCCATAATTTAGTGTTTCGTATATTAATGTATCTGTCTTATATTCCTTTCTGTAACTTGAGGTTCTTAAGTTTTTCCTTATTGCTATATGTACAGTTTGCTTAGTGAACACCTGATGGTTTCCTGACACTAAACTGTACTTTCTCTGTTTTACAGGGAAAAAGGAGGCTTCGAGAGGTTACATATCAAACTCAAGGCCATAGCTTTAAAATTGGACAGAGCCAATATTTGAAATAAGCTGTCTGAACTAAGTCTTTCCATTTAGCTCTTTTTATAAGATCTCATAGAACGTACTGCAGTATAAGAATATATACTGTATGCATTCTTCTTAATAAAATGCAATTTAAGCAGATTTCCCCCCTACCAACCACAGACACCCCCAAACCCACAACACACACGCACACACACACTATCCAGGGTTTCAAACACAAATTTAAAATACACTTTCTGAAATAGACATTTTATCTCAGTTTTGTCATAGGCTACGAGGAAAATGCATTTATATGATTTTATTTCTAAAGTGGAATAAAGCTTCAGGATGAAAATAATATTTAATTCGATATCTATGCTTAGAATATAAATAAATAATTTTAGTTTTGTCAACTATTTTTCACTATGAATCGTGGCCTGTTATGAATCATAGAAAATATGGAAAACTAATGTTTTTCAGCTTTCTGTACAGATATCACGTACATGATAAGTCTCCCACAGCTCATGTCAATAAATATTTCATGGGAAATAAATATAGCTATTTTAATCATTTCTTGCTCATCACAAGTTAATTGGATTGTTATACAAATTAATGGTTATTTAATGATAAATGCAACACATGATACGAAGCAAAAGGAAACTTTAAAAAGAAAATACAGGCATTTGAAAAGAAAAGATACTTTAGCTTCACATATTCCAATTTTTTCACAGTATCAAAAAATTTCACAAAGCTAAATGTAATCTGTAAGTGCATAAGTGTAGTCCTGTAGAATAGGTAGTGACTAAAGATTATCATTCTAATTTTTGTATAAAGAAAATATACTGAAGTCTCCTGACTACATGGATACCCGGTCCAAACTGACCCTTTATATACGTTATCTGTAAATTCAGACCTTTGTTTAGCTGACAGTTCATTTGTTCAGTAAATATTTAAAGAAAGCCTCCTGCATACAAGGTATTTGGCTAGATACAATGAGGTTTAAAAGAGGAACCAGGCCTGGCCTCAGGAAGTTCACAATCGAGGAGAAAAGTGAGACACATTACAACTGATGTAACATAAAGCAAATATAGTGAAAAAAAAAAAAGACAATAAAAGCTTATGGGAGCCCAGAAGTAGAGATTATGATTCCAACACTCCCCAGTCCCTATAATTGTTATTTAATCAGTGTGAGCTATAATTTCCCATCTATGGAAATGTGTACGAAATCTTGTAGAATTTTGAAAAGCATTAAACAGAACACACATTCTAGTTCCTGGCATGCATTCAACAGTAGATAACTGTTAGTTATAAGCATTGTTGGTTTGGGTTAAAGATTCAGTAAAAGCTTTTTTGCAGAAATGGCACTTGAGCAGTACCTTGAAATACAGACAGAAATTGGAATGTAACAGAATAGCAGTTATCCTTTCAACATCCTTTCTCTGCCTCTTCCTGGCACATGATCACCAAACTATAGTCTGTATTTCCTAATCTTCTTGGCAGGTGGGGATGGCTGCATGGCCAAGCCCGGGGGATGTGAGCAGATATAATATATGCAAATTTCAGGTCACCTCTAATTTAAAGACAGGCCACTTTCCCTAGAATGAGAGATGTTTTTTCTCCCTCCTATGTACCAATACAGTGCTGAATCAGCTTTGGTTAGGCAAATGAGTATAACACCCCATGAGGGTCCTTTGTGTTTCACTGACCCCAAAAGCAGGGCTACCCTGTCAGCCTAGACCCACTGGATTGATATGTCAGATAAATACACTTCTAGCTTACTTAATCCACTGAAATTAGAAGCCTCTTTTTTATAATTACTTCAAATTTACCCTAACTAAAACAAAATGCTTAAAAATCAAGATAGGAAATAAAGACAGAGATGCTCGGTTGAAAACAAATGTAAATGACATGAATGGCCATCTGTGGCAGAGACTTATAGCTGCCTACATCAATGTCTATTCTCCATTTCTTACTAAAAGATTCTTTCTGGCAATTAGTTACACACATATGTCTAGGTTTCAGCCAGTAAAATGTAAATAAGACTCAGATAGCAGTTCTAGGAAGTCTCCTAAGAAAGTCTACAAGCCCCTTTTTTGCCCTTCCTCTAGTCTGCCGCATGAAGCATGGCTGTGATTGCTGGAGCTTCAGTAGCCATCTTAGACGATGAGACGGCTTCAGGAGTAAGCCATGTGCCTCAGAGAGCTGGTTAGGAGCCCAGGTCCCGTATCATCATACCAGCTCCGGGCTGACAATATTCAAAGAAATTAGCTTCTATTTTGTTTGTGTTGTTGCTATTTTAGATTTTCTCAGTTGCAGTGCGTACCAATTCTATATTTTACATAGACTTTTGAGTTTTATTTCATAAATAAGAGGGAATTACTGAGCAGAAGAGTGATGACATCACAGCCGTGCTTTAGGATGACTACACTGAAAGTCATATGTTGTAGGGTTTGGAGTGAGGAGTGACTGTTGGTAAACAGTTGGGCAATTATTTCAATAATTATGTAAGAAGTAATAAAGATCTGAACTGCAGTTTGGGCAATAACAATCAAGAAGAGTGCATGAATGTGAGAGATTAGGTAGAAGCTAAATGACTAATGGAATGTGAGAAAAGAAATTGTGAGCCTTGGCCTACAGATAACCTCAAGGTTTTGAGCCTACATGATTAGTAGTAAAGAGTTGACATGGAGACAGTTAGATGGAGGAATTTGGACAGATCTATGTCATTCTGGACATACTGACTATGATTTACCTGTGAACCATCCAAGTAGAGAGGCCAATAATTTAAATAAACTTGTGAGGTAGGCATTAAGAAGTGAATAAAATCTGGAAATAAAGATTTCAGATTCACCTACATATTAGTGATACTCAAAGCCATGAAATTTCAAGAGGAAGAGTACTGAGAAAAAGGAATATCTTTGGTCAAATCCAATAGTTAGGAAGCAAGAGGGAAACAAGAAATAAAAAATTTGGTAGAAGGAGATTCAGGAAAGTATTAGGTTGGTGCAAAAGTAATTGCGGTTTCAAAGGTTAAAAATAATTGCAAAAACCACAATTACTTTTGCACCAACCTAATACTATAATGGAATTTAAATATGTGTACAATTTAGGGTATAAACTTTTTCTCTGAGAATTGTTCACTATTCATAGTCTCTACTGAGCCAGTATGTCTCAATTCTATATTAGTATGGTGTGACCACACCTCACTACTAGCTGTAGCTGATTGGGTCACAGTGGATATCTACTCAAGCTGGGCAAATCCAATTCTCTCTTAAGGGATTTTAAATAACTAGAGCTGAAAAGTCATATAGAGCCAAGAGGGGGCTTTTGCAGAAATGTTGTTCAACACAACAAAAAATCTTAAAGTAGGAAACTACTTGTTCACCATTATAGCACCTGATCAAGGTTTGTTGGATGATTTATTGATGTATAGCCAAATCCCCTACCTTGTTAGAGTTTATAGTCTAATGTAGATACAGACTATATCTGTCAACCATTTTATCTCCAGTATCTTTCAGAGAATACATAGTGAGTACTAAATGAATGAATGAATGAGGCCTAGCTATACCTTCTGCTCTCCAGCTCCACAAGACGGTCCCATATCCTTCCATTACATTTTTCTTTTGCTTGAGTTAAATTGAATGTGCCCGTTCCATGCAAACAAACAATTCTAAACTGAAATACCAAAGAATAGGTAGAAGATGGGGACCATGACCAAAATTGCATATCTGCAGAGATGCCAAGGCTAAGAACAAGAAGATCATTAGTTAATATTAGAAAATCAAGTTAATATTTAGAAAATCAGTGGACAGCTTTAAGAATTTCACTAAATAAAAACAGAACCCAGATTTCATAGTGCTAATACATACATGGATGAAAAAAATTACGTATTGGCTACATTTTTGGTAAGTTTGATATTATGGGAAAGTCAAAAAATTGAATGGAAACAGACAGAAATTTGGAATAAAAATTAACCTGGCTTCTCCCAAAAACCAGAAATACCAGTAGAACTGAAGAATGGTCTGGCCCTTTTAAGTATGTATATGACAAAATTGAATGTGTAAGAAATCCACATAAATAATAAGTGATATGGGCATGTATAGAAATTTACTCTATAAGTACCTCCCCTAAATTTGTCAATTCCTTATGCACTGATCTTGGGTCTTGGCTTTGAAATCAGACTCTGGAAATAGCCTCTGCCTTCACCGATACCTGTGGAATTGATTACAGCATCTTTACATCATGGACACCCAACAGGCTTTATGGTATGAAACTAGAAATATGGGCCTTAGATGGATTTCAAAAACAACTATGGTTTTATATATTCTTTTAGTATGTCTTCATAGTTCTTTAGACCTTGTGTTTCTGAGTGAGTCAGTTTTAGTAAATGAAATACTGTCTTAATCCTTGAAAATGCAAACTCTCCTACTTAGTAGTTACAATAAAGATGATTCTAAACAGGTAAGGGACAAGGGGGCTGTTAACACAGATCAAATTTTGAGTAGAAAGCCATGTAGAAGAAAATAGAAGGCTGAAAAATATTCACAAGAATAGAAACCTACTTCCTTCTCTAAATGTATAGTCTCATACTTGTAACTATTCTATTCTGCATTTGGTAACAGTCAATGGTCCTTTCAAGGTTGCCTGTAAGATGCCTACTCTTTGAAAAATGTAGACTTCTATAGCCTAATGTCTTCTCTTGTGAAATGTAATTATTAAGACCAAGGAGGATTAATTGGCTGGCATGGGTAACAGTACTCTAATTGATATATTTAGCTGCTAAAGATAGATAAACTCTGCCTGCATTCTTTTGCTTAGAAAAAGAACTTCAAACTTTATCTTATGACATTTCTTCCATTAGCCAAGGAAAGGTAAAAATTAATGACTCTGATAGATTCATCCTAAAACTATGCATATGAATTTCCTTTTGACAGTGGGCTAATTGTCCTCTGATGCCATAAAGAAAGGTTTGATGAAATTAAGGACACTGATTATGGAATATCCCACCAAAAATGTAAGGGTAAATATCTCTAAAAATGAAATGGAGTAGAATCCTGGGAATGCTTGTTATCCTATGAGTTTCTGCCAGAGGACGCTAGGAATCAGCTGGTTCTGGTAGAGATATAAATATTAAGGAGTGGGATCAACAAAGTGATAGATGGGGGGGGTGATAGTGAAGGGTAATAACAACAATAATTTCAGTACATAACCATGGGAATGGCCATCCTTTCACAGGGTTTGAGAGGGTAGAAGCCCCCGGGATGTTTGCCATTACAGCCAATATTTCTCTATTGACCCAACTGGATCAAGGCCAAAAACAGATCTAATTCTTGTTCATTTGCGTAGTAAATGAATCATCTGGCAATAGAATAAAACTGACGTAATAACCAAAGCTACAGAGCATTGCTTGGGGGCTTTGTCCTAGAAAATTCACCTCAAAAACTACCAAGAAACATTTTTTTAAGGGCAAGCAAACCAGCTTAATTTCTATAAAACTGGCAAAATTATTACAAATTAATCAAGATCGACTCTCATTTATTTTTCACACAGCAAACCAAGATAAGCAGAGCTGGGTCGATGTGGCAACTCCAAGGTGTGGAAGTTTTGACATTTTTATCTGGTTATTTTGTTATTCTCAACATACAGCTCTGTTTCATGGCCTAAGATGTCTGCTCAGCTGCCACAATCACATCCTCATTCCAACTAAAAGGAAGAAATAGGGAGAGAAACTACTCCTCTTAAAAGCACAAAATACCTGTGGTATACATCAGTTCTGCTAACATATAACTGACCAGGATTACATTCATGACCACATCTAGCAGCAAGGGAAGCTGAGAACAGTATCCTTGTGGTTGGCCATGGTTGGCCATGTGTCCCGCTATAAGTTCTATTAAGTTAGAAGGAAAAAATTAATATGGGAGGAGGGGCAATTGACAGTCTTTGCATTGGTGACTGTAGTTTATCATAAATAGACTGATACACTACCACAAATTGCCACTAATTAAGTACTGACTGGTAATTCCCCAGATCATCATTGATGCTGTAAGACACTAACTCTTAATGATCTCCTTTTTAAGGCAAATGCCAGGCCATGGAAGAAAGACTCATATTTCATTAGCCAGTCACGTTTTAGTGACCTTGACAATATCAGCTTTATATGAGGATGAAGGGGGTATTGGACAATATTTGGGATATGTTGTGCCTTCTTCCATGGTTAATGAAAAGTTTAGTGCTATGGTGAATGTGTTAAGGGTGCAGCATTCTAATAACCATTAGAATGGAATCGAGAAAAATGCCAAATCTAAAGAGTTTATGAAAAACAGTCAGAGGGATAATTGTAGGAAAACATGTTTCCTGGGATGCTGGAAGACTAAAGACTGAATAACAATTATAGGATACTAGGATGTCTCTACTTTTCCCCCTCGATTAAGCTGTGAATAACTGATACTGAGTTGAATTTAGAGATAAGAAAAAACTGACGTATGAAAACATAGCCTAAAATGAAAGCATAAAGAGCTTTTAAGGTCTTCATGATCAATGCATACACTGGACGTAAACATTGTGCAGAGTCTCACATTCACTTGATGCATGCATGATCTCCATGCCCCAAACACTGAGTATCCTTCTCCTTCCACATTTTGAGCAGCCAAGGACCTAAAAGTATGGATGCCTTACCACCTTTAGGGTGAATCTTGACCAAGGAAAATGCTACACAGGAAGGAGCAGAGGAGATGAATACTCCTCCTCAATTCTCCATCCTGTGGTCTACTGTGAGATGTGGTTTCTCCTTGAAATCTGCCTTGATAATTCCCATATGTGAAGTATGGACATGGCTCTGCTGTATCTCTTTGTGGCAAGTTGTGATTTAGTGATCAGCGTGGTAATACATCAAGATTTCTTGCCTCATTTTTCTTTTCTTTTTTTCCACCTTCACTGCATTGACCTTGTATATTCCAAATAAAGTAATAGAATCTCAATCCTCTTCTCATATTTTGCGCTCTAGAGACTTGAGCCAAAACAATGTAGTAAGCTCAAGCAGAAGAGGACTGGTTTCTAAGACCTTGCAAGACCCTACATACTTTGTACAAATAATCTCATCAGTAGCTGTGATCTCTCATTTGGGATAATACATCCTAAAAGAAGCTATGCTGCAAAACATTGAATGTTTCATGATCTTTGTGACCATCCAGCTTTTAAGTTACCATATTTTTGGCTAACTTATTTATTGTCAACCCAATTGCTACAAGTATAGATGTCTCAGCTTAAAATTAACAGGTCTAATTATAAGCTCTTAACCATTAGAATTTCACTTAAAGGTTTATAATTATTTAGATAAATGAAAAACAAATACTATAGATCAAATAAATAAAAGACCTGAACATAAATATGAGTCTAGAAAATTTTCTTCTTGTTGCTGAGCACACATTTAGAACCCACACTATGTTATATAAATATATACCATAAATATATACATATATATTTTTAAAATATTTAGATATGTATTTATAAAGCACACTTTACTAAGTGTAAGTATCAATAACATTAATACAACAGAAAAATTTCAAACTTATTAACATTTCAGGAAACTTTGAAGACTGCATCCTCTCCCAGCCATAAAAAACACAAGCAGCTTCTGTGAGAAAGATGTAAAATAATCTAATAATCTAATAGCTTGACTAAATCTTCTTAATGTAAAATTTATATTCCCTTTAATTTTTTCCAATCAGCTAAAATAAATGTGTATAGTTGATGTAAGTCTTCAAATCTTTTGGTCTTTTCTATCTCTGAGATGAAGTAGAAAAGGCAAAACAGACTATATACAATAAAACAATCTTAGTTATAAAAAAAGAGTGACAAAATAGTATGACCTGAACCAGTAGTTCATTGCAAGATTGTGTGATTCTCTCTTTAACCCAGAAATGCATGGACTTCAGTTACCTCACTTGAAGGGTTTACATGGAGCCCTACATGTGTCTCTAACAGCTTGCACACTGAACCTGCAAAAACTCATGTTTCTAAAGAAGAATAAGTGGACCAAATAGAGTATAAGGCCCATGACAATTCATGCAACACCTAAAGATAAAAACAAAGATGTCACTTCCTGGAAGAAAGGTCTCTGCTTCATCTCAAACAGCTGGTGCCAGGAACAGAATCTGGTTTCTCTTAGTACAAGGGACCATGGAGACAAGACCAAGTAAGTTTTCCAAGTGATTGTACAGTAAGAAAAAGGCAGGATTTTCAAGGTGTGGGAAACTTATCAGGGACTCCCTTCACATTGATTAAATATCCAAGGTAGGAACTCACCCCAATCACTTCTCCTCAACCCCAGGAACCTGTAGATAAGGCTGCCTTCTTGCTCACCAGAGAAGAAAACAGAAAGGGAAAAAAATGTGTTTGTGTGTGTGGCGGGGGTGCTGGGAGCGCTTATGCACGCATCTGAGAGGATCAGTCTCAACACAGATTTACACCCCAGGCAAACTCTAGATAGTTCACCAAGAACATTCAGGAAGTGGAGTTAGTTTCAGTTGTCTCAAATTAGTAGCATCTATAGGCATCTGGCAGAGAAGCAAAAGCAAAGATTCTCTGGAGAATAGCACAAACATCTTTTTCCCCCAAGGACAAGTGGGAAATAATAAGATATGACATAAGTGAGAAAAACAAAAATTACAAACTTCCCAAGACTTCAATCATTGGAATAATCAGACATAAATTATAAAATCATCATACTTATTCCACAACATGTTAAAAGTATCTGCAGGCAACCAGGAACTAGAAGCCTACATAGAAGATTTGAAGAAAAATAAATGAAGTATTTGAAATGTAAGATATAATTTTTAAAACTCAACTTTGGTAACAAAAAGAGAAAATTAGTCATATGGAAAATGGATCACATGAGAATAAATTTTTTGAAATACAGTAAAAAGACACAAAAGATGGAAAATGGAGATGAAAGAGTAAAAGATGTGACATATATAATGAGATGGTCTAATATACATTTAAGCAAGAGTTTCATATAGAGAGAAAATGGGTTGTCAAGGTAATATCTAAAGAAACAATATCTGATATTTTTTCAGGAATTACAAAAGACACCAGCCACAAATTCAAAAGGTCCAAGAAATCCAAGCAGATAATTTTTTAATTACATTCTGACACATCATAGTAAAACTGTGGAAATGCAAGACACTAGATTTTTGAAAGCACCCAAAGTTGGGGAAAACAGACTAATCTTAAAAAAACAGCATCAATATTTCACCTAACTTAACAGTAATGAGGGAAGCTGTGAGTGTAATGATATAATCAATGTGCTGAAGAAAAAAAAAAAAGAATAAAAGTGATAACAGACCAAAGATAATTCCATATTCAGCTTTAATTTTTTTAAAGAATAAGAATAAAATAAAAATATATTCAGACTAACAAAAACAGATTTTTCTTAACAACAAAATGTCACTAAGGAAAAATTTTAAAGTTGTACATCTTTTAAAAACAAGATCTAAGAAGCAAGAAGGAATAAAAAGCAAAAGAAAATTAAGTGATATAGTAAATGAAATATAAAGGAACATTAACTACTTAAAATAGTCACGAAGTCTAGTTGGTTTTAAAAAAACACACAAAAAATTAAAGTGCTAGGTAAGGTTGGAGGAAATTAATCATAATTATGAAATGTTTAGAGTATTTCTTTAAAATCAAAATTGAAATAAGCATGCTTAGAATTAATAGGATGATTTAGCAATATTTCTGTATATAAAAGTCAATGCATAAAAATCAATTGTAGTTCTCTCTTCTGGAAACAGCTCAAAAAAATCTATTTTTAAAAAAATATACGCATAAAAATTGTAATAGTATCAAAAATACCAAATACATAGGAATAAATCTAACAAAAGATAGACAGTACCCCCACCTAAAAAAAAAAAAAATTAAAATTTTATTGAGAAAATTTTACAAATAACTAAATAAATGGAGAGATACTCTTTGTTCATGGATTAAAATCCTTATTATGATAAAGATGCCCATTTTCCTATTTGATCTATAACTTTAGAAAAATCCAATAAACAACCCCCAAAATTTTTTTTGGAAAAAAAAAGACGAACTGATTCTAAAAATAATATGCAGTTTATCATTGAAGAAGAACAAATTTGGAAAACCTGTCATACTGACTATTAAATTATATTGCTAAATGACAGTAATTCAGGCAGTATGGTATTAGTATAGAAGGAAACAAATAGACCAGAAAACAGAATAGAGAGCCCAGAAACATACCCATTATGTGCAGACATTTGATTTATGCAATAATTGTACTAGAGAAATAGTGCAGAAGGATTTCTTTTTGATACATGTTGCTGATCAATTGGGTATGTATATTAAAAAAATTAGACCTGTACTTAGTATCATTAACAAAAATCATTTCCATACGCATTATATGAGTTCTGTTCACTAAATAAGTTCTGTTCACTAAATGGTATATATCCTGTGATCCAACAATTTCATTCCTAGATATGTACCTTAGAAAATATGTGATAAAACTAGGAAAAGTGCTAGTATGCCTGTGTAAGAATGCTCATAGAAACAGAGTTTATAATAACGATAACCATAAACAAACAATTATTTGAAAGGCCAACAATAGAAGAATAAATGAATAACTTACCATATGTTAATGAAATAAACCAAGGGAATGAACAATCAGGAAAGAAAATTATATATGTACACTCAATATCTTGAATAAATCTTAAAAACATAATAACTATATTAATTTTCAAGACTTCTGTATGACAAAAGCCACCACAAAAACAAAGTTAAAAGACAAGCCACAGACTGAAAGAATTCATAATCAATGTTTAAGAATATCAAATATCAATAAGAAAAAGACAACACAAAAGTAAACTGGTCAAACATGAACAGATAATTCATAGAAGTAATTCTAATGGCAAAACATTAAATATGCTCAGTCTCATTAGTTATCAGGGGTTTCAAAAAATTAGTTATCAGGCAAGTACCAATTTTAACCTAATATAATGGCAAATATTAAGAAGTTTGACAATACCATGTACTGGTAAAGATGGGGAGAGTGATACTTCCACATTCTAGAAAAGAAAATGTAAATTGACTCAGATATTTTGGAGAGAAACAGCATCAAGTAAAATTTAAAAAGCAAGGAATAAAAAAGAAAAAATCCAATCCAAAGAAAGACAGAGGTACATAAGGAGATATATGCAATGAGCTTCACTCTAGCATTGACTTTATGAAAAATTTTGGAAAATAAAGTGAGTAAAACAAAAAGGACTCATTATATTAGAACATTATTTAGCAGCTGCTAAAATGAATGAGTGAAGAAAATACATAACTGGGTCAAGATGGTGGTAAATGCTATCCTTACCTCTCACGACTACAGCAAAATTAAAACTAAACTACAAAATAACCATCATTGAGAATCACCTGAAGTGTTGCTGAACCGAAGTCCTACAAATTAAGGACATAGGGAAGAAGCCATCACACAATTAGTACGAGGGGCAGAGACATGGAATGGGCTGGTCTCACACCCACATGAGACCATTAAAAATCAGGAGGAATATCTCAGCTGCAAAGGTTCCCCACTTTGCCAAATAGTGAGGGGTCTCGGTGCTTCACCAGGCTCCCCAGACCATGATTCCAGTACCGTGAAGAAAAATCCTCATAATTTCTGGTTGTGAAAACAAGCAAAGATTGTACCTGAGTGTGACAGAGGGTGGCTACACTCTGAGGCGCTCCTCTTGGAGGGCCCACACACGGACTTAGTCACAGATGGAATCACTGGCTCTGAGCTCCAGTGCTAAGGCAGTGGCTCAGCGGGTAAAGTGGAGATATTCGGTGAGGAACTAGAATGTCTGACTGCAGAGTGAGGCCTAGAGGGCCAGCTTTCTCCTGGTGGAGGAGCTGGCGGAAGCCATTGTGTTTTTGTTGAGCCCTTCCCCTTCCCAGCATGCATATGCAGCTGCCAATCTGAGTCTCCATCACGCTGGCTAATGCCCTTCATTTACCCAGCCCTGGTGATTTTGAGACCCCCCCACCCCACCCAACTTTAGGGCACAAGCAAGCTGCTTCCGGTGGCTTTTTCTTATAAACCGCCTGCCTTGCTTCATTCATGCTGCAGACTTTTCTAGGGTTTCTCAAAGGTTCACAAAAGCCAAACAAGAACCATCTGGCTTCAGCATGTTCCATACCACTGGCTGAGCAGCCCTAAGCCCAGCACTAGAGGAAGCTGGCCTTGGTTCGCAGCTTAGCCTCTCAAGATCTCTCCAAGCACAGAATACCTGGCGGGCATCTAAGCATTGCCTTGTAGTTCATGCCATGAGGCCCCAGGCAGGGCATAGGCTGTGGCTGAAATTGGCCTGTGGTAGGTCCCCTCGAAGGTGGCCCAGGGGCTGGCATGCCCAGTGGCCAACTTCAAACTGAGCTGAAGCAACACCTGGCCACCTCCAAGGACGGCACACCCAAAGGTCACACTGGGCATGCCCAGAGCCCCACTAAAGGGAATCCTGCTCCACAAGGTCAGCCCCTGCACAACAGCTCTGTCACTGTATTCACAGCTAGTCCTCACAACCAATAAGTCCAAGTGTCAATTCCTCCCATTGACTTGCAAATAGCAACCAAAACTCAACTATACCAGGAAGACACACATAACACACACAAAGGACACACCTGGAGCCCCTGGCTCTAATGACAAGGAAGACTGAGCCACCGGGCTTCACAGGACACCTACTACATAAGGTCACTTTACTGAGACCGGGAAACATAGCAGCCCTAGCTAATATATAGAAACACAGACAGGGAGGCTGCCAAAATAAGGAGACAAAGAAACAATTCCCAAATAATAGAACAGAACAAAGCTCCAGAAAAAGAACTAAACAAAATGGAGACATGCAACCTACCAGGTGCAGAGTTCAAAACACTGGTTATAAGGATGCTCAACGATCTCAGGGAGAACTTCAACAAAGAGATAGGAAACATAAAAATGAAAATAGAAAATATATATTAAAAAAACTGGTCAGAAATAAATATGATAGAAATGAAGAATATATTAAAAGGAATCAACAGATTACATGAAGCAGAGGATCAAATCAGTGATTTAGAAGATAAGGTATCAGAAAACACCCAAATAGAACAGCGAAAAGAAAAAACAAAAATCCAAAAAAATGAGGACAATTGAAGGGACCTCTGGGACAATATCAAGCATACCAACATTCACATCATAGGGGTACCAGAAGGAGATGAGAGAGAGCAAGGAATTGAAAACCAATTTGAAGAAACAATGATGGAAACTTTCCTTAACCTGGCAAAAGAAATGGAATATTCAAGCCCAGGAAGTGCAGAGTCCCAAACAAGATAAACCTTAAGATACCTACACTGAGACAAATCATTAAAATGCCCAAAGTTAAAAACAAAGAAAGAACCTTAAAAACAAAGAAAGAATCTGATTCCTCAACAAAAACTTTGCAGGGACTTTTTTAAGACAGGAAGAAAAATGGTAAAAAAATATGAATAATAAAATGGCGATAACTACATATCTAACAACAATTACTTTAAATGTAAACAGATTAAATGCTGCAAGCAAAAGACATAGAGTGACTGAATGGATAAGAAAACAAGACGCATACATATGTTGCCTCCAAGAGACTCACTTCAGATCAAAAGACACACACAGACTGAAAGTAAAAGGATGGAAAAAGTTATTTTATGAAAATAAAAACAACAACAAAAAGCTGAACGAGCAATACTTATACCAGACAAAATAAACTTTAAAAGAAAGGCTATCATAAGAGACAAGGAAGGATGCAGTATTCCCACTTCTGGGTATTTATCTGGAGAAACCCAAAAACGTTACTTTGAGGGGATGTGTTCCTCCATACGTTTATTGCAGCATTATTTACAATAGCCAAGATATAAAGGCAAGCTGGGTGTCCCTGAATGGATGAATGGATAAAGAGGTGGTACATATATACAATGGAATATTGCTCAGCCATTAGAAAGAATGAAATCTTGCCATCTGCGACAACATGGCTGGACCTAGAGGGTATTGTGCTGAGTGTAGTAAGTCATATGATTTCACTCATAAGTGGAATTTAAAGAACAAACAAATGAAACAGAAACAAATTCATAGATTCAGTGAGCACTTTGATGGTTGCCAGATGGGCAGGGGTTTGGAGATGGGGGGAAAAAGGGAAAGAGATTAAGAAGTACAAATTAGTTGTTACATAGTAGTCATGGGGATGTAGGTATTGCACAAGGAATATAGTCAATAATATTGTAATGACTATGTATGGTGTCAGATGGGTACTAGATTTACTGGGATGATAGATGGGTGGGGGGTTGGGGCAGGGTGAAAAAGGTGAAAGGATTAAGAAGTACAAATTGGAAGTTACAAAATAGTCAATGGGATGTAAATTATAGGGAATATAATCAATAATATGATAATAACTATGCATAGTACCAGGTGGGTACTAGACTAGTTAGGGGAATTACTTCTTAAATTATATAAATGTCTAACCACTATGCTGCACACCTGATGTAACATACAGCCTGGGGAATATAGTCAATAATATTATGATTGTATGGTACGGTGTAAAATGGTTGCTGGACTTACTATGGTGATGACTTCTTTAGGTATATAAATGTTGAATAACTATGGTGTACACCTGAAACTAATATAATATTGTATGTCAGCTTTATTTTAATAAAAATCTTAAAAAAAGAAAATACATAATTATTAATATGGATTGAATTCAAAACATAAACATTGATTTTTTAAAAATCAAGTCACAGATAAATGTGTTATAATTATCTGTGTGTGTAATTTATGTAAAGATATAATTCCATTTAGATTCACATGGAAAATAAAATTTTATATTCATGTATGTTAAAGTAGAAAAATGAACTGAAATGATATATGCCACAATTATATTTGGGAGGGTATGTGGTCACATAGCTTCAAGTTGATCTGTTGCTCTAGTCTTTATTAAAGATTTGAAAAAAACATAACAATATGTCAATATGTAAGTTTTATTATATATCCTATTATTCTCTTCATTTTTAAGTTCTTAAAAATTTCTTAAAATCACACATAATTTTTAAATTATCAACAAACTGATCTAATAACTTCATTTTAGAAACTTTTCCCCAAGGAAATAATTTGAAATGCAGAAAACCATTCTATTGTGGCTTAATTTGAAATAGCAGAGGACCTACTAATAACTAAAATGCTTCACGATACCCTAGTTATTAAATGCTTTATCTTATGCTTTTCATGGATTACTATGGCAACTTAAAAAACATACACTTACAGAAAAATTGGTTATTTTAAACAAACGTGTAAAATTCTAAGTTTCAGAAATAAATGATTATAATGAAGCCATTTATTTAAAAATTGTAAATATTAATATTTTTATCCTCATTTATATTTATTGCTCACAATTTTCTACACTTTCTAAATTCTCCAATGCTTATGGGTCCACTACTTTGATAATATGAAAATTTTTTAAACTTACTTTGATTTATCACTCCTTCTTTGCCTTAAATTTTGAAAATGAAGCCTCAAGATTTTTTCATAAGAGGAAGATATTGCTCCAGATGTGTTAATCATAGGTGATTTCTTAATAGGCATATTGATAGATCATAAACCTAAAGAGACATATTAAATTTTATATTAGAATACAAATGTATTCACAATGCCAAATAATACATTTCACACAAATTCATTATTTATGGAGAAACAGGTGGCAAGAAGGAAAATCAGGCTTAATAATGAAATTATATTAAGTACTTATTTATTTATTTATTTATTTTAACAATAGTTTAATTTTCATATATAATTACCATTATTAAGGAAGTATTTCAATTTAAAGTTGTCAGACCTAGGAGTCAAACCCAACTTTGAAACGAAAACCCATGTTCCTTCTATTATGTTACTACTATAAAATCATCCTTTCATAGAATATTTAGACTTTATTTACTTTACCAGTTTTATCAGCAAAACCATTGAAAGAACAGCATAGTAGTTAAAAGAATACAACCAGACTGTTTTAGTTAACTGCTCTGTGCCTCAGTTTCCTCTCCTGAACAAAGGGAATAGTACCTTCATAGAGTCGCTATAAGATATAAGTAGGTTAATTTATGTAGATTACTTAGACTAGAGCCTGACTTATAGGAAGTTTTATAGAAGTGCTTATGACCATTATTAGATTACTATGCTTTCTGTTTTTTAAGGTTACTTATAAATTTCTTTTTGTCTCCTGTCTTTTTGCCATTTAGATTATGCTTTCTCTGTTTGTCCTCACATCCAAATTTGTTTTCTTTTTGAAGCATGTCTGAGCCCATTTTATGAGTGTGTAAGACCAAATCTGGGGCACACTATTTGTGTTTAATGGAGTGTTAATATTTAAAGAGCAAAGGGAAGTACTAATGAAATGGGCAGTTAGATTTTTATTGAATTAGTTTGTATTTCATTTTTAAGATAGCTAATTTTTAACACTGGTCACTATATCAGTCAAGGCTCTGGCAGGAAACAGATGACACACTCAAATAGGGTAACTGAATAAAGATGCGGGCAGAGATATTTAAATTTTAAAGAAAGAAAAGAAAACCCGAAATGGCTCCATTCTCATGGGCTGGCAAGAAGGGAGTGGGAGGTGGGATAAACCATTACCACTCTCAGGACCCAGGGGAAGAGGGGCCCAAGCGCAGGAGAGTGGTGCTTAAGAAAAATCTTTGGCCTTTGGTCCAGAGACGCAACCAATCGGAGGCTGCCTGCTAAGAGGGAGCCTGGAGAACAGAAACTGGATCTCGCTCTCCTCCCGCATTCCCCTCCAACCATCTGCCCGTGCTTTCCATTAGCTAAACCAAACTGGAAGCCGAAGGTGCAAGGCAGAGGGCAGAAGGATGGAAAGTGGACCTGGAGGAGTAATGGGGAAATATCCAGCACAAAATAGATTATAAACTCTAAACACCATTATCTATTGCTATTGGTTAGAGCAAGGTCTGCTTCTAATAACCTATATCCATTAGAATGTAAAGCAAACGTATTTTTAAGTCAGTAGCTACACTGAGCTATATACAGAAATGTTATTCAGAGTGGGCCTCACTTTTAAAATACAAGTCATTCCCAAACAGAATTAATATGTTCAGGAGCTTTTTTGTCTTGTTTTGTTTTAACAGTTAACAACACCACTTTAAAAGGCACTCAGGAAAATAACCACAAATGATTAATGAATTCATTGTAAAGTACACATAAGCACAGAACAACAATAATAAAGATGTAGGGATATTCAAAAGAGGTAATTTGATAAATCTAGAAATAAATGTTACAAATTTGGCGAGTATTTCTTGAGTCATATAAAATTATGGAGATAAGATGTTTACATATGCAAGGTAAAGACAAAATCATCAAGAGAAGACAAAAAGAAACCCACAATTTATAAAACATTATTTATTTTAGAAAGAGTTTAGAAATACAAATTTGAGTCAGACATACTCTTAGATTTGTTTGAAATTAATTTAAAACATTTAATGCCAAATAAATAGAAAGGAAAATGTACAGGCCATCTGGGGGAAAAATAATTGAAGGGAAACTGAACTGAAAGCAAACTGGTCTCTGTGTATGTGTTAGGCATATTGACCTAGAGCTTTGAGCTGTTTCCTGATATATTTCACAGGATTTACTACAATTCCTCATATTTTTTGAGGTTTCAAGAACTTAGAGACTATTATAGAAATCCTCTCTTGATCACCGAACCTATTGTCCAAATATTCCTCGCATCTGCTGGTAACAATGGTAGATATTTGCACCATTGAATCATACAATGAATATTTGTACATTTCATTGCAAGTAAAATTTACCTCAATAAAAATAAGATTATAAAAGAATATGTGACACGTATTGTACTAGGATTAGGTTTAGTGACATATAACAGAAATAAAAATGACTATTGCTCAACAAGTAGAAGTGTATTTCTCTCAGTTAAAAAAATGTTTTTAAAGTCCCAATCTAGACAATTGAGGGTCAATTTGGCAGCTTCACAGTCATAGGAAACCAAGGCTCCATCTGAATCTTCTTTTCCTGGTCATTGTGAGGCCTCACCTTGCTTCAGGTTGTTCACCAGTTCACGCAGCATCAAATCATTGGGGAGGCACTATCGTCGCTCTGTGCTATTGAGTCCATCTTCAAAGGAGCTCTGTTAATCAAGTCTCCTTTTCATCTCTTCTGCCATTCTCCTAAGTCAGGACGCCATTATCTGTGTCCTAGATTAATACAATAACTTCTTATCTGACAGTCTCCTGATCTGTCTTCCCCAGTCTCATCTTTTACTTGACTGCCAGAGTAACTTTTCCAAACAAAAATCTCCTGATAATTTCACTCTTCCCCCAGTCTCCACCTCCTTGTTAAGACCCTATAATAGATCCCTACTGCCAATAATAAACTACTCAGATTGCTGAAGCATAAAATTTGAGTGTATGGTTTATATTTTATCTATTACACTTTTTTAAATAACTAATTATTATATTTGTCATTACAAAGTTAGACTATACGTATTCGTTATAAATTTTAATTGCAAACCTTTTGAGCAAAATATGTTGGAAGCTGAATTATCTCATCCACTTTGGGGTCTTACACTTATATTTTTTAAAAGACACTATTTTACCAACAGGCATGGGAAAAGGTGAGGAAATATAAAACCATGTTTCTTTTGGAAATAGTTAAAAACTAAAAATGTTTAGCTTATAAGAGAATATGGGTGATGTACCATTAATGCTTCTTAAGGATGAAGGCTTTACATATACTTTTAAGAACTCTTAAGAACTCTACCTTTTGGCTTGTACTTTGATATATATATATATTTTTCTTTGTTATATGTATGCATATATATATATATATATATATATATATATATATATATATTTTTTTTTTTTTTCTTCCTTTCTTGCCTGAATTTCAGCAAAGAAGAAAGTCGAAACTGCCTGAATTCACTGGCTCCTCTCCATCTTAAGAAAACAAAAACAAAAAATTAAACTTTGTGTCATTGAAAAGATGACAGAGAGAGCTCTGTAGGGAGGAAAAATGGTTCTGGAATTGTAGAGACGGAGATGTTTCCTGAGACTGGCAGGTAACGGAGGTCATTCAGAGCCATCTCCTCTGCTGTAGCAGGATCCCCTGGAGGTGACAGTACCATAGAAGAAATGTCTGGGCACTGCAACTTGAGAGACTGGACCCCTTAGCATAGCAGACCCCAGAGCATAGCTCTACCTACATCAGGCCTAGTTGTGGCCCAGAAGGCGTATGTTAGTACAGAGGGGACCATATAGATGTGACAATTGACCAATGCTTTCTTGATATATAAGGATCCAGAGCCTTTGTTAAACCATTGGCAGGGGCAGGCCTAATAAAAACTAAGAATAAATATCCAACAGTCAAGCAGAACAGAGGCTTAGAGTATACATAGTCAATTTAAAGAAAGTACAAAAATACTATTTCTTGCACACATAAGTCTATCACTTATGATTTAGACCTACTACATGTATTTTAACTTTGTAGAAGTAAATAAAAGAATTGGCAAGACTATGAACAATAAAGGCAGATGATCAATAAATATATAAAATTATGCTAAACTTTCCAAATAGGGAAAATGGCTGATTTGTGGTTCACTAAACAAGATAGAATTGACTGTGAAGGACTGAACATTGAATATGAGTGTGAGTATTCAGAAAATCGCTTATGGAGATTTAAGAATCTTCATGGTGTAAAATATCTGAATATCTGTATGAAAAAAATTTATACTGAGAATTACATTGATGAATTTTCCAAGGTGATATCTGATGAAAACCTTAGTCCTGAACTTGATGAAACAGTTCAATATTGGTGCTATGTCCTAGAAGAACAATAACCATGGCTGAGGAAAGGAAACCCACAGGTTAAGGACACTAATCTCTTAGGATACTGATGCAGTAGGGTAAACTTGGCAGTAATTAGAAAAATCCAATGTCAAATGTATGAAGGATAGACAAAATTTGCCTATGCATCACTAAGCAAACAAGGGAGTCTGAATAACCAGAAAAGTAGTTGAATGACCTATAAAGGAGCTGAATGACCACTTTATACCAGGTTCATGAAGTCATTACAGCAATCTGTACTAGAAAAAAACTAAAATTTATTCTTCTCAGAAAACTGCTCTCTATATCCTCTCCTGGATTTCTTGTAAAAAACAATGTTTTCAGTATTTCTTCTCCCATCCCACATACGCAAACATAATGTAACATTAGTGATAAACACATTTTATGTTCTCTAAATAAAAATAAAACTTGTCTTAACTGTGAGCTAGCTGCCACAGAGATCCAAGAATCCAAGAAGATCTGAATGGCTTCAGTCTTAATGATGCCATTAACGTCATGTACAAATTTTGTGTGAATATATGACCTAGGAGTAGAATTGGTGATTCGTGGGGTAACTCTATGTTTAACCATGTAAGGAACTGCCAGATTGTTTTCTCAAGTGGCTGCACTAGTTTACGTTCTCACCAGCAGCGTATAAAGGCTCCAATTTCTCCACATCCTAACACTTGTTTTCTTTTTGATTACAGATATCCAAACAGGTATGAAGTGGTTTTGATTTGAATTTCCCTAATGGCTAATGATACTGAACATCTTCGCATGTGCCTATCAGCTATGTGTATATTTCCTTTGAAGAAATGTCTATTCAGATCCTTTGCCCATTTTTAATTGTGTTGTCTTTTTTATCATTGACTTGTAATGTGTTAAAGAGAACACCACAAGTCCCAAATGGAGTCACCTGGGCTAAAGCCCATGATCCCAAACCTACATTTAACACCTGATCTAATTGCTGTTTTAACCTCTCCCCAAAAATATAATCTTTGTCAACCAGTCTGGAACTTAATGGTCATTATCAATGAGGTAATCTGTCACATGGGCCCTCTCCATCCCCCACCCACTCATAGAAGGAGGAAGCAATCTGCATGATAAAAACCCTTGCCATTCCCTCCAGCCCCCTCAAAAAAGATGTCCATGTCTAAAAATAATTTCTTTTCTTTTGTTAATAGCTTCCTTGCCCCACTCATCTTCCTATAAAATCCTTTTATCTTGTACAACACAGAGCTCCCTTCTAGTTGCTAGATAGGATGCTGCCAGATTCATGAATCAATTAACAAAGCCAATTAGATCTTCAAATTTACTCGGTTTACTTTTGTTTTTTTACAAATGGTTTTCATAGGTTCTAGATACAAATCCCTTATCAAATATGATTTGCAAAAATTTTCACCTACTCTGTGGGTTGTCGTTTCACTTTCTTGATGGTGTGTGCTTTGAAGCACTATATTTATAATTTTGATGAAGTCCATTGGGTCTATTTTTTCTTTAGTTGTATGTGCTTTTGTTGTCACATCTAAGAAACCATTGCCTAAATCTAGGTCAGAAAGATTTCATGCCTATGTCTTCTTTCAAGGGTTTTTTAGTTTTAGCTCTTACATTTAGCTTTTTGATCCATTTGAATTAATATTGTATATGGTATGAGGTAGGGTTCCAACTTTATTCTTTTGCATGTGGATATCCAATTGCCCAAGAACCATTTGTTAAATATTTTTTTCCCTCAATGAATTATTTCAGCACCCTTGTCAAAAAGCAATTGACCATAAATGTAACAGTTTATTTCTGGATTCTCAATTCTGTTGCATAGATCTATATGTCTGTCTCCATGCCAGTACCAGACTGTCTTGATAACGGCAGCTCACTAGTAATTTTTGAATTTAAGAAATGTGAGTCTTCCAACTTTGTATTTCTTTTTCAAGATTGTATTGTGTATCCCAGTTTCCACAATAGAACTGCCATGTAAATTTTAGGACCAGTTTATCAAGTTCTGCAACCAGATCAACTAGAATTTCATAGGGATTGTACTGAATTTGTAGATGAATTCGGGGAGCATTGCCATCTTAACAATATTAGGTATTCTTATCCATGAGCATAGGATGTCTTTCCGTTTATTTAAGTCTTCTTTAGTCTCTTTCAACAATGTTTTGTAATTTTTCAAAGTTTAAGTTTTACACTTCCATTGTTAAATATATTCCTAAGAATTTTATTCTTTTGGATGCTATTATAAATAGACTTTTTAAAAATGTATTTCCTTTTTGGTTTGCTAATTGCTACTGTACAAAAATAAAACTGATTTTTGTTTATTGTTCTTATATTCTGCAACCTTGTTAAACTTTTTCTTAGAGTGAATAGTTTCCTCGTAGATTCTTTAGCATTTCCTACATATAACATCATGCCATTTGCAAATAGAGATAGTTTTACATTTTAAAGAAACTAATTCATTTGTTTTTATGGAAATGTAGGGTACAGTATTTAGAGTACAGTATTTAGTTTGGGACAATAATTCCCAAAATGTATTTTGTGGAATACATATTCTTGGGATGTAATTACCTCCTAAAAGTTTTTGGTTGTGAAATAAGTTTAAGAAACAATGCACTAAACAAAATTAAGTAAGTGTGCGACTGCTCAGAGTTGTTAATATTCTCCTGTGCACTGAAACTCTTCCTGAGTAGTAGTACGATATATAGTTTTTCCTAAATTTGACCAGAGAAATATTTGGAACACTGTCTCCTCGAACTACATATACAACACGTTTTGGGAAATTGATAGCGCTAAACAAACTATTAACTCAGCACTTGTGACCAGGCAGTTTACCAGGAGCTCTGGATGGACAATGAACTAAGAGAGGAACACTTACCAAATTCATTATGGTAATGAATGAGTCTGATAATGAATCAGATATTCAGTAAGAATATAGCATTACTCATCAAGATTACAAGAGTTCATACAGAATAGTTCTTATTGAAATCAAAACCTGGTACTCACCTTGAACCTAAAGATTTATGTGGGGCATCAAAACAAAGGACATTTACACATTGAAGAGAGATGTTTCAGCTCATGAAATGGCTCCAGCCAGTTGTCTGTGTGCTTGGCAGTTCATCTGCAACCTGGCATAGACCCAGAATTTTAAAACAAGGAAAACTTTTTTAACATTAATCCCTAGTGTATTTTTAAAGTTCCAGTTAAAATAAGGCTCAAAACAATTTCTGAGAACTAGACAATATTAAAATAACAGCAAATCTTTTGATAGGTAACCTACATTAATGAATACAAGATTTAGACTATACCTTTAAGGAACAAAGGATAATTTTACAACTGACCACAAAAAGATTTCATTCAGACATATTGTTGAGATAAGGTAAATTAAGGAATCCTACCATCTGCTTACCTCCTCTTAGAACTTTTTCCTAGTCTATAACTTGTACCCTCTTCTCAAGATTAACTGCTTTTTAAAAATCCTTTCACTTCACATCCTCAAGGTATAACCCCCCCCCCACACACACACACACTTCTCCAAATTTTTGAATGAATGATAGAGAGAGAGGGAGAGTGAAGGAGAAGGAGAGAGAGAGAGAGAGAGAGAGAGAGAGAGAGAGAGAGGTGGGGAATTTTCACCAGCTATAGAAGGACTTGGAAACTGTCTAGAAAAGCAAGCTGGCTTCTGAATTAAGGGTTGCCAGAGAACAAGTGAGTCTGAGTATAGAGGACATTATTAATAAAAGAATCCTCCTATTGATAGCAATAAGAAAGTCCCCTCACCGCCTTTAGTCTCCCCAGTAAAAAAGCTATTTCTTTGTCCGATGACCTGGTGGCTGATCCCCACCTTCTCCCTTCATGCCCTCACAGGATAATTTTCACGCTAGAGGCTTAGATTCTCAGGAGAGTCAGGAAGGGCAGGCCTGGGTTAGGGGCACAAGCAGTAAAGGCTTCTTCCAACAGCCAGAGCTTACGGAATCCTAAAAAAGGAGGCTCATTACTCCCGTGTGTGAGTCTTTGTGGGTCTCCCGATTGCCCTGGAATGGTGGATGTGGCAATAACGTTAACTCTCAAGTCCTCAGAAGCAAGACCTAGTCGTCACTCACCGCGGCGCTCGGCGCTCGCTCGGAGTCGCTGGGGACCGAGACTGGTTGCTAAGGACGCTGTGAGAGTCTCGCTTCTGACCAAGTTTAGCCAATCAGGACCTGTAAATTTAATTCCATCCTCCCTTCCCCGCCTTCGCCACATTTGTGTACAGTTTCAAACGAAGAGATGCAACGATGTGTAAACGACCTTTATTAGCTTTAACATATAGACATAAAGCACATAATAATGATTTGTTTTAATAGTATACATAAGTTAGATATCCGGCCAGTAGCTGCTGCCAGAAGTGCTGCGGCAGTGCTTTAACGTCCCCTCAATGTCTAAATGCCTCTTCCAAAGTCTCGCCTCCTCCCCCCAAAAAAAATCTAAAACAAAAAATAAAAATATGGTTAGCAAAGATACTCCCTGGGAACGCCCTGGGAACTCCTTTGACTCCTTTCCTGAATATTTCACGCCCACATTCAAATATAATCCTAAATTTTCTTCAATCCGTCGCAGTCGCTCTTCTTCTGGGCCTGTCCACTCACACATTTTGGAAATATATTATCTTTCTTTTAATAAAAATATAACAATAATAATAAAAAGAAAAGAAAAACAGCACGCTTGCTATAAAACGGTAACTACGTCTTTAACCAAATTGCTGTTCGTAAGCTTCCTTTACATATGAAATGTAGACCTGCCAGTGTCCTCTGCATCTAGGATGGTGGGTAAACAAAGCATCCAGGGTGTCCTGTATGTACTAACCACAAGGGGGCTCATTTCAACACAAAAGAATGCCTATATTTAAAGGTAGCATCCAATACAATTTTCTAACTCAAATCCTTGTAAAATCCCTTGTCTACCAATGGGATAGCAACTTCAAATAGTCTACAAATTTTCACAAGTGTTTTACTATGTGGAAGGGCAATTCTGATTAAATGGAAAGCTGAAGTACAGGGATTATCCTGGTAAAATAAATTGCCTTTAAAAATTCAGAACTTTAAAAGAAAATTTAACTGATGTAAACTTGAAACACATCAATTCTGAATTGTTTCTGTTCATGATAGGCACCAAATAAGTCATGATATGTTTAATACATTTTGATACATAAAGCAGAAATTATTGATCCAAATTCACAGAATGTACAACACCAAGAATGAACTCTACTTTAAACTATGGACTTTGGATGATAACGATGTGTCAATGTAAGCTCATCAATTATAACAAATGTACCACTCTGGGTGACGATAGGATAGGTGAGGTTATGCAGATGAGGGGGCAGAGAGTATATGGGAAATCTCTGTACCTTCCTATTAAACTTTGTGAACCTAAAACTCCTCTAAAAATAATAGACTTTAAAAAAAGTTAATTTTAAAAAACAAAGTAAGTTGAAGGTAAGAACAAGAGTAAAACCAAGACTATAGAAAAAGAACAAAAATACAGACAATATTAAAAAGAATATGGTAAACACTCTTGATTTATTATCTCAAAAAGTCAAGAGAGCTTACCATAGTCCAAGTAAAATAAATATGAATAGACTGCTGCCCTTAAAAATAGCTTGGTGGGTATTATTTAAAATTCATTTCAAGAGATCTAGGAAAACTGTTATAAGCATTAAAAATACAAATTGTTACCAGATTACTCATATAGGAATAAAAAGCAGGTTAGCTAAATAATTTTTCTCCATAATCTGAAAATCAGTTGATTCTATGGGAGCATTTACAGAAACAAGTAGCTACCCGTGAATTCTATAGGGAAGATAACTAAAGGACATGTTTATATAAGGAAGAATTCACAAATTCTTCCCCTATACCTGTATATTTTTAAATTAAACCACTCAAAATATTAAACCATTCAAAGGGCAGATTACTTAGACATTAATCAAAATTAAGAACTCAAAAATGTAGCAGTTGTGACTGTAAAGAACTGGAACCACGTATATCTAAACAGTAAGTTTCCTTTGGCTACAAAATGAAATGGCAACTTATTTGAAAGAGATGATATATTTATTGCTTGTATAATCCAAATTTAAAATAGTGAAGTATGAGAAAGGAGTAGGGACACTTCTCAATTTTCATAAAGAAGCGTGAAATAAAGATATTTCACTATTGTGGGTTGGGGAGAATTCAGTTAGATCAACTCACACTACACTAAATGATGGATCTCAACAAATATAAATATATAACTTGTTTTTGGAAAAGAGTACTTATTGGCATAAATATAGGCCTGGACAAATAGTATACCACGAATCCTTGAAGGAAATATTTCATAGACTAAAACAAAAAATCAAACCTCTTAAAGTTACCATATAAATTTTATGCAAGCACATTTCAAATCCCAAAGTGTGTGTGTGTGTGTGTGTGTGTGTGTGTGTTTTAGGAGAGTCAAAGTGAAGAATGAAATGGTTTTAAAATCCATTTGGAAGAATAAATAACAGATTAGCCAAGACAATTTTGAAAAAGAAGTTTATGTGAAAGGGTTTGGCTTACTATATATTAAAACTTACTGTGAAACTTTTATTGGTCTATATTTATATTTTAAAAATAAAATACACACCTTCAAATTCCATCCTTGAAAATGGTATCTAGTTGCATCACAGTGACTTGGACAGAGTAGGTATTTAATAAATATTGCTGTGTAAATTCTTGAATAAAAATGTAGATGGTTTTTATTTTATTCTGTGAGCTGAATTAATTCAGTGTCAGAATTTGAGTCAAGTATTAATATAAATAAATGACCTGCTTGGTCTGTACTTTTGTTTGGCAGGTCATATCATTCTGTGCCAACTCTTAAAAACTGTCAAAATAGTCTGCTATTCTTCACTTATATTTTGAAGAATGTCTGAATAATGGCTAGACTTTTTAAAATATTTATTAAACTATTTCATGATTATAAATATTTCTACTATATGATTATTTTCAAAGAAAACTAATCATTCTACTCTATTTGCTAAGGAAAAAGGTCAAAAATTTAATCTATATCATTCTATTAATAATTGTGTGAAAATTTTCCTGGTTATTAATTTTTAGTGCCTACAATATCCTCTATCCATTGTTATTCAATGGTTTAATTGTGGTGATTTTAAAACATGAACACAAATTGTTTGATAATTCTCCCCTCAAAAGGTGGAGCCAAATCCTTTCCTCTCAAGTGTGGGGTTGTATTTACTTTTAGAAAGAAGAATGTGGCAGTGTGGCTTCCTCTCTCTCCCTCTTTTTCTCTGTCTCTCTCTCTCTCTCTCCTTCATTTGCTTGGGGAAAACACCAGCTGTCATACCGTGGAGGACACTCAAGAAGTTCTATGGGGAGCTCTATGTAACAAGGAATTGAGACATGACAGCAACAAGCAAGAAAAGAAGGTATTCTTTCCACAATTAGCTGAGTGAGAAATCTTGGAAGTAAATCCTCTAGTCCCTATCAAACCCAGTGGAAGCTTGACCGTAACTTCATGAGACACCCTGAGCCAGAACCACTCACCTAAGCTACATGCAAATTCTTGAACTACTGAAATTTGAGATAATGTTATTTTAAGCTGTTTGATTCGGGGGTAACTTGTTATGCTATGACAGATAACTAATGCAAATATACTGTTACTCTAATAAAATGCATATTGACCACTTGTTGGGAAAATTTCATGGGATCTAGAATCCAAAGAAAGGGTGACAAAGCCATCATTACATCAACAGTTTATTGATGTAACTCCAGGGGAAACGGCCTTATATACTTGCTCAGGACAGGGCAAGGGCCTGTACCAGGAACCAGCATACCGGCAGCTTAGAGAAGGGGTCAGACAGTCTCTAAGGGGATTTACAGGAAGCCATCTCTGTTCTGTCCTGGATCTAGCTGGAGAGTCCAGCTGTGGTCACATCACTGAAGTCTCGCTTCCATTTCACTCTTTTTAGTATATGTGCTGCCGAAGCGAGCACATATCACTCTTTTTAAATACTGGAAAGAAGTACATGTTTCAATTTCTGTGTTTAGCATTTCACAAACTAGTTTGAAGCTATACACTCTGGACCATTTCAGCATCATTATTTTAGAAAGATTTTGAAGAAATACTGGAAGGCAGGACTTTGATAGTGCTCTAGAGATGGCTACAAACAGATTTAGTAATCTAGAAACATATTTATTGCTGTGTCCCATAATGGAATCCATTCTATTGATTTTTTTTAGAATGATTTTTCTTCTAAACAGAAAAAAAAAACATAAAAGAATCTATTTTAGGATATTTAGAAAATTCGATGTAAAAAATAAAATTCATGCCAACCTACACCCAGATATAATTTTATCATTTTGGCATATATCCTTTTATTGTGTGCATATCTTTACTATTATTTTTACAAAAGCAAAATCATACTGAATTGTTTTAAATTTTACATTCATATTTTCACTGTAATTTAATATATATTTCTGATGTAATCTTTAAACATGCTGACTCTAGCTCTTCTCACCTCCTTCACCATTATCACTCTAGATCAAATCACTGTTATCTCTTGTCTCAGCAGTTTACAATGGCCTACTTAGTATAGGTTTCCTCCTTTGCCCTGTTGCAGAAGCCAGTTTTACCCTTCTCAAGCATCATCCAGGTCACCTTACTCTTCTGTTAAAAAACAAACAAAAAACTAAATTCTTGTTCGTCACCGGCAACGCCCTGCAAAATTTGGCCCCTATCTTCTTTTCAGCTCTCAGTGAGCCCTTGCTCACAGGCTACCTAGCTTGTCATCAGGACCTTATACTTAGCTCTGCCTTGAAAATTTTTCTCCCAGATATTCACACATGGTTCATTCCCTCACTTCATTTAAGTTTGGTTAAAGACCACCTCCTAGGAGAGGGATTCCTTGACCACGCAATCTAAAAACTTTGCAACTATAACTTAATTTTTTAATACATAGTATGCGTCATTGTCTGTGTTATATGTTTGTTTCATCATTTCACACGATATATTTGTTGTCTCCCAACTAGAATGTCAGTTCCAACAACACAGGGACTTAATCTGGCTTATCCATCACTCTATCCTCATTAATTAGAATAGTACCTGGCACAGGTAGGTGCTCAATAAATATATTTTGATTAAAGACTACATGGATGTACCATTTTAATAATTAATGAGTAATAATTACTTAACATTTAGAATCCTGACAATTTTTCCTATTATGAGCAGTTATGTCATGAACATGTATATAAGGAAGTATGTACACCCTTATTTGTTTTGTAAGATTTAGGAGTCAAAAGATATGATCATTTTTATGGTTTTTGATATGTATTTCCAAACTGCCTTCCATCAAAAAGTTGTTATATTTTATACCACTCCAGAAATGAAGGAGAGCTACTTTCTTCTCACCTTGCGTGACATTGTACATTTACCTTTTAAACATTATCATTTTTATAGGGGAACGATGGTTATTATTTATATGTGCCTTCCTTCAATTACGAGGGGTAGTAGGCATTTGTTCATTTAACTCTTATCCACTTACATTTCATTTTTATGAATTGCTTCTTTATGTCCTTTGCTCATATTTTACTGATTTTCCCTTATTGGTAAGAGCTCTTTTTTACAATAAAGTGACCCATTGTCTAAATCATTTCAAAATGAAATTTTTCCCCCCAGTTTCTGACTTGTCTTTCAATTTCGATTACTATGTTTTTCCTTTTCGGTTTACCATGTAGAAATTTAAAACGTCAAATTGATTAGTCTTTTCTTACATGGCTTTTGACTTTGCTGTTACTTTAAGGAAGTTTTCCAATCCACTATTTAAAAAGTATTCATCCATTATTTCCTTCCAACATTCAATATTTAAGAAATAAAGGAAATATATAATACAAAATAGCTGGAATTTATTTGGGCGTAAGCTGTGAGGTGGGGCTATTACTGATCCCCCCTTCAACTGGCCACCCAGCTGTCCTTCTTTTAATGATTGATCCTTTCTCCACTGACATGTGAAATTGTGACATGAAGTTGTTTTTATATTAAAAGAACACACACACTTTTTTCTCTGTTTCTTTTAATAAACAATAAAGATTTGGACCTGAGCCAATCCCATCCTGGAGCCAATATTCCTGAGGCACAGAGAAATATTTTTTATTGCTATGTCCTGTAACTAATTTAATATTGGTAACCCAGTAATTTGGTATTAGTACTCAAGTAATATCAGATACACTACTTAAGGAAGAGGTTCAATACATTTGCCCAAACCACATCACAATCCAATTTAAGAATGTCAATCCAGTCAAGATGAAGTTGATTATCACTTTAAGTAAAGGTTCGGTTCTGGAAGATTGAGAATCGTGCGTCAGGGTTCTCTTACGAAAGCCCTGGGAATCCTGAGCTCCAGTGGGAAAGAAGGGACACAGGAAGAACCCATGATAGGCTCAATCAGATCTAGGGAGAGGGACTCTGTCCGAAGAGCCCATTGAGCTCATGAAAACAGGTAGTAGGATCATTTTAAATTTTCAACTAGGGTCTAGATTTTTAACTATCACTGGTTAAATACCCTGAGTAATTTAGATGCACCAGAAAAAACAGAAACTACAGAAAACGATTTATGTTTTTTTTGTGGCCTTAGAAAAACAAAATGGTTAATTCCTAAATCCCGGAGAACAGTTTATATTAGTGGGGGGAGCAGGGAAGGGGAAAGGAAACGGGGACTTTTCTCCCCGGATGTCGTTTTTTAATGCTTGTTTTAGCCGTCCCTACTACCTTTGCGTTCATTGGGCCGAACCAGATCTCAGATTTTTACCCAAAACGCTGAGGAAGGCAAAGCAGACATAACGTTACCAGCACTCCGCACTTGTAACCACTAATAGCTCCCTTGTGGCAGGAGCGGCACTAGCCAAGTGAGAAAAGAAAAGACCGAAATCTGGGGCCTTTGTGTGGAGTGGGTCATTTCTGGCCGAGATCTCAGCGAGTCAACTCCAACGGCGCGTTAGTTGTATTTCCCTATGAAACATCTTTATTTGACCTCCTCTCGTCCTGGCCGCAGCTCCCACCCCAATTTCCTTACGGCATTTCTTTGGTACTGGTTGCATGCACCCTACACTCATCTTTTCCACCTCCTCCCTAAAGGCGACAGTTTTAAGGGTTGGCCCAGTTACTGCCGCGTCTCCCTGGCAACCGTGTCTTTCCCGACCGCCGGATATGGCTACAATCACGTGCTGTGAACGTCCGGGTGTACAACGTGACTTCCGGTTGTCAATTTCCCCAGCCGCGGTGGAGGAGAAGCTGTGTGGCCCGAAGTCGCGGTGGCCCAGTGGTGGTGGCCTCCGGGTGGGCTCGCCTCATCCTGCCCCGTCTGCTATGCATCCTCGGCGCCCGGACGGATTCGATGGCCTGGGCTATCGCGGCCGAGATGAGCAGGGTTTTGGTGGCGCTTTCCCTGCAAGGTCCTTCAGCTCCGCGTCGGACCTGGGCCACTGGGTGACCACTCCCCCAGACATCCCGGGTAGCCGCAACCTACACTGGGGCGAGAAGAGCCCGCCCTACGGTGTGCCCGCCCCCTACACCCCCGAGGGCCCGGCGGAGGAACCCTTGCCGGGCGGCAGCGGCGGCAGCGTGCCGGTGCAGAGCAGCGGTGAGGGGCGCGGGGAGCCTGGCAGGGGTGGGTGGACTGGCTGAGCCGCGACTCGCGGCCTGCACAACCCGGAAGCCGCACGGAGGGTCCCGCCTTCGGGGCCTCTGGGTCTATCGCGCGCCACACCCGCTGCTCTCCCTTCGTCCTCTGCCCTTGAAACGGGCCTGCTCCCTCTTCCTCATACAAATGTTTTCTCCGGGATCACCTTCAAAAAGACACCTGTCTTAGCTATGGGTTGCGTGGTAGAGATTTCTAAATTCGAAGGGTTTGGCGTATGACATCCGATGACCTAAATCAAGAAAGAAGGAAATTGGATTACTTACCGTTTATTGGGAATCATATGAACCTTACCTAATTAAATGACCGCTGTATTTCTTTGATTTAATTAATTGTAGCTTTTCTGCAAAGAGTTTTTCAGCAGAGGTAGACTTGGGCTCAAACCTGGCTCTACCACTCTTAAAAGCTGAGAGACTTTCTTAGTGCCTGTGAGCCCTCAGTTTTCTCAATTTTAACGTGACTAGAAGAATAAGGGGTTTTTTTCTAAGTGTTAAATAAAATGAGATGCGAGTAGTGCATAGGACAGTATGGACCACATAGCAGACTAAAAATATTTGTTTCCTTTTTCTTTTAATCATAGGAGTGGTGTCTATTTTCTAGATCCCAAACTACCTCCTGGCATCAAACCCTTTTTTTGGTAGAAGAGAAAATGTTTATACTTCCCATTTTCTTCTGTTAACACTTATGGTACTTTCAAACTGAGCCTCACTCATGTTAAACGATTCACTTGAAATATGTAGAGAAGTTGTGATTTCCTTTTCTTAATTTTTAAGGAGGTAAAGTAATATAACACTTTTCTACTTAAATAAATTATAGATTTTAAATTCATGCACTCCGTGGGAGCCCCATAAAGATTTGTTGAATTGAGAAAAAAAATTATATATATATATATATCCACCTGCTATATTTTCCTTTTTCTGACCTAAACTCCACTAAAGAGCAAAATCACCTGTATGATTTCAAGATAAGACTTTGGAATCAAGACATAATTATTCTCAGTAGGATGTCAGAAGACCTGTGTTTTAATTATAGCACTGATCTAGATATTCTCAACATTTTTAAATTCATAATATGGAAATAATGGCTACCTTGTCCCATTCTCTTGAGATGTTAGAATAGATTATATCATTAAATATTAAGTATATTCTAAACCAAAATTTTATTCTCACTTCTATTTTGACTTGGAAGTACAGTGATATTTATTTGATTTTGGTTAACTGGGAGAAATAGACTTTAAATGTCATCTGATAAGCAAATGAGCATGTGGAGGGGGATCAGTGACTTATACAGCATCATACAATTAGCTTGTTCATTCTGGTTTGCTTGCTATTGGTCACAAAACAAGTACTAGAAAGTTATAAATTAAATAATTCAAAATGCACATATTGCTACACAGTTGCCTGGTTAGGCAGTAAAACTTATTGTTTCAAGAATTGTGCTTTGATGGTTACCAGGAGCTCTTAGTAAAACCAGGGTTCTTTTAGCAGCACTTAAGGAGCTGGTGAATCTAACTTTGCAAAGAGGATAGAAACCCAAGAGATTTACACAGTTAACAATAGTAAAACTTCCTAATACCTTCCAGAAAATATCAGTGGTATTTTCTGTATTAACAAAAAGCGGATAATTGGTACTCACTAAAAGAAAAAAGCTGAAAGGAGGAAAGGACCTTAACTTGGGCAAAAGAAGCTTCTGTCTCACTTGTACATTTTTCAAGGCAAGAGTAAGCCAAATTGTTTCCCCAGGGACATGTTTACATGGCCTTGTTCTGACTAAGGGGACAGTGAAGGCATCGCTTCATTTGAAAGAACAGAAATGAGAGAAAGAGAGGAGATGGGACAAGAGCAGAGAGAGAAAATTACCCCTTGTAAATATTGTATTGTAGCTGAAATGTGATGACTAGTCCCCTGTGGTTGTGAAATTTCATCAGCAGGGTTTTGAATTTTTAAGTCGAGAAGAAACAATTTTTTTCTGCATTGACATATGCATAGGAATGTTTCCAGCTTTAAACTTTTCTGATAAGACTATGGAAATGCCATCAGCAGTAGCACGTATGTACCTGTTAGTGTATCACAAAGACCTAATTAAGCAGCTACTTTCAAAATATTTAAAACTTGGGGAGATAGAGAAGAAGAGAGCCTTTTGGTTATTCTAAGTTTCTTTCCATTTAAAAATTTTGAGGTGTTTTGTGACTTGATTTAACATAGATGCTCCCCACCAGTAACAGCAAGTGACTAATTTTACATGAGAGGTAAAATTGTTGGTGTAAATATCAGTCAGAGACTTCTATAGAAAAAATTTTAAATTGTTCATACTCAAAAGTTGGAAACAGGTAGCCCTTAGAGTCTACCTGCAGACATGTTTCACTTGGTCCACACAATGTTTTAAATAGTTGCAAATATTTTTTAATTGGAAGATACTATAATACATACAAATGAGAATATGTTTTTAGAAAAATCACAGCTTAGAAACACTGAGCCCACAGCCTCACACTGCAAGGATGAATTTGAGCTGAAGAGCAGTGGTGCCTTACAACTTGCCACAAGCCCTTCACTCATTCAAATGACTTCCCTGGCCCCTATCAGAATTTGGCTTTGGGACATGGAGTTTAAATGTTATTAAAAGAAAATATTTTTTGTTGTTTTTATAGTAAACCTAAATAATGGTTATGAGTAATCTTATTCTTTCTATTTTAGAACAGTTGAGTAGATTTGCTGGATTTGGTATTGGACTTGCAAGGTAATGTTTTATCTAAGGATTTCTAATTTAAGTTTTTATTTAAAGTTTTTAACATAATAGTAGTAGATGATTAGTATTGTTTCTTTTAGATTGATTCTGTGGAGCAGTAGATTATTGCATAAAATTTTGCAGAGAAAAGTGATTCTTTCAAATTTGAGTTTGTTTTTTTTCCAGTAAGCCTAGAGAATAGTCATTGAATTTTATAATC
This sequence comes from Rhinolophus sinicus, assembly GCF_036562045.2. Lineage (NCBI taxonomy): Eukaryota > Metazoa > Chordata > Mammalia > Chiroptera > Rhinolophidae > Rhinolophus > Rhinolophus sinicus. Next base: position 125,109,940 of record NC_133753.1, on the reverse strand, counting down.
ACAAAATAATTTTGTAAGGAATATTGTAACACCTTTCACATGTCTATCCAAAGAATAAATCAAATCTAATCTTATGTCTCCCTCCAAAAAACCAAATAATTTTGCATTGAAACTTCTCCCTAAACATTTGAAGATAATTAACAACATAGTCTAGGTTTTACTTACAGTCAGCATTTAATGCGCACCATTATTATTTTTTATTTTTAATGATTATTTTGTGTAAGAAAAGCCTCTAGTCTTGATTAGGTGATCTTTAGTGAATACTGTTTCAAAAATATCAGAATTGCAAAAATGCTTACATATATTGCCAGAATAACTCTCATTGTTTTAAACATTTTAATCAAGGAAAAAAATGACCTTAATTTGCATAATTAAACTTGAGGACATGAATGTCAATAGAAACAAAATCTGTGTATTAAGGTTTTCCTTCTGCTAGAGTTAACTTTTCTTTGGCCTCGCTGTTTATACTTAAAGCTATTGTTCATTTGATATATTACTTTCATATGTATTTATATATATATATATATATATATATATATATATGAGTGTGTGAGTACACGCACACACGCCCATGCAGGCATGTGTCACTGTTAGTGCTTAAGCCCACAGTTGTAATTAGTTTGTAGGAAATGTTTGCAGAAGAAATATTTTATACATAAAATAGTAGTCAATTAACATGGTCATTAAAATCCCCATAACTTAAGCACAAAGTACATCAAAACCAAAATGTATAGAATGAGGTTCATGAAAAATATATGACTCTTCTGATAGGAACTGTTCGTAAGACATCTTCCAAAAGAAATAGAAAGGAACATTTAAATTGTCTAGGAAAGAAGTTTCCCATATCAGGCATACAGAAATGTAGTTTCATATTTATGTGATACATATTAGTATTATATAGTATTGTTTTCCTTGCTTACCAGTTTGCAGATCTGGCTTTATTATTTTCCTATTGAATTTTGTTATTGGTACAATGATTTGAAAAATGTATAGACTTTTTAAAATCATTTTTTTTTAACTTTTAAGAATCAGGAACATAAAATAATGCATGATTTTGCAAAATCTGCAAAAATAATTTCAGATACATATATGTTATAAATTATATTTTGGCTATATTGTATATATTTATAAATTATTCTTATATAGTCTCTTCACAGAAAATGTACTGGCCCATCCTTGCATTGTTCTACGCCGCCAATGTCAGGTAATTGTGCTTTTTATGACCTTCTAAACAATAATCCTAACCCTGATTTGTAGTACAGAGCTCAATAAATGGCTGAGATCATGTAACCATTATTCCATATGAAATGTACCAAAATCTATAATATATCAGTTCTCAAACTTTTTGGTATTTGAAACCTCTTAAGTCTTAAAAATTACTGAGGTCTCCAAAGAACTTTTGTTTGAATGGGTTATAGCTATCAGTATTTACCATTTCAAAAATCAGAGGTGGGAAAATTTTAACATTTTTTTTTAATGTTGGAAAATAATAAGCCCATTAGGTATTAATGTAAATAACTTTTTATGAAAAAGAAATATTTTACTTTTTTTCATATATTTTTAATGTGTGGCATAATAAAAGACAGCTAGATTTTCACATCTGCTTCTGCAGTCAGTCTGTTGCAATACATTGTTTTTGAAAGAAACAAGAATGTCTAGCCTTATTATACACATACTTATTTGAAAATGGGAGTATTTTTTATCTTTTTCAGATAATTGATACTACACCAAAACTCAATAAGTGGTAATTTCTTAAAGGTTATTTGCAATGTGAAATTTGAAACCACATCAATTAAACTTTTATACTCTGTTACATTAAATTCTATTGGTCTATACTGCATGTTGAAGGGATTTTCTACCCATGCATCATTTTGTTAGTTACCTCATGCATTGATTAATTGAAAAACATTGATTTACTGAATTATATAGATCTTCTAAATGTTACGGCATTTGGTTATACAGTATCTAAAAAGAAACAAACAACCCATCATTAAAATCACTACCAATATCACCAGAAAAGTGTTTCAATGTTGGTAAGCTCTTGGTGGTGGATACAGGTTTTCCAGAATTCTAATTTATGCTTGTGTACTCAAATTTATCACCAGAAACAAAACCTATTGTTTAAACAGTAAGCTCACTTTGTTCATTTTTAAAAACATGTCTGTCCCCACTGTGAGTAACTATAGTCTTATCAGTTTTTTCAGAAGCAATGGTGTTCCATGAAAAAAGTGGCTAGTTCAGCTTGCAACTTCATTAGACAAGTGCTTTTCCTCACAACAGCCATCTTACTTTATTATGCAACACACAGAATAGTAATTCAAACAATGATGTGTACCCAAGAGTCAAGATTTTATAAAATTAATGTATTTTACTTCTTCAAGGACATTCTTTAGTCAAAGTGGCTTTTTCCTCCTTGCAAGTGAGTGGATTGAAGAATATAATAAATACAAAAATATAATTTTGTGCCACTACTTTGATTCATGCTAAGGAGTTAGCAATTTTGCCCACAACTCACTGCTTTTGCACTATTATTGAAAATGTCAGCACAAGGAAAAAGGCAAATCATGCCTTAGGATCAAGAAAATAATTTTGAACCTGTTATTTCCCTTAAATGCCCTCAGGGATCAGTGGACTAAACTGTAGCAAAAGCTCCTATAACTTCTTTAAAAATTGAGTCAGAAAAGATAATAATTGCAAATTAAGCTGTTCATGCTATATACACCAAAAATATAAGTGTATATAGAGAAAGAGCCAGTTAAAAATGTGAACAGTTGTATATGCCCCAGAACAGTGAATTTTTATAAACTGTGATACTATTACATTGTGATCCAGTGTATACATATATGAAAACTTAAAAGTTTTATGAAATACCTTCGCAATGTGTGATGCATTGTGATAGTTTTAAAAAATTATTTCACTTATTAAGTATTGGTTCTGACTTCCTTACTGATTTTGTAATTTATCAATTGTTTATAGCTTACAGTTTGAAAAATGGTTGCCATTGGGAGACACATACCTCCTGTTCCCTGTGTGTTAAACAGCATGAGCATTTTGCCGCACTGAATGTGATTCTAGTGTTTAAGGAAATATAAATGTCAAAGAACAAGACCTTCTTTATTATGTATTCTATGCATTACTATGTATATTGTGCATTGGTCTTCAGAGTTGTAGTTATATAACTGTATGTACTGTACTTTTAATAAGTGACGTAAAGCACTTTCAAGAGTAATTTTGCTTATGTGGAATTTATGCTGACTTTAGAATTGAATTTTTGTTTATGTTGTGACTCCACTGTGTATCTTTTATGTCCTTGTTATTTTTTATCAAAACAGTAACAGAAAATAATCATGAAATATCTTTTTTACAGGTTAATTATCATGCTCGGCATTATCATCTCACTCCATTTACAGTCATCAATATCATGTACAGTTTTAACAAAACTCAGGTGAGAATTAGTCTATAGATTTTATTAAAGTTATTTAAGAGTCATTCGGCCTTAGTAATGATTAAAGCAACAATCATTCCTCATAATTTAGTTAATGAAAATATCTTAACTCTTGTACTAAAACTAATACTACATAATAATGACTTTTTTTGATGTCACTGAATAATCAGTGAATTTACACCTTTGCTCAAATTAATTAAATATTAGGGGCATTTAATCAATATTAGAGATATTTAATTAATTGGAATGTTCATCTTGGCCTAAACATTGGCCACCCAACAAATATTAGAATAATGATAGGAATTAATTTAGTCATAGTTCTCTACTAAAATGTCCTTTTTGAATAATGCCTTATTGCAGAATATCAGTAAACATTCAATATCAAGTTTTATTAAGACCTTCTGTGTGTTTCTTATTTAGGCATTAACAGAAATGACAATAAATTTTGTTCATTTTAGGGACCAAGGGCCCTTTGGAAAGGAATGGGAAGTACATTTATTGTCCAGGGAGTCACACTTGGAGCAGAGGGACTAATCAGTGAATTTACACCTTTACCAAGGTAACTTTTTGGCGTTTTCTCAACATTCGCTTCATATTAAAAAATATGACAAAATATGATAGTTTCTAAAAATACCTTGAATTTGAAAACTTGCCTGAAGTAGCTAACAGAAAAAACAGAATAAAGTTAATTAGTTATCTCTTACTGAATTAGTATGTGATAAAGAAAATGCTTCCTGGTATATCTATTGAGATGTGTCTTTTAGCTCTACTGTTATGTGTCATCAACTGTCAACTAAGGAACAAACATGAGTATGTGAGCAATTCCTGCTCTTTAAGTAGCCAATCTGGTGAAGGAAACACATGTAAGCAAATTATAGTACACTGTGATTAGTGCTACGAGTATAATTAAACAAACCCTTTTCAGAGCCCCAAGGGACACTTTTCATAGAGTTTTTGGCAAGGATTTCAAAAAAGAGCTGAAATCTGAGCTGGATCTTGAATTGTGAGTAGGAATGACTTGGCAGAGGAGAGGATTCTGAGTAAAGGTGACAGCATACCCAATTTTATGGAGGTTGGAAGATTTGGGTAACAACTGTCTTATGCTTGGGAGTAGTGGGCATGTGGAGTGGAATAATGGAAAAAGAGGCTGAGGTGCATGACTGTGCTTTTATAAAGGACTTAGGCTTTATTCTCTGTGGAATTGGGAATCTAAGGGGTTTTCGTTTGTTTCCTTTTTTTTTTTTTTTAATATATGGGTGCTTTGATCAAAAATATACTCAAGTGGCAGTGTAAAAAATATGGACTGGTGTAGGCAGAGACTTGTGGAGGACTGTTATAGTAATCTAGGCCAGACTGAGAAGGGCCTGAACTATGGAGTAGAACAGAAAGGGAGGAGCTGGAGAGACATTTCTGAAGTACAGTTGGTAATTGGTGATAGACTGAGAATGGGGGTATAAGAGAGCGAATTGTCACCAGTGACTGAGATTTCTAGATTGGAATCAAGTTGAAAAATTCATGAAGTTGGAATGGGAAAGAAGATAAGCAATTTAAACTCCAATAGATGATTTTTAGATTCCTATAAGACATCTAGGGGGTCCATGTCTAGTAAGTGTTTGGGACCATGGATCAGAGTCTAGAGAAAATTTGACGGTAGAGGCATAGCTTTGAATGTTGTGGCATCGAAGTAGCATTGAAGCACTAGGATAGATGAATTTCCCGAGGAGAAAGTATAGATTAATGACAGAGAGTGAACCAAGGACAGAATTCTGGGCAATTTGGGAGTGCACAGGTGTCTGCCACGCACGCGCGTGTGTGTGTGTTTGTGTGTGTTTGTGTAAAAGTAGTTGAGGGGAGCAGTAAGAAGTGTTCACAAAACAAATTGAAAATAGCAGTAAGATATCAAACAGTAGTGTCCTACGTGCCAAGGGAGGAGAACTGGAATTGTTAAATACATTTGGAGCGAGAGGGTAGAGAAATAGGGGAAATTTGCTTCTGGGTCTGTTTTCTCTCTGAAACAAGATTCAAGGTCATTACAAGGTGATACAAGGTGAAAGAAGAATGAGCATTGGGGTCTCAAGTAGAAAAGCGTGAGAAGAATGGTATACATTTGGGATAGGCACAATTATGTGTAACAGAAAGGGAACCTTACTAAGATGTATGAAAGGAATGTTCATAGATCACTTTGGAAAGCATACATTTGTTTGGGTGCTATTTAGCAGGCCTCTGATTTTCTGTGTCAACACTATATCCCAGGGATAGCCTTTAATCCAAAGTTGGCCCCTGGCAGTGTGAATTTTGGGGATCGCCAAGGAAGTGAGGTAATTGCAGTCACAACCACTAGTGTCTCAGTCGTGGGATTTTGCCTTTATAGGGGAGGAGGTGATAACGAGAGACTGACAGCATGCTTTTTGCCCATGTGACTGCTTTCAAAGGACCGCGAAGTCTTGATGTTCCTTTAACACAGCTTTGCTAAATGTTAAAAACAAGACAAATGTTTGGCCTGTTAAAAAATTTCCCCTCTCATGCTTAAAAACGTCTGAATTTCTGCCATTCGCTAATGTTATTCACCTTATTGCATTTTATGTCACAGGATAAAATCAGAAGTTAGTACTTGTTATCACATGTTCTTAAAGTTCTCCCACAAACACAAATTTCTATAAGAATTTAACAAACTTCAGGGATTTCTATATGGTATAGTGTAAAGAGTTTTGTATTAGCAGTCAGAACTCTATTAGTCCTGGGTACACCACTTTTTAATTCTGGAACCTTACTCAAGTATTGCCATTTTCTAACGCAGAGATGAAATAGTAACTTTAACTTCAGATTGAGGGAAAGGAAAAAGAGAAATGGGAATGGGAAAGCACTGAATTTTATTAAATTTTATTATCTAACTTTCTTATTTTATAGACATACATGTCAAATTGTGTGGGTGTTTTCTCTTTGTCATTTTGAATCTTACTAAAGAAGACTCAAAAGTTTATTATGCTTGTTGTATTCTACCTGGATAATTTTCATGATAAATTTCAGTCATTACTTCATTTTTTTTACTTAGCTTGTATTTCCTAAGTACTTACTATGTGCTCCAGGTCCTGTGCTGGAAATCAGGTATACAACAAGGAGAAAAAACAAAAGGTACCTGTGACCGTGAAGCTTAGAATCTTGTGTAAGGACTTACATTAAATAAAATAATCTTACTAATTAATAAATAAGTACAAACTGAGATGTGTTCTCTGAAGGAAAAGAATATGGTTCTGTGAGAGTATTAAAGGGATAGGAACAGTGTCCCTAATGAAATGGCACTTAAGCTGAGATCTGAGTGGTGATTAGGAGACACAAACCAGTTTGTATAAAGATGTTGTAGCAGGGAAACTTGGTAAAATTCCCTTCTCTGGTAAAAACCCAGAGAAGGCTCATAGGATTGGACCTCAGATAGCAGGATGGAGAGCCGTGTGAGAGGGTGCTGAGGACGCAGGGAGCAGCCCAGCTGTGCAGGGCCTTGTAGGCCACTTTATGGGGATCGAAGAGTTTTAAGCAGGGGTCTGTGACATGATCAGATTTATGTTCTTAAGGGGTCATTGTAACTGGAGATGGGAAGATGGCAGGAGGACCAAAGCAGATAAAAGGATACGTGTTCATAAGCTGTAACAGTAATAGCAGTGAGAAGTAATGGTAGCTAGGACCAGGGTGGTATCCTGAGATGGATGTGAGTGGATAGTTTATATTTAGGTCAAGTTGATGGAACTTGGTGATGGATTAGTGATGGTAGGATGGATTAGAGAAGGAGGTTTCAAGGATGACTTCTGGGATTTTGGCTTGTGTGACTGGATGTGAAATAAATCCATTCTCTGAAGTACGTGTAAACATTTATTTTCTAATTGTAACTCCTTTGGGCAGGGTTTACCTTTTTGGGGGGAAAAGCAAAGTCATAGCCCACAAGGCAGCAAAGCAATCGTGCAGAGCCATTCACAGAAGTTACCGTGGGAGGAGGAGGCTGAGCTCTGGGGTCTCCTGGATTGAGGTTCCTTAATTGCACAGGTGGGGCAGTATGGATTCATCAGTGTTTAGTTTATAGCTTCTTGGTATTAGTACTTTTTTAAAAAGTGTATAACCCGGGATCGTCATCCGTGATCTCTTCCTTTGTCTCCTGCCCTGACCCCTCCCATGTCCTTCCCCAGACCTTCCCCCAGGTGGAGAGACTTAGACTGTGTTGCTGCCCCCAGAAGTACCCTTTCCTTTCGTGTGGCATTTCTCCTACCATTAACATAAGGGGTACCTGTAACCAAATTTGTCTGTATACTCAGTCTCCCACAGAAACTATTTGGTTGAACTCCAACTTAGTTTGACTCAGCTCATATTTGTAGTTGTACCAATATAAACACCTTACAGTTTTCTCCTCACATTGTCTGTTTTCCTATGACTCCTCTGAATCCACTGACTTTAAACACATTCTCCTTTCAACTCAGTGAAATCTTTCTCCAATTCAGTAGATTACCTTTCTAATTAACAGTTCCTAAGTACGTGTGTGTTACATGCCACGCCATAAAGTCTGACCCGTGACTGAGTGATCCGCACAGTGTCCTGTTCCCGGCAGCCCTGCTCAGCTCCTGCAGACTCACGCCGAGGGCTCCTTTCAAGGAGTCAGCCCATCTCCTATTTGGTCTTCCTCTTTGCCGGCTGCCTTCTATTCTTCCTACTATTATTTTTTCCAAAGACCCTTGTCTTCTCATGAAGTGCCAGAAGTGGGACAGCTTTGTTTTGTCATTTTTGCCTTCAGCGAGTTTCAGGCTTAATTTGCACCAGGACCCACTTGTTCATCTTTCTGGCAGCTCAGGGGAGCTTTAGATCTGTCCTTCAACATCGTATTTCAAATGCATCAATGTTTTGTCTGTCAGCATTCTTCACTGTCCACCTTGCACATCTGTACTTAGTGACCGGGACTGCGCGGTGTGGCTGAGCTGAGCTTTGACCGCTAACGGCACATCCTTGCTATTGATGATCTTTTCTGATTCTTCCGTTGCTGCCCTTCTGAGTCTCAGCCTTCTCTTGAGCCTACTCTTTTGGCTGCAGTTCCCATTTGAATTGATGACTGAACCAAAGTGAGCAAAATCCTAACACTAAAAGAGTCTAAGAGTAGGGAAAAAAGATCGTAAGTTTGATTTTGGACAAGGTCATTTTCAGGTGCTTTACCATTTCCAGGTAGAGTTGTCAGTAGACAGACGATACACAAGGTTGATATATACAGAAGACTAAACTGAAGACAATAGATTTGGGAGGTTTTAAAGCCATCATGTTGGATGAGATTGCCTAAGAAAGGAATACAACATGTAAAGTAAGAAAAGAAAAGGGCCTGAGCTTTTAGAAACTCCAGAATAAGTGGCTGAGTTAAGAAAAATGCTCCTGCAAGGAGTCAGAGGTAGAGACCAGAAGAGAGAAGCAAAACCAGAAGAGTAGTGATAGTGGAATATAAGAGCAGAGAATGTTCAAGAAGGAGGGAGCAACATTGCTGCTCAAATGGCAAGTAAGGTACAGACTTAAAAATGTACATTGGATTTAGTGGCATGGAAATCATGGGGACCTTGGCAAGAGCTGTTTTTGTAGAATAATTGGGTGAAAGCCAGTTTGGAGTGGGTTTAGAGTTGAGTAGGAAGTTAGGACATGGCAATGGCAAGTTTAGAAAGTTAGCTATGAAGAGGAGAGATGAAGAGAAGTAGCTGGAGGATGAGGTTTGGGTTGGGTTGAGGGAAGATTTTTTTTTTTATGAGGGCAGCTGTTTGAACATGTGAAAATGAGAGGCAGTGGAATGTAAAGACTGCTTAGTAAATACAGCTATTTTACAATTTTGCTTTTGTGTATTGATTATGCACGAGAGTATGTATACCAAATGGAAAAACCATTTTCAGTAAAAGCAGGTCACTTCTCTTAATTTTGTTCATTTGCAGTGTAGGTTTTGCTTGTGAAAATAGTGTATTAAATATATTTACACATGTTTTGGCATTTGATAATAAAATATAAAAAGATTTAATCACAAGTGGATTTCTACACTACCCCCTTTCCTGAAGCACTTAAATATGCTAATTTAAATTTCTAGAGCTGTGGCAATAAATTGTACCTATTTTATAAAGGAGCAGAGAACAGACACAAGGAAAAGAGTCTTAGTTTTTTTTTTTATATTTGACTCTATTATTTTTTACTCTTTTAACTCAACAATCTTAATGTCTTCAAGAATTGGCAGTAGTAACTAGTTTTGTATTCAAGAGGAAGGTGGCCCTGTTCTTACAGAAATGCGGTCACAGACCCATCTGTCTACAATGTTAATGACTGCACGAAGCTTAAAGCCACTGTCATGATGACCTGCGGTCATACTTTCTGAGGCCATAATAAAAGTGGTAGCAGTGCTCAGATGATTTGCAAACCACGTAGCATATTTTGTTTTATAATCCTAAAGTCACTGTCAATAAGATGGGAGGTCTAACATTTTTGTGTGTGTATTTTTCATCTTAATCATTGAATGTCCTTCCAGCTATATTCTGCTGTGGTTGTTCAGGCCTAATATAGTATTCTAGTGCTAATCAGAATTAGTGACCCAGAAGGCTCTCTGAGGTCTTCATAAATCAGAGATGGTTGTTCTATGGTGTAAAAATTTTTCTGCCGACCTTTCAGTCTCTTAGAAAAATGTAGGAAAGTTCACATACCACCCATGCTATAATTGTACTGAGTTTGTTTTTAGAACACTTACGTTATTAGTGATTAATTTTCTTCCCCTTTTTAACATAAAATATATTCCTTTACTTATGTTTGTCATAGTCACTTACTTGAGGTAGCAAATGTTTTTCTCAGGCTCCTGCCATGGCCATGGTGCAGTGGGTTGCCCAGTTCATCAGGGGAACTGGTGGCAGGGAGTCTCCGCTTTATTTTACACTTCCCTTTTCTGTCACTCTGCCTCTCCCCATCCTCCTCCCCCTTTCCTCCCATCCTCTCTATCTGCCTTTGCATTCTTTTTCTGCCTCCTTATTACTTTTCCCTTTACTCTCTGTAGTCTTTTCTCCTTTTTGACTTTTCTCTTGATGTAACTTTCCCCTTTTTTGTTCTTCTTTCATCTGGCCTCTCTTTCCTTCTTTTCTGGCTGCCAAAGGGTAACCTCAAGAGCAGGATGCACGCAGTCTGAGAGCTCAGTTGCTGACCTGGCATTTTGCCTATCTCCTTTGCACATGTCCATGTGGTATTTTTAACCTTCATTTTTCTCATACGTAAAACAAATGCAACAAGACCTGCTCTGCTTATCTCACAGATTCCTTCTTGTATCAAATGAGGGTTGTATGGCTTTGGGTAAGTTATGTATGAACCCTCTCTGAGCCAATTTCCTCATCTATGAAGTGGAGGTCATTGTGAGGACGAGAAATAATTCATGTAAAGCACTTGGCACAGTTCCTGACATACAGTAGGTGCTCAGGAAGATTATGGAAAGTAATAAAGGGTACAAAATTAATGTCATCATAGTAAGTAAAGGCAGTTTGGAAATTAGGTTGCCCTCCAATGGAATACGTCATTCTGCATTACAGTTACTTAATTTTATTTTGTTTTTTTGATTCTCATATTCTTACATACTTTTTAAAATTTCTTTTTTCCTCTCTATCCTGTTCCTCCTTTCCCTTCTCCTTCCCCATCCATTCTTTCTTTCTCAACCTCTCATTTTTATACCTCCTGCTTTAATGTCTCATGTTCATTTTTATAATCAGTTAAAACTCTTCCCCCTCTGTCAGACCCTTCTATCAGCACACACAAAAATACTTTATATGTTTTTTCTCTTTTCAAATTATTATAATTGTTTGAAGTGTGTCCCAGAAAGGAAAATGTTCACCATTAGAGTATATTTCTCCTACAGATTTTTTTTTTTACAAAAATTAAAACTTGATTTCCTTTTTGAAAATTGGGCTAATGCAAAATGTTTTAAATTACGTGGGTCTCATTTTACTTAAATTTATTTTTATTTGTTAGGGAGGTTTCACAAAAATGGAATCCTAAACAAATAGGAGAACACCTTCTACTGAAATCGTAAGTATGAAAATGGCATTTATAGTGAAAATTTCCATTAATTTTTATGGTGTTAGAACTGAAAAAAAAATCATATAAATAACTGTACTGAAAACAATTACAGCAATGAAATATTTGTGAACTAGAATTTCAAAAGACAAGTAACAGAGTTTAGGAATAAAAACCTGAAATATATAATATTATCTTTAAAATAAATTTTTCTAATTTGAAAGGCTGAAATCACAACCTAATTTTTCTTTGTGTTCTTAGGAAGTTAGCAAAGGGCTTCAACTTTTTTAACCCGAATTACCAGGAAAATTATTATCATTTATTTTTTAAGCAGAGATACAAATTTATTTGTATAGTGATGAGCAAATTCAGAACCTTAGTGTCATTAAAATGTAGTCCTGAAGGCACTTAGTGATTTTACAAAACTGACCATTTTTGTAGATTAGAATTTTACTCTTCACTTTTTAATTTTTCTTGAAGATTGTGAATTGGAAACCCCCCCAGCTTGCTGGCTCCCTCTGTGGGGCATTCTAGCACATTATTACTTAGTGATGTTCCATTCACCTTGAAAACCACTACTTGCCAGGACCTGGCCCATAGGGTTAGGTAAGTCCCACCTTGATATTATTTTAAATGACTATATTTTGCAGGCTTGCAAAGTTGTAATATTACTATGTCTAAATAATAGTGGTAGGAAACAACTTTGCAAAGCTGTACAATATTGTTTTTTAATAATAAAAGGGGACTTCACTCACCATTGAAGAATGGCTTAGCTCTGCTGGGTGGGAGATCTGGGAATGGATAATGATAATATAGGATAATAGCAGAACAGATAATGTTTAGATATTACAAAAAAGGCAAGCAATAGAATGGATCCTTCATCCTAAATTTTAAGTGTCTGATTTATAGGCTACATTAGCTAGCTATGTGCAGGTAGATGTCCAAACAATGAATCATAAACGAGCCTACATTTTATACTGGTTTAAAATAAAATCTGTTTTCTTTGAGGGCTGTCCCTGTGTTATTATTAATACTTAATTTTTCATCTCTAATTATTGAATAAAGATCCTGTGTTACAGATCTCTGAAGTATTTAGGCTATAGGTATTAATAGTTAAAAACCTTAAAAATGTCATTCAGTCTTGAATATAAATTGTATTGATATACTAAAGTAGGTATTTAAAAATTTAGTGTAAGCATCTTGTTTCAGTATACTGATAAGTTTGTTTTCATCTCTACAGTCTGACTTACATGGTGGCAATGCCTTTTTATTCAGCAAGTCTAATTGAAACAGTACAGGTGAGCTATTTTTTATTGTCATTTTTTAGTTTAAAATATTTTTTGGAATAGTCAATATATTCTGTATTTCTGATTGTATAACAGAACAATTTAAAATGATGTCCTTATAAAATTTTTATTTCACAGTTACCACGCATATATCAAAAATTATATACTAGGCACATTGCTAATGACTATTTTTCCTTTGCAAACTTACTTCATACTTTTAGTTTTCATTCTTTTTATCCTTTCCATAGGCAGCTATACTCTTCATTCAGGTATCTCAGAAGCCAGCCTATGACTTTCTCTGAATACAAAGACTCTACATGGTTTTTTTCAACTTTATAAGACTCGTGCACAACTCGAATGGTTATGGCTTATCATAGAACAATAAATTACTTCTTACCTGAGCATAAAACATGATGAATAATCATCCTAACAGTGAGCAGGTAGTCTCCGTAGGTAGTTTACTAACAGCATTGTTTTTTAAATATGCCTTTTAAGGAACAGTTGATGCTATGGTGTGTTAAGTACTACAAAGCTTTTAGGTTGGTGCAAAAGTAATTGTGGTTTAAAAGGTTAGATAGAAATAATTGCAAAACCCACAATTGCTTTTGCACCAACTTAATAAAGCCATCTCCTGCTTGTGTTTTTAATTGTTTTACTATTTCTAACCACATGGTGGAGCTTTAAGTATAATACACCGAATGAATGTACTTTCTCATCATACCATTCCTACACTTAAAACTGTAAGATGAAGATAATTTTAACTTTACCTACACAAAATCCAACTAGTTGCGTAACACCTGTCTTCCATCGCCAACATCAGATTCTCTAGCATATTTTTTGTCTTCAGTATAAATGAGTTCCCTCTCTAAAAACCTAACTGGATCAGCCTTTCCTCTTTTAATTATTCTTTTCCACTTCATTGCTTTTCTGACCCTATTGTTGATTTTTTAACTTATTTTTTAGAATTAAGTTCAGTTAACTGAAGTTAACATCTTGCTATCCAAATATACTTTTCTCTCCCCTAGCATTTGGCATTGTGTTAAATAAATGCTATATAATCTTTGTATAGGACTGTAGTTATTACACTATGGGATATCCTCATTTTATAGCTAAGGAAAAAAAATAACAAGAAGGTAAGTATTTAAGAAAATACAGCTAAGCAGCATGATATATTCGGGGAAAACAAGTTTTAGCTTTAGACAGACCCATATCAGAATCACGTTTCTCTACTTAAATTAGATCTGTGACTTTAAACAAATGCCTTAACCTTTCTAAATCTTAACTTTCTCATCCATAAAATGGGAATAATATTTTAATAACTGAGTTATAAAAATTAAAGGAGTTATGTATATAAAGTACCCAGCTCACTCTACGTTAGTTTTCTTTTTTAACCCAATATCCACACCCTATGTTTCCTGCCCCAGGTTCTACCTGCTGACTCCTTTTGATTTCTTTGGTCTGATTTTCCGGAAATCTTTTTCCTTCTTAGATTGCTCCTCTCTTGCACATCTGCCTCTTCTTTACGTAACCTCGTTACCGTCTCTTCTACTATACTCCAGGGTGCAATCCTTGTCCTCTCTGCTTTCTATCCTACATTAACTATCCTGGAGAACTCATTTACTCTTTTGAATCATTTTCACTCTAATCTTTATGAGAATTAAATCGTCTTCACCCTGAACTAAACTCATAAAAACAATCTCGTCTTATTTCCCTGAAAATTAGCTTCTTTTTGAGCTTCTTCTCCTTTTCTGTTAAGATACTATTGTTATCTTCATGCTAAAGACTCCAAATTTTAGTTCTACTTTTTAGGAAAGTCTTGATTTTTATATTTCTTTCATCCTTTGTAACCAATCAGTCATCATGCCTTCTTAGTTCTAACTTCAACAAATATCTGAGATTTGTCTGTTTCTCTCCACTGAGAGGCAACCACTCTCATCCCTTCTTTACCACTTACTCAGCTTTTTACACTAGCTGTTTTCTTCCTACTTCATGTTCAATGTTTTTGTTTTGTTTTTATTTTCTGGGGCGCTCAGATTTCCTTGAGAACATTATTTTCCTTGAAAAATACACATTCCCACAGAGCTCTCCTGAAGAGCACCTCCTGGCGACCTTCAATGTGAACTTCCTAGGGATCTGTTGTCTTCATGAACAATACTTGTTCTGATCCCTGCATTTTAAAGTCCGTTCTAAGTACTCATGTAAGATTAATGTTCTTCCTTTGCAGTGCTTATGTCCTTTTGCTGATTAAGGATCCATATTGACTCCTAGTCCCTAAAATCAATTTCAAACTTCTCAGCATATGGTTAAATCAAAATTTTTATTGACTTCACTTTACCTTTTCAGTTAATCTTAACTGCTCATTTAAAAAGATATGTTACATATTTAGTGAATGCCAACCTATATTAGGCACCATTGTAGACCCTGGGGATACAGCAGCAAACAAAACAGGCAAAACTACTCTACCCTGAGAGCACTTAAATATTTTTGTGGGGCAGATAGATATAAGCAAAATAATATAAAGTATACTAGATGGTTCTAAGTGTTAAAGAGAACAAAAAAATAAAATAAGGAAATTAAACAATGTGTGTAATGGGTAGAGAGGGGTGATTGTTACTTTTTTAGGATCAGGAAAGGCATCACTGAGAAGGTGACATTTGAGTAAAGGTCAGTGCATAAGAACTCCATAGATATTTAGGAGAAGAACATTCTAAATAGAGAGAAAGCAAATGTAAAGGCCCTGAGGTGGGATTGTGTCTCATGTGTTTGAGGAACAAAAAAGAGGCCAATATATTAGGTTGGTGTAAAAGTAAATTGCGATTTTTGCAATTGTTTTTAGCCTTTTAAACCGCAGTTACTTTTGTACCAACCAATAGTTGAAGCTCACTAAGCAAGGGGGAGAACAGGAGATGAGGTCTGAGAGGTAAGGGGAAGAAAGCATACAGGACATTGCAGGTCATTGGAATAATTCGGCCTGCACTTTGAGGGAGGTGGAAAGTCTTTGGTGAATCTGAGCAGAACAGTGACGTGATCTAACATGTCTATTAGAATTTCTTTGGCTGCTGTATTGAAAGTAGACTGGAGTGGGAAAGGGGCCAGAGATAGGGAAACGGACTAGGTTAGATGAGCTCATTTTAGTCTCATGTTTTTAAATATATTCTGTTTACTGAAAACTCTCACATGTATAATATATCCAGCTTGGACCTTGTCCTTGTAGTCTAATTATAAACTCCGAGTTTACGCCTTAGACTTAACATTTCTGAACTCTGCATCTCTCCCCCAAATTGCTACCCCAACCATATTTCCCAGCTCAATAAAAGTCACTGCTATTCCTCCACTTCCTCTGGCCAACAGCCTTGAGGTCATCCTTCATTTCTCTCTTTCATACCCCCAATCCAATCCACCAGTAGTTCTTATTAGCTGTAATTTTAGGATAAAAGCACAACTGAAGCACTTTCCTTCCATTGCTGCCTACTAGCCCAGTCCGCCATCATCTCCTTTCTGGATTATCCATTAACTTTTTAACTAGTTCCTCAGCCTCTGCTCTTGTCTTCCTCTGCACAATAGCCACTGAGAACAGGAATATCTTGTCTATCTTCTGCTTAAAGCTAACCAGTTTTTTTCCATCTGACTAGAAGCCGAAGTCTATTCAGTGCTATGGTATGGCCCCTGACTACCGTTTGCCTTCATTTTATACATTCTCTTCTTCAGTCATTACTACAGCCAAATTGGCCTCCAGTGTTCCTTTTTTGCCGGTCCATGACTCGATAATCTGTATCACAGACTCTGTTATACATAGCCTCAAAATTGTTAAAAGGCAGTGACATTGTAAATGATAATGGCTAACATTTATTAAGTACCTTCTGGGTATCAGGCCTTTTTTTATTTAATACTCCCAGCAACTCTGTGCATGAAAGATAATGGTACTGATCCCATTTTTATAGAATGGTAAACTGAGGCTTATGGGAAGTTAAATTACTTGCCCAGGGTCACATAATCAGTAAGTAATGGAGGCAGGGTTTGAACCCATGCATAAGAACTCTACGCACTGACCTACCTCTTTAAGTGTCATGTAGTTACTGCTTTTCCAAATGAGTTGTAAGGGGCTTTTTATGAGTGGGGAAACCAGATATGCCCCTCTCCATCTCCTCCCGTTTCCCTTTTCAATAAAAAGAGCTCCCAGCTTCACTGCGATCAGTATTATGAAATTTTATTGAAAACGAAAAATATCTAACACCTAGATAGCATTTGAAGTCTGCAAACCATTGATGTTTTCCCTCTGTAATCAGTAACTTAGGGTTTAAAAGAGACCTTCAGAGATTCCTTTTTTGTGGCGAAATAAGCAAATGTTAACTTTTATTCCTGTCATCATTTTTATTTCAGAGTGAGATAATTCGAGATAATACTGGAATTTTGGAATGCGTTAAAGAAGGCATCGGAAGAGTGATAGGCATGGGGGTGCCTCATAGCAAACGACTGCTTCCCCTCCTTTCCCTGATCTTCCCTACAGTGCTGCATGGGGTTCTTCATTACATCATCAGCTCAATCATCCAGAAGTTCGTCCTGTTGATCCTAAAGAGGAAGACTTACAATAGCCACCTCACTGAGAGCACTAGCCCGGTGCAGAGTATGTTGGATGCTTATTTTCCAGAACTTATTGCTAACTTTGCTGCCAGTCTTTGCTCTGATGTTATGCTTTACCCCTTGGAAACAGTTTTGCACCGCCTCCACATTCAAGGAACACGCACAATAATTGACAATACAGACCTTGGCTACGAAGTGCTTCCAATTAATACACAGTATGAGGGAATGAGAGACTGTATCAATACCATAAAGCAGGAGGAAGGAGTGCTTGGGTTCTATAAAGGGTTTGGTGCTGTTATAATACAGTACACGTTGCATGCAGCCGTTTTACAGATCACCAAAATTATTTACTCTACACTTCTTCAAAATAACGTTTGAGATGTAGGTTCCTGATTAGTCTAAAAGACATAATCTGGATCCTTTCTTATGAAATTATGAGGGAGAAAAGTCAATACTGGGGAAAAAAATGGATTCGAATGTGAAACTGCTGGAAAAAGCCCCTGCTTATTATATTGACTCTTCTTTTTTTATTAAAGGCATAGGTATATATTTTGGATCAAAAGTATTCCAAATTTGAAAAATCAATATAAACAAAACTCATATGAATTAAATTCTAGCTAGTGTAGCATGCATGCTGAACTAAAAATGATATTGGTCAGAAGCAAAAATTTGTCAGCAAACAAAACAATTTCACATAGCTGAATTTATTCCATGTGACTTTAATATTTATTATATGTTTATTTCACCTTGGTTGATAACTGGTATGTCATCCTTAATATAATATGTAGTATCAAGAGGTCATAGTTTCCCTTTAAGCAAATACTTTATGTCATCAATGATAAAGATGAGAAGGATTCGATCTGGCAGTCTGTAAGCAGAAGGGGAAGAGTTTTAAATTGTATTTTCCCTATATAACTTTTTAATGGCTGCACACTTATTGCATAAAGCTATTTATATGTATACATAAAACTCGGAATTTCCTACAAATTTTCCATTCTTAGATCAGCTTATTGCATAAAATGAAGTCATGCACTTTCTGCTTGAATATCAGAATCAAACATTAAAAGCCAAGGTACCCAAAAAAATTTAAGGCAAACAGCATACTTATCTATATCCAAAGCCAGCATTTCAATATCAGCAACTTAAAATTCGTCATATGTTTATACAGCTTGTTTTGCTTACCTAGTTATGTGAGTCATCAGGCTGTTTTTAGAGCCACTCTTAACAGAGATAGAATATAAAATAATCATGACAACCACTACTGTTTCCAGATTTACAAATTGTGTACTAAAAAGAACGTCACTTGTCTTTGACTTGTTTTTGTGGAGACAAAATTAAAATTCACCTGGGAATTTGTGCCTCTTGCCTTCTGTATAGTCATCATTAAATAATGGCTTCATTTTTATTTTCTTCCAGTCTTTGTAGTTTCAGTCTCCAAACTAGATACACATAAAGGGAAAAAGCAGGTTTATCCTTATTGCCTTTTATTTAAACTTGTTTGGATGAATACCGAAGAAAAAATACAAACTTTAAAGGAAGTTTGTCCTTGTTTTTTATGGATGAGAAAAGAAGTAACTTTCAACAAATAAGAAGCAAAAAAAATTGTTCATCAGTTTAAAAAAAAAAAATTCTGCCTGCTCCTAACTGGGTGATGTTCTTTATACAGTCAAATAATGTGCATTTTACTGATCCATCACTAAACATTTTAAAGTTTCATTTCCTCATGATGGTGATCAGTGTTACTGTGAGCCATTTAGCACACTGAAGTGCAATGACTATGCACTGATGTTGTCCAATGTAGAATTCATACAAAGAGATTTGTTTTACTTGTGAAATGGCTACTTTTTGTGAGTAATAGTGTTGGAACCAAAATGTGGTATCCAAAAAGTATGAAATAGTATTTAAATAGCAGCTCTCTCTACTATCTTGTATTGTGTGTGTGTGTGTTTTAATTATTAAAACACATAAGTTTTCTATCTTTAAATTCCACCAAGAGGGGAAAAATAAAATTAAACACCACTGATCACATGTTGTAGTTTATAGTTACATTTTTAGATTATGGTTTACTTTGTCTGAACTATGACATTTACATTATTTTTGTTGCTTTTGAACTGCTAAGTAAATTTTAAGATGTTTATAGTATATCCAATTTCCTGAAAAATCTTTTATTTTTACTATAACCAAAGAAGATGATTTCAGACAAGAGTAAATATCTGAAAATTTCAAGTTTCAGAAAATTTCTAGAACAGAATCTGAATGGAATCAAGTACTTACTAGTGAAAATCTCTGGGGTCCTTTAGCTAAAAATGAAGTATTTCAAGATTATTTGAAGGAAGTTAGCATGAAGATTCAGTTACATAAATCTGTTTCATTATGGAATCATTACAAGACTGATACCCTGAACCACACACAACTAAATTGCTCTTATTTCTGTCTCTTTGGAGAAAGAATACAAATTAACATTAAAATTGAAATGGGGCAAGTAAAATACTATTTTTGTTTACGGCCGTTCTGAGTTAGTTGAAATGTAAAAACTTTAAATCCAAGCACTTAAGTGCTGGCCAAATGTGTTTAACTGATGTTAGAAAGAAATAGCGAAATAAACATTAGACGTGCTCTTTTCCTTTTTAATTGCTCTATTTCTTTAGCATATAGGTGCCAAAAGCAAATATCCATAGGCTACATTTCTTAAGGTAATAATAGCTCAGAATAATATTTTTAACTCAATAAGATTAATAGTATTATGAATAAGATTCTATTAAAACGTTCCATAGGTCCAATGGTCCTCTTACATAAACCAGATTTTGGCCAGACAGCTGAAATGTGATATGCTTGCCTTACATTGAGTGGTTTCTTAACTTGGGTCAAATACTCTGGAAGTGACTGAATTAAGAACTGAAACACCTGGTAAATGTTAATTTATTATGTTAAGTGAATTTATGAATTGATTTGCTAAATTTGTTTATAAATCTCTTTCCCTTGAGACAGACACTCTTTTTCTGGGCCCATGAAAAATAATCCCTAAGTTTATATAATTTAGTCCTCCAAACTCCCAGCACTAGATGTTATAAATATGAAATACCGTGTTTCCCCGAAATAAG
This sequence comes from Rhinolophus sinicus, assembly GCF_036562045.2. Taxonomy (NCBI): domain Eukaryota; kingdom Metazoa; phylum Chordata; class Mammalia; order Chiroptera; family Rhinolophidae; genus Rhinolophus; species Rhinolophus sinicus. Next base: position 125,089,487 of record NC_133753.1, on the reverse strand, counting down.
ACTGGGTCTTATATTAATTTTCGCTCCAAAGGACACATTGGGGCTTATGTTCGGGGAATGTCATCCTGAAAAATTATGCTAGGGCTTATTTTCCAGTTAGGTCTTATTTTCGGGGAAACACAGTAGTAAAAACACACTAATTTCAAAATGGCTCTGGATTGGGAGATTTGATAATTTAGCCAGTGTTTTCAGAAACAAAAGTGGAGAGGTAAGAAGTCTTGCTCACTTTTGCTGGTGTGCCTTACCACTCAAGCTGTCTTTGTAGCACTGACTTTGTTGTAACTGCACAAAACACTCACTTTACTGGTTGGGCTCAAATGCTTCAGTATTTCTATCTGTGTATTCATACATCTTCCCAGAAAACAAAATACACTGCCTGATCATTTGTTTTTCAACTGAGATTTTGGAGACTGTTTACCCTCAGTTTGCTTACTCCCATGTTTTAACATAAAAGACTGCCAGCTCTTGAAAAGAGAGTCAGATTTGAATTAATTATTTTCAATAATATATAAGGAAATAAAATCCTCTTGGTAACAATTCACATTGAGTGACTGTTAACTTTGGCATTTCTGCTTTCTCTTTCAAATAGTTGTACATTTCACTCTAATATAAACTAGATATGTAATGTCTTTCTTTTGAGTCATTGTGTATCATTGATAACGATGGTAGAAAGTTGTATAGCAGAGTAACAAAAACTTGTGATTTGACAATGACTCATACATTATTACCTCAGCTAGAAGAGGTGTTTTGTTTATATGCGTGTTTTGTTTTATTTTTTAAGTTGTTTTTGTCTCACTGGTGTTTTAAATGTTTTCAGTAAATTGTGTAATATGAAAAGGTTCAATAAAATGTTGAAATAAAACCAGTATTTTTCTCTTACCGATGATAGAGAACTACTCAGACTGGTGATGTAGGGGTTCAGAATATGTCACCCCAAAATACGCCCCGTTGACATATTGATTATTTTGAATTAAAGTTACTTGAGAAGCAGCAGTTCAAGAAGGACACCCTGACCCGCCTTGCCCCCATGAAAGTGGGTGATAAAGCTCCCTTGTGGAAGGTACCCTCCCTGGACCGGGAGGGGAGAAAGGCATCCTTATCACCAGAGACAGGGAGTGTGGAGCTGAGAGGGCTGGATAAATCAAGCTTGTTAATTCTTCACCATGTACTACCCCAAGCCCAAACCCTTCTGCCTTGTCAATTCTTCACAAATGTTTCTTTGTCTAAAAGATAATAAAAGCTTCCTGCTATGGTCATTTTTTTTTTTTTTTGAGCCTCATGTTTTATGGGGCTTCTATGTTACAAAGTTAAATTTGTTTTTCTCCTGTTAACTTGTCTTACGGGCTTATGTCAAGTTATTAGACCAGTCTAAGAAACTAGAAGGGAAGAAGGAAACATTTGTCTACATCTATAGTGATAAAAGTTAAATTTTTGTAGGTAGGAATTAATATCAAGAAAAATACATATGTAAAGTTAAACATTTTTTGCCCACCATTTAAAAAACCCTTCTGTCTTAGGGATATTTTTTGTGAATTTGACTCCAAAGGCAAAGAAAACAAAACAATAAATGAATGGGACTACATCAAACTAAAAAGCTGCCCAGCAAAGGAAACCATCAATAAAACAAAAAGGCAACCAACAGAATGGGAGAAGATATTTATAAGTAATATTTCTGATAAGGGGTTAATATCCAAAATATATAAAGAAATTGTACAACTCAACAAAAACAAACCAACCAGATTAAAAAATGGGCGGAAGAGCTGAATAGACATTTTTCTAAGGAATACTACAGATGGCCAACAACCACATGAAAAAATGTTCAACATCACTAATTATTGCAGAAATGCAAATCAAAACCACCATGAGATAACACCTCACACCTGTTAGAATGGCTATTATCAAATAGACCCAAAATAACAAGTGCTGGAGAGGATGACGAGGAAAGGAACCCTCATAAATTGGTGAGTCACTATGGAAAACAGTATAGAGATTCCTCAAAATTTAAGAAAAAACTACGTTATTACCCAGCAATACCATTTCTGCGTATTTATCCGAAGAATATAAAAACACTAACTCAAAAAGATACACACTCCCGTGTTCACTGCAGCACTATTTACAATAGCCAAGCTATGGAAACAACCTGTGTCCAAGGACAGATGAATGGGTAAAGATGTGATATATACAGTGGAATACTACTTAGCCACAAAAAGGAAAATACTGCCATTTGTGACGACATGGATGGATCTTGAGGGTATTACGCTAAGTGAAATAAGACAGATGGAAAAGGACAAACACCGATGTCACGTGGAATATAAAACAAAAAAATAAAACAAAACAAAAACAAACTCATAGATACAACAGAATAATAGTTACCAGAGGAGAAAGGGGATAGGGGAGGACAAAATATGTAAAGGGATTCAAATAAATGGTGATGGATGGAAACTAGACTATTGGTGAGCACGCATAGTGTATGCAGATAACCAATTTATAATGTTGTACACCTGAAATGTACGTCATGTTATTAACCAATGTTACCTCAATTTAAATAAATAAAAACCCTTCTTATATAACTGTGATGTGGCTCACAAAACAAGCAACATATTTTCTAAAATGAGGTTTCCTATGCATTATCTTTTGTGAAAGTTTTAACACATTCCCATACTTGATCCTTACAACAGTCCTCAGGCATTTTCTAATTAGTGCTGTTGAGGGAGGAAATACAGATGGTGGGCATTGCTTGAAAATATTGTAAGGAGATCAGAAACCTACACCCACCTAGGGCCAAGAGCTGAGATAAGCAACAAAAGACTGCTAAAAGACAGGGAGGCAAAGCCAGGGAGAGTTTCTGTGGAAAGTAGCGCATTCACACATGGTCATGTATACTGGGGAATTTAGAAAGCCACGCACATGCCCGGGACAGGGCACGCATGCTCAGAAAAGAACTGAGAAGACCCTACACATTCACTGTTGGGTGACCTATAAACTCCGTGCAAACAGGAAGTGAAGGGTTAGGCAGAGTTGTAAGCAGCCTGGCTAAGTGTTAAAGGGGTGCTCCAAGACAGAGCCCATCCACAGTTAAGCAACTAAATACAAAGCCAGAAATCAAACCTAAGTCTTGTAATCTAGTTCAGTGTCTCATCATAATGGGACCTCTCAAAGTCAGGAATAGATGGAATAGGGGCCCAAGAGAGGGCACCCCAAAATATCCCACAATGGCATATCTATCACTTTGAATTCAAGTTACTTGACCAGCAGCTGGTGCCAGAAGGCACCTTGACCCTCCCGTGTATCCTGGAATTTAGTAAATAAATCTTCCCTGTGAAAGGTATCCTTCTGGCACCTGGATAACACCCTATATCACTACAGTTAACTCAGAGCCTAGAAGTCTGTGGAATCAAATCTTGTTGCCTCTTTTCTCGTGTACTGTGGTTTTAAAGTCTTCATGAACACACACCCAAACCTCGCTTAGATTCCTTTATAATGAACACAACTTTCTTTTGGTTCGGTCAATTTCTCACAAATTTATTCTTTCTCTGTCTAAATAGTGTAAAAAGGGGCTTGGTTTCATCATTTCTCTGAGGCTTATTTTATGTTTGGAGCATCATATTGTGATTCTCCCATGCCCACATATGAAATTGTTTTTTCTCCTGTTAATCTAGCCTTTAGTCAATTTTATTGTTTTATTATTAGTCCAGCCATAAGAATTAAGGATAGGAGAGGAAAATTCTCCTGCTCCCCAACAATGGTCTAACATCTACTCTTTAGGAAAAGAACAATGGCTAACATATGTTGAGCTTTTTGTGTAATGCCCACATCATGAAGAACTTGGATGCATCATCTCATGTATTCTGTACAGCATCCTCGTGAGGTAGGTAGTGATAATATCATCAGTTTATAAATGCAGGAACTGAAATGGGGAGGTAACAGTTAGGAAGTAGCATAGCTAGGATTTAACACAGGCTTGCTCAATTCTTGTGCTCCTAGGCTGGTCACTAGGCTAAAGTCTGACTTGGTTTAGTGACATCCAACAGAAGAACTAAAGGACACCACTGTTCTAACTGATGAATTGCTTCTATCCTTAAGCTGTACTGGAGTCAACAATGGAAGACTTCTGAGAGCTCTTTGGTAGGTCATTGCACAGTCCTCACCATCTCCCTCCCTTCTCCAGATGGAGAAAACTTCTCTCTTTTTCTTTGAGCTTCCCCAGACTGTTAATTCTTTCTTGCAACATACGGACTTTCTACCTTGTAATTATCTGTGAGCATCTCTTAAATTCTTCAAATTTATACTAGAAAATGCGTTTTCTCCCCATTCCCACTATACAGACATAGACATAATAAATCTCAGCCATAACAGATGTTAAAGAAATAAATGAATCTTATAAAATTCTGCACCCAATCTTGTCTACATACTTTAAAACATATTCCCTTTAAGCTTATAGTTTTAACACTGAGAGTGACCTTTGGAAATCTCCTTGACTAGATCTCTAATTCTACAAATTTGTAAACTGAGGCCTGGAGATGTTTGGTGATTTCACTAAGGTCACAGAATGACAAAGCTGGCACTGTAATCCAGGTCTTCCCACTCCCACACTGGTCTTTGTCCCCTACTCACTCTGCCCCTTATCTTTCATTCAGCTTTGACTCCCTCCTTTCTCTGTACAGGTATCTAGACAAATACATGTAGCATTTGATAGGCCCTACTTTAAAAAAAAAAATCTACTTGTGCATTTCTTATCTAATTTGTTACTTTTTTTTCATTTTGTCTTTTGTCTTCTTTGCTGGCTCCAATTCTAACCCTGTCCTTAGAATTTTCCTGATTCTGTTCTAAGGCTTGTGCCTAGGATATATCACCCACTACCATTGTTCAATTGAATTCCCAGTGTTGATTTTCAGCCCTGATTTGTCGTCAAAGCTTCAAACAGACCCACATCTCTAATTATGTAATGCATGTTTGGCACTGTATTCCCACTGTTGCTTCAAATTCAATATAACAACTAAATTCATTATCTTTCTCAAACTGGTTCTCTTTTCAATAACTATTAGTTAGCATTTTTCCAATCATATGCAATCAATTTGAAATCATCTTACATTTCTCCCCAGATAGTTCATCAATTATTAAGGCCTATCAAAAAGAACATGCCTTGCAGCCTAGAAAACCTGGTTTTGAATTCTGGTTCCATGGCATACTAATAGTCTCTCTGAGCCTCAGTTTTCTCAGCTGTGAAATGAGCATAAGGCCTACCTCACTGAAGTTTAAATCATATAGTATCTGTAAATAACTTTCAGTATTGAAAGTTTTCCCCTTTATCATCCCCTTTTAATCACTGGAGTTCTCATTGTCTTACATTTGACTAATAAGTTTTCCCTATACCCTAACTTTTTAATAATTCTGCACAACTATGAGAGGTTACTTGTCTTAACTATCATTTTATTAACATTGCTTCTCTTTCATTAATTACCCAACGACCATAAAATTAAGTTCCTACCACCCATCTATGTGCTTATGCCTTCCCAAAGGCTTGCCATCTCTTCCTGGGCTTTCTCAGACCACTTACTGACATCCTATAGGAGCAAGCAGTGGCTACTGTAGTCATGGTTACCAGCAGGCATGCCACTCTTGTTTCTGCATTCGCATCTTTGCTCAATTTCTGCCCAACCAAGATTGCATCCTCTCATCTTACCTGTAGAAATCCTAACTATCTCTGGATTCCTAACTCAAATCCTAAATCACTCAAAGAGCCAGTGTTCATTGAGCACATTTTATAGACTAAGTGCCCTGGCATAGAACGAGGAGAGCTATGAATAAGACACCATTACACACACAGGAACTTTCAACTAAGCTTGTTCATGCTACTCTTATTCACATCTATTTTTCCTGCTTTTGAAGTCTTGTAGAAATAACCACCTTTATCACATCTTTTGGCAGGTGTCATGGGTTTCTTATTTAACAACTGTGTTTATTATTGTTTCAACAAGACTGTAATCTCCGTCATACTGATGGCTAAATGTTATTGAATGTTGGATGTGTGCCCACCACTATATTAAATGCTTTACAAATATTGTTTATTATTTATAAATTTTACAAACACTACTTTATTTAATCTTTACTGAGACCTCATGAGGGTTAGTACCTTTATTTTATTTTAGATATATTAATGTAATTATTAAATTAGAATATTAAATTATATTATGCGCATAATATAATTATAATTATATATGAACGTAATACAATGCAAATTAATATAATTATTATAATTATATTAATAGACTTATTAACAATATTAATATATTGTTATGTATTATTCCATTTTAAATAAGAGAGAACTGAAGCTTAACCTGTTCATAACTTGGTGACAGTCACATACCTAATAAGTAAGTAGTTGAAGTAGCAGAACGACTCGAGGGCTAATTACAGATCTCTTACTACCTCCCAGACAGCCTTCTCAAGAATAGAAATAAATTCACCACTCCATCCCAGTTCAGCATGTAGCACATTTCTTGGTACATATAAATATTCAAAAATATAAATTGTATTTACTACAAGCAAGTAGCTTGTTAAGATCATAATGTTACATGTAGAAGAGGCCCTTTTTGATAATGAAATTCTCATAACTAGAAACTGAGTTCAGAACTCCTATAATTGCCTGCCTGAAATCCCACCCTGAGGCTAGGGACTATCTAGAGATCGATCTATCTTGAGGAATGGCTCACAGCCTCAGAATAACCCAGGCTTGTAAGACTCCTTAGAGCATCTGTCCACTCCAAATAAGATTTTACAATCTGACTGAAACTAATTTTAAACAACAGTATAAAATGCTAAACAAAGTCTATTTCAGGCTGTTGTAAAATCTTATTCATCGCATCTAACCTGTTGATAGAGGAAAACTTTCCATACCTCCCTCCAACATGCAGTGCCCAGGAAAAATACGTGTTTGAAATACCAACTTATTTATTTACTGCTTTTGTCACAGGATTCCTTCACCCAACAATGGAAACGTAGGGTACAAGTACATTTTATTTCTTTAAAAAGACCTATGATGTGGTGCAGCGAGTGAGCCGATGACTTCTTTGGGCTAACTGAAGTAATTCTGAGCCAGGCAGAAAGAAAAGATGTATGGCTTGGATGCTGGGGAAAAGATAAACTTGCCATGATTAAGCTTTGGATAACAAAAGAGTTACCAAGTTTGACATACTCATTACTGAAATATCCATAACACTGACATCATTCTCACCCTTTCATAAACTGAAGAGATGGTAAGTAGGAAAACTGTTACATAACTTTGGATGTAGCATTTCCTTGAAGGGCATCCTAAAGCTAAGTCAGGTTCTTTCCAAGAACAACAAAAAGGCTCTGCTCATGGTGGCTCTGTAAAAATATCTCACCCCATTTAAATAAAATTTTAATGTTTATGGGGACATATGTCAATGTACATACACAGTATTGCCACAGAGGGCAGAATTTGATCATTCTGCTGATCTCTGCTCTTTATGGAAATATTCACCTGTAAGAGATAAGGTTAAAAAAAGAAAAGAAAAGTCAAAAACAGTGATAAAATATTTGCTAAACACATATTTGATTAAGGACTTGTATCCAAAATATACAAAGAACTCTTAAAACTCAAGAGTAAGAAAAGAACCCAATTAAAAAGTGGGCAAAAGATCTGGACATTCAAATACCTCACCAAAGAAGATATGGAAGATGGCAAATAAGCATATGAAAAAATGCTGAACATCATATGTCATCAGGGAAATGCAAACTACAACAATGACGCACCACTACACACCCATTAGACTGGCTAGAATTCAAACTACTGACAACACCAAATGCTGATGAGGATGTAGAGCACCAGAAACTCTCCGTCATTTCTGGAGGGAATGCAAAATAGTACAGCCATTTTGGAAGACAGTTTGGCAGTTTCTTAAAAAAACTAAACATAGTCTTACCATACAATCAAGCAATTACGTTCCCAGGGATTTACCCAATTGAACTGAAAAATTATATCCACACAAAACCCTGCACACAAATATTTTATTAGCTTTGTTCATAATTGCCAACAATTAGAAGCAATGGAGGGCCCTTCAATAGGTGAATGGAAAATCAAACGGTGGTACCTCCATACAACAGGATATGATTCAGTGATAAAAGGAAATAAGCTATTAAGTCACAAAAAGACATGAAAGCTTAAATGTTTATTGCTAAGTGAAAGAAATCAGTCTGAAAAGACTATCTACTGTGTGACATTCTACAACGGATGACTATATGACACTCTAGGAAAGGCAAAACCAGAGACACTAAAAAGATCAGTGCTTGCCAGGGTTTGAGAAAAGGAGAAGAGAGAGAGAGGGATGAATAGGTGGGACATATGGGATTTTTAGGGCAGTGAAACGATTCTGTATGATACTGCAATGGTGGATACATTACATATGTATTTGTCAAAACCTATACAACACAAAAAGCCAAAGTAAATGTAAAGTACGGGTGTTAGTTAATAGCAATGTGTCAATATTGGTTCATTAGTTGTAACAAATGTACCACATTAATATGTTGATAGGGGAAGCTGTGGCAGGGAGGTACGGGAGTATACGGGAACTGTCTATACTACTTCAATTTTTCTGTAAATCTAAAAATGGCTAATTGAAAAAGAAATTATCTTAAAAATACAGTGTTTTTCTTTTATTCCTCAATATGCTGCCTTTCATGTTGACATCTTATGTAACCACAGTAAAATTAACAAAAACAGAAAATTAACATTGGAAATATATTATTGATTAAACTACAGATTTTATTTGAATTCCACCATTTTTTTCCACTAATGTCCTTTTCCTGTTACAGGATATTATCCGGGATCTTACATTGCATTTAGTTGTAAATATTCCAATCATCTTTCTTCTATCATGACCTTGAAACTTTTGAAGAGTACTAATCAGTTATTTTGTAGTTTGCCCCTCCACAAAAATGGTATTGTATTTCTTTTTTTTCAAGGGATTTATAATGTTGTTATGTCTTATTACTGGTGATGTTAATCTTAGTTACTGGATTAAGATGGTGTCTGCTGAGTTTCTCCTCTGGAAAAAGGAGAAACTTTTTTGAAGTAAATATAAGCATCCTGAAAGAAATATTTTGAAACTATACAAATTCTATTTATCCTCAAATTTTTACGCATTCATTTTAGTATTCACTGGTGTGTCTTACCTGCAAAACTTATTATTGTGACATGTGCCAGTGGTAATTCTCTATTTCTATATTTTATTTCAAATTATTCATTAAAAAAACTGTAAGAATAACTTTTCCTTTATATTTGTTTGTTTATGTGTTTACATATATAAGAATGAACTTCTGTATAGAAATGCACATTTAATTTTTGAGTCAAATTTATAAAAACATATGACATTTATGAATATCTATGCAACAAATAACACGGCAATGACTTTTATAAAGCCAAAAGTATTAAAGATACAAAGAAACAGATATAAGCTAATTATAGGAAATTTTAATATGTCATTCACAGTATAAGACAGATTAAGTGGACAAAAATAGGTATTGATATTAAAGATCTGAACAACATAAACCATTATGTAGATTTTATGGGTATATATCAAATGTTATATCCTAATACTAGAGACTGATCTTCTCAATATATCATTGAAACAAAATATATCAATCAAATTCTCACAAATATTGATCATATATTAGTTTACAAAGTTGACACCAGTAAATTCTACAAGGTAGGAATGTTATAAACAGTATTCTCCAACCATTATGCAATAAAACTAGAAATTATTTTTTAAAGTTTTAAAGTCCCTATTATCTAAAAATCATAAAATTTTCTACTAAATAACTTTTGTATGAAAGAGAAAATAAAAACTGTAAAACTGATAACATAACACTACATATTATAATCTATAACATACATTTAAAATAATGATCAGAGGAAAGTCCATAGTATTAAACACAAAAGAATTAAAATAAATTGAATTCCAAGCTTAAAAAAAACTAAGCAAAAACAACACATAAAAGAGAAATAATCACGATAAAAGCAGAATTAATGAGTTAGAGATAATGTAATGAGATAATTAGAGATAATTAATGATTAGACATAATTTTGAAAAAATTAACAAAATAGACAAACCATGAGATATTTTGATCAAGAAACAAAATGAGAAGAAATATATACAAAATAAGAAATGACAAGGAGCAAACAGTGAAACAGAAGAAATTTTAGAAAGTATAAGAGGTTACTTTGCAGAGCTCTATGCAAATATGTTTAAAACCCTGATAAATTGAATAACTTACTAGTGAAATAGAGATTAACAAAAGCAATGCCATTTTAAAATAAAAGCTTAAACAGACTAACTTTAGGAGAAATTACGAAAGTTATCAAGGAACCATCCCACAGAAGCATAGGCCAGATGGTTTCACAGAAGTCTAAGAAATGCTCAATGTTCCATAAATTGTTCCAGGGCACTACAAATGAAGGGAAAAGTCCTAATTACATTTGTATAGCAAATGTAACTGAACCTGATAGACAGTATGAAACAATTACAAACCAATATCTCTTATAAATACTAATTCAAAATACTAAATAAAATATTAGCAAAGAGGATACAACACAACATTAAAAAAATAACACATCATGGTCAGGTGGTATTTATTACATGAATGCAAGATTGGTTCAGTATTAGGAAACCATTAACATAATACAGTATATTAATAGATCTAAGGAATAAAACATGCAATTACCTCCATAGATGTTGAAAAATCATTTGACAAAAATCAAGACCCATTTCTGACCCAAGAAAATCAAGAAAACAGGATTGATGGATACTCCCTTAACATGATTAAATATGTAAACCTAAGTTAAACTTCCTTCATGAATAAACCTTAAAGACTAAGACTAAGAACAAAGCAAAAATGTCTACACTTTTTACCCTATTCTACCTTGTACTGGTATCATTTCATTAGCCAATGCAATTAATTAGACAAGAGAAATCGATTAGAGACATAAAAATTCATTAAAAAATGTAAAGCTACCTCTATTTACAGACAATATTTTTATATACTTAGAAAACCCTAGCATATCAATTATAAAACTTACTCAAAGAATTCAGCAAAGTATCAATGAGGTATTCAGTTAGATCCAAAATTAATGTACAGAAATTAATATTTTTTATATATTCAAACAATAACCAGTCATAGGACATAACAGTAGAGAAAAATGCCTCTTTCAATAGCAACAAAGATTAAATACTTAGAAATAAAATTTTAAAATATGCAAAAATCCTTACAGGTTAAGGAAAAATTTTAAACGACTCCTTGAAGATATTAAGGTATATTTGAAGAAATTGAAAGACATTTCTTGTTCTTGGGTAGGATGACTCAGCATAAAAGTTATCAGTTGAAAGATATTTGTTCTCCCTAAAGGATTTATAACGCTGATGTAAGCCCAGTAAAAACACCTACAAAGTATTATGGAGCTAGACAAGTTGATACTAAAGTTCATATGGAAAAGCAAACATGCAAGCCAGGACGAAACTGAAACAGAAAACTATGAGGGATGCCTAGTCTTACTAGACATTAAATTATAAAGTCTCTGTAACCAAAGCAACATAAGACCAGAGTGAACAGATAAACAACAAAAAAAAGAAATAGATCCATGTACATATGAAAATTTTGTATATGATAAAGGTGACATCACATATCACTGAGGGGGGAAACATATTATTTAAATAAAATGTGCCGGGCAACAGGTTTGCTGCTTAGAAAATGACAAAATTAAATACATAATTTAATATTTAGAATGAACTCCAAGTGTATCAAAAATCTAAATGTAAAAAAAAAGGAAAAGGGGGAAAAGAAACAGAATAAGTACTAAAAGAAAACATAGGTGAGTCCCTTTACAACCTGGGAGTAGAAAGGGTTTTCTAACTATGATTAAAAATCCAGAGACCATAAAATATAAGGTTAATAAATGTGACTAGACAAAAATTTTAAAACTTGCATAGCGAACAAAAACAAGAAACCCATAAACACATTCAAAAGACAACTGACCCTGGAAGAAAATATTGTAACATAGAGTAACTATCCTTAATATATGAAAAACTCTTAAAACTGGACAGCATGAAGTACAAAAAAAATTAGAAAAATAAGCAAAAGATATGACACAGAAAATGCATTAAAAAGATTAAAATGGTCATTAAGCATAGGATAAAATTTTCACCTCACTCATATATAGTTACATACATGCAAATTAAAACTACACTGACATTCAGGGACAATAACAATATTATAGTTATGTCGAAAAAATAGTCCTTATCTTTTAGAATACTAAAACAGTTGTGAATAAAAAATTGCAATCTTTAAGATTTTTTCAAATAAAGAAAGAATAAAAAAAAAAAAACTACACTGACATACCATTTCTCACAAATGAGATTAAGGAAAACGAAAAGTGTGACATCTTTTATCTAGATAATGGGGAAACAGACACACTCATGCATTTCTGGTGGAATTACAACTGGTATAACCCTTTTGGAGGAAAATTTGGCAATACTTAACAAAAAATAGATATGCCTTTACTATTTGACTCAGCAATCCCATATCTAATAATTTACTGTAAAGATATACCTCCAACAAAATGTAAATATGTCTTTTCAAGGTTACTTATTTGTAATTGAAAAATATTGAAAAGCAGCAAATGCTTCTAAAAAGAATGTGACTGAATAAACTGTAGTATGTCCATATGAACTCTATACAGCTACAAAAAAAGAGTGAGAAAATTCTCCACGTGGTATGATTCTCAGATATATTGGTAAGTACGAAAGGCTTAGTTATAAAAGGAAAAGGGAGTAAGCATGTGGACAAATTCAGAAAAAGAGAAATTACTTGCTAAAAATGATTGAGATACAATATTTTAGCCATGACACAAACAGCACAGTCCATACTCTCTCCATCTCTCAAGCTATTAGGCCTGCTTTGGGTGCCTCCAGGTACTGAGCCAGTGCCTACCTATCCTGCCTCCTCCAGAGATACTCACGTGGGAGCCTTCTTAGTACTTTCACTGTGTCTCAAAGGACCTGCCTGGAAATTAAGAAATTGAAGGGGAACTAAACTGGATCTCATTAATGACTGGGAGAAGGAAATAACCAACTCAAATTCTCTGCTTGATTACAGGATCCCGTCTCTCATCCCTACCATCTTCCTTGAACTTGAGATTTTAAGTGTATCTTTCACGCCCAGATTATTCTTATGTCTGCACTTTCCTCTTGCACCTTGCCTTGATGTCCTAGACTCTGTCATCCCCTGGTTTTGCCACATCCCTAATACAGACTGAAAAGATGCCTAATATGACTTTAATTTCAAGTGTTCCTGAATTCTGAAAGCAGCAGAGCTGGCAACAAGTAAATGTTCTGAAATTTAAAACAAAAAAAGACACTACAGGTAAAAAGTTTTAAATTTTATTATAAAGTGTTGACAGTTTCATAGAAGAGATTCTCATACACACTGCTGAAAATGGTGCCATTGGTACAGTACATGAAAGAAAATTTGGCAATATCCATCAAAATTTAAAAATACACTAATCCAAAACCCTATGAATTCTTTTTCCAGGTGTCTACAGTCTGATAAAACACTTGCATGTGTTTACAAAGAGGCAAATATAGGAATGATTTTATAATTGTGAAAAGTGTTTGTAATAATAAATAATTGGAAGCTTCCATCATTAGGACATACCTAAATTTTATGTCCAGGCTATCAAATATGTCACGGGGGAAAAATGTGAAGTAAAGAACGTAATGCACCATGTATTAGGATTTATAAAGAAAAAAGGAATAAATCCACCATAAAACACACCAACATAAATATATCATCTTATATATGCTTATGAATATATAATTATAAATATAAATATTTATGTGTATAAATACACGTATGTATATCTACATATATGTACATATACATATATATCCATAGGTATATGTAAGTATACATAGTCCATGCATCTAAACATTTGTATACAAATACATAGAAAATGTTTGGAAGAAGGCACAGCAAATTGATAGCAATATTACCTTTAGAAAGAGACTAATCAAAGGAAACCACTCCATTTTCTACATTATTTCATTTTTTTATGAAGAAAAAGTATTAGTATTCATATGTTGCTTGAGTGATTGAATATGAATAATGAGAACAGTTATTAAACATATCTTCCCCTTTCTCTCCAACATATACCAAATGTTCTGAAAAAGGTTTGGATTTTCAGAAAATTTCCCAGGTAAAGTAGAATGACAAGTGAGTACCTTTATTACGCTGTGTCTCTCAAAGATAATGTTGGTTTCATTGTCAGGGTTTAAATTTGTGAAGTCACTTTCGTAGTTTATTTTTATTTTAGCTATGGCTTTTTACAGCTTAGCTAGAATTTAACTTTATTTTTTGTACTCTTAAACACGCTTTACGCTGTATTTTTGTTAATTTGGGTTAATATGATAGGGCATATTAAAATTAATGTTTTTTTGTTTGTTTATTTGTTTGTTTTAAGGGCAGTAGGTCAGAACCCACTTCAGGCAGTAGGCTTTCTGTCCCTTCAATGTGCACTGAATCACTGGGGGAACATTTTATATGCAGATTCTGATCCAGTAGTCTGGAGTGGGACTTAAGATTGTGCATTCCGAACAAGCGCACCTCTGGAAAACACTTTGAGTTGCTAAGCTCTATTCATTAGTCTTTTCTCTACTGTGGTAACCAGTCACTAAGATTGGAGAATCCACCCACTTGTGTAGTCCCCTCCTGCATTATGCTTAGGTGGGTCTGTGTGACAATTAGCTTATGTGTGATATGTCCCTTCCATAATTAGGTTATAAAAGACTTCCATCATGGGTGTTCTCAATCTCTCTCTCTCTCTCTCTCTCTCTCTCTCTCTCTCTCTCTCTCTCTCTCTCTCTCTCTCTCTCCCCCTCCCTCCCTCCCTCTCTCTCCCTCCCTCCCTCATCCCCTCTGGGAGAAGCCAGCTGAGCTGCCATGCTATGAAGCAGTAGTGTAGAAAGGACCATATGGTGAGAAACTGAATTCTCTGGCCAACAGCTACTGAGGATCCAATGCCTACTAACGATCGTGTGAGTGAGTTTAAAAGGAGAGCCTACAATTATAGCTAAACATCGACATGAGTGTTGACTACAACCTCGTGAGAGACCCTGAGCCAAAACCACGCAGCTAGTCCCCTCCCAGATTACTGACCCTCAGAAACCACATGAGATAATACATGGTGGTGATTGCTTTCAGCTGCCAAGTTTTGTGATAATTTGTTACACAGGAAATGGTGACAAATACCATTAGTTAATGATTTTACAATACCTTTTTGGAGAATCTGCACTGATCAAGAGAGAAGGGTAAGTTGAAGTTATTTATGGTCAGTCAGAAAAGAAATGACTAATACCTTGTAACTGCAATATTTTCTCACTTTAATCGTCATGCTTTAGTCTCATATTTGTAAGAGGTCTAGATGGCAGAAATCATCATTCTCCTTTCACACAGTTGGAATCTAATAGGTCCAGAGAGACTTGCTGTCTGTCCAATATCATACAGCAAGTCAGCTGAACCTGCACTGGACTTCCACTTTTCATATTTCCATTCTGTGGTTGTCATTAGAGAACCCTGCCTCTGCTTACCATTTCTAACCAACAGTTGGCTGGTGGTCAACTAAGTAAGGAAGGTGGGAAACAATCAAGAGTTTAGCTTTAGGCTGTAATACCCAGTATAAGAATGGGAGCCGTAATGAGAGCTACCAGCTGTTATATCACTTGTGCCATTATTATTGTATAAGATGCTCAGATAAACTGTTATATTATGTATAGCTCAGGACCTAATTGGCATATCTCCCATCAATTCTTCATGTGTCAGCTACTTGATAAAAACTGTTTTTAATTCTTTTTCTCCTGTTTTATTAAGATATAATTGGCATACAGCACTATATAAGTTTAAGATGTACAGCATAATAATTTAATTTACATATATTATGAAACAGCTACTACATTAAGTTTCATTAACATCCAACATCTCATATAAGTACAAAAAAAAAAAAGAGGTTTTTTTTCCTTGTATTGAAAACTTTTAGGACCTACTCTCTTAACAACTTTCAAATATACCTTAAAGCAATGTTATCTATAGTCACCATGTTGTATATCACATACCTAGTACTTATTTATCTTATAACGGAAGGTTGTACATTTTGACCACCTTCATCCTCCTCCCTCCCTTTCCCCTCCCATCTCTGGCAACCACAGATCTGATCTCTTTTTCTGAGTTTGGGTTTCTGTTTATTTGTTTTTTAGATTCCCACATATAAGTGAGATCATACGGTGTTTAATTTTATTGCATAAAAGTACTTAGGAATGAAAGGATTGTCTTCTCAGTTTCTTCGGTGTTTTGGAAGGATCACTTAGAGCTTATAAAACTTTATGAGTTTGGAGGTCATCTGGGAGAAATTAATAGGCAGGTGAAAAGGTTTATAGAACTAATAACCAAGACGGCCTGGCGAACACATTCACTAATGCACCTGCTGTGCTGGAGGATGAGTCGGTATTCGGTTACCTGGCATCTACGCTGATTTGTGAGTCACTAAAAATACTTCTGCATGCCCTTAGTTTCAATCTTGTCTTTACATCTTTGGGGATAAAGAAAGCATGAGACTTATCGTGATATTGAGGCATTTGACATCATTTTATGGATTGGGAAAAATATTTGGGAGGATAAAATGATTATTCTCAAGCTAAGAAAGTATTTAAATAGTCATCTCAAAATAAACATCATTAGATCAATTTACACGATGTTTTCCAATTCCTTTACTTAAGTGTGGAAACCACCTGGAATTAGAAAGCCTGGCTAGGGTAGCCCCATCATGTTCCACTAGCTATATGAAACTTGGTTAAAGTTGCTAAACGTCAGTCTCTTTATTATAAAATGGGATTATTAATTTTATGTTCCTAATAGTATTTTGAAGAGAATCAAATAACTTAATATCTATAAATTATATAGTATACTGCCTATGATAAATTTTAGCAAATGCTGAAAATCTATTAATATTTAATAATAGTTTCTGAATTGATAACAATCAGGCAATGAGACCATGTTTCTCTTGCTTTTGGAGAAGAAATCTAGAAAGATGATAGTGAGTGAGAAGGAATAGGGGTCAAAAAGGAAAAGATAACATTAGTTAATAAATTTTAATTCACATTATTAGGAATAGATCACATCAAACTTTGGGAGGAAACTTGTGTTATGAAGTACTTATCAAGCACTTGAAATATTCTTTTAGTCCCCTAAATATATTTTCCAAAATATTCACCTAAGCACCTAAACTATTAATGTAAACTTTTGAGAGCTATTTACCTATTTCTTTATTTAAGTTGTAATGTATTATACACAAACCGTCTTTTCCAAGGTGACACTTTGAAATATGAAGCTGGATTTCCAGTTCTATAGTAGGTTTGTACTACTGCTGGAATTTCTGAACCTTCCATTCATTAAGATCCAGATGAAATGTGTCCTCTTCAGTAAAGCCTTGCTCAAGTCCTTCAAGCGAAGGCAGCTGTTTTCCCTGGGCTTCCCCAGGTAACATTTTGCAACTATTCCTGTTATACTGCGTTCTAAACATTTATTTGCATACTTCTTTCCTCCACTAGATGGCAATCACATCAGAAGTATGAAGTTTAAATTTTCTTTTTATTTCATCTTTTACATAAAATTAACTGAGTGAGTAATGATAGTAATGACTTTGATCCTTTACTATGGAGTAGATAGAATACACAGAAATATATAATAAACTGAGATCTATGTATATATACATTAATATAGATACAGAATTAAACTCATGGTATTTAGAAAGAAAAACGATCTTACTCTCTCGCCAGACCTCTGTGGTTACTTATGATGCTGTGATGAAGAGTGCTGAGACTATTAACAATTCTTCCTGCTCCCAAAGTGGCTTCCCAGCAACTCCTTTTGGCAATTACTCTTGGCAGAAGCTCCTGGCACAGTCTCCCAACAGCTGCTTCCATCTGCAAGGGCTCTGCTCTAAGATGGCTCCCTCTGGCAGTGAGTTTCATTGCCAAATTCCAGGACAGCAGCAGGTCATCCTGCCTTGAAGGGCACTTGCCTTCTACTTGGTGCCTGGTTCCTGCTCTCTTAGTACCATTTCAAGGGGCCGCTCACAGCAGGATCCACACAGAGTCCTTTGGGCAGTTATAGAGTGAAACTGCTCTTTTTGAGGGATGAGTTCAAAGGTATGAAGATAAAATCCCTAAGTTATAGAACACAGTGCTATCTTCTCTGTAATTTTATATGGTCTACTCAATGTTTCCTGAGATTTGTTATCCCCTTTGAAGTTGTAACTACTTGAGAACATTATACTAACCCTCAGTGGCTGGCAGAATACAAACCCTAGTAGACATTTTGCTATCTTGTCCTATCTTACAACACACATCTCCTCTTCTTCTGCTAAAAGCTCTCTGATGTCCTTTTGGAGATGCTTCTCTCATATAGTTTCAATGCATGTGGTTGAGGTGGAATACATGATACCCACCAACTCCTATGTTCTATGCTGCACAGATTCTAAGTTGATCCAAGCAATAGAATTCCAGCAGTTTATCTGTATATCTATCTATCTACTCATTAAAAAATGATAAACTGTTTTTCTGATGGCTTTGTTAAAGATAAAGAATCATGTAATCTTCATCTGTGGGTAGCAACTATGGGGAGATGGCCTGCCTATGAGAGACAGACAGAGAGAGAAGGGAGGAAGAGATGCTTGGACCTAACCTGCCTGACCACTTCTAGCCATGGGTTTCACCATTATGTGATTCAATAAATTACTTTATTATTTTTTTTATTTGTCTTCTTTGCATAAGATAGTTTGAATTAGGTTTCTGAAACTTGTAACCAAAATGGTTCAATTGGGGATTCCATCAGTCCCTTAGTTCCCTGATCAATGGAGCAATTGATCAGGGAACTAAGGGACTGATGGAATCCCCAATCCCACTTGCCCATCTTTCCCTACATAACAATCATATAACCAGGTAACCAGAATTCCCAAGATTGTTTTAGGTCAAATGTTTCTTCCTATTTCCCCTATCAGTATATCTTTAATTTTAATATTTTATACTTTATTATTTTTTTCCAAAAATAAATGGTAATTATGCCCACAAAGTATAAGGACACCAATGAAAACCAAGTTTCCCCATAGTTATCTTAGACCTTTCAGTATTGTTTTATAATCATAAATTACAACAGATGTTAATGATAGCTGCTTTTCCACACAGAATTGTTGTGAAAATTATTAATGTTTATAAAAAAAATGGAAAGGTAAATATATATATATATATATATATATATATATATATATATATATATATATAATAGTACATCAGTTTACATAAGCATATAAGATAGAAAATGTGTACAAATGTGTGCTTTCAATACTATAATTCCTATGAATAACTTTGCAATGATTATGAGGTGCTTGTGGAGGGCCATGAGTCTCCTAATACAGCATAAGCCTTGGAAACAGTGTCTTTCTACATCTGACAGCATTTAGCACAGTTTTTGTTGCATGTGCAATGCCCTTTGTTGGCTGCTTAATCTGGATATGGTCTTCAAGAAAGTTCTAGTTGAGGACACTTTACTAAAATCAGGTTGCTCCTACATGGAAGGAAAAATGGATGCTGTTTTTGTTTCAATAATCACATTTTTAACTTATTGTATATTTAAAAACTATAAATCAAATTTAGTACCAGGATAAGTAGAAAAAGTAAAGAGAGTTGGTTTAAGATAGCATTGAAGAAAAATAAAGCATTACATGTGATAAGTATGTGGTTATGGCCAAAAATTATTAATGTGATCTAAAAATGCCTGAAACCTGAAAAAAAATGATCTTCATGACACGTAGTGTGACATAGGTGTATGTGTGTGTGTGTGTGTGTGTAAAAGTACATGAAAATGTAAAACAGAAAATGTGTATCAATTAAACAGCTAATTATTTTTAAAATTTTTCTAATTTTGAAGCTCAATTTTTCAAGAATTTCATGTTCTTAAAAAATTTTAGTACTCTTATTTCAACCATATCTTGTCAAGAATAAATAATTTATCTGGATAATTAAGATAAATTAAACATTCATTAGGTAGTAATGGTTTTTCCAACTATTAATTTATTCATATAATTAGTAATTATTGAGGAATCCCCACGTGTTGGGCATTATTCTAGGCATTGGGAATATAGCAGTGACAAAAAAGTGAAAATACTGGCTAAAATGGAGTTTACATTATACTTGCCTTCTCCCATGACCACATTAAAATTACAACTAAATTATAAAACAATCACAAGGAAGATAGTCAATGGTATTATAACTGTTATACAAGATGTCAGAGGGGTAGTAGCTTGGGGGAGAGGCGTTATTACTTTGTGAGGGGTGTAAATGTCTAACTATTATGTTGCTTTGTACACCTGAAACTAACATAAATAAATAAATAAATAAATAAATAAATAAATAAATAAATAAATAAATAAATAAATAAAACAATCAACCTGGAGAACCGTCTGAAGTCTAACTGAACAGAAGTTCTATAACTAAGAATATGAGGTCTGGCAATTAAGTTTGCAAACTTGCAACGATGTTGCTAAACTTTTTTGATATCGGAGGGATTATTCATTATGAATTTGTACCAATCTGACAAACAGTTAATCAAGTTTACTATTTGGAAGTGCTGAAAAGGCTGCGTGAAAAAATTAGACAACCTGAACTTCGCCAACAATTCATGGCTCTTGTATCACCACAATGCACCAGTTCACATGGCAGTGTCTGTGAGGGAGTTTTTAGCTAGTAGACAAATAATAACACCCTCCCTCCTCACCTGATCTGGCCCCCAATGACTTCTTTCTTTATCTGAAAATATAGGAAATATTGAAAGGAAGACATTTTGATGACATTCAGGACATCAAGGGTAATACGACAACAGCTCTGAAGACCATTCCAGTAAAAGAGTTCCAAAATTGCTTTGAAGGGTGGACTAGGTCATGGCAACAGTGCATAGCTTCCCAAGGGGAGTACTTTGAAGGTGGCCATAGTGATATTCAGCAATGAGCTATGTAGCACTTTTTCTAGGATGAGATCGCAAATGTAATTGTCTGACCTTGTATAAAGAACAAGTACTGGCAAGACTGGTAGGAGAGCAGAGACATGAAACAGGCCAGCCCCATACTTGTGCACAACATTAGAACACCAGGAGGGATGTCTTGGCTATGAAGATTGCCCCAGGAGGAGTGAGGGATGCCAGCTCCACACTGGGTTCCCCATCCCAGAGTATTGGTGCCAAGAAGAGGAGCCCCCACAATATCTAGCTGTGAAAAACAGTGGGGGTTCTAACTACCTGGGTGGGATTGAAGGCTGCAGGAAACCCAGACATCCTCTTAAAGGGCCTGTACACAAATTCACTTGCTCACAGGCATTCACCCTGGGCTTGGGCATAGGGACAGTGACTCAGGAGGCATCAGAGACACACAGGAAGAAAATGAGTTATGTGGCTCCAGGGCAAAGACTGGAGGGATTGTTGCCATTTTCCCTGTGCAGAACCCTCCTCCCTGTGTAGTCAGCAGACAGGCACCATCTTTCCTGTGTTAAGCCCTCCCCTGACACCCACTGCCATATCTGAATCTGCATTGGCCTGATATGTTCTCCTTGTTCCACCCTGGCAACTCCCTGGGACCCACCCCAAGGAAGGCAGATTCTGGGCCAGCAGACAGCCCCATCTACATTGTACTTTTTCTTGGACAACTCTCAGGAGGTTGCAGGCCCCATGTGGGCAGCAATGGTGTGCTCTGAGACTTTTTCTGAGTAGCTCCAGGCTCAGCACTGGCACCAAATCAGAATCTACATGAATCTGGTAAACAACACTTGTCCCACCCTGGTAACTTTATGAAACCCTGCCTCACCCAACTCTTATACCACATGAGGCTCTATAATCAGCCAAGACTTATAGAAGCCAGCAGGCCACAGCTAGCTTTGGGGTGCCCTAAGCTTTCTGTGGAGCCAGGTACTGATGGCAGCCATACTTGGTTCGCAGTGTAGCCTCCCCTGCATGCCTCCAGGTCCAGCAGAAGGAGTGACCAACTGTGGATTGTTTTGTAGCATCTATGCAATGCCTGGCTGGTCACAAGCAGTAACTAGCCAGGGACTGCACCGGAGCCCCTCCCAAGAGGCCCAGACCCAACATACCTGAAGGTTGGCTTCAGTAAACAGCAGAGCACCAGCCAGTTAGCCCCATAAGCATCAGAGCCAAAGGGTGGTTTCAGCAGGCACCAGAGCCCGCTGGGGCAAATCCCGCTTCACAGGGTAAACCCTCCTCTTCTCCCATGCACACAGCTTCCAAACTGTGGACATTGTAAAACACCAGAGTCAGTCACCCTGAGGGTCAATCCCACCCACTGATGTGCCAATAGAAATCAAAGCTCAACTATAGTAGAAGGATACATACAACCCACACAAAGTATGCTCCAGGAGTATTTGGTGCAGATGACTTGGGAGACTGTGCCACTGGTCCCATAGGGCATTTACTACATAAGGCCACCTGGCCAAGACTGGGAGATGTAGCAGATCTACCTAATACATAGGTAAAAACACAGAAAGGCAGCCAAAACGAGGAAACAAAGAAAGATGTCCCAATGAAATAATAGGAGAAAATTACAGAAAAATAATTAAATAAAATAGAGGCAAGCAATCAGTCAGATAGAGTTCAAAACAATGGTTATAAGCCTGCTCAATGAACTTAGAGGAAGAACAGATAAACTCAGTGAGAACTTCAGCAAGGAGATAGTAAGCATAAAAAAGGACATAAAAAGCATAAAAAAGAACCAGTCAGAAATGAAAAATACAATAACTGAAATGAAAAATGCACTAGAAGGAATAACCAGCAGACTAGATGAAGCAGAGGATCTAATCAGTGATTTGGAAGACAAGATGAAAATATCCAATCAGAACAGCAAAAAGACAAACGAATCAAAGAAAATGAGGATAGTTTAAGAGACCTCTGGGACAACATCAAGCGTAACAACATTAGGAGTACCAGAAAGAGAAGAGGGAGCAAGGGATCAAAAACCTATTTGAAGAAATAATGACTGAAAATTTTTCTAATCTGGTGAAGGAAATATAAATACAAGCCCAGGAAGTGCAGAGAGCCCCAAACAATATGAACCCAAACAGTCCCACACCAAGACACATCATAAAACAGCAAAGGTTAAAACAAAGAAAGAATTTTAAAAGCAAAAAGAGAACAGCAATTATTTACTTACAAGGGAGCTCCCATAAGACTGCCAGCTGATTTCTCAACGGAAATTTTACAGGCCAGAAGGGATTGGCATGAAATATTCAAAGTGATGAAAAGTAACAACCAACAGTCAAGATTACTATACCCAGCAAGACTATCATTTAAAATCAAAGGACAGATAAAGAGCTTCCCAGACAAGAAAAAGCTAAAGAAGTTTTTCACCACCAAACCAGTATTACAAGAAATGTTAAAGGTACTTCTTTAAGAAGAAGGTGGAAAAAATGCAAATATGAATAATAAAATGGCAATAACTATGTATCTATCAATAATAACATTAAATGTAATTGGATTAAATGCTTCAATCAAAAGTCATAGGGTAAGAAATAAGGGCAAAAAGAGTTCCAATGAAATATTTGTGAAAATATATCAGCTTATATATTGAATTTTGTTTTTATCCCAAATTGATGGTGAAGTGCTGAAACTACATTGTATTTTTTGTAAAGAGAGACATTACATAGTGATAAAGAGATCAATTCAACGAGAGGATAGAACCTTGTAAGCATTTATGCACCCAACACAGGAGCACTTAAATATATAAAGCAAATATTGACCAACATAAAGGGAGAGATCAACAGTATCTCAATCATAGTAGGGGACTTTAACATCCAATCGACACCAATAGACAGATCTTACAGACAGAAACACCAACATGAAAACAACGGCCTTAAATAACACATTAGACCAGATAGATTTAATTGATATTTTTAGAGCCTTTCACCCCAAAGCAGCAGAATACACATTCTTTTTCAAGTGCACACGGAACATTTTCCAAGATAGACCATATGTTAGGACACAAAACAAGTCTCAATAATTTTAAGAAGATTGAGATCATATCAAGCATCTTCCCTGACCACAATGGTATGAAACTAGAAATTATTTACAAGAAAAAAACTGAAAAATACACAAACAAATAGAGGCTAAATAACATGCTACTAAATAATGAATGGGTCAGCAATGAGATCAAAGAAGAAATAAAAAATACCTTAAGGCAAATAAAAATGAAAACACAATGACCCAAAATCTATGGAATACAGCAAAAGCAGTCCTAAGAAGGGAATTCATAGTACTATAGGCCTACTTCAAGAAACAGGAAACATCTCAAATAAATAATCTAACCTTACACTTAAAGGAACTAGAAAAAGAACAGCAAATGAACCGTAATGTGAATAGAAAGAAATAATAAAGATCAGAGTGGGAATAAACAAAATAGAATCTAAATAACAATACAAAAGATCAATGAAAGCAAGAGCTAGTTCTTTGAAAAGATAAACACAATTGATAAGTCTTTAACCAGACTCACCAAGAATAAAAAAAGGGGGCCCAAATAAATAAAATCAGAAAAGAAAGAGGAGAAGTGACAACCAACACCACAGAAATACAAATAATTATATGAAAATATTATGAACAGTTATATGCCAACAAATTGAACAATCTGGAAGAAATGGATAAATTCCTAGAAACATACTATCTTCCAAGACTGAATCAAGAAGAAACAAAAAATCTGAACCAACAGATTACTACTAACAAAATTGAATCAATAATCAAAAACCTCCCAACAAACAAAAGTCCTGGACCTGATGGCTTCACAGGTGAATTTTACCAAACATTCAAAGAATTAACACCTATCCTTCTCAAACTATTTCAAAAACTTGAAAAGGTGAGAAAGCTCCCAAGCTCATTTTATAAGGTCACTATTGATCTGAATCCAAAGCCAGTCAAAGACATTGAAAAAAAAAGAAAAAGGAAAACTATAGGCCAATATCCCTGATGAACATAGATGCAAAAATCCTCAGCAAAATATTAGCAAATCAAATTCAGTAATACATTAAAAAGATCATACAGCATGATTGTGTGGGATTTATTCCTCAAATGCAAGGTTGGTTCAATATCCACAAACCAATTAACTTGATACACCACATAAACAAAATGAATGATAAAAACCACATGATCATGTCAGTAGATGCAGAAAAAGCATTCAAGAAAATCCAGCATCAAATTATGTTAAAATGCACTCAGCAAAGTGGGAATAGAGGAAACATATCTCAACATAAATAAGGCCATATATGACAAACCCACAGCTAACATCATACTCAATGAGGAAAAGCTAAAAGCATTCACCTTAAAATCAGGAATAATACAAGAATGTCCACTTTTACCACTTTTATTCAACATAGTATTGGAAGTCTTAGCCACAGCAATCAGACAAGAAAAAGTAAAATAAAAGGCATCCTACTGGAAAGGGAGACGTAGAACTCTAATTATTTGCAGATGAACCTGAAAGATTCCACCAAAAAAATTAGAACTGTTAAATGAATTCAGTAAAGTAGCAGGATACAAAATTAATATTTAGAAATTGGTTGCATTTTTTACACCAATAA
The DNA here is from genome assembly GCF_036562045.2 of Rhinolophus sinicus. NCBI lineage: Eukaryota > Metazoa > Chordata > Mammalia > Chiroptera > Rhinolophidae > Rhinolophus > Rhinolophus sinicus. Next base: position 125,063,745 of record NC_133753.1, on the reverse strand, counting down.
TGAACTATCAGAAAGAGAAATTAAGAAAACAATCCCATTTACAACTGCATAAAAAAATACCTAGGAATAAATTTAACCAAGAAAATAATCAATAACTTAGATTTTATCAAACTAAAACACTTTTGCACTCTGAAAAACTATTAAAAGGATGAAAACACAAACTACACACCCAGAAATAAATATTTGCAAACCAGATATCCAATTCAACATTCAACAGTAAAAACAAGCCAAAAAAAAAAGCAAACCAACAATAACAGAAAACAAACCTAAAAACTCCTATTATAAAATAGGCAAAATAAATGAATGGATGTTTCATCAAAGAGATAATATGAATGGCAAAGTAGGCACATGAAAAATGCTCAACATCATTAACCAAAACCACAGAACTGGAGAATATATTAATGGTTGCTAGGCAACAGGGACTTGGAGTGGGTGGGAGGTGGGTGATGATAGAAAGAGATAGTATGATGAAGTTCGTTTGTGGTAATGGAACCGTTTTGTATCTTGATTGTTGTGGTGGTTGCATGCATACATACATGGAATTGCATAAAACTATATATAAAATTACACAGTAATTGCAGTTTTAAAAAATGGTACAAACTGAAAAAGGTCTGTAAATTAGTTAATATTGTATACTACCAATGTCAATTTACTAGTTTTTACATTGAACTACACCTATATATGAGGTCACCATTTGGCTCAAGGATGCACAATATCCTATACTGTTTTCACAACTTCTATTGAGTCTTAATTATTTCAAAGGAAAAACATCAAAAAGTATACCAGTCTCCCTATGTAAAAGAATACAGACACATTTCCTGTAGTGAAAGCTAACCACCATAGTAAGGGGAATGTGATGAATACTTACAGAATACTACAGAATACTTAAAGCATAAAGAAACAAAGACAGTATAAACATATGGGTGAATCTAATGCAGGAAGTGGTATGTGAGTTCAAATTTTGATTTTGTTAAAACTAGAAATAGCCGAGGAGTAACCTCAAGGAAGAATTAAGAGGGTATTACCTTATTATTTTTTAGCACTACAAGAGTATTCTTGTTTCAGACAGGTCTCTCTAATCTGTATAAAGCCCTTACGAAGTATTTTAAGCCTCTGATATGCATCACACACAGTAGCAGAGCAAATAATGATCATGCCTGAAGACTGCAAGGGATTGCTAGCCCCCAAAAAAGTCTGGATCTAACAAGTGAGATTTTTTTTTTTCAGTGTTGGAAAACAGCTGAGTAATACAGCTTTGAATATATGTGACAAGTATAAGTACACATTCCTGACTTAACTAGTCAACCAAAGAAAAAATGCAGTTCCCAGGAAAAGCTGACCATTCTGGTTTTCAACTGATACTTAAATGATGTCATTTCATTGCTCGAGCCAACAATAGAAATTGAATTGTTGCCATTCTCTTCTGTATCTTGTTCATCCCAGTCCCGTTCTGCATGCTTTCCCTAACTTCTGCCCTTAAATTCTTCCTTAAATAGAATCGTCCCTTTATTTTCTGATACTATACATTATTTTCTTTACTTTTTTCTCATTATCCTTTCAAGGTGTTTTGTTTTATTTATTTTTTTACACACTCTGAGAGCTAAAAGGAAGTTATCAAGTATTTTGTTAATTAGGGTCTAGATCTTGAGATGCTTGCAGTTATATACCAAGAGAAATGAGACAAAGATATGCAACAAAGCTAATAACAGAGGAAAGGTAGTCTGATTTAGTTCCTGAAATCTTCAGCTATTTTATAGATACTATGATGTTCGTTAATCCATAGGACCTAAGCTGTGGATCTGTCCCACCTTGCTTAAAAATAAACGTCTGTTTAAAAATATTCAACAATTTTAGTAACTTTACATAGGTGGGCAAACATTCCCACAGCATCTTTCAACGTGGCTTTCCATACATTTTGGAAAAATACCATTCAGCATTACCAATATTACTGAAACTTGAATATTGACCCTAAATGTTTGGATTGGGGCTTCCTCATACCTATGGTTAATAGATCAAGTGGATGCCAAAATTACATAAACCATCATTACTCACCTGGCTAAAATGTAAGACAGAAAGTCTGAAAAAGTTCAAAATATTAACAGATGACTCTTTCAATAGATGAGGACACAAGATAGCAGAATTATAAACTTGCTTATTTAAAGGAATAAAAAGGAAAAATATGTAGAAGTTTTGCATTAATTAGATAGACAATTTTAAAGCTGAAATCCTCTTCTAATCCAATTAGAACCATTCTAACACACATAATATTTCATAATTTAAATATAGGTACATTCTGAGAACAAAGTACATAGCTGTGTATGAGTAGAAATAAATCAAGGTGAGGAAACTATACATATTTACTAAGGTGCATAAAATTAGTGTCATTTGTTTTCATATCCTACTTTTTTAGTAGTTTTGAAAGAAAGCAAATATTTTAGTTAATCCTTAGTAAAATGTGCAGGATGACATTCATTTTTACTTCTAAATATTTCTACTTCTCTTTGCCTCTCCATCTCCTTGTTTATCATTTTCTGAATTATTAAAATTCTGATAATCTTTTCAGTGTGTACCATGATGCTGAGAACAGCATATTGCAATATATTCTTGTTAATCAGATTAAAAAAAAATCAGTCATACACATAGAGGTTGGCTGATACTAAATGCCCCTAAGTAAAGTGGAGTAAGCCATGACAGGTCCAATAAGGAGGTGCCCCCTAGTGAAAGTGAAAGTTGTGACAGTGTTGGTGGAAAGAGAACATGAAAAAATTGAGTAAATTAGGGTAAAGCAAGGTCATGAAATCCTTGAAACTCAGGTTTAGGAGGTATATGAGGTCTGACAATTAAATTTGAGAACTTGTTGCAATGATGTTGCTAAAATTTTTGATATCAGAGGGATTATTCATTATGAATTTGTACCAACTGGATAAACAGTTAACCAAGTTTACTATTTGGAAGTGCTGCAAAGGCTGCATGAAAAAGTTAGACGACCTGAACTTTTCACCAACAATTTATGGCTCTTGCATTATAGCAATGCACCAGCTCACACGGAACTGTTTGTGAGGGAATTTTCAGCCAGTAAACAAATAACTGTATTGGAACACCCTCCCTACTCACCTGATATGGCCCCAATGACTTCTTTCTTTACCCGAAGATAAAGGAAATATTGAAAGGAAGACATTTTTATGACATTCAGGACACCAAGGTTAATACAACGATAGCTCTGATGGCCATCTCAGATAAAGAGTTCCAAAATTGCTTTGAAGGGTGGACCAGGCACTGGCATTGGTGCATAGCTTCCCAAGGAGAGCACTTCAAAGGTGACTTTAATTATATTTAGCAATGAAGTATGTAGCACTTTTTCTAGGATGAGTTCTCACTTTTTCTAGGATGAGTCCAGGATAATTGTCTGACCTTATATATTTCCTCTTGAATTATTTAGAAATGATGAAAACTCAAGGATCCATTATCAAGTGAAAACATGTTTCTTTTTCATCTAGTCTTGCAACTTCTTGTATAAATGTGCGTGATTCACTTGGCATACCTAGCAACTTGTTGTTTTACTTTCCCATCCACTTTCACTTTTCCTGATGAGGATAAGCCAATATGATGAAACATAGAAATGAAATCATAATACCAGAATTTCCTCCCTGGAAAGGCACGTGCAGGAGCAAGTGTAAGGAGTACACAGGGAGTTTGATACGTCATTTCAGGCTTTTGGTGCCTGTGAATGCTCAAAAATTTTGTAGGTGCTTATTTGGAGCCTAGGTGGGAGTCCAGCTCAGGAATTGCAGACAATAACAAGCTAGACAGCTTTGCTAGCTGGGTCTTCACATAGTTTAAGAATGTCAGTCGTTTCTTTTGTTAAATAGTGAATTTTTCATTATCCAAAATGCAGACAGTCTCAGGAAGAATACATATGATGGCTCATAGCTTTGTGCTTTCCACAAGCCCACAGCTATCCTTCAGATCTCCCTCTCCTTCCCATCCTCCATATCCCAGGTTTAGTTTCTCACCAGTTCGCAGTTCCACCATTGTCTGGGTCAATTTCAAAATACATGTTGATAACGTGCTATATAGTCTGGGTTCAAAATTCCCTGATGTATTCAAGTTTAAGGGACTTTGTCTCTATTCCATACCTGATCCCTATTTTTATTACTGCTTGGATTTTGTTATCATCTACAACTGCCCCATATTTGTAATCTTGTTTTGGAAATTTTCTTTTTCCCTTAAGGAAAGTAATTGATCATTATAGAAACTTTGTAAAACATCATTCACACCTACCTAAAACCATGTCAGTGTTAATTGGTGCCTCCTCCAACTTCTTGTTTTGTAAATTTTATTGAATCTATTGGGGTGACATTGGTTAATACAATTATATAGGTTTCAAATATACAATTCTATAATATATCATCTATATATTGCATTGTGATTTCACCACATAAAGTCAAATCTCCTCCCATCACCATATATTTGGCCCAATTTACTCTTCTCTACCTCTCTCCCTTTTCCCTCTGGTAACCACCATATTGTTGTCTGTGTCTATGAGTGTTTGTTTACTTGTCCTTTTTGTTTGTTGCTTTCAGTTTTATATCCCACATATGAGTGAAATCATATGGTTCTTGATTTTTTTCCATTTGGCTCATTTCATTTAGCATGATCCATCTTCCTAATTAGAGTATCCAGCAGTGAGAATGGGTTTCCTTCTGTTGGCTTCCTTCACCTCCTTCTAAGGATTTAAGTTTGGCTTTGCCTCTGCTAGCTCATTTCCACTACCTACTCATTTTTCACCTTCCAAAATTCTTGACATCTTTTTTTCTGCTGTGTCTCTTTCTTTTGGTCCTCGTAGGATCATATCTTTCTGATTCTTTTTAGTGGTTTTTAGGAAAGACCAGAGATAAACAAGAGCATTCATTCTGCCACGTTCAACTTCCTGGCTATCAGTTCTTTTGCATTGCCCCGCTCAACTTTACTTGCTGCGTTACCCAGCCAGCCTCTTGCTATCTCCTTCACTCCCATTGCTCTATTTTCCCCATCCCACATGCTAATCCCTAACTATTAATCTATTTCCAGACATGTACATCCTCTAATTCTACACTTAGAAAATCAAGAACTTTAAAAAGCCATATGAGTGTCACTTCTTGCTTTATTATGATCTAAGCCACACTATTAAAGCCATTCAACAATCTTTTGAGACTTTAATCACTTTCCTTTTGTAATCCCACAACAGCAATTCTAAGCCTTTACTGTACTTTTCAGGTCATTAAGTGCAGGTCTCTGGAAGTAGGCTGCCTGAATTTTCATCCTGGTTCTAGAACTTACTAACTCAAGTGACCATGAGCATGTTGCATAACTCTTTCTGCCTAAAATCCTTCATCTATAAAAAAGGATGATAACAATAGTTAATAATCATATAGTTACAAGAATAATAATATTAAATATGGGATTATTGTAATGATAAATATGTTAATAGAGATAGAGCTTTCAGAAGAGTTCCTTGTATGCGAAAAGTACGATGCCCCCTTTCCTTAAATAAATGAACTAGCTCCCTTCTACCCAGAGGAAATCAAAGCTACTTGTTAACTCCATTATTTTATCATACACTCTGCACCAGCATTTATACCTCTATACACATTTATACCCTCTTCCCAATTTCAGAAGAAAATGTACACTACCGCCTCTACAAAATAAAGTATACAAGATATGTACAAGTAGTGTCTGCAGAGGGAACTTGGTGGGACCAAAACCATCCTATGACCCTGTGAAGGCTTTGAGAAGTGACACAGCTGGGCTTTGAAGGTTGAAAATGAGCCAGATGATGAAACTGGAGGAGGCACTTTAGGCAAGAAGAATCTCATGTAAAACCATATAGGGACGTAGACAGCACGACATTTTGGACATTGTAACCATTTTGAATGGAGAAAATAATTCATATATGTGAATATTGAGTATATGGTTTATGTGAGAGTGGGAAGTTTTTCTTTACACAGCACTTCTGAGAATTTTATTAGGTTGGTGCACAAGTAATTGAGGTTTAAAAGGTTAAAAATAATTGCAAAAACCACAATTACCTTTGCACCGATGTAATATTAGCTGAATTACACTACTGTTCATTAATTGGTCAGGCTTATATCTTCTCGGGTGGTCCATCTCATGTGGTCTGGAAAGATGTCTTATATTTCTTTGCTCAGAAGAGTGCCAAATGTTTTTTAAGACCTCAGCAAATGATTGTGAAATAATTCTTTGAGATTCAAAAAAATTTTCATTGATGATAGTTATTTTTCTAGTCACCAAGAAAGTGCTTAATTTAATAAGCATGCTTTGAAATTGATGAACACGTAAACACGAGCCATTAACAAAAGTTGGAGCTTTGCATTATACTTGTAGTTAATAGAAACAAGACAATCAATGCATGCGGAGAATCACGATTTTATATGCTCTTATGCTAAAGTGATAACCTATGTTAAGATGCAATCAAAGTAATATATGCCTTAAGAAAAACTTTCTTTATTAAATGCAGCCATGCTCATAAAATTTTGATGCATTTTTAAAAGCAATGTTGATCAATGATAATGTTAACATTAAACTGAGTAGGCACAATTATAATGGAAACAAAAATCCCTTAGTACAGATTTCACTTCCCCTTTGCTCATGAAGTTCAGTGTGAAATTGGAAAGTCTGCAAAGTATATCTTCTGCATCAGGAGTTTTCCCCTCTGTACTTCTCCCTTCTGTCCCATATTGGTAGCATTTTTCTTTCCACTTAAGCTCGTGGTGCCCATCACCACCTGTGTCACATCCTGTTATTAAAAGATGGAAATGAGCTAATGCACTTTGGAAATGAGCTAATGCTCTTCTTAATGCCTCCAGTTTTTTACAACATGATACTTCTACTGCCTTTTCAGTTGCCCAGAGTTTATTACTGAAAGTTCCCTTCATTTCGTGGTGAAACAGGAAATGATTGTAATATGAGCTGTTTACACATGTTGACAAATTACACATTAATATGAACACAACTTGTGTCAACACGTTTCTCCAGACAGGATTTGCAAATTAATGTGTTTTTTCTCTGATGGGTAATTGGAAGACTTTTATTTCTATTTTAGAAACTCAGGTTTTCTGTCAGCAAGTGAAGAAATTTGTGATTTGTATGGTTTGGGGATGTTAAGAAGACATAGTAAAACATGTTGCTCTCCCAGGCAGAAAAAAGCTCTAAATAAAGACAAAATTCTGCAGGTAGCCTGGTCATTTGGTTGTCTTCTCTAGACACCCAAATCTTGACCCTAATGGTCAGGGATATTACAGTCATTTCAGGTACTTTTAAGAGCAATTATTTACCTTACATTATGGACATTGAAAAATAAATATTTGTCAAATATAATTAAACCACTTTTGGGAATACCCTGAAAAAAGCCTGAAAAATGCATGGGGTTCTGGCCAGCTTCTTCCTGGTTCAGTCTTCTATTGGAGCCTATGATTTACCTATGGACTAATTACTTGCTTCCTATGTCATTTTTTTTTAACTAGTTGCAGATTATTCTCAGCCTCTGCTAAAGTAATTGTCAAGTATTACTTTAAATATAATCTTTATCGATTGACTTACAGGCAAGCCCTTCTTTAACTTACAAAATAGAAATATAACAATTTCTGTTATATTATCTGCAAAAATATTTTCATGCTCATTTATAACAGTTAAAATGAGTTAAAATGGAAGAGAATTCTTCAATTTTGCTTAAACCTAATTCCTTTACCTGTTTTTTTTGTTGTTGTTTTTTTGGGTGTCATCCTCTTCCATCTACTCAGGGATCACTTCTCACTTCTAAATTAATTGTTTCCTTCTATAGGCACCTTCCAACCAGGATTTAAGGATACTGTGTGTTGCCCATTTTAAAAATAGAAAGCAACCACTATCCAATTTCAGAACATTTTCATCTACCCCAAAATAAACCGCATACTGATTTGCAGACACTCTTAATTTCCCCTACCCTGGCAATCACTAATCTACTTTCTGTCTCTATGGATTTACCTGTTCTAAACATTTCTCATAAATGGAATCATGCAATATGTGGATATGTGGTCACTTTTTTTTTTCCTGGAATTGGATAGTGGTTGCACAACTTGGAAAAACTACTGAATTACACACTTTAAAGGGGGTGAATTTCATGGTTCATGAGTTATATCATAATAAAACTGTTATAAAAATATATTTCCCCATTTAAAAAAAATTAAGTTAATATGTAATTCTACTTACAAAAAATAAAAGGTATAAAGCAGAAACTTCCCTAGATTCCATGTCTTCCTCTAGTTACTAGCCTATCTCTCTCCATCTAATTAACCTTTCAAAAACAAACTGCCTGTAATTCTTGTGTGTACTTATACTTTACCTCTAGAGTTCATTTCAAAACCCATCACAATCTAGCTTCAATCCCCATAATTCCACCAAAATTGCTTCGCTCAGAAAAGCAACTTACTATTAAATCCAAGTGACTTCAATATTGACCTTTGCTACCTTTGATCCTGTTAACTTTGTATTCCCTCTTGGAAGACTATTCTCTTGCCTCTGAAGAGACCATTCTTTTGTGGTTTCTAGCTCTCATTCTGGCTTCTCTTATTCAATTGTTTCTGTGAAGCCTTCTTCTGACTTTCTGTAAAATGTTGGTGTTACTAAGGATTCCATCCTAGGGTCTCTTTTCTTCTTCCTCTACACACTTGTATTCAAGTTTCATCCACTTCTACGACGTCCATACCACCATTTAGACTGATGAATCTAAATGGCTTTACCCTCTTTCATTTATCTTTCCCGAGCTTCATTCATGAATAAGTAGGTTCATTCAATGCTCAGTGCTCGTACTTCTAGATTTCCTACATGTACATGAAACTCAACATAGAAATAAACAAGATCCTGGTCATCTTATGCAAAACTCTTACTCCTCCAGTGCCTTATAACAAAAATTCAGGCACTTGCTCATACTAGAAAGCAAAAATTATCTTAACTAAAACAGAAGTAATATATTTAGAGACGCTTATCCATAATCTGTACAATTCTATCTTTCCCACTTCCTTTGGTTAGGCAATCACCATCTCTCATTAAACTAGATATTAGCCAAATTACAAAAACTGATGTCCTCCCTCGTCTTGGTCTTAGAAGTCCATCCACATGCTTCAGCCAACATGTCTTTCCTAAAATAGAAATATGATCACGTTTCTTTCTTGCTTCAAATCCTTCAATGGCTTTTTGTTGCCCTCAGGAAAAAGCTTAATCTTCTAATCAGAGTTTACAGAACTTGTCATGATTTAATCCCAGCTTACTTCTACTGTTATCTCTGATTAACCTTTAGTTCTATTCTCCAACTATATACATTTTTTTTCCAATTCCTTGAACATGCCATGTGTCTCCCTGCTTTTGTGTATGCCTTTGCCAGAATTATTGTTGGTTATCTTTCCACTTTTACCTGGATAAATTTGGATCCAGGCTTCTCTGATATCAAGTTAAATATGTTTGCCCTTAAGAAGCCTTCTTTGAATACCAAGTTTGAGTTAAATGCCTCTCCTTTGTGTCACTATACACTTTATCATAGAAATTATCACACTATGGCTTGGGGGTTTTTTTTTGCCTTTATTTCTTACTATTGTAAAAGTTCTTTGAGAGAAAGACCATTTCTTTCTTAGTCACCATTATATCATCATGACCTAGAAGAAAGAGGCATTAAACAAATATTTCTCTATAAACTTTTTTCCGCTAAATTTTTAAAATTTGTGAGGGCAGAGACCATCCCCAGATTGTTTTTAAATTCCAAACAATGTCCTTATCTGTTTAATAAATTATTAGTTTTGTATGATCTCCATTCTTTTTAAGTTTGTTAAGGTGTGTTTTATGGCCCAGAATGCAATTTTTCTTGGTGAATGCTCCATGTAAGGTAGGGGGGAAAAATGTATATTCTGTTATTATTGTTCTATGAAGTAGTCTATAAATGTCAAATAGGTCGAGTTGATTGATAGAGCTGTTCAGTTCTACTATATCCTTATGATTTTCTGTCTATAGGATCTGTAAACATTAATAAAGGGGTGTTGAAGTCTGTAACTATACTAGTAGATACATCTATTTCTTCATGCAGTTTTATCAGTTGTTGCATCATATATTTTGATGCAACAACTGTCGCATCAAAATTGTTAGGCACATACACATTAAAAGATTGCTATATTTGCTTGGAGAATTGACACCTATGTATCATAATGTAATGACCCTTTTGATCACTGACAATTTTTTTGTTCTGAAATCTGCTACGCCTAAAATTAATATAGCTACTCCAAATTTCTTTTGATTAGTGTTAGCATGGGATATCTTTTCTCCATGGCTTTACTTTTAATCTCTCTCTCTCTCTCTATATATATATATATATATATATATATATATATATATATATTATGTTTGTTGGAATTAATGGCCTGATATGTGATACCTATTTATGGGTGGATGTTCAGGGACTTGGAAGGAACATGATTGAAAAATTGATAAGTCAATTTGGGGAAGAGGTTTGTGTATAGACCTTTCTGAATGGGTGAAAAATGTGAAGATATCTGTGTCCCATGTGAATGCTCATGAAACGCTGACCTCAGCATTGAAGAATATTAATAACCAAATAGGTAGCATGACCAATTCTGTATATACCAGTCATCCTCTCTCCCTAGCCACCCCTGTCATCTCCCAATGACTGATGTACTAAGTGGTCATGATGGTAGGGATGGAAATTACGCATGGGCTCATCAATATGGACTTCTATTCACTAAGGCTGACCTGGCGATGGCCACTTCTGAATGCCCAATCTGCCAGCAGCAGACACCAACACTGAGTTCCTGATATGGCACCATTCCCCCAGGTGATCAGCCATTTACCTGATGGCAGGATTAATATCACACCATTTTCATCTGGATCTAGATTTGCCTTCCCGGCATGAAATGCTTCTGCAAAAACTATGATTCATGGACTTATAGAATGCCTTATCCACCATCATGGCATTCCGCACAGCCTTGTTGCTGATCAAGGAATTCATTTCACAGCAAAAGAAGTGCGGCAATGGGCCCATGCTCACTGGTGTTATCGAATGTGCTGGCACCTTGATCCTGGACTTTGCAGCCCCCAGAACTGTGAGAAAATAAATTTCTGTTCTTTAAACCATCCAATGTGTGCTTTTTCATTATGATAGCCCGAGCTGACTAAGACAATCATTAATTTTCAGGCATGGTGTGCAATAAAAATAAAAATTTTTCTGTAGGCTATTCAATTGATCTAGCACCATTATTGAAAAAATTTCTTTTTCCCACTAAATTGGAATGGTATATTTGTTGTAAATTAAGTCATTATATATGTGTGGATATGCTTTGGACCCTTTATTTCCTTTGATATTATATTTATTTCTGCATCAATCTCTTAATTGCTGTTAATTTATAGTGAGACTTGATATCTATTAGTGTAATTTCCCAATTTGTTCTTGTTCTTTCAAATATTTTTGAAGTCTAGCTCCTTTACATTTCCATATTGAATTTAGAATTAGCCTATCAATATCCACCAAGGAAAATAATTCCTGGGATTTTTATTTTTTTAACTGGGATTACATTGCATTTGTAGGTTATTTTGGGGGAAATTGACATCTTAATATTAATATTAATCATCTAATTCATGACAGAGTTCTCCATTTATTTAGGTCTTCTTGAACTTCTCTCAGCAATGTTTTGTAATTTTCCATATAGAGGTCTTGAACACTTTCATTCAAAATTGTTTCTTAGGTTTAAAATTGAAATACAAAATTTAAATTTATCTTTCTAAATCATGTTTACAGATGACTCATTGCATTGGAAAAATGGTGTGTTACTGTGCTAATAGTTACATGAGAATTTAGTTACGAAAAGCAGTACAAATTATATTTTGTTGCCGCAAATTAAGTTTTGAAATGATAAGCATCTACATGTAAAACCAATTGATCATGTCAAATTATTATTAAAAATCATTGAGCATGTGATTTGAAACAAAGATCCAGAAGAGCGAATTAGTTTATGTCATACATCTTTTGTATAATCTCAGGTAAGAAATTATTAGTGATAAACAGATGTTGGTTTCTTATTCAGATATGAAATAAACACACATATATGTGCACATACATGTGTGTGTACACACACACAGTAATTATTAGAAATTTAGAAATCATCTCTAGAAAAGCTGAAATATGATTAAATTTGCCAACCCAATCCTGAGAATAAATGTCTCTTAACCAGCTGCAGTGCAGGCATATATTATAATTGGCAAAAGGTTGATCTAGGAGCTACTAGCCTTGAGGACAAAGTGAACAAAATACAAAATAAGGTATCTTTACCACAGTAAAACAAAAAATTCAAAGTGAAGGAAAGCAACCGACTCATATATTCTTTTGTCATATTGAATTTGCATTATGGAAAAGTTGATAACTAGACTCAACTGAAATAGAGAACTGAGAAAAAAACTAATTCTTCTGACTTACTAAAAATTATTATATTATAATTATTATATTGCCAAGCAATAGTCTAAACACTTAATAACACTAACTTATTTAACTCTCGTAACAACTGCACTAGGTATTATGTGTTATTATCAGTTTCACTTTATAGTACGCGAGATAGGATTGGAACTAGGAATTGGCTCCATAGATCATTCTCTGAAAAAGGTAGAGTACCCAAAATATAAGATGAGAAATCTCAAAGCTCAAACATTAACCGAATATCTCATTCCTTTTTGGAACCAAGCTTTTGGGGGACTTTTGCCCTCACCTCTCAATTTAACAAAATCCTTGCACAAGTCTAAAGTATACTTAAGTCAAACATTCTCTACAAAAACTTGTCTTTTATTGATATTCACTTTAATCTCTCCCTTTGAAAAATTTCTGTAACATTATGGGCACTGTGTTATAATTCTCACATGATCTAGAATTTCCAGAACAATCTCCTAATGACAAAAAAAGAATCCATGTACATTTCCATTAAGAATGAACATTATCCCTCAGTGTGGCAGCGTTTGATGGCTAACTATAGAAAAGTTCAGACAAGAAAGAATTCCGTTTAGACAGTAATGTTTTGCATTGCTCCATTGATGGTTACAAGAACAGGAGGCAAAATTAAACAAAGGAAGTTTATAAATATTTTAGGCTTCTTTTCTTCCTTGATGATAAGCAGGCATACTGTATCTTTTGAAGCCTATCTCAAAATTGGACTGTAGAATTGCTGTGGTCAACAAAATTGCTCAGGTCACATCTGCACTCCGTTGTTCATTAAGGGAGACAAAATATAGAAAGATGGAGCAAGTAAGAGATCTGACTATAAGGTAAATATTTTTAAAGGAAACATAAATCTAGGTTTCTTTCCAAAGCACCAAACATTAAGCATCTCTTGAAAAACTACCTAAAGCACAACAAGATCAAAGATAAAAGGAAGTTACCTAAGGGAGAAAAGCAGGGGCTGAGATATTCATTAGCTGACTTCAACTTTGGCAGCATCTCCTCTCCTTGCCCCTCACCACCTCAAACCACACAAAGAGGAACAATGAAAATCTCAGCTCTGAAGCTGGACTTGGCCACCTTTTCTGTACTGATACTAAAACTGTCAACATGGTCCTCACCATGATTGTAGTAAAGACCTGTGTGGTTTCAGTGCCTCTGGGGATATAAAGTATTGGTTGTTAGGGGTTGAATCGTTTCCCCCCAAATTCATATTCTGAAGTCCCTAGTATCTCAGAATGTGACTGTATTTGGCGGTTGGGTCCTTAAAGAAGTAATTAAATTAAAATGAGGTCATATGGGTGGGCCCTAATCTGACCGGACTGATATCATAGAAAGAGGAGAATAGGACACAGACACACGCAAAGGGAAGATGATGTGAAGACACAGGAAGACAACTATCTATGAGTCAAGGAGAGCGATATCAGAAGATACCACCCTTGTTGCCACCTTCATCTCAGACTTCTAGTCCCTAGGACTGAGAGAAAATAAATGTATGTTTAAGCCATGCAGTCTGTGGTACTTTGATATGGCAGCCCTAGCAAACTAATATCCTGGTGTTGGTATAAAGAGAACAAATGTTATATTATATTTGGGGAGAAGTAGATTTTAAATAACAAGTGGCCTCCAAAATTCAGAAGAAATACATTGAACAAAATAACTCTAAGATCAGCAGCATTCCAGTGGAATAAGATCACTAGGAAAACTTAATCTAGACGTCCTTGAAGCCATGTTTATTACCAGGGCAGATGGTCATGTGCTAAAGGGCAGGTAGCAATTTTTTTCCCTAAGGAAGGTGAGGAAACAGAAAAGCATATCAATATGCATCCTTGTACTCTTAGCTCATAGAATTAGCCCTTGTTGCCCTGTGTCATTTTAAAATGTATTGAATACAAAGGTAAAATCTGGTGTATAACATATGATTAAACTTTCAATCTTCATTCATAAGGCTCAATCATTTAAAATTTGAAAGCACATATCCTTGAATGACAGTCAATAGATTTGGATTCTGAGTCTTAAATCTTTACCAAAAAGTTGGTTGTCCATGTTTGTTAATTTTAGATGTTCCAAATTCCATTAAGTAGAGAGGAGTATAGAGTCTCTACTGCCCTCTCTTCTCAGGAGCCTCAGTGCCAGCATTTGTAGCTTTTACCCTCTCCCATCTCCAGGTTATTGATTGCTTAATGCAACAAATATTAATTAAGTGTCTGTACTACTTTGGCAGTGTTATTAGCAGGACCAGGCAGGCATTGTACAAACACACACACACACACACACACACACACACACACACACACACCCCTCATGACTGTAAAGTTGCAGGGAAAATAAAATACATTCACAAGAATGTAGGGGCTTCTACTGAAGGTATCTTGAATCAAAGATACCTAGGTTTGCCACTTTGTCACATTTCAGGAGTCATTCTCTTTCTTGTCACTTCTGGTTGAGCTACACATAACAGAGAAACATGTCCTTGTTTGCCCAAGCTACTCTGTTGTTTAAGAATTCAAAACATTTCTCTTTAAAACTAAATTAAACTGAAATAAATACTTCCTCACTTTAATGTGATTGGAATTCACTTAAATCACTTTTCAACAAAGTCTAAGTTTAGCTTTTGTCTCAGTTTAATAGCTTTTCCTCAGGTACATCCACTTAATCTGTGATGGTTATTTCATCCTCTCACTTTTTGTTGTGTAAATAAGTTTGTCATAGTGATTTGAGATTTTCTTCTCAGCAAGTTTTTATACATCTGGTATGCTTTTTCTCAAAGAATTTTCATGTTAGAGTGTTGAAATTAAATGAACTGGACTACCTAACCAATCCACTGTTACTTAAGCTTTTAACAAAATAAATACAAATGCATAATCATTCTTGTTAGTTCATCCAGCAAATGCTTCATGAGAACTTACTATGTACCAAGTATTGTGCTCATTCTCTAGGGATTCAACGGTTTATTAATAGATACGTATCAGCCTTCATGGAGTGTTAAGTATTATTGAGAATATGGAAAGTAAGTAAAATATCACAAAAAGTATGGAATCTACTATATAGAAACAAAAGTATAAATTCATAAACCCAAATATAATGTTCATTGTAAAACTAGTTGTAGTACAAAAAAAAAACCCACAAAATAAAACATAGCAACAAATTCAACAAATTAAATGAATATCAATAAGGAAAGTGTTGAATAAATGTTGATATAGCCAAGCCACTCTCCATCCAATAAAAACAATGGGATCAATCTACATCAATCAATATTGATCAAGTCATGACTTGAAAAGATGTTCTTGGCACGTGCATATATTAAACAATAAAGCAAGATGAACTCACATATGATCATATAATAATGGTTGTCTTATCTCAGTCCGGCTATATATCATGAAAAATCTAGTGGTAATAAAAATAAAAATATATGAATTATTGGGAATTACTCATGATTTGACTGAATTGAACAGCAACAGTGAAATAAATGGTCTGGTGACTAGAAAAGCATGACTGGGGAAGACAGCTTTCTTATGACATTATTCCTCCAGGACTGATGGTGTCAAAATAACATTAACTGAGAATCTTTCCTAGTTACTCATACTGTCAAAAATACATAGGAAGAATTGCTTGGTACAGTAATATAAAAAATTCCAAGAATCCATATCCTTATCAACATTTGGTTTAGTCAAGTTTTGTTTGTTTGTTTGTTTGCTTTTAATTATAGCCATCGTAGTAGGTATGCAGTGGCATATCATTGTAGTTTTAATTTTCATGTCCCTGATCACTATTGAGAAACTTTTCAAGTACTTATTAGTTTTTCAAATATCATATTTTATGATATGTCTGCTCAAGACTTTTGCTCATTTTTAAATTCAGCTATTTTTCTTTTTACTTTTAAATTGTATGAGATGTTTATGTAGTTTAGGTACAAGACCTTCATCAGATATATGTATTATGAATACTTTCACAGGTATTCTTCATATGTTTAAGAGTATGTTTTGATGATATTTTTCAATTTGAAGAAGTCCAATTTTATCTTTTTTTTCTCTCATAGATTTACTGTTTTCTGATCGACCACTTCAAAGTTGTGAAAACATTCTCTTATTTTTTCCTAAAAGCTTTACTCATTTGGTTTTCACATTCAGGTCTATGATGTTTCCAAAATAAATTTTTATATTACTATGAAGTAGAGGTCAAGATTATTTTTTTAAATAATTTTAATAGATTTGTCCAGTTGTTCCAGCACAATGTGCTGAAAAGATTTCCTTTCTGTATTGAATTTCATTGGCATCTCTGCCAAAAGTCAATTAATGCTATATATTTAAATTCTGGATTCTGTTCCATTGACCTCTTTACCTGTTCTTATGCCCAAATCATACTGTATTAATTATTGAAACTTCATAGTAACTCTTGATTTTAGATATCATGAGTCCTTAAAAGATCTCATTTTTTTGCAAGATTGATTTGACTATTCTAGGTCTTATGAATTTCCATATATATATATATTTATTTTAAAAATAGCTTATCAACTTCCACAAAAATCTGGTTGGTGGGATTCATATTGGGATTGTATTCAACTGATCGATAAATTTTGAAGGATTAACATTTTAACAAATTTGAGTCTTTCCATGAATACATTATATCTTTCCATTCTTTTAGAACTTATACTTATCTCCGTAATGTTTTGTGTTTTTCAGTGTAGTGGAATTGGGTTTTGTTGTTGTTGTTGTTAAATTTATTCATAAGTATTTTAGGAATTTAAGGTTTTCAGACAGTACAAGACTATGATCCTTAAGAAAAGAGAAACACACAGGGTACTCCATATTTGCTCCAGCTTTTTGCCTAAGGGCACTTTTCAGATCACAATTTAGAAAGATAAAAGCCTTTATAAATGATACTTTTAAATTGTACTTTAAAATTTTTACTTTCCATTTTATTTCCTCCATTATTGTTCTATATAAAATGCTTCGTTTTTCTCTGACTTCTTTTTACCTTTGATTTTATAGTTTGATGACTTTATTTTAGATATTATATTTTTATTTCTAGAATTGTTATTTAGTTTTTGTTTTATTGTTGGAATTTCTTTGCTAGGATTCCATAACTTCATTCATTTTGTTTACATCTTCATTTAAATTCTTAAAAACATTAATAATACTTGTTTGAAATTTCTATATGCTAATTCCAACATTAACGTCATCTTAACTGCATCTACTTACTGCTCACAGAACCCACTTTCTAGTACTTTGCATATATAGTAACTTTATATTGTATCTTTTTATTGTATTACAGATAATGTGAGGATATATCATAGGGAGCCTGGATTGATTTCTTCCACAAACAGTGTTGGTTTAGACCTAGCAACTGGCAAAATTATCAGTAGGCCATCCTGCTTTTGTCAGCTTGGTTTTGGCATGTAGGTCTTTCTCTTATAACACAATTATTTGGGGATCTTGTAATGGACTGAATTATGTCCTCCCAAAATTTTACATTTTGAAGCCCTATCCCCTAATGTGCCTGTATTTGGAGATAGAGCTTTTAAGGAGATAATTAAAGTTAATAAGTTCATAAAGATGCAATCTAATAGAACTAGTTTTCTTATAACAAGAAGAAGAGACAGCAGGGTTGCCTACACACAGAGAAAAGGCTTTGCAAGGACACAGCAAGAAGTCAGCCTCTTAAGTTGAGAAGAGAGGTCTCACAGAAACCAACCTTGCAGGGACACTGAGCTTGAACTTCCAGCCTCCAGAACTGTGAGAACATAAATTTGTATTATTTAAGCTACCCAGCCTGTGGTGTTTTGTCATGGCAAGCTAACTAATAAAAGTCTCAACTGAATGCTCAGTGAGGTCTCTCCACTTTGACAAATTGAAATATTGAATTTTTACCAGCATTATATGACTACTACCTTGTACTCACTTTCAGCTATCTGCCCATCATCAGCTACTTTCTGCCAGACTCTTGGGTGCATGCACAGCTCAGCCCCCAGCAAAAGTCTTGAGAGAAAAAATCAACAAAGACTTCTGGGATTCCTGTTTTCAGAGTTCCCTTTTTTGAAATACTTTTCTATTTCACCTGTCCTGAACTGCAGTTTTCACCACCTTGGCTCATTGGGATTACCACTTTCCAACTGGCTTCTACCTCCTTAAACTCCTGTCTAAAAAGTACCCTTGGCAGAAAGCTGGAGGAATGTGGAGTTCACCTTTTCCATTACCTTTTTCTTAAGGATAACAATCCTCCATGGTCCAAAACAGTTGCCAACATATAGTTTTCCCAGTTTTAGAGTTGTTTATGGTGAGAGAGTTAAGCAATACCAGTTACTTCAGCAAGTCTAGAAACAGTGACTTCATAAGAATTTTCCCCTTTAAAGGTCATATTATACAAAATATAAGAGATGGTGCAAGTCCTCACTATACCTGACAACTCATCACCATACCTGGAAGTTGAGCAATATGTTTGAGTTGGCAGTTCTCATACATGCACACAAAACAACTCCCAAGTTTTACATACATTAATTCACACAGTACTGCACGTACGAAAACACTGTAGGTGATATATTACCACTCAACATTTTTTCAGTTTTAAATAACCATCAAAGTCCTTAAAATGAAAAAATGATAACAAAGACGCAATCACAACTAAATTTAAATCTTGAATTCAGCCATAGTAATCCAGCATTATTAAGGATTTCTTTCAGAATTTAAATCATTTTTTTCTTAATTTATGTGGATAGTAATAAGTATTTAATTTATTAAGGAGAGAAGCACAGTGAAGATGGTGTAAAACATGGTGTCAAAAGACATGAGTTCAAATTTTAACTCTTTAACTTTGTGACCTTGGGAAAGTTACTTCACCTTTCAGTCATACATTTTGCATTTCTGAAATGGGTTAATAAACCTAAAAGGACTGTTTTAAGGCTAAGTATCATAGGTAAAGAAGTTGGTGCAAAGTAGGAACTCAAGGAAATCCAAGATGGCACAGTAGATAACTGCTGTGCTTGTCTAACCCCATGAACACATCAAAATTACAACTAGAACAACCAACCTGGAGAATCGTCTGAAGACTAGCTGAACAAAAGTTTTACAACTAAGGATATAAAGAAGACTCCACGTCAAGACTAGTAGGAGGGGCTGAGATGCAAAAGGGGATGGTCGCACACTCACATGTGGCGGTTAAAAATTGGGAGAGATGTCTCAGC